>NC_083107.1:88089360-88725728 GCF_949774975.1 Lagenorhynchus albirostris | reverse complement strand
GTCCTCTGGTGTCCTCTCGCGTTACCTCCACTTATCGCGATGCCTGCTGTATCCGGAAGCGGCAGGCAACCTGCCATCTCGCGATATCTCCAGTTCCCGGTACCAGGTTCAAATCTCGCGAGATTCCGTGGTGTTAAAATAAATAAAAGGGAATTACGAGTAGCTTCCAGCGTTGTTTTTACCCCCCGAGCTGCTGCGAGAGGGACGTTTTAGTTCTTCCTATGTGGCGGGCTCTCATAAATGGCAGCTCGGAGGACTGGGGGCTAGTGGGCGTCCCCGCCTCCTCCCCGCGCAACGCCTAGGGCTGGGGGCGTGGGGGTATCGCTCAGGAGAGTGACCTGGACCCCTAGGAACATAGGGGAGAGTGACCTGGATCCCGGGGACAGAAAGGGACAGTGTCCTGGGCTCGGGCGGGGGACAGAGAGGGAATTGACCTGGACACTGAGGAAAACGGGGGACAGTGACCTGGACTCCGGGAGACAGAAGGGGACAGTGACCTGGACCCCAGAGAGAGAGGGGCACAGTGCCCTGCACGGAGGGGGACAGTGACCTGGACGTCGGTGGATGGAGTGGGACAGAGGGGACAGTGCCCCTGCCCCTCTGAGAAATCAGGGTCTCCAGATGCTCACTCTACCGTCAGCTCCAGAAGTGGGTGCTGATTGCTTCTAGTTCACATGGACCTTAAAAACAAAACGGCCAATAGTTTTACCAGCTAAATGGCTTTGTTCCGGAATAGAAAGGAATTGCAGCTTGGGACATATAATCTAAGGCAAAACCACAGGCAAGTTGGGCAAACAAAGGACAGGAGGGTGTCATTTTATAAAGAAAAAGGGGGAAGTGGAAAGAGCTGCTTTGAAGGAAAGTCCATTGGAGGAAAGGGAGCGTGAAGGGTGCTGAGGGGTTCCTATTGGCTGGGCAGTGGTGGTTTCTCATTGGATGAGTGGTGACAGTCTCTCATTGGCTGAGCTGTTGCCAGGCGGGGAGAAAATCTTCCCTCCCCTGCCGGTCTTAAGTAGGGATGTTCCTCCTGTTGGGTCTGCAGAGGGCCGGAGTGGTACCTGCCTGAGCGTATCCCCTTCTGCTTCCCGTTTCCATCTTAAATGAGGTTCCCTTTATTTTCACACCAATCAGGGAATCCTGAATTCTCTGTTGATTCAAGACACAGAATTAATGGAATCAATACTTGGCATCCTGCCCTGTGTCTGCAGACTAATAGGGAAGCCCCTGGCTCGCAGGCACTCAGTCAGGTGAAGAGACGGACCCCGTTCTCTGGGTGGACCTGGGGGAGGGTGTGAGGAAAAGGACTGCAGCCTGTCGCCACCTTGAGGGTACTTGGCACCTGCAGAGCGGCAGGGGGGAGGGAGAAAGTGAGCTCATGGCAGGTGGCCTCCCTGACTGGGGAAATCAAGCCAGGATTGAACCCAAACATGTGAGCCAGGCTGCACCAGGGTTTCTCTTCCTTGCTGCCTGAGGAGCTTTCCAGAAACTCCATGCTTGGCAACTCCGGCTTCCAGGGTGGGGAGGTCTCTATGGCGGCCGCCACCATCGCGCCCCCGCCCTGCCCATCCCTCGCTGGATAAGACGGCTCTGTCCTCCTGGCCTCACTCTCCCACTGTCCAGTCTTTACACCGCAGACACAGCCAGCTTTAAAAACATAAATTAGGTAAAGTTGTTTGCAACAAATGCATTTTCATACATTCATAGTTGTTGAATTGAGAGGTTTTAATTTATACCATTTAATTTTAGGTGGAGAAATACTTTTCTTCTGAGAATTATGGAATAGCCAAATCTGTTATTTATGACTCTTTTTTTCACAGATTGCCTTTACAAAATTATAGTCATTTAGAAATGTGCTTGTGAAAATCCGTAATTATGGATAATAAAAGCTTTATAGATAAAATACAACAAATTAATATCTCATCTTCAATTTATATTTTCACTGTTCTGTTAGTGTCTCCTGACCTCAGGGCTCTTGGAGGAGTTTGTAACTACATGGATTACAGGGCACATCGCCATGTGCTGTTTCCATGGATTTATGTTTCTGTCTCAGACATAGGAGACGATGTGTTTATTGACCTTTGTCAATCTCACAACATTTTGTGCATTGCCTGGACATACTGAGAATTTTTTAAATGGAAGTTGAGGGTTTAAATCATGTGTCACAATTGTACCTTCATGTGTCACAATTGGGGCTGCCAGGCTGGGGACTCCTCGGGCCGGCTGTGGACTCAGGTCAGCCGTGGGCTCCTAGGTGGGGCAAGCAGGTGTTTCGACTGTGATGGTTTGCAGACCTGGGCTCAGCCAGGTGGGCTTTGGCCTTTGCATGTGTCACTGATGTGGGTCTACAAAGGCAGGGACTGGGGTAGATGCCATCAGATCAGAGACTCCCAACAAGGGCTCGATTTTATACGAGTCTTAGAGTCGTTGTAACCAGAAAACCGTTTGCTTTGGCCTTTGCCAGGCGGCTCCAGCTGTAAAGGGGGGTCTCTGGCCCAGCAAAGCGCCCCCCGCCATTCTGCAGGAAGGGCCGAGCGGTGAAGCCGGGGAGCCTGGACCGTCCAGCAGCATACGAGTCACACCTCACACCCCAGGGCGCCTGCAGACTGAACCTGGACGGGGGGCGTCTCCGGGGCCCAACCTGCTGCATAGCCAGCACTGTGTTCTTTCCTGTGGCTGTGCTGACGGAACACCCGACAGGGGGCTTAAAACAGCAGGAGACAGCCCCTCTCAGTCTGGAGGCCGGAGGTCCAAAGCCCCGGGGCAGCGGGGCCAAACTCCCTCAAGGAGGGGGGCAAGGTCCCTGCTGCCTTTTCAGCTTCCCACGGAGGGTGGCAAGCCCTACATTCCACTGTCACATGCGCCCCCACCTTCTCTTCTCATCAGGGCACCGGTCACTGAGTCAGGGTCCACCCTCCTCCAGTAGAGCCTCATCCTAGCTTGATCACATCTGCAAAGCCCTGTTTCCAATAGGCTCCCATTCACGGGGACTAGAGCTTGAACATATCTTTGGGGGACGCAGTTAACCCACAACGTGTGTAACAGATAACTCTGCCACACCCAAGGGTGCCTGCTCCGGAAATGGACACAGCAAGTGGGAGGAAGGGGTTCTGAACACGGTGGATGGGAAAGAAAGAAGGAAACCTCAGGAGGAGCGGACACAGCAAGTGGGAAGAAGGGGTTCTGAACACGATGGATGGGAAAAAAAGAAGGAAACCTCAGGAGGAGCGGACACAGCAAGTGGGAGGAAGGGGTTCTGAACACGGTGGATGGGAAAAAAAGACGGAAAGCTCAGGGGGAGCTCAGCTTTGTAGGTTTCAATTGCCACTATCTTAGGGAGGGAGTAATATATGTCCTCCCCTCCCCGAGGATATGATACCTGTGTTACGGAACTCAGGTCCAGCTGCCTGCTGCTCAGAACTCAGTCTTCAAAAGGTAAGTTTTGGTGGAAATGGGAAACATTGCTTTTAATCAGAAAGCCAGCAATCTGGGGAGAAGGTGGACTGGGTATCCCCAAAACCAACCCCGAAGATTCTGCCCGGCCATGCAAGCTTTTAAAGGGAGAGAGGGGACGTAATCTCAGTTAAATCGTGGAGGTAGGAGATCAGACTCATCGCAGTCCCCCACTGTGTGCAGGCTGTCGACTCCGTGGCTCGCTCTTTAGTTGCTGTCTTGTTCACAGTTTGTTCACAAGATTCCTGAAAGGGGAAGCTGGGGAAAGATCTGGTCATCTGTTAATCACTTATTCTTCATCTTTACTTCCTTGATCTACGGAGGGAAACAGCAGATTAGGCAAGGCTTTGTGTGACCAAGAGATTTGAAAGGTGTGCTTGGGTCAGAGTCAAGCAGAGCATGGGGGTGGCTGGTCTAAGTTTAGTGACAAGACAGAAGGGGCCTCCTGCAGAGAGCTCATTCCTGCCGAAAGCTGCTGACACCTGCATCATCTCAAAACTGACCTTCTGGGACCTCTTAATTGACTTCAGTCCCGCTTCACAGGCCACAGCCTTCCTCGTCTGAAAGAGGTTGACAGGATGGGGGTGTAGCTGACCGCTACCAGAAGCAGAAACCTCTATGTCGACCTATTACTTAAATGCTCCTAAACCACTGAGGGGATGGATGTTGTGGATTCACTGTGCAGTGAGGAAACTGAGACTCAGGGAAGTAAATACACTGCCTAGCGTGACAGCCAGGGAGACAGTCCGGATCCGGGGGAGACTCAGCTGATTCCAGAGGCTATTACTCTTCCGCCATCGGCCTCCTCCCAAATGGTCCCCTCTAATTAGAAAACGCTTCTTTGCACAGGAGACAGCTCTTCCCCAGAGTAGCAAACCGTTGGCTTAATGCCTGATTCTCTTCACAAGCACAGCCTTGTCTCAGAATGCAACTCTCCAACAATTCTGCAGACCAACAACCTGCCTTTCTTGAGTTGACGTTCGGGTCTTACGTCAGGTTCAGCTCTCCTCTAAGGCAAAGCTGGAGTTGTGGGATGAGGGCCAGAAATGCTGTGACTGTTAAACCATCTGTCCAGGTGAGGATTTGGTTAGAAGATGGAGCTGTTTGAGAATGAGTCTGCCATCCTGCAGTGACTGCTCTCAACTCTGATGTTGGATGTTTATACTCAGGATTTACTACCCTGACCTGTCAGGGAGACGGGCTGGAGAAATCAACGACTTCAAAGGCAGTTTTTCTCCTCGCTAACGATGGCTTCTTACACTAGGGCATAAAGAGCAGGGTTCTCGGCTTCCTGCCAACGCCGGCTCCAGGGCAGTGTCGCTGGAGAAGGGCCGAGTTAGAGTAGCTGACTGTGTCTAACGCAGGGCAAGCCGGATGCCTTAGCAGCCGCTGTTCACTCCTCCTGTTCCTATGACAACCCGCCCCGGGAGGTGACCGGGTCAGCTCTCTGGGCTCCTGTCCCCTCAGGGAGCTCGCTGCCTTCACAGCAGCCACCGGTGAGTCCCTCTAAGAGTCCAGAGCCAGTGGAGAAGGCGTTGTGGGTGTCGACTGAAAAATAATGCACAACCTAAAAGTTGAGGATGATGTTTATTTGGCAGACAAAACTGAGGACGTAAGCCCAGGACGCAGCCTGTCAGTAGCGCTGAGGGACCGCTGTGCAGAGGTCGGGGAGGAACCAGGATCTACAGGGGTTTTTGCCACAGAGACCAGGCAGTCGGAACATCAAAGATGACTGTTCGTTAAAGAAAACCAGACATCTCAGGTTAATGAATTCAGCCCTTTTCTATGCATGGGAAGAGGCAAGAGTCTGCGCTCACCGGAATCGTTCCTTTGATCCTCACCTCAGCTACCTGGGACCAGTGTCCTGTGCTTTCCCATCCTGCGTGCCCTCAGGGGGCACTGTCTTCAGGGAGTGGCTGCAGGGGCTGAGGGCTGGCAGTGGGCATCCTCAGGGCTCACCGTCCGGCAGCTGTAGCGGTGGATGGCTCGATGGCTGCAGCATCGTTTGTTTACTGATACGGCAGCAACATTATTCATTCACGTGGGCTTTCCTGTGCGCCGCCGTGGGGTTTATCATCTCACTTATTTTTAAGACATTTGAGACAAGTAAGATATAATTTTAAATGCAGTTGTTAAACACAAGGAAATTTCCACCTCTGCTTCAAGCAATCATTGGCTCATTTTTACCCAATTAATGGGCCAAAGACATTCTGTTGAGTATCTGTCACCTTATTCATTTTGGGGCAACTGCTATTGTCCTGGTGCCACAGAAGGACAAACGCCCCAAGGCATGAGGTGCAGCCAGGAAAAGCCTGCTTGTGAAGCAAGCAGAAGCCAGCAGGTGGTCACTTCTGGGCTTTCGATACACAGATAAGCCTTCCGGAGTCCTTGAACGCTAGGGCCGGCGCTCTGCCACGAAGATTGGTGTTGGGAGGTTTGCGGGCTCCTGCACTATGGAGGCGGCAGGGTTCCCCAAATATTACACCCCTCTTACTGGTGTAAAATGACAGCGTGGCACGTGGTGATCAGTTCATACTGACGTCTCCTGGGACATTTAGAGAGGCTGAAGACAGCCTTCACGTGGGACATCTTAACCCTTCTGTGAGAGCTGCCAGATGATTTTCTGCATAACATTCTGCGTGGGCTGCCGTAACAAAATACCACTGACCAGGTGGGTTAAAGGACAGAAATTCACTACCTTACAATCCTGGAGGCTGGAAGTCTGAGGTCAGGGTGTCCACAAGTTGGTTTCCTCCGAGGCCTCTCTGCTTGGCTTGGAGACCACTGTCTTCTCCCTGTGTCCTCACCTGGTCATCCCTCTGTGCCTGTCTGCGTCCCAATCTCCTCCTCCTTTAAGGGCATCACCATGTTGGACTACAGCCCTCCCATGTAATCTCATTTTACCTTAAGTAAAGGCCATATTTTCAAATATCATCACATTCTGAGGTTCCGGGGGTAGGACCCCAACACATGAATTTTGGGCAGGCACAGCTCAGCCCATAACCACTCCCAGGGGGATCGTTCAGTGCAGAGAGAGGATCTTTCATGTCCTTTTTTCTACTGTGATAAAGCACTGGGAAGAGTGGAATGAAAATGGACTTTAGATCAAAGGGAACAATTTGAATGTGAATTTTCCCCTTGTTGGCTGCATGACCTTGCGACTATTAGTTTTTAATTATCTGAGCACTAGTTTACTCCTGTGTGAATGAGCACACTAAGGCCTTTCTGATGTAATTTTTTGTGGACTGTAATGATACGCCTTCACTGCCTTGCCAAATAATGCCTATTACTATTTCTATACTGTTTTATCCCAACTATCCCCAGGGCATCTTCTTTTCAAATTTCTTTTAATGCATAAGATGGATATTCTATCTGTTTCCAGCTCTTTTCTGCATGTGGGGGAAGCCGTGCAGATGGAGGTGAAGGGAGGTACATCAGGTACTCTCGTCATGACAGTGCCGTTTCTTTTATTTTGGGGACGGTGTTGTTCTAAATAGAACAACAATAGAACCTTCTAAATAGAACAACAACAATAGAATATTTTATTTGCTTCTTTGAATTCCATTGCACATTGAATACTGCATCTTGGAAGAGGTTTAAAGGTCTGAGACTCTACAGCCAGTTCGTATCCAATCACTGTCACTCTGTAATTCAAATTATTGCTTCTAATGTAAATATTCCTGCATTCATTAAACATAAAGTATTTACACAGATATTCTATTCTGAAGCTGGAGATCTAGGTTGCCTAATAAATAGGTCTGTTACTGAAGATGTGAACAGCATTCAGCTTTGCTTCCTTGATTTTTTAACTTGCCAGGTTCGTGTTTCTCTTTGTCCTAAATTGCCTCCAGTCTATTCGAGAATATAGGATGTACGGTTACTCCTTGGAAGGAGGTAGACACTTCTGACCAGTGACAGGAGGCAGGTGTGAGTTGGGCTTTTACCAAACCCTTTTCTCTTCTTCCTGGACACCAAGCTTATCCCCGCCTCCACGTGGTCAATGGCAGTGTTAACAAGGACTTTAACCCAAAAAGGGAAAAGGAAGTGATCGATTGAAGGTCAAACTGGGTGTGCACAAATCTTGGGAAGAGGGCTGCACCTTCTGGTTGTGTGTCTGTCACTTGGCGACACCTGGCATCCGTGTTGGGGTCTGTCTGGGTTCCCAGAGTCCCTTCCCGGCCCCTTCGGTTGTCCTGAGTCGCCCTCTCCTCCAGCTCCAGTTCATGGAAATTCTACAGCTCTGCAAAGGAGGGGAGAGGGTGCTTGGGGGCCAGCAGGAGTCAGCAGCTGGAGGTCCCGCTCGGGGAGTCCTCCTTACACCCGACTTCCGGGCCGTGTTAGTGGCTTGCAGGTCGCTATATTCGTGCGTGATCGTTGTATCTTTTCTTCAGTCATTGCTTTGAAATCATGCAACTTCCAAGAAGCATGACATTTTTGTTATCGCAAACTTTGTGATTAGAGCTGCTGAGTTTCAATAATATCTGAAGGAATATCATAAGAAGATGAATGCAGTACCTAATCTAGAATACAAATTTACAGTGAACACAAATGATAGTTTGTTTTGAATCACAGATCTCCCTCCACACACAAATCCAAATGTAATTCTGCATAGTATGTCTCTGGATTGTTAATTGTGACCTGGATGGAATGATTAATTAATAATATGGTGATGACGCACTTTCTCCTTTGACAGCAGAGTGAATTTAACTATTGAGAAGCAGGAAAAATTGACAACATACTTTGATGGGTTGGTCATTTAACTAAAAGCCAACTGGATACATCTTTTCCTTTTTGACAAAAATCAAGGTTTCTGAAGCTGCTATCCGTGGTGGCCTCAGTAGATCCATGAAGCTCTGGAAATCACCAAGTTTCTTCTTCTGTCTGTTTACAGGTAATTTTTCTGCAGAAAATGTCTAAATCCTTAGTTAAATTCTCAAAGAGTCCATGGAGAAAATCCAGTCCATTTTCTGGTTCCCAGAGCTTACATATCCTGGACTTGTCTGCTCTGTTGTTTCCCCTACGATGCATCTCCTAGTGTGATGTGAGCTGGAGCCTTTCCCGGGGGCACACATCCCTCCACACTCATAAAACAGCTGAAGTGTAAATGAGGAATGAAATGAATAAGGTCAGCCCGCTCAAGGCGAAGCAGAGCGCCACGCGTCTTGGCAGCTAGAATCACCACTAGGCGTTCGACCATCCCCAGTGAGAGACAGCCAGGGCCACCCTCCTGGCTGGAAAGTCCTGGATCACACATTTCCTCATAAGATTATCAACAGCACCCCCTTTTGAGTGCAGAACTGTCCAGTTTGGGATGATAATTATACAGTCGCTCTATTACTGGGAACATGATCGGATCAGCGAATCCAACATTGCTTTACCGTTTTGCTGTAAATGAGTTATTTTGTCAGAAGTGATGTTTTATGTGAAATTGTGAACGGTGGATGAAGTGGTCAAGACGTCCAGAGTTGGCATCAGTGGAAGAAGCACCGTGAACCCCGGGCACCCAGTTTGAGGGGATTTTCGTGCGGCTGACCGTTGGGGGTCTGTCACCTGTCTGCTTCCTGTGAACATGCGAGTCGTAACTGCACGGGCAGATCACAAAGGGGAAAGGGAGTGGCCATGGTGACCGTCCACTGGCTGGAGGGACGGTGCTGACTGAAATTCCCATGTCCTCTGACACGGAGGCTTCTCTGCCGAAGGGACTGCCTGGCATGTCAGCCTATCCTTTACGGACCAAGGTAAATCTTCCTCAAACTTCACCTTCACCAATCCTCCATTTATTCTTCAAATCTCTGTGCATCTGACACAGGACGCGCTTGAAAATCCAGGTCCACCTCTGCCTACAGCCGTCTCTCCTGTGAATGCCCCGTTTAGGCAGAATCCCCTGCTGTCCCCATGGAAGAAGCAGCAATAGGGTAACGGATTTTCAGCCCTACCAGGGGTCAGCTGTGTCAGCAGATAGAGGGCTTTGGAAATGAGGACTGTGGGTAAACGCATCGCATGCATTCAGACACTGACTTCGTTCCACAGAAAATCTGCCGGTGGTGCTTAGAAGTCTCTTCCTTTCCTGCGACTATTACTAAGTGATGCTTCCTTATCACGTGCCCACAGGCTACGTCCTGTCGTTAAAAAGACATGGAATCTTGCTACTGTCTGTTCCCTTCACTGCTTTCGTGGTCTTTGAATTAGATGCACTGAGTCAGTTAATATTTCATTGGTGCAAGGATAGAATTAAAAGAGAAAGGCCAGGTTCCTTTGCTTGCAAAGGTGCCGTTCCATGTCTGCTCTGTTCTGGGCTGAAAGATGTGTCGTTCTCCCTGGAGACAAGTCTCAAAAAATAAGCAAAACAAAACGCTTGCATGAAAAGTCACCGTCTATAAATCTACTCCAAGTCATGTGTGATAGTTTGATGTTTTAAGCAGTGTTATTGTTAAATAAGCTTTTTATCAATCATCTATTGTTTTCCAGTGGCTGCCATAGAGAATGCTTTTGCTTTTTCATCGTGTGATATTTTATTTACAGGATATTGAATGTAAGTGAGTGTTAATACTCACCTTTTCCAAGAGGGCCTGAAACTGAGCAGTTCAGACCTGAGAAGGTTAGAGACTTTCTTTCTCTTGATTTTAAAATTCCTCTGTCCCATATGACTTACAAGAGCATATTTTTATTTTCTTTATCCTCTATAAATTTACACTGAACTCAATTTCATCATTTTAAGAGTGAAGCCTATCCTAATACTACCTCCTGCACACAGCCACAGAGAGTATTTATTAAAAAAAAGGATGTATTAAACCATTTTATGGATGCTTTACCTGCAACAATAGCCTTTTTCCTTTCCTGATGGAGGGCAATGACTTTCTCCTCTTTGTAGGTGATATTAGCTTCTCTACAACCTCCCCATTGACTTTAAGGGAGGATCCAAGCTTCTTTTTCCTCTATAGTCTATTATGTCTTAGTTTGTAATAGAATTCAAATTACTTATGCAACAGTAGTACTTATTTTATTTCATTTACATACTTGCTTTTCATTGAGGAGTATAGGTGAACTGAGGTTTATATACCTATTTAAAATTCACTCTGGCATAAATGAAGGTTAATTTAGAATTCTGACAGGTCCCAAGGGTCAGATCTTCCCTCTTGCCAGGTCCAATCTAATATAGTTCCCATTTTTCCCTGGGAAATCTACCACAAAAAATCCTCACCCATTCTTATAGGGTCTTTTACTTGCCGTTTTCTAGCACCATCAGAGTGTGGGAAGGTAGGCACCAGCGCCTCTGGCGTCTGAATTGCCTGGACTCCCAGTGACACTGCCGGCTGCTGCCCTCGAAGCTGCACAGACTCACTCCCTAGGTGACCTGGAGGGTCTTTGTCTCAGGTGGGCTGTGATCAGAGTGATGGGGGGACGTACTTGCCTGGTCTTCCAGGGCGGGCTGCAGACCCCACTGTCCTCTCTGAGAGCCTGGGGAGGGGCGAGCAGCACGGAAACATGGGCAGGATGCTGCAGGCGAGGCTGAGGTGCCTCCACACGTGCTGATTCCTGGTCAGGAAACCACGCTGAGCAGGACGGATGCGGGGCGTCCAGGTCTCTGGTACCGTGTTCTGTCAATGAGGGCCCAGCTGCTTCGCACTGATTGCAAAGTTACTGCTTCGTTGGAAACAGCCATGAGAAGCATGAAGTTATATATGCCTGGTAATGCTTGTTGTACTGGAAGAAGGAAAACCATGTCTTCATCATAAGTGGAATTTCCAAAACCGCCAGGAGGAGGCCCTCATGTAGCTGAAGTAACTTACAGACGATACGTTTACACCGAGGGAATGTATCAGAGGTCTCATCATTCCTACACATTATAAAGCATGTGGAGAAGGGCCAGCTGACTCACACTGATGGCACATGGCCGCTACACACATTGCTCACGTTTGCTAAGAGTTCCCTCGGCCCAGGAATTACCGACCAGTTTAAAGACCACGTGAAGCACAGCTTCAGACAGTTGATGTTCCTCATTCGTGTTCTCAAGACTCAGCAAAAATGTTGGTATCTTACATTTTGTATACAAATTTAATGATCATATCTTTTCTAAATAAAAAAAAGAATATTATAGCAGAAATTGAGACTTTGGAATAATCAATTTAATTGTCAATACACTCATGCCCTCTTTTAAATTTTAATGTGTTGTATACATTTAAGAAGGTATAGAGTCTGACATTTTAAAAGGAAATTGTATGTATGCAACATTAGTTCTGAAACTTCTTTTACCCAGACATCTTTTTTAATACGAGGAGGGAATTTAACCAAGTCTTAAAAAATGTGTTGCTTCAAAAATCAGAGTCACTGCAGGAAAAAAGAGTAACACGGGTTAGAGGGGAGAGAACGGGGTGGAGGGAGAGAAGAGAGAGGCAGTGGTCAGAGGAACATGAGCTGTTGTTCAATTAACTCGTGTGTCACAGGGATACACACAGTTCTTGAATCATCTCTGGCATCACCGTGGAAACCTGCAGGACTTTCTCTGGAGAGGGGACCACACCCCCTGCAGGCAGCATTTCGTCCTTTGGAAAGCCAATCTGTTAGGAAGTTAAGCTTACCTTTTTTCTCACATGTTTTAATTTTTTCCCTGAGGCCAAAAGTATTTTTCTACTTTACATCTCCTAAAATATTCTTTATGTCTTTAGGGACCCAGCACCCACTGAGCACTTGGGGAAACGGCGGGGCCAGCATTGACCCTCCCTTACCCCGTCCTGCCTGTAAAGCTCTGTATGCGAAGTCTGCAGGGGCTGCGCCTACGAGAACACACATCACAAGGACATGATGTAGCTAGCGTCCACCAGTTGCTTCTGTGGCTTTCCTTACAAACACGGCTGTTGAGAATGTTTTCCCGTTTATGGGAAACAAATGGGAAACAAGGTGAAAGTGTTTCCTTCTGTCCAATATGGATTCAGCCTATAGTTTGAGGACTTATTTAAACATTACACTCTCCTCCTCTCCTTTTCAAGCCAACTTCCAACTTGATTATTGTGTTGTAATGATCAAGGACACACGCATTCAGTCCTACAGGAAATTACAAGTCCCCCAGTTGTGTTGTCTCCCTGCCACTGGAACAGCAGGGGAAACAACGCCAAGTTTGTTACTTAAGCCTGTAACCAAAGTCCTCATCAGTACCGCAACGGATCAGCCTAATGATGTTAATGGTTATAAATGAGAGGAAATTGGGGATTAGGAGAGAGGAGATAAAAGCAGACAGCAGAGCAGATAGGATTTTCTTTTATTTGTCTTTGCAATGCAATCTTAGGAGAAAGAATAAATGCTGAAAATGGGAAAAGTATACATAAACCTTGGACCTCTATTATGACATCTGTAAAACAGAGAACAAATAAGTAGAAGACAGGTAAGGAGCGTGGGAAGGGTACTCTGCTCTGTCACCTGATCCCACACAGCCAGGAGTGGAAGGAAGGGCTGGCGAAGGTAACTCTAAGAGCAGATGACGATGTCCCCTGTCCGGCTGCCCTCCCCGCACAGGTGACCAGGACCTTCTCCTTAGGCTGCACACCTAGAGCAAGAGGGGGGAGGACGTCTGCTTCTCCTGCCGTCGCAGGCAAATCGTTCCAATGAAAACTACTGGAAGCAACCAGACAACTGCATAAACACAATCGATATAGAGAAGAAAAACATTAAAGGCGTCAGAGACCTAGCAAGGCAATAAGGAGTCCAAGCGTATGGTTCCTAGAAAGACGGGAAAAGGGGGGGGGGACCCCAACACTGGCACCCTCTTCCCTTCATCGAATGTGTTGACACAAGCAGCAGCTGAGATGAGGAGAAACCAAGGAGAAAGAGGCTGGGAAGTTCAGAAAATACATTTTACATCTTACAGAACTAAAGGGACAAGAGTTCGAGTTCAGGGCCCACTATAGGGAAGGGGCCCAAGTGCGCCCCCAGAAGTAAGGTGAGCAGAACGCAGAGAGGAGGTGGGGACCCAGTGGGGACATGGCGGTAGGGAGCCACCTCCACCTGCCCGGCCACCGGCCCGAGTCCAACGTGACCCCTCTCCGGGGAAAGACAGTGGCATCTGGAGCCCCAAACTATCTCTGGAATTATCTCTATACCGTCAGTTACCCGCTCAGATGTTTCCAAGCATCAACTGCATAAAACCAAGAAATTCAATCCTAACTGTTCACTAGTCGACGTTTTATAGGCGTTTCTTGTCAGTCAAATAGGCTAAATAAAATAAACGGTAAGAATACTTGAAATGAAAAATACACGCGTCTCTACTTACAGGTGAAACGTGTTTATGAAAGAAATATTCTGTAAAATGTTAAGTTTAACAGATGAGTTTGACTCACTAAAGCACAATGTCATTTCACAGAAACCCAGTCTATTCCCCAGCAATTAACTAACAGGAAGTACGTTTAAAGTGATACCATTTACCACAGCATAAAACTCATCGAGGTCCTAGAAAGCGTGTGTAAATAAGGGTAAGGCCTCTATACCAAAGTTATGAAGATTATTGAGAGAAGGGAAAGAAAGCCTAGATAAATGAAGGATAGAGTGTTTTCTCAGGTTGGAGGAAGTAACATTCTGAGAATAAAAATTCTCCCTGAATCAGAGCAGGTATTTTTCTTTGTTTGTTTGCTGACAAGAGACTTGCTAATCTAAAATTTAAAAGGAAGCAGAAAGAACCAAGAATAGCAAAATATCTTAGAGCCCAGAGGAGAATATATACTACCCAAAGTCAGGATTTATTGGAAAACTAAGTAGAACAGTGCAGTTCTGGTGAAACGGAAGGAAAGAGATCGTTGAAATAGAGTCTGGGCAAAAGAAAGCCTTCCCAGAAAGTTGATATAAAACAAACGGGGAAAAAAGGAAGTCTGCTTAGTAAAAAGTGCTGGATAGACTGAAATACTCAGTGAAAAAA
Source organism: Lagenorhynchus albirostris (assembly GCF_949774975.1). NCBI lineage: Eukaryota > Metazoa > Chordata > Mammalia > Artiodactyla > Delphinidae > Lagenorhynchus > Lagenorhynchus albirostris. The sequence continues at coordinate 88,711,375 of NC_083107.1, read as the reverse complement.
CTCAAATCTGGGTGGACTGCAAATCTAAACGTGAAAAATAAGACAAAACAGCTTCTAGAAAATACTGTGAAGATTCTCTCCTTTGCTATTGGGGTAGGGAAAATTTCTTAAACAGGATAAAAAAGCTCTGGATATAAAGAACAAGGGACTTCTATTTACTAAAGACTCTACTACTAGTTTTTTTTTTTTTTAAGCAAGCCACAGAGGAGGAGAACATATTTGTAATACATATAACTATCGAGAGAATCATTACAGTGATAATAATAACGTCTATAAATCAATAAGGAAAAGACCATCAGAAACAAAAAAGAATACCATGGGTGGGCAGTTTCAACAGGGGACCTCCAAATGGCCGGTAAATGCATGAAAATTTGCTCAATCCCATTAGCTCTCAGGAAAATGAAAATGAAAACCAAAATGACAGAAACAATCAACACAGTGAAAATCAACCTGTGGAATGAGAGAGAATATTTGTAAACCATATATCTGATACGATGTTAATATCCAAAATATGTAAGGAACTCCTACAACTCAGCAGCAAAAAACAAATAATCTCATTAAAAATGGGCAAAGGACTTGAATGGATATTTCTCTGAAGAAGGCATAAAAATGGCCAATAGGTACATGAAAGGATGCTCAACATCATTAATCACCAGGAAAATGCAAATCAAAATCACAGTGGGGTACAACCTCACACCTATTAGAACGGCTATTATCAGAAAAAAAGAAAACAGAAAAGAAGATAAGTGTGGGTGAGATGTGGAGAAAAGGGAACCCTCGTGCACTGTCAGTAGGAACATAAATGCCGTGGCTAATATGGAAAACAGTATGGAGGTTCCTCAAGAGATTAAAAATAGAACTGCCATACGATCCAGTAACCCCACCTTCGGGTATTTACCAGAAAGAATCTCGAAGAGACGCCTGCACGCCTGTGTTCATTGCAGCATTATTCACAGAAGCCAAGACACAGAAACAACAAATGCTCACTGATGGCTGAATGAATCAAGAACTTGCGGTGCATATATACAACGGAATATTATCCAGCCTTAAAGAAGAAGGAAATCCTGCCATTTTCGACAGCATGGAAGAACCATGAAGACTTCGTGTTAAGGGAAATAAGCCATCACAGAAGGATAAACACTGCGTGATTCCACTCATCTGAGGAGGTACCTGGGGCCATCAGACTCGGAAGCAGAGGGTGGATGGTGGTGGCCTGGGCCTGGGTGGGGGGCAAAGGGGGAGACGCTGGTCTAGGGGATAAAGTTTCAGTTTTGCAGAATAAGTTATGGAGACCTACTGTACAACAGGTGCCTACCGTTAAAAATCCTTAAAGAGGGTGGATCTCATGCAACGTGTTCTTACCACAATTAAATAACAAAACATAGTGAAGCACCACTGCCTTGTGCCTGAAATGCTAATTCTGATGCCACTGGCTCCACGGAGTGCTGGTGAGTCTGTGGGCAGCTGAACTCCCCGAGCCGGCTGTTGTCAACTGGTGTAACCACTTCAGGAAACTCTTTGCCATTTACCTTAAAATCTGGATGTACACGTATCACAAAACTTAGCATTTCTACCTCTAGTTATACAACCAACAGAAATGCATGCATAGGTGCCTGTGTTTATACCAGTATTATTTATAACTGACTCATGTTGAAAAAGTATCCATGAACAAGCAATAAAAGGGGTAATCAATCATGGTGTGTTTATACAGCAACCTATAAAACAGCAATAAAAAATAACTCTTCAGGCTTCCCTGGTGGCGCAGTGGTTGAGAGTCCGCCTGCCGATGCAGGGGACACGGGTTCGTGCCCCGATCCGGGAGGATCCCACATGCTGCGGAGCGGCTGGGCCCGTGAGCCATGGCCACTGAGCCTGTGCATCAAAAAAACCCAAAAAACCCCATAAAACTCCTCTACACGACAGCACATATGACTGTCACAAACGTACTGCTGCTCAAGGAATGCACACACACACACTCACTCAAGTTAACCCTGGGCTGGTGACAGATTAGGGATTGGGTGGCTAGGAGTTCATGGGTGTTTTCACTTTGGGGTAATGAATCAGATGACAACATTTGTCACTTTACCCAAGTATGCTAAACTTCCGTTAAATGTGAGTCAAAAAGAATAAATTAAGACTACACATATTAATAAGAAGAGAAGCTCTGTTAGCTTGATTTGTTCGTAGCGACCTGTGAAGACTCTGGTGGTTATGTCCTCCTTTCCCTATACGGCCACGGACTGAAGTATAATAAGAATTTCCCCATTAAGTTACTGGGAGGGAAGTACCACGGGCCGCAGGAGTGAGTTCACGGGTTAGAATCAGGGTTAGCGATGCTTCCTGGCTAGAGTCCACCCACACTGCACAGGCAGCTTTGCTGTAGGAGGGTTATCAGAGGAGGCGTTTTCATCAGAGAACCCTGGACAAGTGTATCCAGCGCTCTTTCTGGATTTGCCAGCACCAGTGCTCACGTTACGTTCGGGAAACCTCCCGAAAGTATGCCGCCTCTAGGACCACGGAGGATACAGGGGTCGGTGAGGCAGGAAGAAACAGCTGCAGGCGCTGTGGGTGGAGATGCTGGCAGGCGCGCAGGCGCACAAGGCCCCCCGCGTAGGTCCAGAGCGAGTGCTGGTGGTGGGGCTTCAACGCTGTGGCCGTCCTCACCTGGGACTGCGCCCCGGGTGGCCTAGTCCCCGCAGTCAGGGGCTGGACCCTGAGAGCAGAGCTCGGGGGCTGGCCGTGCCCGGGCCGGGAGGGTGTGCGGGCAGCCTTGTGTTCCTCAGCCCGCGGCAGCACCTGGCCACCTATACAGGTTGTTCTGTGTGCGTGCGTGCGTGCGTGCGTGCGTGTGTGTGTGTGTGTGTGTGGTCCGGGCCCAGACTCCCCCTTTAACAGGGACCCCTGTTGTGTTGGGTTAGGGCACACCTGACCCGGGATGAGCACATCTTAACTAACCACACCTGCAGTGACCCCATTTCCCAGGAGGGGCCCCTCCTGAGGTCCTGGCGTTCCGACACGTGTGTCTGCCCCCTGCTGTAGGCATCGTGCTGACTTGGTCCGGGGTATTTCAGCACGTGGGGGGCCGTCGGTGTCCAGCTGCTGACTGAGCAGATCAACAAATTCAGGTGTAGGTTCCCATCAGGATGGTGGCAGGACACATCTCTCCCTCTGAAGAAACTGGACGTGGAGCCTTGCTATAGCAGAAGTCGGTTAGGGCTGCTTCCAATATGCAAGGCCTTATTCTTTTAGCCCAGTCAGGCGTTTTCTCAGAAATGTTTCTCTTCCTTACTTAATCACATCCTGAAAATGGTTACTTTCTAATCAGAGCTGTACAGGGCACCTGGTGTGTGCTGCCCTGAGGAAGCGCTCCCTAGCACTCCCTTCCTCTGTGATCACCCTTTATTCCGGAAAGAGAGTCACAGTGTGATAGCCTCAGGGACCATTGCAACCCTCCCAAGACTGCCCGACACCAACTTCGACCACGTAGAAGTTTTCCAAGAGGAAAGAAGAATGCAAGCTTGCGCCTGCCCTTCTCCTTATCAGCACTCCCTTCCCCTCCTGAACTATAAGACCCCGTCCTATTTTCTCCCAAGGGACGGCACAGTCTTGAGGGCGCTAGCTTACTGTGTGGCCTCCTTTGCCTGGCAAAGCAATAAAGGCTACTCCTCTACTTCACCCAGAACTGTCTCTGCGCTTGTGTTTGGCGCCAGAGACAGAGGCTGGGATTCGGTAACAGTCTCAGCACTCTGAGAAGCTGTCCTCAGGCTCCTGCTCTTCCTCCTGCCCCTGCAGGGCGACCTCTGCTCACCCTCTTCTAGGAAACAAGCTCTGGGATGTTGGTTGCCACCCAGCACGGCACCCGGCCCGTGGTCCCCGGGTCATGGGTCTGCACCCGACACCGGCGGATCCGCCCACTGGTCCCCGGTGGACCGCAGGGCTCTTTCTTGTCTCACTCTCCATCTTAGCTTTTAGCAATTAAAATGGTTTTTCACATGCAGAAAATATGAATTCCTTACACTTTTCTTTGCCATTATTGTTTTTAAATTAGCTCCTTCACCCACTAGATTTTAACTTTTCCATACTTACTTGGAAGGCACTTGAATAGAGGTGACAAGTACTTTCTGAACTCAATCATACCCAATAGTTTTTCTATTCACTGTGAAGGATCTTTGAATGTGTGTGTTTCTTTCACTAGGCTGGCGGAGAAATTTACAAACTGATATTAGAATTTCTTAAAGGCATTCTAGATAATGAGGTGAAAAACACCAAGTCTGACTTGGGAGGGATTCAGCCCCTGGAATGTTGTTTACGAATCACTGCCTGAACCTTATCACAGGAAAACAGAGTTAGTTTTCAACACTTAGTTTTGAGAAGCATCTAAACTTTAGTATGCGCCGAACCTTCAAATGCTTTTGAAGGAGGTTGTCTGCTGCAAAGCTAAATAGCGGTGAACTTAAAAACGTATCTCTTCTGGCTCTAAATCAGGCCATCTGCTGCGGAGAAGCCAGCGTACAGTGAGGCCCCAGAAGCCGCGCGGGTCCTCCCGCACTGAACCACCTTGAGGACTCCTGGCTGGTTTCCCAGTAATTACGTCTTTGGTGTTGCCAAAGTGACTTGATAAATTGTGGATACAATGAGCAGTTTGAAAGGCTAGTGTGACCTTCTCGTTCCCAACCACAAAAACAATATAAAATAAAGTTTCTAAAATGCTGATGAAAATACATAATCTAAATCTATTCCATACCTGATAACGAAACAATAAATTAATCATTAATCATGGTTAAGGATGTTTGAGTATGTGCATTTAAATATATGTAATAAATAATAAATACACACATAGGAGAAGAAGTCACCTTCAGCAGCCCCTTGCCTGCTGGCCTCTGTTACGAGCTCTCTGGGTCACAGGCTGTCCGGTTATTGGGAAACAATGCGGGAAGGAGATCACGCACTCAGCCCTTAGTTTAGGGTCTTTGCACAGGACGTGGTCTCCTTCTGACCTGGGCTTGAATCTCGTTATCGCAACTTGTGAGCTCACGTTATCCTGGGCGAATGACAGGGTTCTCTGAGGATGAGCTCGTCATGGGGATCTCCCATGTGGAGCTCCTGTGAGTGTTAAATAAACGTGTGTGTGTGCACACACACACGTGTGAAGCACAGGCACGCAGAGGTCCAGCACCTGAGGTCCTGGTCCTACTGGCTCATCAGCCTCACTGGGCTGATGGCTGCATCAGGCCATTTAACCTGATGCCATTACGTATCCAACTGGCCCAATTCTCATTCATTCTTCAGATTTTATGCTCAACAAACCCTCCAAATACAATTTAGTGTTTGCGATCTATTCTCCATTCCATGCTGTAGCCGTGTGAAGGAGGAGCCTTGCGCTGCCTGTTGTTTGAAGACACACACAGACACACACACACACACACACAGACACTCATGCACATCTTCTGAATTTCGAGACAAGCGAATGCTTGCTGAAATGTAAGTCTTTGTTAACTTTGTTAACTCTCATGTTCCTGTGCACAGGACACGAGTTAATAAGTAGCTGGTGTGGAACAACCATCACTTTTGAATATCGATTTACCCACAATTAGTTTCTAACTGTTGACCACATTTAGTTACGTAACTTTGATCTGATTTGCTTCTGTAGACTTTGCTTAGTGTATGTCTCAATTTCATCTTTGTGAAACAATAGATGATTGGCTTGAAACTCTTAATCCTAACAGTGTTTTGTATAATTTACTAGCAAATGAGCGTCAGGGACAAATATTTAAGATTTGGAACAGTAGGTAAGATTACCCACTGCCAAGTCACTCAGCTCCACCAAGGGTTTTCTAACCGTCTCTCCTCCCTCCACCGTCCAACAGCTGCTGTTGGTTACTTCCTAGACCGAGATCATTATTCCTTTTCTGGCTTCCAAAGCTTTACAGCGTGTGGCCTCACTTTAGCCAAACAGCCAGCTCTTCACATCTCCCCATCCTGTGTCCTTTGCTTCTGCCCTCACTACCACCTGCTCTCCTGCCCTGGGAGGGTGGGATGCCCCAGCCTGCACCCAGGTTTGCAGTCATATTAAGTGAAATAAATAAATTCAACCCAGTCTCATCTCTCAAAACATCCAAAGGGCAGAGCTGGACGTGCTCAGTGCCTGACGTGGGTCCAGGCCCAGTTCTGGCGCCTTTTATTTGATCCTGGGCGAGTTCCATGAGCTTGACCCTCAGCTCCTTTGCCTGGGAGACGGGATCGACAGGATCGACAGTGAGCGAGGCTCCCACAGAGGGAGTGCCCGATGCACACCACGAGGCACCCAGTGCAGCCTGGCTCCCACCGCGTGGCCCCTTCAGGAGCCTCGAGACCCTGGCGGGACGGCTCGCTGTGCCTGGAGGCTCTCGATCCCAGCGCCTGGGCGTGAGGTACCTGCTCAAGTGGCCGGTTCACCGGTAAACTGATCGCCACGCATCACACATCATTAATCCATGTGAAGCAGTCAGCAGAGTGCACGTTAGTTTGGCTCTAATATTTCAAAATAAAAGGAATACAACAAAATTATACAAGTAACATAAGGAATAAAGGATTTCCCTTAGTCTGTTGATGGCGTTAAACTTACCCCGCTTTACTCACTGTAAGCTAGTCTTAAGATCTATCTTAACAATCAATAGTAACGGAAGGGAACTAGCCCTCGTTCATTATTCACTGTGACTCCGGAATCTCTGAGCATCGCGAGAGCGATCTTTGCCGAAGGCACTGAGCGGAGCGTGTCTATCGCTGAGTGTGGCCACTAGATGGCGACATGCACACTCTCCTCACGCTCCTGCGGGTCTATTTTCATTCTTAATTGAAGTCCTGTTCAAGCAACTGCATCTTTTTTCTCTCTGTTCCTGGAGCTGTGAATTTTTATAACGCGTTTCATTGTCCTTTTAATAATCCTTGAAACTCTTTGTGCCTTCATTTAACCCCAAAGCCAGATTACTATTCAAATGGTCCCATTTGATAAAAATATTAGGTGTCTAGGTGTCGAGTAACGACAGCTTAATCCTGCCGCCCCAGGAAGCTGATGGAGCTGCGGCCTTGGGGTTGGGCGGGGAGCGGGCAGGGGTCTGCAGCCGGCAATGACCTTGAGGACGAGCCTCAGGCCCAGAGCACACCTGCGCTGCAGGACTGGAAGACAGAACCCTGTGGGTGGGATGAGAGCCCGGGAGGGGGTCTGAAGCGTCCGCGTCTCGGGCTCATGTTACCCTGTCTATAAACAATCGGTACTCTGGGAAGGGGATTGGAACTCATCACTCCCAGAATCCTCAGCTTTGGCGATTTGCTCAAGGTCACAGAGCTGTTTAGAGGCAGCGATTTCAGGCAGGAATCCTCCTCTTCTACTTGGAGATAAATCGTCTTTCAGTGACAGGTGTGCTGCGCACTCCGGGTGTCAGAGAGCTGAAGGTTCAAATCCTCTCCCTCACCCGCCGACCCCCAGGCTTGGTGAGGTGGACCCGCCTCTCTCTCTCCCCTCCAAGGGCGTCTGCTCAGCGCCCAGGGAGGTGGAGGCCGCAGGGTCCCAGGGTCCGCGTCACAGAGCAGCCCGAGCCGGGCTCATCTGCTGCCTGAAAGACGCCTGTCTGCGCTGGACGGCAGTGGACTTGTTCCTGAGACGGAGAGGCGGCGGGTGCGGGGTCGGCGGGGACGGAGGACACGGGAGGCTGCAGAGCGAGGTCAGGCGCCACCACCGGCCGTCCTTGGTGGTACGTCTGCCAGTTTGGACTCTTTTCGGAAGGTAGAGGAGAACAGCCGTGCAGCTTTAAGCTGTGGAGTCCCTAACAGGTCACTTTATGAAGTTTGCTCACTGTGGGAATGTGTGGAAGGGGGAGGCCGGGGGTCCCCGACTCGGGATGGGGGCCCGTGGGTGGGGTCACAGTGGGGAAGCCAGCGTGGACGGGTGGTCACGACAGCACCACAGGGGACCTGAGAGGGGAGAGTCAGGGGGGTCTGGGCACCACGGGTAGGGCGGAGGGGCTGGGAGAGGATTCCAGGGTGGGAGGCAAGCCTGGCGTTTCGCCTGAAAGCTCTGAACGGAGGGACGAGCACGCGGTGCCCTGGGGAGCAGCCCGAGCCCCTCCGGTCCCTGGGGAGCCAGGCTGCAGGCAGAGCATCACCGGAGTGTGAGCCCCGGCCTGGATTTCCACAGCGTCGACGTCGTGGAGGCCCCGCTTTAACCCCGCCGTGTCCCCTGACCTCACTGAACGCGACGTGTGGGGCCGCGGCAGACATTCCTGCTCCGGCCTCCGCGGTACCCGGCACCGCTCACCTCGCGTTGTAGCGAACGTGTTACCTTGAATTTCCTGGCGGTGAATCAAGCCTAGAGCTAGAAAATGCAATTTCTCTTTCCTCTGGGAGACCCACCTCACAGCCCCTCTGATGCAGGAGTGTGAGGGCTGTCAGCCTCTCTTTGCAACGTTCTTGGCCTGAGGCTTCTGCTGTAAGTGAAGGGAATCAGCTACACGTGTACATACATCTCCTCCCTCTTGGACCTGCCACGCCCCCACCCCGGCCTCCCATCCCGCCCATCTAGGTCACCACAGAGCACCGAGCTGATCTCCCTGTGCTGTACAGAAGTTTCCACTAGCTGTCTGTTTTACACGTGTTAGTGTATTGATGTCAAACTAATCTCCCAATTCGTCCCACCCTCCCCTTCCCCCCTGTGTCCACATGTCCGTCATACAGAGTGAAGTAAACCATTTTAAGACTTTTTAACCCAAGCTTTCTATATTCATTCAGAAGTACATACTATTAACTAGGCTCGTGAAACCAAAGTGTTTTCCCGAAACCCCAAATTTCTTACTGAATTTCCTTCGCTGACATTTGTTTGTCTTTTTCAAGTCAGATGAGGAAATTTTACTCTCAAGACTCAGTCTTTAAATAATGCCCAAGTAAGACCTGCTTCTCCCCGGGGGACCCTGTTCCCTCTGCTTACAGACGTCAGAAATAAAGGGTCTGTCAAATGAGAAATCTCTGAAGCAGATACAAGTTCCACGTCACTGTGAGGTAAAGCCCGCTTTTGTATTTGAGAAAATGAATAGTTACCTATCCATTTAGTCCACCTTTCTGTCAACACATGTGTACTGACGTTTACCTGTGGAACGCGGGCCTTATTGAGGTGATCCTTTTGGTTTGTGTCTGGCCCTCGTCCAACAGGTGGGTGAAAGGTTTCATGACAGCAAGTCCACATCAGCAGATCTATTTCTGCCGTAATCAGAGGTGATTCCAGACACTTGGCTACTCTTTATTAATTGTTTTGTTGTGTCTATTAAGATCAGGAAGAATTTAAAGTCAGTCTCATTGCGTGTAGGTATTAAATCCAACAAATAGATTATCTTAATTCTCATAGGTAATAAAATATTTTTTATCAAAAAAGCACTCTTAAAAAAAAAAGCACTCTTTCACCTTTTATTTTATTTGCATGGTTAAGAAAAACACATTTTCCTTTTCCATTAGTTTCTCTTATAGAAGTCATAATTTTCAGTCCAAATCCAAACTGTTAATTGTTCAGTTAATTAAAAACAAAATACAAGCATGGGCTCCAGCATCTGTGTCTGCAATGTCTCAGGGAACAATAACAACTGATGTGAGCAGAAACGGTCAGTGAACCTCCCAGGCACCCAGAAGGGTCCAGGTGACCCTGCTTCTGGAGTCCCCTTAGCGGGCCCTGGCCTCCTGAGGGGTGTGTGTGGGGTGTGGGCTACGTCCTTCCTGTTCAAGGTACTTCCTGCTGCATTTCTCTCATTTGCATCTAAAAGGGGTCCTGATTACTAACGCGGCCAAACTGAGAAAACCAAGGACACTTCACTTCTACCTTCAGGGTCAGAGGGAGATCCTCCTTCCGCCTTTCCTTCCACCCACGTCCGGCTCAGATGCGCGGTCGGCTCTGCTCCCGGACATCTGGGCCGTGTTCCCATCTTCCTCGGGTTCTGCTTATGGATTTATTAGCCCACCTAGTGTTTGCACGGAGAGTTTTCTCCCACTTTTCCTCTTCTGCTTGTATTGAAGCTCCTGGAGCCGGGGCCACGCCGCGTCCTTGTCAGCTCAGTGGGCATCCCTCCACTCGACCGCACACACAGTGCAGTCGAGAAGGGGTGTTTGGGAAGCAGGCTGGCTGGACGCGCTGGTCTGAGCCTCGGAGCCAGCACGAGCTTCAGGGATGCTGGCTGGTGGGGCGGGGGCTGCTTCCCTGGGAGGCCTTGAGAGGATGGTTTTCTTTTCTTTTTTTTATTGAGGTGTAGCTGATTTACAATGTTGTACCAATCTCTGCTGTACGGCAGAGTGACTCAGTTTTACATAGACAACGAGGTCCTACTGCATATAGACAGGGAACAATATCCCATCTCCTGGGATAAAGCATAACAGAGGAGAGTTTTCTGCAGGAAGACATCGGAGCTGCGACCTGCAGGGTCATCGAGAACAGGAAGCAGAGAGGACTCTGAGGGGTGTCCGAGTCCCAGAAGGGGGTCACGCGGGAGCCTTCTGTGCAGGTGTCCTCTGGGCCCTGTGAGGTGGGCCCCGAAAGAGAACCTGCACCAGAGCTCCAGGCCAAGACCCCGCTGGCCTTGAAAGGTAGAAAAATCACTGTGCTTTATTCCAGCATGTGAGGGACGGCCGTCAGGCGGCATCTTGTCAGAGACATTCGGATTTTTAACCCCACTCCCAAATATGAAACGTCACTTTGTCTCAGAAAAAAGAATGCTATCAACATTCAAAAGTCAAGAAGGGGGTCTTTCAGGAGGCTGCCTTAGAGACCAGAGGCCTAGCTCCTGCAGGCCTGACTGAAACGATTTGTCCACAGTTGTCCCCTTAGCTCCAGGCATGGAGCTGGGGTCCCCCCACGGCTCTTCCGAGGTCGATCCAGGGCCGTGTGGAAGTCAGATGCTCTTTCCTGACAGAAGTCAGATCGTCCCCTGGGCTTTCCCTCCACGTTCTCTTGGGTAACAGAATCCAAGGCACGCGACGCCTAGCTGTATCATTTCTCTGGAGCGGAGTTGTTCTCTAGGACTAAACCACAATTTGGAAGCTTGAAAGGTGTACAGCAAACAACCAAGAAAGGAGAGGAGAAGGCGAAAACAGGGGACGGGCTTCTGCGCTCACTGCCCTGGCAACAAACTTCCAGAAGCCTGACGGTGCCTTGCGACGTGGTCGTCTTCCTGCCCTTCATGATCGTGAGAGAACAAACGCAGAATCTTCAGTGCGCTTTACACGACAGCAGAAAGAAATGTTGTCCCCGCTGTTAATGACGCTGGGAATCAAGATGCAGAATTTTAGTCCTCAGAGATGCAGATGATCATTTTTTCAGAATAATTAGAGTGGGAGCCAAGAGAGTCAGGGCACAAGGGTCCCCGTGATGGGCGGGGGGCATTCAGACGTGACAGCCCACCTGGTGCTGGCATGCGTGGACGTGGGGGTCTCCAGAGCTGCAGGGAAGGTTCCAGAGATTTCAGTCATCGCGAGAAGGGGTCCCTAAAAGCTGCGTGAACTTTCAACCATTTTCTGTGAAAGCTATATCAGGGACCAAGTATATGGCTACCGCAGAATCTCATGCTTCCTTGTCTTCTAAGAGATGACAGTTGTCATTGCTGCTTTCCAGTACATGAAAGGAGTGCAGACTTTGACCTTAGCAATGACTTCTGTGCTGTAGGAAGAGGGGAGTGATGCGCTTCTCTGGCAGCATCAGCCCTTTAAGATGACGGTGATCTCGAAGCTTCCAAAGAGGTCCGGGGCTTTCGGTGCTTCAGTGAAGGGTGGGCCGGCCCCCCGGTGCTCAGCGTTCCCGAGCCGTCCCCACCACTGGCTGGTGGCTGCAGACCCAGTTTACACCCAGCACAAGTCATGGTATGAGACTCACCTGACACAGAGGCTAACTCGATCTTAACACCAACAGAACAACCACACACGTTCCCCGCAGAACAGGTTACGGACCCTGTGACTGGAGGTTTCCACCTGTGTAGAGGCTCCCTGGACCCCAAGCCTGCACGGACCCCTTCACCCTGCCCGTAATGTCTTCACAGGAAACTCCGCCAGCACAGAGCCCATGGTGGAATCCAGTTAACATTCCACCTGATCGTATTTAATTACCAGTCGACAGTGATGTACTCAGAGCCAGCGATGATTTCCAGGAGGGTTAGCTAGGTTAACAGTGCATTACTCTTCCAATGCGTAGATCAAATTTTTTTATCTTCATCTTTTCTCTATTTTTTCCTTCCTCTTAATGTGAGAAAAGGAATCTAAGTATTGGGGCAGCTGGTCAACTGGCATGTTTTGCCATTAACTTTTGTCATGTTTAAAAGGATGGGTTTGAAAATAATACTTGTTTTTATTTGTGCCCTGGTTTCTTCTACAGAGCAGTTGGAGAAGGACTGCATGAAAGCTGGGTAATCTTGCCAGCTCAGTAGAATATCACTGAAGAAACAGAAGTGACTTTTATTTTAAGAAAATGCTTAGAAGTCTAACAAAATGCAGAAAACACACAAAAGCAATGGAATGTGATGAAAACGTGACTCTGGGAAAGAATGGGTGATAATATTACTTGTAACGGGTCTTGGAGATGGTCACGTGCCTTTCAGATCTCATGGTTCTCTTGAAACAGGTAGGATTTGTCGTGAGCGTCTACAGGCCTGAGTTACACCAGATAACGTAGAACAAAGGAAGCATTTTCGATTAATGAAAATGCATCTTGGTTTGTGCTTTAAAAAATTGATGTCTAAGTCCTGCCTGCCATGTGCCCATGGGAACATATGTAATGCTTGAAACTGGATATTTAGTTTGACTAGGTTAATTTCAAAAACAATGACAACTGAACTTAAAAGATCAGGCTATAAACGGAAGGAAATAGGAGTACAGGTTGTTAAAAGACAGGTATAAAATAATGCAGAAGAAGTGCTGCTTCTTTCTATCCATCAGGCTCCGGTGATCTTAATTCAGCTCAAGCTAGTTTTCCACGTTTGATTTCTTTTTATTATTTTAAGGAGCAGATCTTGACTTGCCAGATGGATTTTTGAAAGCAGTTCCAGGCTTTTCTTTTTTCTTCTTGGTTTTCCCCAAATGCAAAGGAACAGATGTCTTTGGGCTGATGTGTCCTTTCCAGGTTACACCTTTAGGATTCTGCCATCTTGGTACCAAGTAAACTTTTAACTCAGTGCTGGGTTATAGAACACAAGGTACGGACTGGATGGGGTATTTTCAGGGAAACGATTTCATGTTGTTTATTTGAAAAGAAGTGCTAGGCTGACTGCGCACACTTGACAAAGTGCTTCTTTTGTTTTAATATGTACAGTGGTAATATTCCCAGAGGTGATCTTTAATTTCTGTATTGTGGTAAGTCACTAGCTTGTTCTGATATACTTGAAATATAAACCTGTATGTTAACCATACTCAGTGAATTCTTTGGTTTAATATCTGCTTTCAAAATAACATGGCATCCCAGAAAAGTGATGCATACTTTTCTGTCATTTTGTCGAATTTCAAGGTAATTCCATTTAAATCATGTGAAAAAATGATATATTTATTTATAAAAATAATATTTGGAGATAAGACATATAATAGAAGCTTTAGGGCATACTTGTTTTTAAGATTGCATGGTAAAACAGGATTACCGGGATGGTTTTTGGTTTTGAAACAGAAGTCTCTGATGATAACGCTGAGAGACGTGGTCATAGACGTGTCCGCTCACAACCCCGTCCTGCACGCTCGCCCGGAGAATGAGTGTGTGCTCCACTGTGGGAAACATGTACAGCTATTTTATTTATTATAACTTTTTTCTGTGGTATTAAAAGCTGGAAAAGCTTACGTGCTTGTCATTAGTAAAGTAGAGCCTGTGCGCGCCCTGGGCTCTACCACTCCGCGATCTGGAGGAATAAACAATGCTTTACATGCAGCAGTGAATTACATCAGAAATAAGAATCAAATGATGTGCGATACGTACAGTAGTAAGTATGTAAATTAAAATACACGAAGAACATCACATATTTTTTCACACACAAGCTGGACTACCAGACATTCATTAATTATAATAGAGTGAGTGCTTACTGGAGGAGAGTAAAGATAGGGAACAGGGAATAAAAGGAACAAAACAGAAAATACCATCTCATAACAGAGGGACCCAGCCTGGACCTCTGGTGATCAGCTTCTGTCAGTACAAAATACGAAAGAATCAACTCTTTCCTTTTAGTGTCTTGTCTTTATAATAAAAAAATAATAAAGTGAAAAGGAAAGTAAAATCATGATATTAAAGCTGGTCTTGGATTATAAAAATAGATGAATTACTATTAACAAAGAACATTTTAAATCAGATATATTAAGCAGAGGCTAATTTTTTAATGCTACCAATAGATAAAGAAGAGAAGTACCTAGGAAAAAAAATCATATGTTTTATCAGATGATTAAATAGGGTCTGGACAGTCATTGCACAGAGATGTTAAATCTTCCATTATTTTTTGACAGACTGGAAACTGTAGAGACTCTTTAATTAAAATATCATCAGCTGTGACAGAAAATCCACTAAGAATTTGTGAGTCAAAATGTGATTTGAGAAGATGACAATTTCCTTAATAAAATAGCAAACTTCAGCCCTAACATGTCACTATTTACATTAAATGAAAATGATTTAATACACCAATGAAGTTATAGGTTGTCAGAATGAATTTTTCAAATGACCGAAAAAAGATGTTTAAAAAGAAACTCACTTCAAATATAATGTCATATGTAGGATCAAAATAAAAGGATCTAAACAGATGTACTCTGCAAAGCTGAATTTTCAAAAGGAGAGGACTTCTTATATTAACAACAGATACAGTAAACTTTAGAGCAAAAAAATTACCAGGGACAAAGGTTAATATTATCCGTGGATAAAAAGATTGACCCGTGCAGAAGGCATAGCAATCCTGAATGCGAATCACCAAACACTGCCTCAAAATACGTAAAACCAGAGCTAATGGAGCTGAAAGAGAAGCGGACAAATCCACACTCAGAGTTGGCAACTTTCAGCAACTGACAGGACTCTCAGACATTCATCACGGGCGAGGAAAGCTGACACCCTGAGGCAGCGGGTCTAATGGACATTGACAGAACCTCAACTCACATACACACCATCCTAAAATCCACAGAACACGCACCAAAATACACCATGTCTTAGTGTATATGAAAAGCCAAACAATTTTAAGATACTTGAAACCACACCAGGTGTGCTCTCTGACCACAATGGGATCAAAATAGAAATCAATAAAATAAACATAATACAACATTTCTGAACATACAAAAGTTAACAGAACATTCCTAAATAATCCATGTGTCAAAGAGAAAATCTCAAGGAAAATAAGAATAAATCACAGGTATAAGTAAAAATTAAAATATATTAAAATATGAGAAGCAGCTAGACCATTGCTAAGAGAGAAATTTTATACCACTAAATGCTAAATTAGAAAAGATGGAATCCTCAGATAAATGGGTTAAGCTCCCAACTCAAGAAAATATAAACTCAAATCATGAAAAACAAAGGGAATAGAAGAAATCCATAAAACTGAAGACAAGAAAATAATACAGATCATCAATGGAACAAAAAGTTGGTTCTTTAAAACGATAAACCTCTAGTGAGACTGAAAATGGTAAAAAGAGAAAAGATACAACTCACTAATACAGGGAATGAAGCAAGATATATCACTGTAGATCCCACAGATTCTAAAATAATAACAAAAACATAAACGATTCTGTGCACATGAATTTGAAACCTTACATGAAATATATCATTTCCACAAAATATCACTCAACATGAAATGGATAATTCGAATAATCATATAAATATAATGTAAATATCCTATAAATAAATGTACTGAGATAGGCCAACTGACATTATCCAGTTTGTGGAGCAGGAAGAAAAATGAATGAAGACACGTGAGCAGAACCTAAGGGTCTGTGAGATGCCATCAAGTGACCCAACATATACCACATACACAAATATACAACACACACGTGCAACACACACAAACGTACATACACCATCCACACACAACATATACATGCAACACGCATAAAACATACGCATGCAACATACAATACACACAACATACACAAGTATATACACATACAAAACACACATACAACGTACACAAGAGTACAAAGGGATCCAAAACTACCATCCAAACATAAAGGATAGATGAGTCCGTCCCCAGATAGACAGGGCTGGGGTGTCTGAGGCAGTAAATAGGGTCTGACAGTCCCGACAGGACATGCTGAAAGGGTCCTTCTGACTGAATGAAGACCCAGCTGTCACTGGTACATGGTGTATCAAGGTGAGGCCCGAGCCACAGGAAGAAGGAGGGACAATTGATACGCAGTTTCGCGCACAGGAAATATAACCACCATTTTGTATGTCATCTTCTTCTTTCTATGTGATTAGAAAGACAAACGTACAAAAAACCAATTTTCGACCCAAGTTGATGGGCACACATGCTAAACATGTAATTTTTGAGGGTAACAATGTAGAGGAAGGGGTGGAGAGATACAGGAGCAGAGGACATATTTGCAAATACCGTCTGAAGTGGGACTTGGGTATAAAAAATACAAAGAACCCTCGAAGTGCCACAGTGAAATTGAGCAATCTAATTATAATTAGGACATATGCAAAAGACCCAGAGAGAGATTTCACCACAAGGATATAAGGATGGCAGATCAGCACACGGAAATGTGGTCACATCTTACCCACAAGTGAAACGCAAATTAGCACCACAAGGAGACCCACTGCTCACCTGTTAAAACAGCTTAGTTTTTTTAAAAAGTGACATTCTAAATGCAGGGAAGGATGTGAAGAGTCTGGTGAGAACGTAGAAAGACAGAGCCACGATAGAAAATAGTTTGCCAGAGTACATGATTATTTCAAAATAAAGGTTAAAAAATAAAGAGATAGACAAAAAGCAGTCTTGGGGTAGAGAATGTTAATATATATTGGTGAAATAGTAAATTCATTAGGAACAATAAATAATTCTGAACATTTTGCATCAATTAAGTTTCCTCAGTCAGTCTGCACAGCATTCCACAAATTGATGGAACTCCAAGGTTTAAATTTCTCTCAATTTTGTTGAGTCCAACAAATAAAATACTATCAAAATTACAAGATTTAAACAACACAAAACCTTTATTCCTTGGATATACATATTCAAAATTAGAGAATTGACATTTTACAATGCCATGTGGACACTATACAAAACTTACTGTATATATGCTTTGCTGTATAGCAAGACTGAAAAGGGTATTTCTGACAAAATGTAGTCTTATTACCCCTGCTCTATTCACTGTCTCACGGGAGGGATTTTCTGTGCAAATGTTACCTTCAGTGCAGCCTCCACCTAGGTTTCCACCACAAGGCATCAGCACCCTGCCTCCTAGGACCCCGAGGGGTGGGGTGCTCTGACCGTCCACGACGGCCGGTGCCGAGGTGCTGAGGACACAGCCCAGGGAGCCGGCACACATCCTGGGTGGCTTTAGTCTTCCCTTCGGGGAAGTAACCCGACAGAATCCGGTCAGCCTAAAATTCCTAAAAGGAGACTCTGACACATCCCAGTCCCTTCCTAAGATGACTGTGGAATCCTTTCCCAGAGACTTTTATTATTATGGGAGATTGAGCAGATGTATAAAAGTAAGATAATGTCCAACCGAGTGATTAACTTTCGCCAGCTGCTTCTGGTCAGCTGCAATCTGACATTTTCTGGCCCCGACATTCACTTTTCCGAAGCGTGCGCGGCAGCTGTGTTTACAAAGAACCCGTCCCGCCTGGATGTGCTGATTTCCCACCTCAGTTGTTTCTGGCCTCAGCATCTGTTCGAATTGTTCTGTAAAAAAAAACAAGGTTTTAGAATTGTTTTAACACCTGGAATATGGAAGTTGAATTTCTCAGATGGAGAATTAGGTGTTTCATCATCTGTCCCACGAAGTCACATTGATCCCTCTCTTTGAAAAGATTTTATTTACTGGCCCCTTAGCTGCATTTTTTAAGCAGTTGTTTTTAATAATATATTTTTAAAAGGCGTTTATAAATATTTATCAAGAAACTTAATTTGGGAAGTCAGCCCCTCCTCCCTGAGTGAACACTGGGCTTTGAAGAGCGTCATAGGAAACATGTATCTTTCATTTGACTTTCAGCTGGATTTTAACCCACTGCTTGTTGTGTTGGGGTTGGGTGGGGTGAGGTTGAATACATGAAAACAGCCAGATTTACCCTCGATGCCCTTTGCCGATGCTCTACTTTTAGCACTTGCTTGTATTATTCCCCACAAACGATAGAAAATCTTGGTAATTCCCATAGTGCCCGGTGGGTCGTACACCATCCTTTGAGGTCAGGCATAGCTGAAATAGATGATGGCGAGACCCCACCTCTGGGGCTGGGGCTGGACCCTGAGACAGGGTCTCGGAAGGGCCAGGCAGCAGGTCGTGCAGGAACAAATAGTGTTTAGAAGGAGTATGAGGGCTTCCCTGGTAGCGCAGTGGTTGAGAATCCGCCTGCCGATGCAGGGGACGCAGGTTCGTGCCCCGGTCCGGGAAGATTCCACATGCCGCGGAGCGGCTGGGCCCGTGAGCCATGGCCACTGAGCCTGCGCATCCGGAGCCTGTGCTCCGCAAGGGGAGAGGCCACAGCAGTGAGAGGCCCGTGTACCGCAAAAGAAAAAAGAAAAAAGAAAAAGAAAGAAAAAAGGAGTATGAATACTCAGAGGAACACGCAGGCCCCAGCACAAGATTCTGCATCATCAGAACTTTCATGCCCAAATCAGCTTAAGGCTAATACAAAGTTAACAATTGGCCAGTGGATCTGCCATCGACCCTCTGGCCACCACGCAATCCGACGGCATCCCAGTCTCGTGTGCCCCCATGTGAACAGACAGCGGGACCAGGGTGAGGGGTGATGCTGCTGCCGGAGCAGGGGCTTTTCTGGGGGGCCTCGAGCTGCCCTAAGTTCTTCAACCACAAAGCCGGGGCATCTGGTGACGAAGGCTGTGTTTCCCAAGGATCCAGGACAACAGAACGTCTTAGCTGAATCTTAATATTCTTTTGTGCCACGGTGAGTAAAGTCCTTTCGAGAACGGCTTCGCGTCAGGCCCGGCCCAGGCCTGCAGTCGCGTCAGGCCCGGCCCAGGCCTGCAGTCGCGTCAGGCCCGGCCCAGGCCTGCACTCGCGTCAGGCCCGGCCCAGGCCTGCAGTCACGTCAGGCCCGGCCCAGGCCTGCAGTCGCATCAGGCCCGGCCCGGGCCTGCAGTCATCCTGGGGAGACATGACCACAGAACGTTTAACTCTGCCTGTGAATGTGTCGCCCAGAGGGATCACGGTGTTTTGTTTAATATACAGTTTTTGATGAGATCTTGACTTTTCCCCCCAACTAACTGTATTGCGATCAAAATTGCTCCTCCTAATCTTTCTTTTCATTGCTGTCAACGAAGCTTCTCTCCCAACCTGCTTCCTCTGAGCCCTGAAGAAAGGATGCAAACATAGCAAATCTGATGCCGTAAATTACAGCTGCCCTTGCTTCTCCCCGACAGTTTTAATTAGCAGAGGGCTTTCCTACCAAGTAATTTATTATTCATAGAAAATCTTTGATGTAAAATTTATTTTGAATTGAGTAGGTATAAATTTTAACTTGGATTTTAATTTTTACTTTGATTTGTTTTTAAAGTACATCAAAGTTGACACCTTGTTAAGAATCTAATCTCTTTTCTAAGATTTCAGAATCTTGTGATTAATTTGAACAAAACAAAGAAACTGTAAAATCTTGGAGTGTTTTATGTTCCAACTGATACTATAAATAAGCTCCCCTTGACCCTCACAGCCCCCCAAACACATGCACCTAAATATCTAATGTGGCACCTGGCAAGCCCTGCTCATTTCACAGAATCAGAAAACTTCAGAGCAAAAATTGTATATCCTTGCAACTGTGATTCCAAGAACTTCTGTGCAGAAACTATTCCCTTTCCCTCTACCGTACCCAGCTTCAATTAGACATTTGAAAAAGCCAAAGTGGGCATCACCTAGTGTTACACGCTCGTGTCCGGAGCCAAAAGGAGCAGGGACCAGGTGCTCAGTGAGGCTGTGCTGGTCCCAGCTGGGCACCTTTTTCCTGCTTCAGGAAAATCAGAGTCATCAGTTCTGTTCCAGGCAATGTATAGTGACAGATTTCCTTGTGTTTGGTACAGTTTTGTGAACTTCTGCTTGCACTGCCCGGATGAAGCAGTAACACAGTTACTACGTTGAATTAGCACCTGCCAGGCTGTCTCTACGTTCACCATCACACCTTCTTAGAGTGGAAGGTGTGGGTCTCAGGTGCCGGATGGAAGAGAAATAACCGAGTGTGATGCTGTCACTGAAGTAACACACGAGCGTCTTTACGCGTTAGTTCTGTCAGGCCTCTTACGAGTTCACCTCCTGGAGTTAACAGGCTTAACGTTTTCACGTGGGATTGTTTGTCAGAAAGGCATCTTTAGGGCTTCCCTGGTGGTGCAGTGGTTAAGAATCCACCTGCCAATGCAGGGGACACGGGTTCGAGCCCTGGTCCGGGAAGATCTCACGTGCCGCGGAGCAGCTAAGCCCGTGCGCCACAACTACTGAAGCCGGAGCTCTAGAGGCCACGAACCACGGCTGCTGAAGCCTACGTGCCACAACTACTGAAGCCCGCGCGCCTAGAGCCCGTGCTCTGCAGTGGGAGTGGCCATCGCAGTGAGGAGACCGTGTACCACGGTGAAGAGTGGCCCCCGCTCACCGCAGCTGGAGGGGGCCCGTGCGCAGCGACGAGGACCCAATGCAACCAAAAATCAATAAATTTATACATATAAAAAAAAGGTGTCGTTAAAAAATATCCAGTCCTTCTGTTTTTGGTGAAGGGCTGGAACTTGCTGGCTATTCAGGCAGCGCCCCCACAGCTTTTACGGTGCGTTTAGTGGACGATCGAGGCCTTTTCCAAGTGGAGCAGCTCCGCTGTGACACTTTAGTGAAGTACAGCAAACCAGACAAGCTGCGTCACTGCAGTGGTGCAACATGTGAAGAAGCCATGGTTTAGAAAGTTGTAAAACCCCCGGTTTTCTTTCTGAATGTGCCTGGACCTCCCACCTGGCTCAGAAGGTGAATCACAGCCTGGCCGAGTCTCGCTTGGACTTGGTGGCCAGAGTTCTCTGTGGCTTGAAGGATCCTGGGCAACTGGCTCTGGTGGGGGAGGGGTCTCTAAGGAAGGGGCCACCCCCGGAGGAGGCTCCCCCCACTTGTGCTGGGAGCTGCCCCTCCACCGACACCCGCACCCCTCCCCCCGTGAGCGGACACCAATGTCCTGGGACTCACACGCTGCCGCGTCTCAGACGGGTTTTCAGACGCCCTTCATTTGCCCTCTTTCTTGCCTGAGATGGGATTAAACACTCAGTTAAAATTTCCCTAAAGAAAGAGAAATATAATGAGGCTTATATGTTCAGTTGGCGGTGAGGTGACTTTAATTTTTATTTCATAATGATTTTCATTTCAGATTGGCAAATCAATGTACGTAATTTTCAGGAACTTATGGGAAGATGTAAAATATTACATAATGCTTAAGCCATATGAGCTGGTCTGTGACTTTTTTGTGTCCAGAGGTACATTTTTTTCAATACTTCAATCGTAATAAGGAGTATGACTATTCATTATTAAACCCTGGACTGGAGCCTCAGAAACATTAGTGTTTTGTTTGAATTTACTATAAAGAGTGGTCATTCTCCTATTAGTCTTGGTGAGTTTGAGATTTCTCAAATTAGCACAACACCAGCTGTGATCTCTTCTTGAAGACCGAAGAGCCCAGAGATCATTTTCAGAAGTCAGCTTTCCAATTAGCTGCTTCTTCTGGAGATGCAGTGGTAGAAGCCTCAGAGGTCTTCTTATTACTAAGCTCTGAAAAATGACTGAACCTTTTCTCCAGTTTCCGATACATTCAGGACAATAATAATAGGGTCTAACAGCTGGGGGCCCTACAAGAAGCAATTATTTCCAGAAGGAAAGAAAATGTGAGTAATTTAGCGCCAAAGTGAAGAAAAACATGGAATCATTTCCGTCTCTGAAGTAACAGTAGAGCGACCATGGGGTTTTTTTATTACTTAGGTGACTATTAGTAACACATTTTTTTAAAATGAAGATTTAAAAAATTTCACACAAAACAGCCGAGAAGGAAACACATCACTGTTAAAGTGATCAAAGTCACATACAGGTTATAGATTAATTAATGCACAGCTAGTAAGTCAATCAGCTTTGTTTTATTTTATCTGGTTAAATATTTCTAAGTCATAATCACCTTATAGCATTGCTGAAGGAAATATTTTTAAATGCTTAACAGTTTTTACTTCTGTATGATTCTATTAAAATATGTCTGTATGTGGACAGTTTTTACATACTTGCATCTACAAAGCCTAGTGTGTTTTCTGTATTTTAATGTGTTCAGTGAGGAGTTCTCCCTGTCAGCAAGTGAACATTATGCTACGTACGCACAGTGATTTGAATGCGAACTTGGAGTAGTGTGATTTCTGATTTTGCTCCATTTTTAATCTGTGCTGTTAGGAGGTGCAGGACACTAGCCCAGTGATTGCTGGGACATTTCAGCAGGGCTGTGATGGGAGGAAGAGGTAGAGGACGTGTGCTGACGTTGTGGGAGGAGAGTCCTGTGTGAGGCAGCGCCCGCTGAGGATGCTCCTTGGGGCCCAGGGATGGAGGCGAAAGCGTGGGGGCTGCTCCCAAAGGCAGAGAAGAAGCGCTCCAGCTTCGTGGGTTTCCGGGGTTCTGCTCATCTGTTTGCCCTGAGAGAGGCTTCATGTGCTTCCGTATTTGGGAAAGTAACGGCTTCAAAACAGACCTTGGCTACCTCAGATCTGTTATAACCGTGTGATGGGAATTTAAAAATTTGAAGAGTTTTAATATCCCCAATTCATTCTAACTTATGATATTTGTGCTTCATCATAAAAGATTGCTGATGCTTTCATGTATGATAAATACTCATGGTTCTTTCTCGAATGTCAAACCAGGAGAAAATACCCTTTCCACATTTTGGCTGTTTCGTTTCATTATCTCATTCCTCCCCTTTGATTCTACCCTATGGTTTACCAGCATGCCCTCGCAGCACCTCGTCATTCTACGTGCTTAAACTGTGCGCAGTCAACATGCCGGACAGCTTAGTGGAGAGACAGGGTGCGGAGAGCATGCGGTTCGAAGGCCTTCTGACTTGAGCCACTCTCCTAACTGCACTGGAGGGACAGTCTCGGAATGCAGCTGCTCCAACTCCCTGCTCCATCTCGTTGTAACACGCGAAGCAAGGCTGCACCGGAGGGACAGTCTCGGAATGCAGCTGCTCCAACTCCCAGCTCCATCTCGTTGTAACACGCGAAGCAAGTTAGAGAGTTATGAGCACAGGGTGGCCTGAACACTCACACGCTGTTTTTGAAATGAGGTCTCTTTCTTCAGTAGAAAAATGAATCTGTGTAAAACGATCAGTGTTCAGTGGCAGCAGCAAGGACTGAAAGGAAAGACGGAATTTGCAGCTGGGTGGCTCCTGGGGACGGTGGATGGTGACACTGTTGATGGCAGTGACGTTAGACAGGTTCCTGATGGACATTCCCTAGTGACGTCCGTGCGGCACTGATGTCACCTGCTCCTTTTACATTTAAATGCCGACCTTCCCTGTGGTCCACAGGTCAGCACAGCAGGAAGGATCGCGGGGCCTGGCGCTCACGTATGCCTTGCCTTCACCAGCTCCAGGCCAACTGGGGCCAGTCGGCTTGGGCAGTGACCACAGTGGGGTGTCCCCACTCTCCTGAGTTTCACTGAGGTCTTTGCACTTCAGGGGTCCCATTGACCCCAGGAGCATCTGGGGCCTTTTTTTTTTTTTGCGGTACGTGGGCCTCTCACTGTTGTGGCTTCTCCCGTTGCGGAGCACAGGCTCCGGACGTGCAGGCTCAGCGGCCATGGCTCACGGGCCCAGCCGCTCCGCGGCATGTGGGATCTTCCCGGACCGGGGCACGAACCCGTATCCTCTGTGTCGGCAGGCGGACTCTTAACCACTGCGCCACCAGGGAAGCCCCATCTGGGGCCTTTGTGGGGGGCTCCCAGCAGGAACCCCAAGCCCTGAGTTGTCCAGGGCCTCTGATGCTGTTTAATATAATAAAGTAGATATTAGGGCTTGTATCTTCCTCAGCCAATTGTCAAGGCTAACTTGACAGAAGTGAAAAACTACTGTAACATATAGGCACCCAAGGTGAAGATGTGAGGAGGCTACTGGGGCCCCTGGGAATACACGCTGCAGAACCGAGGAAAGAGGAGACGCGGCAGCAGCGTTTAGGCAAAGGTGTAAAGGTAACAGCTAGAGAATCCACGTTAGAAGAACTTAGCCTAATGCACAGCATGAGAGTAAGCTGTGATCAGGAAGCAACAAGTTTAGCCAAAGTCTAAAAGGACGGATGGCCTCTGCAGGGCTTATTCCTTCCCCAGGAGACCAAGCGCGGCTCTGCTGCTTCTCATCCCTCCAAAGTGCTCCTCTTGGCGTCAGACATGAACAATTATAGGCTTTAGTCATACGGTCATTTTGGTGAAAATT
This sequence comes from Lagenorhynchus albirostris, assembly GCF_949774975.1. Classification (NCBI taxonomy): domain Eukaryota; kingdom Metazoa; phylum Chordata; class Mammalia; order Artiodactyla; family Delphinidae; genus Lagenorhynchus; species Lagenorhynchus albirostris. The sequence continues at coordinate 88,686,777 of NC_083107.1, read as the reverse complement.
ACACAAGTTTATGATGGCGTAAAACTTTACGAATTCTAGGTCTGCATATCTCTATAGCACAACTTTTTTCTTGTGGTTTATTTTTGTCATGGAAAATAAAGTAAGTGGCCCTCCCGTGCTGATGACTTTCTAATGCAGTCACGAGAAAATCTTGAAATCCCAAACCTAATGATATTAGATGTTGGAAATGTCACTCCCTGTAACCTATTTATGCGGCATATTCTGAGAATTCACTGTTCACCAGTTTCCATTCTGACCTGAGTTAACCTCTGTGTCTTCACCTCCACCTCAAATGGAGCTAGGCTTGCAAAGTTTCTGAAAATTCTAAGTATTTATCTCTGTGAATAAACACCTGGATTGTTTTACTTGTAAAAAAAAAAATCTACACCTTTTAAAAGGAACAAAACTCCACTACTTATTAGATTTTTAAAGAGATTTGACTTATTCTCAAATGAAAACACATATTCATAAAATACCCTGTGCATGAATGCTCAGAGTGACTTTATTCATAATTGCTCCAAACTGTCAAAGAAGAACAAAAACAAAGAAACAGAAAGCCCATTAAGAGGTGAGCAGAAAACCTGATGTGGTGTACTCAAGGTGGAATCGGGCTAAAATCGCCCCAAACACACGTGAATCTAAAAATCAGTATGCAGACGGACAGAGGACAGACACCAAGAAGTACCTTTAATAGGACTCGGTTTTTATGCAGCTCTGGACCGGGGGAAGTAGAGCAACAGTGATGGGGACACATCTTGTTGCCGCGCGGGGGGCTTTCTAAGGGAGACGTTCTTGGCGTGATTTGGAGGCTGTCCACACTGGTGTGCACATTGGTCAAAGCTTATCGAAATGTACACCCAAAACATGTGTCGGGCTTCCCTGGTGGCGCAGTGGTTGAGAGTCCGCCTGCCAATGCAGGGGACACGGGTTCGTGCCCCGGTCCGGGAAGATCCCACATGCCGCGGAGCGGCTGGGCCCGTGAGCCATGGCCGCTGAGCCTGCGCGTCCGGAGCCTGTGCTCCGCAGCGGGAGAGGCCACAGCAGTGAGAGGCCCGCGTACCGCAAAAAAAAAAAAAAAAAAAAAAGAACACCTCACCCCTCCTGCGCTGCCCTTGGTGCAGGCTCGTTCCTCCGCGATTCCCCAGTCTCGGAATCTCGGGGAAAGGTGGGGGAAGTGGTAAGCTCCCGGGACCCTGGGTGGCTCTCGTCATAGGAGCTTGCGGGGAGCCCCGAGCTGTTCCCACAGGAGTGAGGACGAGGCTCCCAGAGCTACAGGTGTGTGGGTGTCACACACACCAGGAACCTGCAGGTAAACATCCAACCGCGGAGGCTGAGAGCAGGAATTCTTCTGCCCCTTTTACTCACCGTCCCCAAACCACCCTTGCCTACCTTTCTAACTGCTTTGCATTCAAACTGCTCTTCCTGTTCTCAGGCCTCTCACTTGAGCTGCTTCATCGGGGAAGCAATAGAAATGGGCCTGAGCCTCTCTGTGCTGTCCGCCCAGCTCGTCACCAGCCCACCTCCCCTGGAATCACGCCACCCAGGGACGCTCCACGCTGAGGGCATTCCTGGGAAGCAATCTTTTTCCAGGAAGTGCTCATGAATTAGCAATTTATGCAAAGTGCCTGTGGGTCTAAATTAAAATTCTATTGCCGTAGCAGGTTGTGCTAAAATTAGAGGGAGACAGATAAGAAAATACGTTGTGCGGAAGCTGAGTAAGCCAGGCTCTCAAGGCGGCACCTGGGATTTGGCCCCTGATACATTCTCAGGCACCAGCTTATACGTCGCTCTTACAGCCATGAGACTGGGTGAGACGGCAGGGAAATGAATCACAGGAGGAAGGAGAGACATGGGAAAACGCACTCCTGGAAGCCACGCGAGGATACCAACCACGTGTGCCGTGTCACCGTGTCCCGTGCGAGAGCCGACTCAGACCCGACCCGAAGGCACAGGCACGTCACGTATGCATTGTACTGCATTAATATGCATATAAAATCTCCAGGCTTCCCTGGTGGCGCAGTGGTTGAGAGTCCGCCTGCTGATGCAGGGGACACGGGTTTGTGCCCCGGTCTGGGAAGATCCCACATGCTGCGGAGCGGCTGGGCCTGTGAGCCATGGCCGCTGAGCCTGCGCGTCCGGAGCCTGTGCTCCATGGGAGAGGCCACAGCAGTGAGAGGCCCGCGTACCGCAAAAAAAAAAAAAAAAATCTCCATGGAGAATACAGTACTGATGGGCAAAAGGAGGCGTTATCTGTGCATCTAGAGTATAAATAACCCCACATGCTGTGAGGGTAATAATGGGGAAAGAAATGGGGTGGAGAGATTTCTTTCTGCATCAATTTTATTCCCCATTTTGGATAAATGTCATTCAAGAACTATAACAGATGATATTTTCATCTCATTTTCTTTTTCTGATGCTGACCAGGCATGTGGTTTGAAGTAAGACGTGCCACTTCCTCAACCTGTTCCCTTATTTATGAAGGGAGAGGTCCTGAAGGAGCAATTCCTCAGCTGGTTGTGAAGTCATTTCTGCACCCAAAGTGATGTGCTTCCAGACTCCACTCTACCCTGGGCTCTTCCTTTGTCTCTGCCCAGAAAGCCAGGTAGGCACACGATTGTGTGTGTGTGTGTGTGTGTGTGTGTGTGTGTGTGTGTGTGTGAGAGAGAGAGAGAGAGAGAGAGAGAGAGAGGCTCTTGTGAGGAGGAGACTGTTGACCGTGCTGGGTCCCGGACAACGCAGTTTTCATGCAACACCTAAATCCTCACAGACACCGAATTCCGTCCCCTCTGCCCTTGCTGAATGCATGAAGAGGTATGGTCTGTGTTATCATAAAATTCTCTGCTCACTTCACTGAAATGTTGCATTCACAGCACAGTCAGTGCTTGATTATAACCGTGTCTAACTTTCAAATTGTCACTTGGTTTTTTCTTGGGTCTTGAATAAAACTGTGAGTTCCTTAAGAAGCCAATTTCCCCATTGCATCTGACAAAGGGCTTTACACTGAAGCTGGAGCTGAATTAGGAGAAGTGGTGCATCACAGGACCTTAAAGTTTGGAAAGAAACACACCCCATTCTACCCTGACAGCAACACTGTCTATGAAGCCCAGTGCAGATGAATGTTAAAGTACCCATGACGAGTGCATCATCTTCAATAAGGGCTTCAGGCAGAGAAACAGAAAACTTAAATCCATTAGAAGACATGAAGAAATGAAAAGATCTGAGAAAAAATGGTAGATATGGGAGAGGGGCATAATAAAATCTCTGAAGATTAAAAATAACAACAATCGGACAGAGTAAACACAAAACTTCAAGCAAATTATACATAAATTTAAAAATAAAAGTCTTGAAACTTATTATTAGGCTATACTATCCACCTGGAAAAATCAATCCAGAAAGACCAGAACCAAAGTGACTTATAAAACGAATGGATTAACAAAGAAAAACAGTTGAGCATCTAGGTGATAACATGCAGGAAAATGAAGACCGGACGGTCATGAGGCTTTTCGGAGAAGATGGTGAAGGAGCACATATCAGATCCTTAAGAGAGAAACTGTGAGCTAAGTTCATCACCCTCTGCAGGGAGAATTCCAACCTGAAGGCCACAGGCTGCTCTAAGCATATGCAAAACCTAGCGTGTCTTTTCTTTTAGTGTATATGTTTCTTGTGAAGATTTCCCTAGAAATCTAAAGAATAAGCTTCAAACAACCAAAAGGCTGAGACATTGGCCTCGGATTCATATGAGCCTGAAATGCATAGTTACCTTTATAACTAAGATTATATGACAGATATAAAGGAGAGAACGTGGTATCTATTGGCTCGTAGCATCTAAACATGCTCCAACGCTGTTAATACGGTACCAATACCAAAATCTAGATCTGCGGGAATGTAAACGCATGCAGTCACTATGGAAAAGAGTATGGAGGTTCCTCGACAAATTAAAACTAGAACTAACACATGATCCAGTAATTCCACTTCTGGATATTTATCTGAAGAAAATGGAAACACTAACTAAAAAAGGTATCTGCACCCTTATGTTCATAGCAGCACTGTTTATAATTGCCGAGATGTGGAAGCAAACTAAGCGGCCATAGACAGATAAATGGATAAAGAAATTGTGGTGTCGATATCCCATAAAAAAGAATGAAACCTTGCCATCTTTGACAACATGGATGGGGCTCTAGGGCGTTATGCTGAGTGGAATAAGTCAGACAGAGAAGGAGAAATGTCATATGATCTCACTTACGTGTGGAATCTAAAACACAACAACAGCAACAAAATGAACCAAACTCACAGATGCAGAGAACTGATTGTTGGTCGGCAGAAGTGGGGATTGGAGAACGGACGAATGGAGGAATATGGTCCCCCCAAAAAACTGGAGGATAATGGAGAGAATGGTGAAAGTTAAAGTTGCTGCATTTACCCAGCTTGAATTACTTTTTAATTTTTAACTTAGCATTCAGTTCTTTGAAATGAATTATTTTCCCCCTGGACGGAAGTCAGAATTTGATTGAAATGGGGGCAAAGCACAGCTCTCTTGCTTCAGTATCAATCCACAGGCCAGACATTGCCCAGAAGATGAAGGAACGGAGACACACAAACATTTTTCCAAAGAAGACCTTCAAATGGCCAGTAAGCCACGAAAAGATGGTCAATATCATTAGTCATTGGAGAAACAAATTGAAGCCACAAAGCTGTGCCCGTCTGCACCTATGAGGACGGCTAAGACCAAAGAGAGTCAACAACGTGGTGGTGAGGATGCGCAGAAGCCTGGAAGCTCACCCCCTGATGTGGGGACAGAAAGTGTACTGAGCAGCCCAGCAGCTCCTGACCCAGATACACACTGAAGGGACGGAAAACAGCCAGAAGTCGGGCACAGCCCAAATCCCCACTGTCTGCTGGAAGGCTAAGTGTGGGGCAGCCACGTGATGGAATATTGGTCAGCAGCAGGTGAAGAGTGAATCGCTCACTGACAAGTTGCTACAATGTTGTTGCTGACAAGCCAGCAGTGGAAGGTCGCGTGTTGTAAGGTTCCGGTCCTGTGAGGATCCAGACCAGAAACGTCTAGAGAGACAGCGGGGGATGGTTGTTACCTGGGCTGGGGGAGGGGCGGGGGGGGAGGGGCTGCTCGTGACCAAGCAGTTTCTTTCGTGTGTGATGAGAATCTCCTAAAGTTAGACTGTGCTGATGACTGCACAACTCTGAATACACTGAAAACTACTAGTCTGCACACTGCAGAGGTACTTTATGGTAGTGAAGTATATCTCACTAAAGCTCATAGGTTAAAAAAATAATCATAATCAAAAGTATAAAATACTTGGAAAATATGATAAAATCAACATATAGGAAAATCTGTGGGATACAGACAATATGATTTTTTTAAAGATTTGTTATATATATATATATTTTTTAACATCTTTATTGGAGTAAAATTGCTTTACAATGGTGTGTTAGTTTCTGCTGTATAACAAAGTGAATCAGCTACACATATACATATATTCCCATATCTCCTCCCTCTTGCATCTCCCTCCCATTCCCACCCCTCTAGGTGGTCACAAAGCACCGAGCTGATCTCCCTGTGCTACGCAGCTGCTTCCCACTAGTAGTAGTGTATATATGTCCATGCCACTCTCTCACTTTGTCCCAGGTTACCCTTCCCCCTCCCCGTCTCCTCAAGTCCATTCTCTAGTAGGTCTGCGTCTTTATTCCTGTCCTGCCCCTAGGTTCTTCAGAACCTTTTTTTTTTTTTTAAGATTCCATATATATGTGTTAGCATACGGTATTTGTTTTTCTCTTTCTGACTTACTTCACTCTGTATGACAGACTCTAGGTCCATCCACCTCACTCTTAAAGGATATTTTATGGCTTTAAGTAATGTAAATTTTTTAAAATTTCACCCCCTTCCAAAAGAACTTGTGTAATGATGGAAATAATCTATTCCAGGCTGTGTGATGTGATAGCCACTGACCACATGTGGCTTCTGAACCCCTGAAATCTGGTTACTGTGACTAAGAACTAAAGTTTAAAATTTTTAATTTTAATAATTTAAATGTAAACAGCACATTATTAATTAAAAACTGATAATTAGTGGGTTAGGTCTTCAACTCTATTATACTTAAAATGAACAACAAAGACAATGAAAAGACACAAGTAATAAAGACAAAAACAGAAAATTTTGAAATTGAAATAAATAATCTGCACACGGTTATCATTACCAGACTCAATTACTGCAAAGAATAATCATATAGGCACACAGTTTTAATAAGGTTAAAAAGGGAGGGGGCTGCAGAGAGAGAAGGAGGGGGCAGGGGAGGGGAGAGGAAAGGGGGAGGGGGGAGGGAAGACACTCTGAGGACACAAAAGTCCCCTGAAGCAAGGATCTGAATACAGAGCGGGTAGAGGTTTCCACCCTTAAGTGTGCATCATGTTTACTTGGAGGGCTTGTTAGAACAGATTGCATGGTCCACCCCCAGGGTTACTAATTCTATAGGTTTGGGTTAAGCTTGAAAGCCTTCATTTCTGACTAGTTTGTAGGTGGTGCTGGGGACCCTCCTTGAGAACCACTGGGGTAAGGTAAAAATCGACAGTAATGAAAGCAATTAACACACTCTTAGCAGTAGTTTGAATAATTTTATGCAACTGATTTTTTAAATGTATGCAATTTCATAAGTAAGAAGAAATAAGATACCTAAATCTAAGTGCTGCCTCAAAGTAGTCCCCTGCAGCTAGCGGCCGAAATTTCCCCCACCTTGAAAATAATGGATAAGTTTTATTTATAGTTACGGTGGAGGGGACCAAAACTTTAAGGAATTAATCATCTTTATCTCAAACAAATGATTTGACAAAACAAGAAGACATAAAACTAGCCAAATAATTCCGTATGTCTAGCAAAACTTTGACATCAAATAAAGCTTTACTAAAGAAGATAATTGTTAATTAATCTTGTTTAAAAATCTAAATGCAAAAACTATTTTAAAAAAGAAAAACAGTGTACCCATATTATCTAGTAATATGTGCCTAAACCGTGACCAAGTTGCATTTATCCCAAAGAAGACAAGTGTGATTAAATATTAGAAAATCTATTACTACAAGGACCACATGAGCAACATGGAAAATTACCTTAGGATTATCTAAAAGGTTCAGAAACAAACTTGTCAATAGCATTTAATTCCTATTCATGATAACAAAAGAGAGCTTTTTTTGCAGAATAGGAATAGAGGGGAATGGCATTGACCCGATAAGGGATATTCATAAGGAAAAATAATCAAACATAACAATGGTGAAACTTTGAAGTTCTTTTCTCTAAAGGTTACCAGTGTTATGCTCAGTTTTTTAAAAAGGTATTTCCTTTATAGTCAAGAACAAGACACAGATAAACTCTGTCATGCCTAATATTGAATACTGTACAATGGCCATGAAATTAAAGGACAAAGTTGGAGGCATGTGTATCTTAAAGGAAGGAATGACATTTCCCTTCCTAACAATCCATAAGATTGAAGAAAAGAGAATTATGAAGAGAATTCAAGACTTTCTACAATGACCCATACGAGTTAAGCTCAACAGATGAATGTACTCAAAATAAATATACACAAGAAAGCATAATTTGTTATTATATTCCAGAAAGGACCAGTGATAAAAAAAATATCATGTATCAACAAAATATTATGTGGCACCTCTCAATAAGCCTAACATCTACTAGATATGTAAGGTCGTTTTAGAGAAAATTACATAATTGCTGAATGCGTAACATACATAAATGGAGGTATATACCATGGTGGTGAAGTCTCAGTATTCTAAAAAAATGTCAATTTCCCCCAAATTAATCTATGCATTCAGTGAAATATTAAAATGTGTAGAACGGGTGAAAGTGAGGCTAACATTTATATGGAAGTACAGGAGTCCAATTTAAGCAAAGGAACTTTTGAAAAAGCAGAGCCGGGAAAGTCAATTGGCTGACCCGACAGTAGACTTACTTGACCTCTATAGTAACTAAGTTAAAGTAGACTCACTGTGAAAATTCAGAAATGTTTGCTCTGCACACACGTAGATTGAGAGCAGGTGGGCTTCAAATCACTAGAGAAAAATAGAATTAATTTCTACCTAACATCATAGCAAAGATTAGTTTCAGATAGATGAGTGTGAAAAAGAACGTTTTTTCACAAGAAAATATATGTGGAGATGTGTTGCGTCCTGAGAACAGGAAGGCTTTCTCCAAGGTTTACCAGTTGCCTCTTTAACCCTTAGCACCAACCACATGAGGCAGGCACACGTGTGGCCCCACTTCAAAGACAATTAAATGCCTCGCAGAGTCTGAAACTGACTTCCCCCCGAGGTGTCAGAACTCAAGGGCCGAGTCTGGATTTTGCTGAGACCCCTGACTGACTCAAGGTTTTCAACCAACATGGGTGCTGCCCCTCCTCTTCCTTAGGTTTCCTTTTACACAGTCACTTCTGAGGACAGATGCTAGAAACCTACTGTAAAATCTGTCTTCTTTAGAAATCAGACCACACATGCTTTTTGTTCTCTTGTTCTCAAAATAGCCTTCGGCACAAATCAATAAACTCTGACTGGGCTTGACCTGTATTGAACAACCATTAAAATTCGGTGTCTTTCCTCAACTTCCTTGGCTAATTGTAGAAGAGAGAACCCATTCTCCTTTCAAACTCACCTGCCACGCACCCCACTCCTGAGACTTCTTCCTTCTCTTTCCTGCTGGACCACAGCTCACAGCATGTGAGACCCACTCAGCCTCTGACCTACAGGGCTGAAGAAGGTAAACGGGTGCTGCTGAAGCCACTAGTTTTGGTAGTTTGGGCAACAATAGAAAGCTAGCTTCCTAACACACAGAAGAAGTAAAAGTGAGCTTATACACATCTGAAAAGTCACTCGATTTTATCTGAGGTCCTGCAATTCCAAATTAAAACCATACTGAACTATGATTTTCCCCACATTGGTTAAGAAAAAATAGAAGACTGACAAACACAGCTTTGGCCAGGATGAGAAGAAATCTGAAACTTAAGCATTGTTTATGGGAACTTAATATGGTACCAACGCTTAAAAGGTCAAGGTGGAATTGTCCATCAAAATCTAAATCCCCCACAACTAGAGAGAAGCCCGTGCTGCAACGAAGAGCCCCCGGGCTGCAACTAAGACCCGACACAGCCACTAAATAAATAAATAAATAATCTTAAAAAAAAATTGAAATCCCACACATAATCTGACTCAATAATTCTTTTATAAATTCATCAGGCAAATATATTCCTGTAATTTTGAAGATATGTATACATAAGGCTGTTTCATGTTACCATTATTAATAGCAAATTTTTAGGAAAAAAACTGTTATAAACTGGTGATATGTTGGCAAAATTGTGTAACAATATACAATGAAAAAGATTTAACACTCTGAAAGTGTGTTAAAGAGCTGTATGCGCTAAATAAGAAGTTTCTTGTGAGAAGTAAAAAAAAAAAACATAGAAGCAACACACCCAAGACGATGTGTGTCGTGGTTCCACTATTTAATGACGCATTTGCACACAAGGCACTGTCTCCAAGGGCTTTCGTCGGAGTCCGTGGTAAGACGAGATAAGGAACCACGAAACACCCGCCCCCTGCACCTTGCAAGTTCCAGGAGGCCAGGTGGGTCCCAGGGCCCGGGACCTCTGACTTCTGCTTACTCCAGGCTGTGGGCACCCCTGGGTGGTCTCATCAACTGCAAGAAATACCTATGGTTTTGCAACTGGAAAGCACAGGGTTGGGAATTTCTATCTCTTGAAAAAGGTGTATCTTTGCAATAGAAAAATAGGATATTATAAATATTAAAACTATAGATATGCCATAATTTTTATTCCAGAAAAAGAGCTTCTTATCTAAATCATAGTAACTTTTAATGTAAAATAGTCCCTAGTGTTTTGATACACTTGAGATATGTGATTTAATCAAAATATTAATTACGAATTAGCTGGTGTTAGTTATTCATCTAAAGAATATTATATTCTGTGACTTTTAATAAAGCAAGATACAGAAGGAATATTTATGAAAAATACTGTCCTTAATTTAATAGTAAATAAAAGAAAATCTCCATTTTAAAGGGCATATAGTTTGGTAATTAAAAACATATATATATATTTGAACACCCTTTCCTAAGTATTTTATTTTGATGACACCTCTGGAAAGATACACTTTTCCAACAGCACATAGAATTAATGAGAGATAATCAGTTTAAAGTGCATTATTGCCAACTGTGGTGTGTGTCTCTCTTTATCTTTCTCACCTCTCTTGGAACATTATTTTAGTCTGTAAGTTTTCTCTTACTTTCCCATTTTTTTGTTGCTGCAGCTGTTGTTTTAGAGTCACAAGTAAACACGCTGAGCCTAAGGAATATGACAGCACGTGTCAGTTACACGCAGAGCTTTGTAACTTCATCTTTTTATTACTTTCTGTTTCCTTGAAAATCTTCCTCATAATTTGAAACATGCTACTGTCTAAGTCAAGTAAACTTACTGGGTTTATATTCAGAGCACTTTGCTTGGTCTTCGAATCTCTTCATAATCTTTCCTCAGCCGTCATCCGCCAGCCTTGATTCCAGAAGGAGCCTGGGGTGTGTTTCTCTCCCAGGTGAGAATTCTTTCCTCTTACTACAGTCTGGGCTCTACCCAGACACTACATTTCAAGGCCGCATTGCTTTTCATAAAGGAACTGAGAAGCGTGAGGTTGGAAAGTGAGCACATCCCCTTTATTGCTAACCGTGTGCTGAGGCTGGACCAGGCGGAGCCCAAGGCCCTGAGATTCGGAAGAGGGCTAGGTAGATGCTCGGAGGGACCCCTTGTTCTCAGGTCAGAGTCCCTGGTGTCCCAGTGGAGAAACCAGGTGCAGCCGACTTTACACGACACCACCTGCGCGTCCTCCACGTACACGCCTGCCTGTGTGATTTAACATGTGTTCCTGGAAAGGCTGAGTTTCTTCATCCCAGAAAATATTCTTTCAGATTACATGTCTCACCTCACTTCTTACCATTCCCCCCCACCAAATCCATGCTAACCAGGCCATTTCTCATATTTCTCTGAAATTTTCCAGTTAATCTCTCACCCCTGGTTCTGCCCACTTTCTCGGGTAATGTGTCATCTGGACAACTGACATCCTCTGAGTGACCACATGTACTTTGAGTTGGATACTTTCCCTGCTGGGCCCTGACCTGGTCCAAGCGCCCCTGTGTTCTCTGTTGTCATGGAGTTAGCAGGTGTGATTTCTGCCACAAGACACAGCGGAGTAAGAGAGCTGATGTATCTGCCTCTGAAACAAATTAAAAACTGGGTGAAATCATACAAAAGAGGCTCAGAAGTTGGCCATCGGGGCTGTAAGAGAAGGAAGGGAAGCGGGAAATGCTGTGAGCTCCACAAATCCTCTGCCGATGGCTAAGGGGTCCCGGGGAAGCCGGTAGGGCTCCAGGTGGACCAGGTGGAACTGCTTGTCTGGAGGGGCAGCTGTTCAGAGCCTCGGTACAGAGAGTCCAAGACAGGAGAGCTGCACCGAGGGAGGGTCCAGTCCTGAGGCAGCTGAGAGCCCAGCTCAGGGCAAAGCGGACAGGTGTGAGGTTGGGGTGACCGGCAGAGGAAGTCTCTGCAGGTCACACAGGGCGAGAGCAGCTTCTAGGGTCACCAGCCAGAGAAAACCCTTGTAAGTCACGGGAACATGGTAAAATGGTCGGAAAAGCATTGCTTCAAGAACGGGAAATAGATCCATCCAGTCTCTACAAATGACCCAATTTCATTCCTTTTTATGGCTGAGTAATATTCCATTGTATATATGTATCACATCTGCTTTATCCATTCGTCTGTCGGTGGGCATTTAGGTTGCTTCCATGACCTGGCTATTGTAAATAGTGTTGCAATGAACATTGGGTCTAGAGACTGTCATATAGAGTGAAGTAAGTCAGAAAGAGAAAAACTAACATCGTATATTAACACATATATGTGGAACCTAGAAAAATGGTACAGATGAACCGGTTTGCAGGACAGAAATAGAGACACGGATGTAGAGAACAAATGTATGGACACCAAGCGGGGAAAGTGGCAGGGAGGTGGGATGAATTGGGAGATTGGGATTGACATGTATACACTGATATGTATAAAATGGATAACTAATAAGAACGTCCTGTATAAAAAAATAAATAAAATTAAATACAAAAAAAAAGAACAGGAAGTAAATAAGCTGATCTGATGCCCCTGCGTCAGCATAAAGGTAATGCTTCAGAGAACAAGATGCAGCCATTAACCTCATCCCAGAGCTAAGCTCAAGAACATGTACAGGAACCAGGAATACTCAAGGCCCGACGGAAGTCTGGCATCCATTAAAAATTGTCTGACAAAGAAATGGAAGAATCCAACGTACAGTGCAGGTGAAAATCCATGAACAGAAATAGATGCGGAAACATCACCGGTGAAAGAATTAGTAGATAAGGACAATAAAAACAGGGATGGAAACTGTATTATATTTGTTCGCAAGTAAAGAAAAGCATGAACGTGTTAGACAGACAATGGACGATATTTTTTAAAACCCAAATCAAACATCTAGACGTGAAAACAAAAATATCTGAGGTGAAACAGACCTGTGATGTGATTAGACATCCCAAAGAAAAGAAGCATAAATTTAAAGACACAGCAAATTAAACTAGACAGAGTCAAACACAGAGAAGAAAATACATTAAAAAATCAGAAATTTGAAAAATAAAAAAAGATGAGCACAGAGCTAACAACCTCAGGGACGGCTCCCAACCCGTTACTTGATGTGACATGAGTTCCCGAGGGAAAACACAGATTCGGCAGGAAAGAAAATATACTGGAGAAAAAGCCATGGTCAGAATTTCCAAATATGATGTAAGAAACTACAAACCCAGAAATTCAAGTAGTTTACCTAAGCCTGAGCTCAAGAACATGGAGAAAAGTACAGGAAGGCACATCATAGTAAAACTGCCTGAATCCAATTCTAAAGAGAGAGTCTTAGGTGCATCCAGGAGGAAAGAGAAGGGCAGGTCCCCAGGAGACAGACGGTGGACCAGCATCTTCAAACACAGCAGAAAAAACTGTCACCCAACAAACCTGCCCAAGAAAATATCTTTCAAAAATGAAGGGGGGGGGGTGTTTCCCTGGTGGCGCATTGGTTAGGAATCCGCCTGCCAATGCAGGGGACATGGGTTCGAGCCCTGGTCCGGGAAGATTCCACATGCTGTGGAGCAACTAATCCCGTGTGCCACAGCTACTGAGCCTGCGCTCTAGAGCCCGCGAGCCACAACTACTGAGCCCACGTGCCACAATTACTGAAGCCCACGTGTGCCTAGAGCCCGTGCTCCGCAACAAGAGAAGCCACCACAATGAGAAGCCCACGCACCGCGACGAAGAGTAGACCCTGCTTGCTGCAACTAGAGAAAGCCCACACGCAGCAACGGAGACCCAACGCAGCCAAAAATAAATAAATAAATAAAATGTATTTTAAAAAAGAAAAGAAAGGGAAAAAAATGAAGGGGACTCAAGGCTTTTTTGCTACAGAAAAGCTGAGAGGTTGTGTTGTCAGCTGAGCTGTGCTGCGAGGCCTCGTGAAGGACGTGCTTTTAGGACACGGTGTGGGTCCTGAAAACCAGGTTTGTTTGGACGGAAGGCTCGGTGTCAGTACTCGAGAGGAGGACGTTTGCAGATCCCAGCGGCAGGGGGGGATGAGCGGGGCAGGGCGGCCTGTGCCGGTGGCCAGGGAGCAGTGGGTGGAGAGCAGGCCACCGTGGCGGGTGCAGGTCCCTGCCTCCCCGCTCAGCTCTACGTGCTCACTGTAGAGGGTGCCCCGCCCCCAGGCCCGGAGCAGCAAACCGGGAACCGGGGGCGGGAAACCTGAGCTGGCGCCTCCAGGTCCCGGCTCTGGGTGTGAGAGCTCGTCACCCGTGAGATGCCTGTTTTCTCATCCTCACGCTACGTGGCTCCCGAGCTGGATTCTGCAGAGGAGACAAGTTCCCCTGCGGTGAGGCTTCGTTGTGTTCTCAGGGCTAACAATGGAGAACAATCTCCTTAAGGAAAAGGAGGCCATGAGACCGGAGAAGGTCTTGTGTTTGCGACACAACGAGCTGTCCAAGGGGCAGCGCAAGCTTCTTTTTCAGATCAGGTCTGTGGATGCTTGAGAAACCTGGGAGTGTTTTCTTAGGAGTCTCGGTGGCGTGTCTGATAACTGTGCTGTCTTCGTTCAGTGGTAACGTGAAAACTGGTGAGAGTAATATTTACCGATTTTTAGCCAGCTTTGCCTGCTCCAGGGAGAGGCTCCCCTTCCCCCCATCTGCTCACGCACGTCCTTTGGGCCCCTGGTTGGTGTTCACGCCTCAGTGTGGGTGGGGGCCCCTCCGCACAGGCGTCCTGAGATGGGGGGCTCCCCGGCCCCATGCTCTCTGTGGACGGCTAGCAGGTGCTCACCGGGGTGTTAAACACGGTAGCTGAAACATTTCTGAATAGGTCTGTTCATCTCTAGGTTAAATAATATACTAACGGCCTTGGCCTCCAGCCCATCTTTTGGTGGACTCTGGGGGCTTTTCTTTGTGAAGAGCGCATCTGACTAGGAAGTTGGAAGTTATACAAAATACTTTGTCCCCAGACCCCGAAGAAGAGGATTTGCCATGTGCTTGTGTGTCTGATGGGGGGTTTTCTCCTCCTCTCCCCGGCAGCAGAGGTCAGCATCCAGGGAAACCCCAGGGAGAGGCCTGGGGCCAGCTCCTGGGTTCCCAACCTCAGCCTCGGGGTGAACCGCTCTCCTTCTCCCCCTGAGGCCAAGGAGCCCGGCTGACTCCACACCTGCGCCCCTCCGGTTGGCCACATCTATCTTAGGTTGTCTGAGCACCTCTAAGTAGGGGGGCTTGGTGTCCCCTGTGGACTTGTCCTGATTCTGTCTGGTTGTCCGGTCCTTTGGGACCAGCTCCATGTGCCCGGGTGCCGTCCTTAAGTGGAATAAGCCTGTACTCCACGTCAGCCGCAGATCCTAGACGACCTGTTCCCCCTTAGAAAACGCCCCCGAGAAGCCCCACCCCGATGGCTGGCACCCTTCCTGATGGAGAGGCCGCGCGTTCTGTCCTGTCAGCCCAGTCGTGTTCTGGTCTGATGCAGCTGGACAGGGATTTAACAGGGGCTGCACTGTCACTGATGGTCAGAACGCTGGCAGCCACAGGGGCACGTGTTTGAACCAGCCTCTTGCTATCTTTAGGCATTATATCATCACACATTGAATGCATTCCGTGCTTAATGTAATTTCCATGCAGTGCCTGTGTGTTTGTAGCTGTAAGATGTGTGTTTGCAGAAAGTGGCAGATCGTTAACCCGAGATTGGCTTCAGGGAGACCTCAGCTGCAGAGGCATCGAGGGCCACTGCCCGCGACTGGCTCCCCGCAGCGTCTCTCCTTTGCTCTGTGCTTACTGATGTACAGGTGTGCTCACTGCTGACGCACTTTCTACCCGTTGGATAACCACCTCCCAAAGCCAGGTTTACGCAACAAAGGGATCTGTAATCTAGCTGGAAATGCCACGATTTTGGTGCCCAACTTATGAATATGCCCTTCAATTTTGCCTCTTTCCTAAGTAATGTTTATTTAGAGTTAGACCCTGAGCTAGTGTTCTGTGCACTGTGTGATGTTTTCTCTGCACACGCGGCTGGAGTTGGTTGGTTGGGCTGCCGACAGCACAGAATTCTTTAAGGCTTTTTTAAAGAGTAGTTTTAGGTTCACAGCAAAATGAGGGGAAGGTACAGAGATTTCCCACCCACCCCTGTCTCCACACGCACGGTCTCGCCCGGCACCAGCATCCCTGCCCAATGGTACACTGGCTGCAATAGATAAACATCTCCGCTGACAGGTCATCACCACCCAAAGTCCACGGTTTGCATGAGGGGTCACTCCTGGTGGCGTACATTCTGTGGGTTTGGACAGATGTATGACATGTACCTAGCATCACGGGATCCCACAGAGTAGTTTCACTGCCCTGAACATCCTCTGTGCTCCCCCTACTCGCCCCTCCCCTGACATTACTGTCTCCATAGTTTTGCCTTTTCCAGGATGTCATGTAGTTGGAATTATACAGCCCGTAGCCTTTTCAGATTGGCTTCTTTCACTTAGTAATATGCATTTAAGTTTCTTCCAGGTCTTTTCATGGGTAGATAGCTCATTTCTTTTCAACAGTGAGTAATACTCCATTGTCTTGATGAACCACAGTTTATTAATCCGTTTGCCAACTGAAGGGCATCTTGGTTGCCTCCAGATTTTGGCAGTTATGGACAAAGCTGCTATAAACATCCATGTGCAGGCTTTGTGGGAACACAAATTTTTAATTCCTTTGCGTAAATACCAGGGGGCACAATTGTTGATCCATATGGTAAGGTCACGGACAGTCTTGCAAGAAGCTGGCCCTTCTAGTAGGAGTGTAGTGGTCTCTCACTACAGCTTTAATTTGCATTTTCCTGATGACACATTATGTGGAGCGTCTTTTAGCGAGCTTATCTTCCATCTGTGTGTCTCCTTGGTGAGGTGCCTGTTCAGGTCTTTGGCCCATTTTTAAATTGGGTTATCTGTCTTCTTACTATTGAGTTTTAAGAGTTCTTTGTATATTTTGGATAACAGTTCTTTATCAGATGAATCTTTTGCAAATGTTTTCTCCCAGTTCTGTGGCTCGTTTTGTCATTCTCTGGACATTGTATTTCACAGAGCAGACATTTTAAATCTTGACGAAGTCCAGCTATCAGTTCCTTTTTACCGTGGACCACACTTTGCTGTTGTATCTGAAAAGGCATCACCATACCCAAGGTCATCTAGGTTTTCTCCTCTGTTATCTTCTAGGAGTTTTATTGTTTTACATTTAGGTCTGTGGTCCATTTTGAATTAATTTTTGTGAAGGTGTACGGTCTGAGTCTAGATTAATTTTTTTGCATATGGATGTCCAGTTTTTCCAGCACCGTTTGATGAAAAGACTATCTTTGCTCCATTGCTTTCTTTTTGCTCTTTTGTCAAAGTTGACACAACAGTTGACTGTCTTAATGGGGGTCCATTTCTGGGCTCTGCATCCCATTCCACTGGCCTCTGCATCTGTTCTTTCACCAGTACCACATGGCTGTGATCACCGTAGTTTTGTAGTAAGTTCTGACGTTAGACAGTGTCATTCCTCCAGCTTTGTTCTCCTTCAGTACTGTGTTGCTTATCCTGGGTCTTTTTCACCTTCACTTCCACTGTAGAATCAGTTTGTCAGTATCCAGAAAATAACTTACTGAATCATTGCAATTCAGGCTGCAAGGCTGATGTGACTCCTCACAGCCCTGATGGAGTCAAGAAAAGTTTGGATATATTCCTTTTTCTGGCTTTTTCTATTGTGAGGGTGGGGACGACTCCCTCTACAGTTTTCTGTATGCTACACAAAGTATGAAATCTCTATGTACATATTTTTAAGAAGGGAGTAATGACACTGTGTTTGTATTCTGATTTAAAGAGAAAGCAGAGAGGGAGAAGTAACCCAGGTGGACAGAGTTGGGAGGATCTGGGCAGATCCAGGGACCAGGTGGGATGAGCTCTAGTTTCAGGCAGGGATGCTGACCTCAGGCCAATGCACCTGCAGTAAAAGACAGGATGCAAGTGTGAGATCACAGATGCTGGTAGACAGCTACACTGGTGGGCATGTGGTCTCTTCTGATTGCATTATCTCAGAGAAATATGAAAAAAGCCCATTGGTTACAACAGAAAAAAAGTGGAGTTACCTGAAGCAACCCAAGAAGGAAGCTCATGGAAGAGGCATGGTCAGGAGAGAAAAGAACCAGCAAGGTCCCCAAAGGCTAAAGTAACCTCACAGCTGAACGTCCGTCACCCAGGGTTTCCATGTTGGTCTCATAAGTTGGTACCAAAAGTCAGACATCCTGTCTGGTTAGCGCCATGGGAATGTGCGTCTTCAGGCAACAGGCTTCCTGCTTTCTCCATGCCCCGAGTCCTCCCTGCTTTATGTCAACTCTAGTTTTGACTCTCAAGGATGAGACACAGAGGTTTCTTGCACCCAGATGCATCTTAACATTGAGTTTCATCTTCTCCCCTGTGAGACTCACAGGATAGTCTTAGGCGAGGTCTGGAAAGTCAGTATTCTCCTGGGTACATTCATATCTCGTTCTGCTTCTACTAGAAATAACTTCAATTTGAAGTAGATTATTTGCTTTCACAACCCTGCAAGTTTTGTCTTTAAGCTAACAGTCCTCGGGACGTGAAGAAATGTTGAACTTAATGGTTACGTCAAGGACCTTGGTAAACATAGAGTGAAGAATGATTTCATTAAAGTCTGTTAATATGAAGGCTTCACAAGGAGTTCCCCATTAGTACTTGTCTTTTGTCTTTGGGTTACTCTGCTTTCTTTCTGTTCAGTTTGTTTCAAACTCATTTCTACAGTTCGTAATAATGAGTAAGTAGCTAAATGGATCAGCAAAATGTAAGCTGTGGTACATGTGAATTAAAGTGAAAAGGAAGAGACGGCCAAGCAGACTTTAGAAGATGGGATCCCCTGTGAGAAGAAGGAGGGCTGTAATTTGACCGGACGCGAGTATTCAGGGGTGTTGGTAACATTCAGTGTCTGACAGTGTAGACAGAGGAGAGGCAATTTCCTTGTTTGTGAACTGAGCGGGTTTACCTGGTAGCGTGTGTACACTGTATGTGTGTGTCAGATGCAGCTGTAAGAGGATAAGCCTGGCCATGCTGTGGAAATGACAGATGATTTCATTACACACGTATTTCATTTGGGGCACACAGGTGTTCAATAAACGTGTGGAAGTGATTAATAGAATTTCGGAGTCTTGGCTTTTATTGTGACTATGAACTTTTAAGATCTGGATGATTAATGTCATTTTCATAACAATTAAATTATCTCCTTTGGTTAACTTGAGGGTATTTTTCCTTGGTGTTTGTCTGCTATATACTTGTAAGTAACATGTGACAGTCCGGACCTCAAATATCCGGAACAGTGCAAAAATGCAATTGTGTCTCATGCGTTTGAGCTGTTAGTTGAGAACATTAATTATCTTAAAACAAAGGCACATGAAACAATTGATCAGCTCACCACTTGCCTCGGTCAGTCAATCGTTCATTTCAAAGGTCTCTGTACTGGCAGCAGAGATGGCTCTGGGCTCCGGAGAGTCAGGAAGCCACAGGAGGGGACACGGGCGTCCACAGGCTCTGCCCACGTGGGTCCCGTTTCACAGGCAGAAACTCACACGGGCCGTCGGAAGAGGGCACCGTGCGGTATTTCTATTAGAAAGATGGTTCTAATTTCTCTGACTTTGTGACATTTTGTCACTATTCCCAAAAGCAGTATTGTTATAAATTAGAAACTAAAGGGACACCATCTGATCCAGGTCACCGTTTTCACTGACTCACCAAAGTCCCAGCAGATTTCAGAGCTGGTCACGCCCAGAGGCAGGAAAGAAGCAAACTTCCTGGATGTGGTGTCCATCCCGTGCAGTAACCCGCAACTTGTGCCTGTGTCCCCTCTGCTTTCATGCATGTCTGTTACATGTGTTGGATGTAAATCATACATTCATATCATTTTCTTTGAAATAGCTGGGCTGCAAGAGCGCTGAGAACTACGGCTGGACCTGAAATTCCTCACGAGGGACATAATGACAATGGTTATTTGTGCTCCTTCCCCAAGTTTGATATTCATGGAGCCTTTTTATGTACTTATATGCACGGCAACGAGGCATGATTTAGTAAAAATTGAGTCATAAGCATTTTTCCATCTTGTCTTACCAACTTATAATTAAAACTCTTACTGGCTGCACATCCATGTGATGGTTGCACCAGCGATATTTCAATGGGAATTCTCATCTCCGTGGTTGTTTACATTCTTACTAATTATTTCCTTTCGTTAAGGCCTCATAGATAGGATGACAGTTCAAAACTCATCAACATTTTCCCTCCCTTTTGCACATAATGCCAAACTCAAAATTTTATGTTGGATGGGAGCACAGATGCAGAGAAAGCTGACAGTATAAATGAATGGCTGCTCTCCAGTAAGGGAGGGAACTCGTGCACAGTCGCCTCTTCTGGATAATCGTGCATTTGTTCACGGACAGCACACACAAACCTCAAATTGTCCGAACGTCTAACCTTCCCGCGCCCCTGCCGCTCCACGCTCTAAGCTCAGAAAGCTGCCGCTTCTTAGGAGTCACTTTTCTGTCGCAGGCCTTCGGAAACGCTTCCTCTTTCCTCTGCCTGGAACGTTTGTTTTCTTCTCGCTGCTTCACGTTCACACGCGTCGCAGTCCCTGCTCCCTCTGGGAACTGCCCTGGTGACCCAGCTTCCCCCTAGTTCCTCTTTGCTCTCCTGACCTCTGCCCTTTGGCAGGCTCACGGAGACCCCAACCTCCTTGGTGACGTGCTCCCCGCCGTGTGTCACCGGAACACGGTGGGTCCTTGTGGATGCGCACGGGGCCAGCGTCCCCTCAGTGTGGCCAGACAAATGACTCCACAGGAGTCGTGCCGTCCCGTCCACTCGAAAAGGCTCCGTGGTCCTGGGGAGAAGCACAGGGAGAGCCCTGCCCCCTTCCCCGTCCCCTCACTGAACCCCTCGACTGCAGGCTGGCTGCAAACTCAGAGCGGTGAGGGTAGAGGGATGGGTCTTCGCCCGTGACACAGGGACGTGCAGACGCTTTGGGGGAGGGTCCCGGTGGCCTAGGGGGTGGAGGCAGAGCCTCCCCAGCCAGGGCTCTAGGGGCTCCTATTCTGTAGCCGTGAAGGCTTCAAACATAAAGCATTTTGGTGCTTTGTGAGCTGTCGTCTTTCTCTCAGCTATCCTCCACCCGGACCTGCAGCTCTGGCCCTTGCCCTCCGTCTGGGCCTCCAGCGCGCCGGCTCACCTTGAGAAGGCGGAAGGCCCGTTCTCCTCCCACACGCGGTCACTGCTAAGAGGGATCGGTGACCCCCACGGCACAGCGGCTTAGCTCCCGCGGGGCGGGCACGCGCCTCCTCTCGCTGTCGCCTCTGGGCGCGGGTCACTTTGCTCCTGTCTGCAGTCAGCACCGTGACGCAAAGCGTGTCTGAACTGCTACCCGGCACCTGGAAGTCTCACGCGGGCTCAGTGGCACCCCGGGCTCCAGGTGGGTGACAGGTAGCGGGCTTCCCCGGGGTCTCGGAGACCCCGCGGCGCGCGCGCCCTGGACACGAGCGTGCCACACCTGCTCCCAGACGCGTTCCTCCTCCCGCCTCCTGTGCCGGAGGCGATGCTTCCAGACCCCCGCGCCGGGCGGCAGCGGCAGGACCGGGCGTCTTCTGGATTCCTCCCTCCTCCGCTCCGGAAACGCAGGCTCCCGGCTTCTTTCTCCCCGGTGTCTGGGTATCATTTCCTCACCCAGCGTCCCGAGCTCTGTCCTCAGGTGTGAACGGCCCTGGTCTCGAAACAGCTCCTGCGACCTTGCCTCCTGCGCCTCTAACCGGGAACGCGCACTCCTCCTAAGAAGAGCTGCCCCCGCCGCGACCCTGCGCCCGGCTCACCAGCGCAGCGCCTCCCCGGCCCCACCGCGGGGCCTGTCGCCGGCCCGGGTTCTCCTCCGCGAGGCCAGCGGCGGGGCCGGTGCTGAGAGCCGTCGGTCCTTGGAGCGTCTGGGGATGTTCCGGAGATCCACTCCAGCTCGCGTGGAGGCCCCTGGGTCTGGGCTTGAAGATCTGGACCCTGGTTTCGCTCACGAATGGCTGACGCCACGGCCCCCAGCACCTTCTGTTCCCTTGGCCTTGGGGCCCTTGTCCGTTTGCTTCCCCGGAGGGCTGGCTGCGGCTTCGCTCACACCTGCCCAGGGCTTCCTGGGCACCAGGAGCCCCTCTGCTGGGCTGACAGACAAGCAGGCTCGCTGTCCGGAGCCTTGCGGGCCCAACTTCGCCCACCGTCACCCAGACAGACGGCTGAGGGTCGCAGCCCGTGAAAAGACGTCGATGGGTCTGTGAATGTCACCACATGGCTCTTTCACTTTTTACTTACAGGCCAACTTCCCGAGACACACGTGCCCGTGGGCGGGACAGGACACACGTCTCAGTGTGAAAAGCACAGCGTTTCAGATCTGCTCCCTCCAGCCGGCCCCAGCTCGTTCCTCCCCCCAGGAAGAGTCCGCCCTGAAGTTGGAGGCCGGGGGCTTTGCCATAGTTTAGAGGAAAGATCACCACGCGTCTGAGGTCTAATCTGAACACAGTTTAGGAATCAGCTGTGTTTTCTGCTAAAACTCCTTCCTGGAATCATCTGCCTACGTTAAAGCCAATGAACAGACAGCACAGAACGATCAAAACAAACCAGTTTGCTCCTCCGGGGTCCCAGTAAGCCTCCTGTTCGCTGTGATTCCTACGTAATCAGACTCGATTTCGTGCGGCCGCCACGCCGGGGTTGACTTCATCACGACGCGCCCTCCTGCCCTCCCCACCGCCCTCCGACCGGTCCCACCTCGACAGGGACGACAATAGCACAGCAAGTGCTTATGATTCTGTTTTCTAATCCATCGGCATCATACCATTGACTGCAAAACAAAGAGCAGTCCTAGATACACTTTTTTTTTTTCAATCGGATCTAAATGTAACTAAACGGAAAAGAAAGAGCGAGAGAAGAAATTGGATTTAGTGTTGTTATTTCTGCCAGCCTGAGCCCAAGTGAGTTTGTAAACATCTGGGGCTCCTGACGGCTCAAAACACTCTCCCGTGTGGTGTGTCCTGTTGCTTGTCTTTCCTTCAACCTGCTGTGCGCTTTCACGCGAGTCCTCGCGAAGGAGAACGTGACCACTCTGGTGTCCTTGAGTGGTTTCCCCTTCCTTAGCCATCGGACGCGGCTGCATCTGAAAATCCAAATCCCTACCTTACATGCTTTCTAGTGCTCCTGAGACGCCCTCTGTCAGAATCACAGGTAGCTTACATCTACCTCGCCTCTTATTTTCGAGCAAACACACCAACTCCCCAAGGTCGGGGGTGTCATTTGTGATCGGGGGCTCTTTCTGACCTACAGACGCAGCCCTGTGATAACGCCGACTCCCTGGGGGCTTGCAGTGGTCTGTCCTTTGGACGCTGGGGTGTGCTTTCCTGCACAGCTGTGGCCCCATATGTACAATCATTACGGGAGAGAATTGCATGGGGAAATCAAGCCTCGATGTCTTCCCACCCCTTCCGTTCCCTAGAGGGATCCACTGGTTAACACCTTCCCAGCAGTTTCAGGGCAGGCACCACGTTTATCGATAACGGTAAGATCCGCAAGTGAACCATCACTACAGTTAGGGCCTGCTCCCTGCATTCCAGACACTTCTCAAATGTCCACAGTTCATCTTGTCTAATGCTCACAGCGCCCTATGAGGCAGCTGTGACTCTGCTTCCACTTTCTCTGTGAGGAAACTGAGGCACAAAAGGAGATGTCTCAAGGTCTCACTGGTGCACGTGGCCCAGAGGCAGTTCCACCCCATCCCTGCTCTGGGCCACGGACAGAGTCGGGGCAGAAGCAGACGGTGCTTGTAGATCCTCCCCCGGCCCTGGCAGCCCCGGGCAGGTGTCCCGTGTCCACACCCACTGGCCCTGCGGTCTGGCGGGTGTGGCCTGGGGACCCCGAGCAGCTGGGGTGCACCGCGGACGCTCCCATGAGCAGGCGACGATCCCACCCCACGCTTCTCATGGCTATGCAGGCTTTTCCGGCGCAGCTCCAGTGAAAATACCTGAATTGACTAAGAAAGCCTTGAACAGATCGAGTTTAGCATGAATTAGTAAAGGGCAGCATGCCAGCCGGCAGAAGGAGGGTTTGAAATCGTGATCATATGCACAGATGCACGTGTGTGTGTGTGTGTCACAGGACCTTGAAATCGTGATCATATGCACAGATGCGCGTGTGTGTGTGTGTGTCACAGGACCTTGAAATCGTGATCATATTCACAGATGCACGTGTGTGTGTGTGTGTCACAGGACCTTGAAATCGTGATCATATGCACAGATGCACGTGTGTGTGTGTGTGTCACAGGACCTTGAAATCGTGATCATATGCACAGATGCACGTGTGTGTGTGTGTGTCACAGGACCTTGAAATCGTGATCATATTCACAGATGCACGTGTGTGTGTGTGTGTCACAGGACCTTGAAATCGTAATCATATGCACAGATGCACGTGTGTGTGTGTGTGTGTCACAGGACCAGAAAAGTGAACGGATCAAAACCAACTGCAATGAACAAGGTGTGCAACGGCCTCCTGTCCCAGGAGCCTGAGCTCAGCTCCTTTGCCCCTCCCCCCATCCCTGCGGCCGCACCTCTGACCTCTGTCACCACAGCGTATAGTTCTTGAACATTATAAGGACCGCCTGCCAGTGAAAGTCTACTCAGGAGACAGAAACCAGGCAAGTCATTTTCAGACAATTTAAAACAAAAACGGTTTAGCCAAGCACTGGAGACTTTTGAAAAGGTCACAAGACCACCCCAGGCGTTAGGTAGCGATTGGGGGCGGGGAGGGTCGAGAGCTGGTCTGCGGCGGCAGAGCAAGGGAGGCGGGCCCGGAGCCGGGTCCACCCACCTGAGGCCCACACTGCTCAGGGCCCCTTCAGTGGACAGCCCCGGGGCGCGTGCAGACGGCAGGCGCATGCGTGGCGTGTGTGCTCACCCAGGCGTGCACACGCAGCTAGATTGACTTCTGCGTTAATCTGCAGACACACTAAAATAAACGCGGTGCGTCTGGTGCGCCGCGATCCATCCGGCAGTTCCCCGGGCTCCTCTGTGAGTTCTTTCTCCGGCAGGAAGACCCGTCTCTCCGGTTTATATAGTACGTGTCCTCATTCGGTGGACTCAGATTCAAAGGCGCAGTGGTCCCAGAGCCGCTAGCGCACCCTCTGCGAAGCAGGCTCACCGACCAGAGGGCAGTGCTGTTTGCTCCTGGCCTCTCAGAGCCTTGTTAGAAGTCGGTTCTCCAGAGTTACTCGGGTTGGAACCTCTCCCTCCTTCAGTGAGGTGTGTCACCACCTGTGACTCGGTTACGTTCGCTGTCCGGCTGTGCGTTCCATCCTGGGATCCCAGCATATTGGCTGATTTTTTCTAAATTTGTGTACATGAAAATTCACTTTGTGGTGTTTGGTTACGTGCTGAGGGTCACATATGCACCACCAGAGCCCCTTGTGCAGAAGTTCTACCATCAGAAGTGATCCTGCAGTCTGCCCTGTCCAGCCCAGCCTTACCCTCCCCCAGCCCCTGACAACCAGGGATCTGTTTCCCACCCTGGTCCCTTTGCGTTTCTCAGGGTGCCATCTATTCGCACAATGTGTAGCCTCTGGACTGGCTTCTCTCACTTAGCAAAATGCAATTACAGTTTATCCATGCTGTGTCTGATATTTGCTTATCACCTTTTTGTTGTTAGGTAGTAATCCATTATACGGACGTACCAAGTTGTTTATCCGTTCTCCTTTTAAAGACCATACAGGTTGTTTCCAGACTTTTACTATAAGTGAATTATAACTAGAGGCCCTACAAACCTTCCTGCACAGAATTTTACAGGAACGTAACATCCTAGAAGTCAGATGCCCATGGTGTCACAAAGGGAACGTCCCCAGGGTATTAATAGATCCTGTGACCTGGAGCCCTGGTCTCACCTGGAGCCCATGGGCGATTCCTCCCAGGTGGTGGTGTTAAACAGGGGCGGGAAAGCGCCGCGGGCCTCCGGGCGCCGCAGGCAGGGCTGGCCCGAGCTTGGCAATGTCGGACGCCTGACAGACATTGAAGAGGGATTCCTGAGCCGTGTCCCCACTTACAAGGATTCACAGCCGTGTCACCTTTCCTTCCAGGTGACAGCTGCTGACGTGAATTCTAAGTCGGATTGGGTGTGTTGGAGGCCGCCCAGGTGGACGGGACCGCAGGGGATGGTGTGTGGTGACTCACACGCTCCCTGCATGTTACTCTCGACTTTCTCGGAGTGATTTGAGCTGACGGCCGTTGTTTACAAGGACACGTGTATGCGAGTATTCAAGGACGCAAAGCTTGGAACATGGCCTCAAGCCACACACCATAAATTTGCACGTGATCTGCCTGAAAAAAATTACAGCTGAAATAAAGTTGGCTGTCATTCCACCAAATCTACATGTTTTTTATGGTATTTTTAGAAAATATTTTAAATGTCTATACTGCTGATTTTTCAGTTTTGGTAGTGGCTTCCTTATTTCACGTCTGTACGGTAAGAGTGTTTTCAATTCTTAAGAAATAACTGAAGTCTCTTAGGAGTAGAATTTCATGTTTTTGCCGAGAGGCATGGTGGGGTTTCCCTTGTCACAGGGGGCAGTGAGTGTCACACTGTCCACGGAGCGACCACCTCGCACCACATGCACTTCTCGTTGTTTCTGTTTGAGCTCACTGACCCCTGAACAAACCTTTGAGGTAGTGCTATTATTATTCCATTTATAAATATGGAAATGAAGGCTTGGAGAGGCCACAGGAGCTGCATAAATTAAGAAGCTCCTAGATGGCGGAGCCAGGACCGAACCAGTCAGTCTGATTCCTAAGCCTTACTTCTAGCCATACACTATGACCATAGTTTGGAGGAGTCAATAATTCATTGTTGTTGTTGTTGTTTTTAACATCTTTATTGGAGTATAATTGCTTTACAATGGTGTGTTAGTTTCTGCTGTATAACAAAGTGAATCAGTTATCCATATACGTACATCCCCATATCTCCTCCCTCTTGCGTCTCCCTCCCACCCTCCCTATCCCACCCCTCTAGGTGGTCACAAAGCACCGAGCTGATCTCCCTGTGCTATGCGGCTGCTTCCCACTAGCTGTCTATTTTATGTTTGGTAGTGTATATATGTTCATGCCTCTCTCGCTTTGTCACAGCTTCCCCTTCCCCTTCCCCGTGCCCTCAAGTCCATTTAATTCATTGTTAAATGAATGAAACCTTTGAAGTATTATGTTCTCTGACAGATGAGGAACAGGAAGTTCAAAGACTTCTAGCAAATTGCAAATAAGTGGGCAAATGCATGGCAGAGCCAGACGTGAGCCCAGACTGCTCAGAAACGGACCGACGCTCTCGAGATGACGGGCAGTTTCAAGCCTGCACAGTCATGCAGGCGTCACAAGCGAAGGGCACTCTGACGAGGGCGACAGAAGACAGTTTCCCGCACCAGGGAGGTTTCAGCTGAGAACAAGAGCCGGGCCAGCCAAGCCAGACGTGAGTCTTTTCCAGTAGAAGCTGAGACAGTAAAGTTGGGCTTTTGCCGCTGATATGACTTGATATGTGCTTTGAGAAAAGAAACAAAACCTTGAGTGTTTCTAATTGCTAGCATACTGCAAATAATTTTCCAGGAGGCAGTGAAATCTCCTGGGTGCCCTGTTATTAGAACTCAGTGTTTCTCCGCAGTGTCGACTGACTAACGGCCTCGGTGTCCCGGCCTTTGCTTCCTGAGGTCCGGGGCTGGATCCCTCCTCCCCGGCTTCGTCCTGCCAGATACTCAGGCTGGTGTTTGCTGGCAGCCACTGTGGGCATCCTGCAGCCACTTCCAGTGACTCTCAAAGTCAGCCCCGGACAGCCGGCTTGGAAACGGAGGATGGGCAGAGAGACGGCAAGATTGGCCCAGGTGGGCGCCTACGAGACTTCAGTTAAGACAGAAGGTGCAGGAAATGCCTGGGGTTTTGGACGCGAGGTCCTCGCCCTTTAGACATGATGCTTTTTAAGA
This sequence comes from Lagenorhynchus albirostris, assembly GCF_949774975.1. Lineage (NCBI taxonomy): Eukaryota > Metazoa > Chordata > Mammalia > Artiodactyla > Delphinidae > Lagenorhynchus > Lagenorhynchus albirostris. The sequence continues at coordinate 88,659,098 of NC_083107.1, read as the reverse complement.
AATAGGCCCAAGGACACATCACACCTACTTCTGCGGAGAACTATTTATTGGGTCCCCCTAGGTGCCTAGAAATGCGCTTTTCCTTGGGCTTATAAAGATGAAGAAATCACGACAGGAGGCGTGCTTGGATATAACCGTATTGTAACTGTGCTTGAGTTCAGTGCAGAGCCCGCCAATCCGGACGTTTCTCAAGGGAAGCCGCCCAGGGGCACGGCCTGCACACCCGCGCTGCCCACACACGCTTCCACGCCCTCTGAGTGAGGGGAACAGAAGGTGGGGACACCGGAGCCCGGGCTCTGGGGACCAAGGGAGGAGGTGAGAGACCCCGTGCATCCGTCTGTCGGCCTCTCGTGACACACTCGCTGATGGAGCGCGCGGTCCACGCTCCCAGAGGGAGGGCGGGTGATGCGGCTCGAGCAGCCCCTGACCTGGGCCGCGGGCGCCTCGCCAGCCGACGCAGACGGTGGCAAACGTGCAGGGAGCACCGTGAACGGGGGACGGGCCTGGAGGCCTGGACGGGGCGCAGCGGAGGCCGAGGGCAAAACTGAGGTCCAGACTGAAATCAAAAACGCCAGGCCCAGCGGGAGATTCTCTAGATGTTCGAGAGAGAGAGCAGGGCGCTGGCAGGGCAGCGGCCCCCGGCCGCCCTTCCCCGCCGCCTCTGATCTCAGACCCCAGGACCGGTCCTGGCGGGCGGGGAGGCCTCAGGGTCTCTCTGGGGAGTGGCCACCCCCCTCCACCCCCGCCTTGCAGGCCATCCGACCCTCTGGGGGGAGAGCTCCGGGGCTGGCTGGTGCCTGCTTCCCCACCGGAAACATCGTGACACCGCCCAGGACACGGCATGAGCGGCAGCCTTCAAAGCAGATGCGAAACCCCAAGGACCTCGCTGCCCCCTGCGTCACTGTGTGGGAACGGCCCGTGGAGCACAGACCCCGGGGGACAGGTCACACTCCCTCCACGAGGGGCCCCTCTCGCCCGTGTCTCTGTCTCACTAATGTGTGGATTTCAGCTGGGCCTGATCCCGAGTAAGAGGCCGTGCCCCACTTTATCAGTGCAGAGGTCAGGGCTTGGAAGCTCAAGGGGGCGGGGCAGGGTCTGGTCCCCAAACGCCCCACCGCATCTCGGTCACCCGAGTCCTGCGGACGGGCGCCCTCGTCTCCGCAGCCGCACGCGCGCTAGTCAGAGGGCGGTGTCCGTACGCAACGGGCAGGTGCGCACAGAGGCACACCGTCATGTCCCCTGTGTCTGTAAGGGTCTGAGCTATAGACGGAATAAAATAAAACTGAATCCCCTGCGTCACAGATCAGGTGCCGTGTTCATTTCTGAACAAATCAACACAAACGTAGTGACTCAAAACACCAGAAGGGCAGGCTCTTGGGGTCTGGCGTGCAGGCTGACGGGCGGCGCTAGCCGGCTGAGCCCCTCTGGAGGCCCTCGGGGGTCCTTGCTGTGGCTGCGTCTCCCCACGCCCCTCCTCGGTCCGAGTGTAACCTCTCCCTGCCTTCACAGGGATGCACGTGGCACTTAGGGGCCCAAAGAAAATCTCCCAAGGCTGGTGCAACAAAAATTTTTCCACAGATGCTGACAGCAGTTATCGTACTGTACATACTATGCACTATATTTTAAAGGTAATTCCAGACTAGAAAACCACTTTAAAGTATAAAAAATTCAAAGCAGTGTATGGTAACATCCAACTTAAACCGAGACACAGAGTTTCAGGTCGGAGAGAAGGCCCCCAGTGACACCGAGTGACGGAGAAGCAGGTGGGTTCCGTCCTGGACAGTCTGTCCACGGGGGCGAGCTTGTTTTTATGACAATGTTCGGTGTGAGACACTTCAGCTCAGTTCCAGCCATCGGCTAAACGCAAACATCCCCTAATTAAATACTCTCTGTAATATTTCCCGTCTATGTAACAGTGGCACATTTATAGAACTGGTATATTTGTTGCATAAGGAAACTGGTCCTTAATTAATGAACATGCGATAGTAAAAGAAACAAGTTAATTCCATTAAGTGTGTCATTAGCGTGCTCTACACGAACTATAGGGGATTAATACTTTTCTTGTCTCCCTGCTTCCTAAGAAAGCTCTGCCGTGTTGACGAAGAATCACTAACCCTTAAATCCTCTCGTTATTTTTCTTGGGAGCCCATGGATTTCTATTCGCTCTTAGAGTCTTGAGGTCTGGCCACGGCACACCTTCAGGCCACAGACGAACTAAAGCAGGTGTGAGGACCCAGCTGCTCTGGACTCTGCCCCGGGATGCTCCGTGGCCTGACTCCACCCACCCTCCTTCTGTCCTGGTCCTTCCGCAGGGTTTCTCCCAGTAAACCCCCTCACTCCAAACCTGTGACAGCTGGTTTCAGGGGTGTGCGGACAGGTCACGCCCCTCGGGCCTGGGGGCAGGTGGTGTGCACGCCGTCCCAGGGCTACGACCCTCCCTCACACAGGATGCTGTGAGCGGGGGGCAGGATTTAATAGAACATGTTTACTATATTATGATTCAATGATAATCTAAAACATGTGAAAATAAAACTCACTGAAGGAAGAAAGCCACAATCATCACACCCTGGAGAACGTCTGATGGAGTTGCCCTAAACCTGACCACTCCTCCCGAAGACCCCACTTGGCTCTGAACCAGCTTTATGAGGAGTGAATGGTAACGAGCTGACAAAGCAGTTCTGCTTTGTGACGTGGTAAGGACACGCATTCCAACAAGATTTTTAAAGTAACACCTAAATAAGTAATTGGCCGTAGGAGAAACTTATATTCCTTTCACGTAAACATAACTGACACAATTTCGAGGAAGCGGGGGTCCTTCCGGATGCCTGTTGTCTAAAGTGGCCAGAATCGTCTTCATCTGAATATCAGATCAGCAGCTCCCATAGAACCAAGGAGGGACAGACCCTCCCCGACGGCTTAGGAAATAGAGGCAGCCTTAGTTTTTAGAAGTAAGTAGGGCTGTTCCCCTGTCCTAGGTATGTTTTGGAAGATTTTTATTGATCAGCACACCGCTGTTCTGATGAGATGCTCACAATCGTGTCAGCCCCACTCTCTAGGAAATCATTCCCTAAACACGTAGCAAAGGCGTCAAGAGAACCAAGGAGGGAAGAATTGCATAATACAAGATACCTGTGCGTGCAGAACATTAAAATCCCTGCCACGACCGAGAATCCTTATTTGAATTTCTCACTTTTGATGGGGTGTCAGAAACCCAAGGCCAGGTAGGGAAACTGAGGAGTCGGATTCAGCGGCGTCCAGCATGTGGAGGGTGGCAGGCCAGAGCGCCCGCGGTGCAGGTGATGCCCTGCTGCTACCTGGTGCGGCCCTTTATGGGTTAAACCTTAGGGTCACCGCACAGCAATTAATGGTGTGATGACGTGGCCACTGTGGGCTTTCTTCTCGGTGTTATGAAAATATCTAAAAACACGAGATATCCACAGGTGTGCCGGCATCTCTGGCCTCAAACCCATCCTTATCTGACATGGAAGCACTCACACTGTTCAAAGTCCACATTTGACACAGAGACACTACATTGTTTAGTTATGAAAAGGAAAGAACCACAATGGAAAAACTGAATCGCTTTGTTATGTGAAAAAAAGCAGTGTATTTTTAAACTATCTTTTTTATTGCCATCTTTTTTGAAATATTGAATAACCCAAAAAGCAATAATACTTTTTAAATAAAATGGCTTTAAATTTTATAATTTAAAGTTAACACCCAGGTTATGACAAATAACAATAAGGTAGAAAATTAGTACCTTGGTTTCCCTTTATTTAAGAGTAAGTAAAGCAGACCTGCTCTGTAAGAAAGACTAACGAGAGTAATAACAGAACGGACTTGGGACCCCAGGAAAGGAGAAGTCACAGCAGAAAGGGCGAGTATCTGGGCGTATACGATGGGCTGCTTTCCTTCTTTTGAATATTTTAAATTGTGCTTGAGAGTTGAAAGTGCATATTATTAACGAAGGGTGTTTCCAATACGTGACCGATAAAGTCATCTATACGCTACAGCTTCCCTCAATCTGCCAGGTGAACATTCTATAGCTCTTTCTAAGAGTCTCCTGCCGTGGAGACAGAGCTACTGCTGCTACTAATAATTAAGGGTAATAATAAGCTAACAGAGAGCTAGTATTTATTGAGTGCCAATTTTGTGCAGACAGTGAGCTATGCTAGATACTTTCCATAATTATTATTTTTTAGATGTTGGGGGTAGGAGTTCATTTTTTATTTATTTATTTTTGCTGTGTTGGGTCTTCATTTCTGTGCGAGGGCTTTCTCTAGTTGTGGAGAGCGGGGGCCACTCTTCATCGCAGTGCACGGGCCTCTCCCTATCGTGGCCTCCTTGTTGCGGAGCACAGGCTCCAGACGCGCAGGCTCAGTAGTTGTGGCTCACGGGCCCAGTTGCTCCGCGGCATGTGGGATCCTCCCAGACCAGGGCTCGAACCCATGTCCTCTGCATTAGCAGGCAGATTCTCAACCACTGTGCCACCAGGGAAGCCCCATAATTATCTTTAATTATTTCAACCACACTGATGAAAATAATTTTTGGTTCCCATTTTACAGATCAGAAACTTGCAGTTCAGTTAAGCAAACGATTTGCCCTGGACAGTGAAGTGGAGAAGCCAAGGGAAAAATCCTTCTTGGCTTAAATAAACTGCTCTTGAAACTAGCGTGCATCCCCTTCTTGTCATTAATCTATGAGCTCAACCCTTCTTTCCTGAGCCTCAGATCCATCCCTGAGACAGCTGGTGAGATACATGGAGCACGGCGGACGGGCAGGGTCCTCGTGTTACAAACGCCACAACAAGTTCGAGAGAGAACCTCGTGGGGATCTGGAAGGATCATCTTCTGTGTTTGGGGGTGAAAGCAATTGTATTCATGAAATCCCCAGAAGACTCTACCTATCCCTAACTTGGTGTCTACATCTACCATTTAATAAAGCAACAATATTCTCTTCTCCAAGTGGTACACGAGTCTCAGGTCTTTGGGGAATTTAGTTTGAAGATCAGCTAGGGTTCAAGAGAGTTACTCTTGTATATTTTCCAAAATGAGGACATTTTTTCACAAGTAAGTCCAATTTGCTTTTCTCGCAAAATCTTCCATTTCGGATTATCTTAAAAGCATAAGAGCACTTAGGAAGTAAAAATATTCTCCATGCGCTTGTATACTCTATGCTTACATCTATCATACAGATTTTATTTCATGGAGAAAGAGCCCATTCTCATTTTAGAATATTACAAAATAGAGGAAAAGAAGAAAATAAAACTCCTCCAACCCCATTAGCCAGCGGTAATCGCTGATCACACTGGGTTGAGGGTTATACTTAATTCTGCTCGGGCATTTACATATATGAGTAGTTAGTTACGATGTGATTACACTCTTCACAATGACCCGCCAGCTTTATTTATTGTACCTTCTGCCCATCGATTTCAGAAACTACTCTGAAGTCCAATGCTTAATAAGTGCCTGACACAAATCTCACATCTGTACAGCCTTCCTGTCCTGTGTTTGCTGCCTTTGATTTTAACAACAGTACTGTGATAAAAAACACCAACTTTTAGCCCTGTTTCTATTTATTACTGAGGAGAACACTGGAGGTGCACACGTTTGATGGAAAGGCTGCCGAAATTTACCCCCAAATATCAGCCACTTTATGGCTCCGAGAAACCCCAGAGAATTCCAGTTTCCCTCTATCTAAGCCAACGTCTTACGAGTGTGTATGTGTGTGTGTGTTTCCCATGTGTGCCTGTTTGTTGACAAAAATGTTAGCTTCTAATTTCAATATCTCTCACTGCCAGTGAGATGGAACATTTTCTTCTCGTATTATCTGAATCTTTGGACACTCGGTCTCAGCTTTGCTCTGTGCTTGTTCCCTTCCCCGAGGAGCTGCCCTCTGCTGCTCCCATTAATTTCTTGCCATGTTACTTTCTTGCTACCAGAGGTCAGAGGCCACACCTTCCTGATAAACTCCTGGTGCATCCGTTACAAGTGGGAAAAGCAAACTGAATCCATGGCGGTGACGGGCTAACGTCCACTTACGTCACTTAGGGGTGGGAACAGCTCAGACTTCCACATTTTATTTTGGGATCCTTAGACATTTCCTTCCTTGTTTGAACTTTATTCACTAATCACAATTTCCTGAAAATTGTGGGATATTATTAAGAGCTCATCATTTCAACAAATGTATCCTTAATTGGCAGGTTCCAGGGCACGTGTAATTTTACTAGAGAACAACTTCAATCTCCTGCAGCCCCCTCAGATCTTCAAATATTCTCAACAAGGAGCTGTTGACGGCTCTTCCACACAGCGAGAGGGAATACAACATTTGGGCCACAGGCATTTTTGTTCTACATTCTTAGGTCAAGAAAATTTCTCTGTATGAACTCACCTGAAATCTAAAAAGACTGCTCTCTGAATCCCCCCCAGGTAAGGTCTAAAACCAGAATTCTGCATGGCGTGTAGACACGGGGTGGCGATGGGCAGAGCATAGAGGGGCTCCGTGCTTACTTTGCACTAAATCTCCCCTAAAACTGTCCCTGCTGGAGCAGAGCATCTGCAGATCCTCCCCACTCACCACTAGCCAGTCATAGAGAAAACACAGAAACACACACTTTAATTTCCATGAGAATAAATCAGCACTTCTAAAACTGGTTGATTTCTATTCAGAAATACTGAGTCTTCATGTAGTAACAATTTGACCCTTGCACTGATGCCTCAAAAATCCAAAGTGTCTCCAGATACTAAAGTTGTTCTCGAAAAGCAGCAGGGCTCTTTCCACTGGCAAAGCCTCACAGGTTTTGCTGGTCGAAATACTTATCGAGAGGCTTTCCATCAGCTGGAGGTACAGTCTAACCCCTCACCACACCCTGAATTGTACTTTCCCATCACTCTCCACACTCCCAAGACTTGTGTGTCCCCATCGGACTCCAGCACAAAGGCTCTTAATCAGTCCAGTGGTTCAATGGAATTCCAAAAACTAACGTTATTCAAATAGCTTAAGATTTCTTCCTGGTGGCTTCCAGAAAGTGGGCAAAAGTAAATGCCTACTAAACGGAACCAGAGTAGATTCCTGGAGACGCAGCCCAGCTCCCAACAGCGTCCACTGGTCTCTTCTGAACATCCCAGACTACAGTGAAGATGTGGTACATATGCACAATGGAATATTACTCAGCCATGAAAAGGAATGAAATGTTGCCATTTGCAGCAACATGGATGGACCTGGAGATTATCATATTAAGTGAAGTAAGCCAGACAAAGAAAGACAAATATTATTTGATATGATTTATATGTGGAATCTATATATCTATATATATATATATATATATATACACATACACACACACAAATAAACTTATTTCCAAAACAGAAAGAGACTCACAGACATCAGAAACAAACTTATGCTTACTAAAGGGGAAAGGGGAGGCAGGGGGAGGGATAAATTAGGAGTTTGGGATTAACATATACACACTACTGTATATAAAATAGATAAACAACAAGGACCTGCTGTAGAGCACAGGGAACTATCCTCAATATTTTGTAATAACCTATAAAGGAAAAGAACCTGAAAAAGAATATATATATATATATAGTATATATATATATATATATATATATATAACTGAATCACTTTGCTGTACAACTGAAACTAGCACGATATTGTAAATCAACTATACTTCAATTAAAAAAAAAAAAGCTTGAAAGGCCAGTAGTTCTGTGTGCTGTCATGTTCCCCAAAGTAAATGTGGACATTCCCGGGGGCGGGGCTTCCTCCAAATCCTCCGTAGGAGTCCTGATGTATTGACTGCACACTCAACCCAATTCCCCTGATCCTTACTGACTACTTTGCTGGAATCCACATGCATGGGGGTGAGAGAAATCCAACTGTCCACACACCCACGGGGGCCAGTCCATCCTTCTCCCTCACCTGAGGGGCAGGAAGAGGCACAAAGGCCCCTGCTGTTGGCATCACAGGAGGTTCCCGTGAAAAAAGGCCTAATTTGCATTATGAACACACGTTTGGGGGATATTTCCATCAGCTTCGGCATCAAGATTTCTGAAATAAGGAGCCACATGCCATCAACTTGATTTAGGCTTAAATTTAAACAGCTTCCATGCTTATAAAGATGAGAATGTTGGATAATGTTGTATTTTAAATAATAATTAGGGCTTTCTTATAAAAGAATTTTAAAAGCTGCTTGAAGGAGTTTCAAAGCCTGCTTAATTTTAGGCTGTCTCAGAAACAGAGACAATTTTCATAATTTTGTTTTCAAGAGTATAGAGCTGTCATTCTTCCGGGCACCTCAAGAAAGCAGTTTTCTTTAAAAGGTTACAGAACCTTTTTTCCTTCTATCACATTTCTCTTCAAAAAGTATCTAGCTTCAAAGAACATAAATATTTTATGTGTGCTTTTAAAATTGTCTATTTTTAATATTAGGAACTGAGATATTTTGGTTTCATTGTAGACAGCATCTGCTGGATATATACACACATCCAGCAGGTGTATATATATATGTGTACATTTGATAGGTAGCTGGATAGATACACAGTTGGTTTAAAAAGTCTCATTTGGGGATGACGGTGCTTATATGATTCACATGGTAACTGCAATTGCCCCAGAAATCCACCGTGTGTCTAAAAGAATGGGAAACAACATATTTTAATCGCTTTTCTGTTCTCTCAGGACCATGCCAACAAGGTGTGATTACATGGGTCTTTTAGATGACCAGGCAAGTGACGGCAGAGAAAACCAAATTAGGAGACAAAACCCACCAGCCTATAGGATTTAAGTTAATCATGCACATGGTTTTATTATTAATTAGCCACCAGCTCTGGTTTAAGCAAAATACCATGACTGTGGGTGGAAATCAGAGGAACATAGTCACATAACCTATCTGTAACCAAGTAACCACCCTGCCTTTCAGTAATTCCATGACAGTCAACAGAATCCTTCATTCTGTGTGTTCTGCAAGCAAACGTTGCCTCGGAGAAGGGAAATACTGCAGACTCCGCCAAAAGGCATTAAAATCTAATCGGAAGTGAAACATAGTAAAGGACAGAAAATGAGTGGTCCTGGCCACATGGGGAGTGACCTTAGGCTTTCTATGACCCCAGGTGAAGTCGGGAGCAATTACACCTCAGGAGGATGGAAGGACCATTTATGACAAGAGGACCCGCAGCTCAGGAGGAATTGATGTTAACGGGACTCGATCAGGTCCTGAAAATGAACGGGGCCAAGATGAAAGAACCCAACTTCAGAGGGATGTGAAGGAGGGAGGATGGAGAGAGAAAAGGCGCCTGCGATGCGCCTCGGTCTGAGATGACGACTGGGCCATGCATGACTCAGCACAGCCGTGCAGCTTAACACTTTTAAAGTCACATTCTTAAAGCTTGTTTTTAATAAAAAGGTCATACAGGGCCTCCCTGGTGGCGCAGTGGTTGAGAGTCCGCCTGCCGATGCAGGGGACACGGGTTCGTGCCCCGGTCCGGGAAGGTCCCACATACCGCAGAGCGGCTGGGCCCGTGAGCCATGGCCGCTGAGCCTGTGCGTCCGGAGCCTGTGCTCCGCAACGGGAGAGGCCACAGCAGTGAGAGACCCGTGTACCGCCAAAAAAAAAAAAAAAAAAAAATTAACTCAAAATGGATCATACACGTAAACGTAAAATGCAAAACTATAAGACTCCTATAAAATAACATAGGAGAAAACCCAGATGACCTTGGGTATGGGGTGTCTTTTTAGATACAACATCAAAAGGATGATTCATGAAAGAAAAAAAAGATAAATTTGACTTGATTAAATTAAAAACTTCTGCTCTGCAAAAGACACTGTTAAGAGAAAGAAAAGGTAAGCCACAGTCTTGGAGAAACTATTTGCAACAGACATCTGATAAAGAATTGTTATCTAAAATATATAAAGAGCTCTTAAAATTCAACAAAAAGAAAATTTATAATTGGGGTGTTTGTTCCACATTATATGTCATCAGGGAAATGCAAATTAAAACAAGAGACCACTATACACTTATTAAAGCAAATAAAATCCAAAACACTGACAACACCACATGCTGGTGAGGACAGAGCAGCGGGAACTCTCACTTGTTGCTGGTGGGATGCAGAATTGTACAGTCACTTTGGAAGATCATTCTGACAGTAAGAGTAAACACTCTGACCCTATGATCCAGTAATCACGCTCCTTGGTATTTATATAAAAGGAGTTAAAAATTTTATGTCCATACTGAAGCCTGCACACAGGTGTCTATAGCAGTTTTTGATAATTAGCAAAACTTGGAGGCTTGACCAAGATGCCCTTCAGGAGGTAAATAGATTAAAAAAACTGTGGTTCATTCAAACAGTGGATTATCATCCAGCTCTAAAAAGAGATGAGTTCTCAAGCCATGAAAAGACATGCAGGAAGCAAAAGTGCATATTACTATGTGAAAAAAGCCAATCTGAAAAGGCTACACCCTGTATGATTCCAAGTATGTGACATTCTGGAAAAGGCAAAACTATGAAGACAGGGAAAAGGTCTGTGGCTGCCAAGGGGTTGGGGAAGGGAGGGGTGACCAGATGGAGCACAGAGGATTTTTAGGGCAGTGAAAATGCTCTGTGTGATATTACAGTGGCGGGTACATGTCAGTATACATTTGTCTAAACCCACAGAATGTACAGCACCGAGGGTGAACCCTGCTGTAAACTATGGACTTCAGTTCACAGTAATGTCAGTATCGATTCATCAGTTATAACAATGCACCATAGTCAGGCAAGATGTTAATAACAGGGGAAACCGAACGTCTATGCGCGTGCGGGGTATGTGGGGAATTTCTGTACCTTCCCCTCTCTATTTCTATGAACAACCTTACCTCACTCTGAAAAATAAAGCCTATTAATACGAAATAAAATGAAACAGAACAAAGAAGCGTATCTAGCACAGACCTATGTACTCAGCTTATATCGAAAAACATTGCCCAGTGAATATTTTTCCCTGTTAATTTACCCCGTAAGCGGACCAAACACACCCATGGACCAGATTCAGGTTCAACATCAGCTGTGAGGCATCAGCGCTTCAGGAGGCAAATTCTGCTAAGTCCTAATACGCCTCGGGAGCCACGTGTCAGAAAGACAGTCTCAGCTCCAGCTCGATTTAAAGATCGTGTCTCTAACAACGCAGGTTTTCTGGAGATCCCGAGACATCTTGTAATCCCTGATTTTGTGTTTGAAGCGACCTGAGGGGTCTCAGCGTGTGAGCAGCAAAGAGGGGAAGGGATTTCAAAGGTCACAGGTCTGATGGCAAGATGTGGGAGTGTCTGCTTACTTCTGTGCTGGGGTCCGGGGCTTGGGAGTCATCGCCGAGCTCACACCTGCACCCACTCCTCCTGGCCCCTCCTAGGGTCCCTAGGCACCCCCCAAAACCCCCCCTGGTGCACCCACACTTCCCACCCAGTCTCGGCATTGGCTGCACCAGTGTCTGTCAGACTATCTACAGGAAGGACTATTTTAATTATTATTTCCAGTATGTCATGGGCCGATACATGTGTCAAAGACAGCAGAAAGAAACGGCTACAAATCTGAAACTGAAAATAACAGACATACGAAATACAAACTCAAATATCTGTTGCATTTTAATACATATATAACAAACAGAACATAGAAAAAAGAAACATTTTGTTAAAGTGTATATATTATTCAATTAAAGCTTTCATATAAGTGATTAACATCGAGAACTGTTATTCACAATCCCAAATTTCTGCTTTCACATTTTTAACTAAAAAATTAGTGAAGTAGTGAGTCTCCACTGTGACGCCTTATAAGCTCACTTTGAAGGGAATGCACGTATATCAATATTTAAAGCATGAACTGACGAGTGATCTTGCTTCTTGTTAATTTACCTTCTCTGGATTGAATAGCAGTCCCACAGCAAGGGTACCGTATTTCTAACGGACTCGTGTGACTCGTTTTAATGTCCCTGTGTAGAAGTTGGTCATCGGTTATGCTACCAGGAAAAGAAGGGCAGATGTGAAGGCCGTTTCTTCAAAGTCAGGGGACTCATTTTTAATATTTATCAAAATGAAGCCGGGGTGACTGCATTTCCAAATAACCTTTTCAACCATTTTTCAGTGGCCAGTTGCAACAAATTCTCCTATAACATCGTAATTGGTTTAATTATCTGTCAGTGAAAGACATAGATTCTATATTTTGTACACTTCAGGGTTAAAGTTGACAAACTCACCCTAAATATCGCGTGTTGTCATCTGGTCCTCCAGGCACAACCAGCACACAGCTCGTGCTACTGGCAGATCTCCTGAAGTCCCCTGCCCTGGAGGCCGGTGGAAGGAGGGTCTGCGGCCCCCGGGCCTGGATGCTCCTCTCTCATCCCTCCTCCACCCCCTGGGGACCGAGAGCACAGACACTCATCACCTGTCCCCAGAAACTCGCCTGTTCAGGAGAAGAGAGACAGTGGAGCCCTGGACACAGTGACTGGACAGCAGCCGTGGTTACAAGGTGCTCACGTCTGCAAGTGAAGAGTGTGAAAACAGCTGCCCTCCAAGACGGCTGGGGAAGCAAGGGGGGGCGGGGTGTAAGGTGTTGAAAGAATATGGAAGGAAGGAGGGAGGGAGGGAAAGAGGAGGGAGGAGGGAGGGGAGGAGGGAGGAGGGAGGGAAGGAGGGGGGGAAGGAGGGAGGGAAGGAGGGAGGGAAGGAGGGAGGGAGGAAGATCTATTTACTGTATGAAACTTGACCTGAGAACCATGTCATCAAAAAATAAGGGTTTAACCTCATTTTCATTCTGAGCCTGTGCTGGTGGCAGGTGGCCCAGGGCTGTGAGGTGTTCTGAGGGCGCAGCCCCGTGAGGGGTAGCAGGCGGGCTCCAGGCAGGGAGACCCCAAAGAAACAGAGGAACCCGCTGCCCCAGCCCCGCACGTCCTGCCTGAGTCACGACACTAGCGGGTCCAAAAGCCTTGACCGCGGGTCTGGGGGGTCAGCACCCCCGTCTCACGCACGCCCGTAGGCAGCACTCTTACGCTGTGTGCTGTGTGTTGAGGACTCAGTGATGACTCTTCTTCTGAGGGGAGGGGCTGATGGCTGCTTATTTACCAAAGCAGTTTTCTGATGCTGACGAACCAATAGCCAAGTTTGGGAGCCTTGATTAAGTCTCTACTCAGCGCCAGAGAAACGAGAATTACTAAGAAGGACTAAAACTTGCCTGCCTTTCCTAATGGTAGCTGGCCCTGACCCTGGTATTGGTGTGATGTTTCAAATGATGGCTTTAGAGAATCAGTCCTGCATTTGAGATTCTATTCATCGCTGTCATTTTTATTCCCAGGTTGCATGTCTGAAGTCTCCATTTCTCTTTAACACTAGGTCCCTTGGAATTCCGCTTCCTTGTGAAGAGTGACTACCTACAGCTTGAGGCAACTATTTCTCAAACAATAAAGACAAATTTTTAAAACTAGCTTTGCTTGTAGAAATGCCCTCATTATCCCATTTCCAGAAATACGAATAATCCCCTGAGTAACTTATGATCTCGAATCTTAAGATCACGTAGTTTGGCTGATTCTAACTACATAAATTTGGTTACACAGAGATTTTAATTATAGTATTTTGAGAGTGTGATTGATACCTGTTAACGTTTACATAAAGTATCTGAAAAAGGACAGTTAAGCAAAAATGCATAATGATGGGTTTTCACATAATAAACTCATTATATTAAATAGGTTAGAGTTTGCATTTAGTTTTTAATTAATTTCCTTATTCCTATAGGATAACAGAAGCCTGAATCGGAATCTCTGTACATACCTTCCCGAACCATAGAGCTCAACGCAGACAGTAAATAAAACCCGCTTAACGAGGTGGCCTTGTTACCCTCATATGGGAAATAATTATGAAGTTCGGTCGCAGATTTTATTTTGCTGCCTCTCAATCATTTAAAACTCATTATCGAGGGGGGAATATAAAATGGGTTTCAGGCACCAGTTTCCTCCTTGATGTACCCTTTGAGCATCTAGACATGTGGATGGCAGGCTCAGTGGCAGCCTGTGCGTGCTCTGAGGCTGAGGGGAGCTCTGTGCACCCAGGCCTGATCCCAGGAGACCTGGGCAGGCAGCAACCCCTTCACCCACTCAAGCCTTTGATCACATTCCTTCAATCGGTCTCCTCCCTGCACTAATTATAACTTAATCAACACCCACAAAGTATTTACTATTTACACTTGCTTCAGGCATGCTGTCTCCCATAATCTTTAAGAAAAATTTTGATCTGGTTATTATCATAAAAGAGAAAACTGCAAAACCAAAATACACAGTCTGGAGGCTAATTTAAAGGCAGCGAACCGCAGTGGACCCAGCACCCTAACTTTCAGCTTCAGACCTCCCTCCCTCCGGGGCACAGCTGCGCTGTCCCAGGGACCCTGCCTCGGGGGGTCCTGGGACACCCCGTCCCCTGGGCCCAGCTCTGTTCCGTGTGCCTGTCTCCACCGGCATCTTGTGTCTTATGTGGCTCCCGTTTCAGCAGAGAAAACGACTTACCGCGGGGGGCCAGGCTTAGTCAGCTGGACTGTGGAGGGAGACCCTGCAGAGGAAGACGGGTCCCAGGCAAGGAGTCCAAACCAGAGGAGTCTGGGCGGTGGGGGAGAGAATGAGCGGGAGTCTGGGGTCAGCAGATGCAAACTGTTACATCTAGGATGGATAAACAACAAGGTCCTACTGTAGAGCACAGAGAACTGTATTCGGTATCCTGTGATAAACTACGATGGAAACAAATATGAAAAAGAATGTATATGTATAACTGAATCACTTTATTGTGCAGCAGAAATTAACACAACACTGCAAATCACCAATATTTCAATAACATTGAAAACATCTTTGTGCTATTGCCAGTAACAGGTTGTAAATCTAAAACAATTATTTCTAAATTATCAATAAAAAATTCAATCTTAAAGAAAACCGAACAAAAACCAGAGGATTTTGACACATCAGAGCTCAAGGTCGCGGCTGGTCCCAGGGAAGTGACGGCTCTTGGTCTCGAGGGGCCACTGATGCTGTGAGACAGGAAATGACAGCGCTTCCTGCGGGGCAGGTGGGGTCACAGGTGAGCCCTGAGAGGCCAGGTGACAGCAGGAGGAGGGTCAGGGGTTAGAGGGGAGCCAGAGGCCCGCAGGGTTGCTGGGGGTGCCCTCACAGCAACCGTCCCTCCCCACCGGGGGCTTGAGGGGAGGCCGCTCTCGCCCCAAACCTTTACCTTCCTGACGTTGGGGGTTTGCAGGCAGAAGGCAGGTACAGAGGTCAACCCCGGCCCTGCCCCCAAGCAGCGGGAGACGTGGGTGCAGGTCAGGCTCCCGGGCCTGGGGAGGATGTGTTCCCCGGGCCCCTGGCTCGGGATCGTTCCTGACCCAGCAAAGGGACAGGTCGCTGCAATTTCCTCAGGGCGACAGCTTTCCTCCACCTGTGCGTGCATCACGGTCATGTCCACGTGAGGTTAAATGCACATTCCAGAAGGACAGAAGATAACGATAATAAAGTTACTGAAATGACAAGGGTTGAGCGGTCTATCCACCCCTACACTCCCGGTGTCCTGAATGGAGGAACCGCGTCTTTGTCAGATCCCGCCTGTAGCCTCCATTCAGCTGACACATGGTCCACAGTACATTGATTTAAAATAATCTGAGCGCCGTGAAGGTGGTGATTATAGCACAGTGCCCGCAGCGTCGATGACAGGCTGCTCATTTTCTGCACAGAGAAGTTACTTATTTTGGAGGAGCGCTTTTTATTCTCCTCAGAGGGAGGAAAAGGAACGTTTTGGGGACCCTGGAAACCAGATGCACCGTGTTCTGGTTCTCTTAAAAAAATAATTTAACATGTGATAATAGAAGCATTCTGTTTTCAAAAATATTCCCTTGTACTTATGCCTGCAATTCACTGCCAATGTCCTCAAGGTTCCCATTTATTCATTCCCACCTCAGGGATGTGACTTGAATATAGATTATATTTAGGATAATTTGTGAGTATGCAGTGTAATTCTTTTTCCTTGTCGATTGGCGCTGTTGAGACACACAAAGTCGGTGCTTTCGTGTGGGGTCCATGGGGCGGATTAAACTCGGGGGGAACCAAGGGACCACTTCCTGCCATCGCTGGGGCCACGGATTTGCAAATGTCCAGGGGTCCTCTTCTCTGCAGACCCCGGGCTCTCAGGACAGTGCGGCACCTCCTCAGCCTCTGGGGACAGGCGCCCTGTGTCCTGTTCCTTGGTGTCTCCCCTTCAACCTTGCGGCTTGTCCCGAGCTAAAGGTTGGGAAGCTTTAGCTCCTTCTGAGAACCTGCCCGGCCCGCTGTTTCCTGTCTTCTCCCGAATCCCGGGGGCCGGTGTCCAGGGCTCGTCCACCACGGACCCACGGTCCTCCTCACACGGCCAAGACCAGGTTTAATCTCTGCGCTACTCAATAGCCTGCTTGACTCTCACTGATTTCCGTCGCTGCTAACATCCCACAGAATTCGCAGCCTGGACCTCCCAGAAGGAGGGCAACTTCCGACTATGTCATATTTGGCTTCTTCCCTAGGTGCCCACCTTTCTCCCCCTGTGCATCCCCAGGGCCCAGCACAGGGTGAACCGAGAGGCCTGGAGAGGACTCGTGTCTCTGGATCTCAGCATGGACTTCGGCAAAGTCTCCAAAAGCAGCTTTACTCCCCAGAAAGGTGTATGAGCTGCCTGGAAGCACGTGGGAAAGTCTGTGGGCGGGATGGAGCGGAAGGCTGCTTCTGAGACCTGGGGTGAGAACCCAAGATTTTCACGTGTCCTGATCCGTCGTGAGGAGGAAACGGTTGCACACTTCTCGGGCCCGTCATCGAATGCGCAGCCTCAGGGACATTGGCTGTCACTCGGCTCCCCGTCCTGCTCGGGCACCTTGGGTGTGATGACAGTGACGTCGTGAGGCTTGCACCGGGAGGAAGCTGCCCTTGGCCGTGGCCCCGACACGGCCATCACTCCTGCCCTGCAGTCACCCCCCGCGGCTCCCTCCCCACGTCACTCAGTCCAGCAACGGAGCGTCCCCGCTGAAGGATCCCTCATGACGGAGGGAAGACAGAAGCGTGATCGGAGGCCGCGCTCCTGGCCAGACCATGTCCGCTCGGGGAGAAACGTGTCTCGAGATGAGAAGATGCCTTTGGACATGGGAGGAGATGCTGACAGCCACGCCGCGGAGGATCCGGGTCCTCCACATCTCAGATGTGAGAGGCTTCTGAGATGCATCTGGAGGAGAACAGCAATGCATTTTTAGCCTCATACATCTCAGACTTAAATATATTTTTAAATTAGAGTCAACATGATGGATATTACTGATTTCTGAGTCTATTATGTTAAATTCCAAATGATACTGTGGCTGATTCTTTAGGTTACAGCCGGGCAGGATTTAAAATGTACACTTGCTAGGTTTAGCCCCTTCGATAATTAGGACTGAGGAGTCATGCCGTGCTCTATTTCCGCTTTTATTTTTTTATTTTTTTGATGGTGCCTCAGGGTCTGATAAGCAGTGAACTTGGAAATTCACGTTTCTATCAGGAATGTGTGGATGCGTCTAATGCTACATGCTTTATTGCCTTCTTCATAGTTGATTTTTGATCGTCACAGGGCTGTGCAGGTGAGCCAGGCTGTAATCTGCGCACCACAGGGGCTATATTTCAATAAAGTAGTGAATCCGTACCCAGGCCTTCAGATGACTGGCTAGCTCAGTTCCCAGAGAATTTCATGAAGAGCGGGAGGTGTTTGGGAAGGAGGGGGTGGGGACCACAGGAGTTAGAACAGGGATGAGAAACGCCCTGCTGATGGATGGTGTCCGCAAGGCCGAAGGAGGGACCCAGCTACAGAGCTGGGCAGGCTGCTGGAGGAGCGTCAGTTACTGGGAGTGGTTGTTTTTATGGGGTAGACACTGGTACGGCCGCTTTTCAACTGAACACTCACAACAACTGATAACGGTCATTAGATCACTTATCTATCAGAACCTCTGCATCCACATCGCTGTCATCGTCCCCGTCAGGCCGCTGCCCCCAGACCGTCAGAGGGAGTCGTGCGTTAACAGCTCAGCGAGGAGAAGCCCTGGGCTTGGAGGCCGCAAAGCACTTCACGTGCGAGACAAGCTTTGTTTTTATTATGCGAATGCTTAGATTTGATTGTATGGGAGATTTTCAGTGATTTGATGTTTTAGCTTGGCTTTGAAGGAAAAAAAAGGACTTTTCAAAGGCAAAGAAATAGGAAAAAAGTTGTTAAGGGTGAGTGAAAGGAAAATGAAAGTTGATGTTTATAAACACACCTTCCTTCCACTTCTCCAACCAGGGGCTTGCATGGAGACAGGCTCCCAGGCCCACCCCTCTTCTCGCCCAGTGCCGATCCCACCGCCCCCTTCCTGCCCCTCAAACCCCACAGCACGTTTCCTCCTGGGGCCTCTGCACCTGCCGGTCCTTGCTCCTGGTTCCTGACATCTGCCCAGGTCTACACCCAACAGCACGAGGAGGCCAGAGCAAGGACGAGGCCTCAGCCCCTAAGGGCTCACGTCCTCACCCGCATTTCTCGAGCTCCAGCCTGGATGTGAGGCCTCGAGAAATAAGAAACTGGCAGATGCCCCAGGTGGTGAGCGTGGGGGCCAGGCGGCCTGCGGACTCCAGGTCTGGGAGTGGACGGAGGCTGCAGCTCTCACCTGCGGGTGGTGGGCTGAACGTGCCTCCTCGTGGACCTAGGAAAGGAACCGCGACAGCCATAGTCCCCAGAGCTGACCAGAGTCTCCACCGTGTCCTGGCCGCGGGAGCCACGTCTCAGGATGCGCTGAAGCCTCCCCGTCACCATAGCAACAGGAAGAGCTGGGTACACCGGGTGAGAGATGGGGAATTTCAGGTGAGACCTGGAAACTTAAAAGGAACAAATTGGATTTCTAGACGTGAAAAATCAAGTACCAGCTATTAAAAATTCCCTAGATGGAACTAAAAGCAGATTGAGTAAGGAAAGAAAGAACTGGTAAAAATTGAGGCCTGTCTGTACTCGTCACCCAAGCTGAAACACAGAGAGAAAGAAGAACAAAGCCTCAATCCCCTGTGGAAGGGACAGTATAAACAACTCAAACGTGCTGGTACTTTAGGCCCCAGGAGAAAATATCAATGAAAAAGAATGGACAGAAAATGTGTTTGAAGCAATATTGGCAGAAAATAACCCCAATTATCGGCAACAGCAATCTGCAGATCCAGAAAGCACAGCAAAAGCTGAACAGGAAAACGACACAGAAAACCACCCGAGGTCCCTGGGAGCAAGTTGTCGAAAAACAAAGACAAAGACGCGCCAGATGCACAAAGGGATTTACTCCACATCGGGAGCAGTGATAAACCCGTCGGAGGGTATTTGTCACAAAAATAACAATAGTGTCAGAAGAAAACGTCACTGAATAAAACGTCTGTCAAATGAAAAATAAATCGAGCAGAACCACCTTTCAAAGATGAAGAATAAATAAAGACATTTTACGATGAATTAAAGCTGAATAAATCTGTCCCCAGCAGATCTGCGCTTCAGGAAATGTTAAAGGAGGTCCTTCGGGCTGAAGAGAGATTATACTGGAAAGAATCACGGCGCCCAGAAGTGTAACGAGCTCTGGAAACAGTAAATATGAGGGCCCTTCCTTCCGTTACATTCTTCAAAGGTTAACTGACTGTTTAAAACAACAATAGCAACAAAACATGGTGAGTTTTACCACCTAACGTGTAAGCGGAGGCGACCAGCAGGTAGGGAAGGAGCGCCTGAGTGACGTACAGCGTCCTGAAGGTCTTGCGTGACAGACGTGTGAGGCTGCCGCAGAGAAAACCGTAAAAACACAAAGATGGATGTCGTGGTTTTGAGGGACACCATTGAAAGGGAACTGATACAGCCCCAAAGTCAATAGCGGGACAGAAAGGATGATAAGAGGACACAGGAGCACGACTGCGAAAGGACACAAGCGCTGGACGGGGAGGAAATCCCGCTGTACTGCAGATACATACTGGGGCTGCAGATACATACTTGGGGCTGCAGGCTTGGCTGTTGACAAAGCCCCGCCCGCCGAGCCTGCGCTGAGCGCCTGGGAAGGGTGTGACGTGAGCCCCGGGCGGGGACGATGCTGGGGTCTCCCGGCTTGTCACGTGCATCCAATAAGCCACACCTGAAGGGTCTTTAGAAGTGTATTTTTGAGCCAAAAACGCCCATTCTAAATGAAACCAGCACACTTACTCAATTCCTCTGCCCCAGAACACACACCCACCTGTGTCAGATTCACACCGACACGGTTGCCTGTGATGTGAACGCTGAACACATTTTCAGATCACGTGCAGTCTCCTGTGTAGTTTACCCACGTGCACTTACAACTTCACCAGGAAATACAGAAGGTTTAAGTACGTTTG
Source organism: Lagenorhynchus albirostris (assembly GCF_949774975.1). Lineage (NCBI taxonomy): Eukaryota > Metazoa > Chordata > Mammalia > Artiodactyla > Delphinidae > Lagenorhynchus > Lagenorhynchus albirostris. Next base: position 88,638,707 of record NC_083107.1, on the reverse strand, counting down.
GTGACAAACAGACACGGCACGCGAATGTCCTGACCCGGATGCGGAGCAGCTCCCTCCCAGGGTCTCCACACCACCCTCTCAGGTCACATCGCTTCCCATAGCTGCTCACCTTATTCCTGTCAGTTTATTTGCCCATGTCACACTATTCAGATATCTGAATTGTTTCCAGTTTCCCACTCTGACCAGTTAAGCTGCAGTGAACGTCCTCTGCGTAGCTCCCCGTGACTGTGGTGGTGTTACTCTAAGGTAATTCCTACAGCTGGAGCTGCTGTTTGAAAGCAGGCGCACATAACAGTTGTAATGGACACAATAGAATGGCTCTTCAGATGGGCTGTGTAAATTTGTACTCCAATAGCCTGTTCATAAGATCCACATCCTTGACAATTCTGCGTTCAGACTTGTTCATTTTTATAAAATGATGGGCTATGAAATTGTCTTTCATGCATATTTTCCTAATTAATAATAATGCTGATGGGCTTCCCTGGTGGCACAGCGGTTGAGAGTCCTCCTGCCAATGCAGGGCACGCGGGTTCGTGCCCCAGTCCGGGAAGATCCCACATGCCGCGGAGCGGCTGGGCCCGTGAGCCATGGCCGCTGAGCCTGCGTGTCCGGAGCCTGTGCTCCGCAACCGCAAAAAATAAAAATAATTTTTAAAAAAATGCTGATGTCTTTCATAAATCCACTCTTTTTCTCCTGTATGAATTATCTGTTCTCAGTCTGTCCCCATTTTTCTGTGACAAATCTCTTTATCTTTCAATAGATTTTTTATTGGATTGTGAATGGTCTCTATTTAATCTTGATACTAACTCACTATTACAAACGTTACAAAAACTTCTCAGGCTGAAACTTAGCTATACAATCTCTGTGGTGACTTTTTTACTTGGATTTTCTGTTTCTGAAACCATCGTGCTCACAATTAGTATTTTCTCTTTTCCTCTTACAGTTTCCGTTCACGTCATCGGCCTGTACTCCAGGACAATGTTGAAAATTATGATGACTTACTTAAAATTACTCTTGACTAAAATGGGAATGCAGCAATATTTCACTATGAAAGCACTGATATAGGGTTTTGGTGGGTACTTATTTTTAAAAAATCAAATTTGACAACTTCTATTACTGTTCTTTTAGTGTTTTTATTGATTAGTTGATTGAAATTTTATCAAATGTGTGCTTTTTTGTTTATTTTGCTTTTTTTTAGCTTCTTCAATTTGTTAAGTTAATGTATTCATCTCTTGAATAATCTTTGTATTCCTGAGGTAAATGCTATTTATTCAAGATGGATTTATGTTTCCTAGGACACAGCTAGCTTAGATGTACCAATATTTTATTTAAGATTTTTGTATTTATGCTCATAAATGAGGCTGAGCAATAATTATTTTTTATTCTGCTTTTTAAAAACAAAATTGCTATGATTTTCCATAAAAAACAGAATTGAATTCAGCAACATCTTATTTTTTCGCTGGCCTCTGTACTCGCAGAGCTGTGGGACGCAACTCCTTTCCTGGGATGGTCAGATTCCTTTCTGGTTGAAATGGTCTTTTTGATTTTCTTTTTTTTTAAGATGAGGGTTTGATGCTGATAATCCTTTATCGTCTGAAAAAAAAAGATGTTGTTTTATTCTTACTTTTTATATAACTTCTTATCATGGAAAGTTTCAAATACATACATAAAGGAGAGTGTAGTATAATTAGCTCTAATTGTAGATGGCTCGTCTTCAGCTTTTATCAACTCCTGGCCAGTCTCCTGTCCTCTGCTTCTCCCCTCCCACCCCTTCCCTAAAGCCAGGCTGGTTTCTATCACCACACCAAGTTCTCGGTCGTTTCTCACTCTTTGGAAACCTAGGTTGTTTCCAGCTTTTCTGTAACCAATAATGAATGCTGCAGTGAAATCTTTGTATGTGTTTCTTTATGCAGTCCTGCTGATGGGCCCAAGGTACATTTCTGTGCATATCTCTAAATATTTCTACATGTATCTGTAAAAGACACAGGAATTTTTGTTTTCACTTTCTGGATGAGCAATCAACTCCCGGTTAACTCCACATCTGTGGCTGAACCATATAAACAGTTTCTGAAGAAACTAACAGTACATTTCCAAACTTGAAATTAATCAACAATAATCTCTTCATATCATCAAATATCCAGTCATTCTTCACATTTCTATAATTGTTTTAAAGTATTTAAGATACATTTTTAGATGCTTGAAATGGAGCCCAGGCATATTCTATGATTTGTTATTGGCTATTATAGCCCTTAAAATTCTACGAGTCTGCCTGCTCCTTCGTCATTGCTTCCCCTACAATTTATGTGTTGAAGAAACTGAGACTTTTGTCCTGCAGCAGCCCTGCAGCTGGTACTGATGATTGCTTTCCTGATGTTTAATTTCTTAAGGTATTTTCATCAGTTCCCAGTATTTTCTGTAAATTGATAGTTAGATCAAGATACTTCACCAAATTCATGGTACATGCTTTGGTGAGACTATTCCACTGGTGACACCGTGTTCTACCACCCAGAAGTGTCTAGTGTCTACTCACCTCCCTCCCTCTCTCTCTGGCATTGATAATCACTACCACGGGGGCTCATTAGTGTAGTATGGGTAGCAAAGTCGAGATATTTTAACATCGCTATTCTTTTCTTATTTATTAGCTGAAAATATATAGCTGAAATATTTCTACAGAGAGAAGCCTCCCTTTATCAACTATTTGGTTACTCTGAGGTACGGTTTTTATATGAAAGGCAGGATAAATGCTTTATTCTTTCCCTTTCTTTCCATTTTCAAAATTATGAGTATTTCCCAAAAGAGATCACGGATTCTTTTGATTTTACTTGTGGAGAATCATTAATAATTCATGGGATTTTATATAATAGAGGTGCTTCAGTCCCTTACAGAAATTATCATTCCTGATGCTAAAATTGTCCTGTCCTTTCTCAGGGGAAGCTGTTATGTTGTATCCTGAGCACTTTTCAAGAAAGTTTTAGTAAGTGAAAACATTATGCGGAAAGGCGCACAGAGCCTGTTTCCATCTCAGTGAATTTTTACAAACTGCACAGGTGCTTGGGCAGCCAAGGAGAGCACCAGCGGCGTCTCAGAGTCCCTTCCCTCACCCAGCCCCCCATGACGGCTGGAGCCCCAGACAGCTGCTCCACCTTGAGAGCAGCACGGCCAGACCTGCCCATTCCTGCCGTCCGTTCAGGGGGGCCGTGCACACACGCTCAGCACCATGTGGGGGCCATCCATCCCCCCTACTGCTGTGGTTACAAGTGGTTCAGTCTTGTCTGCCTTAATCTGCTGTGAGAATCAACAGTTCATCCACATGGCTCTCCACGGGCCCTTGTGTCTTATCCCACTTTGGGTCGCAACAGCAGTGCTGCTGCCGTGAATGTTCCAGGACACGCCCTCCGTGCTTCCAAACAAGAGACGTCGTCTGGTCAGCTGCCTTCCTTCTGGAGTCTCAAGGCGTCCCAGCTTCATCTGGTCCAGTTCTTTCCCTGGAAAGGAAATCAGCGGCGACTCTTTCAGCGGGAAATGGTATCTAGAGACCATAAGACTTGTTATTCTTTCTTTGGCTAAGATTCAAAAAGTAATTCCAACCGACTAAATCATTCATAAGAATTAGTAATTAGCAAAATCAATTGCTTGACTTTTATCGCGCTTCTCTTTACCTCTCAGTTCTTTGGACATGTGAATAACAAAATTATTAGCAACCGGAGGGAAAGAAAGTAAACCACGGTCCTGGGCAGGTCCTGGTTGGAATTTCTAACTTCAAGGACACATACAGTATTATGAAAACCCTATACTTTGTAGTAAAACACATGGCTGTTCTCCTAATAAAAATTAAGTTGAATCCTTATCTCACAACTCAATCATAATATATTCTTTTTAGGTCAAAGATTTAAATGTGAAAACTAAAATCATCTAAGTGTCAGAAGAAGACTTGGAGATATTTTCTTATATCAGGATGGGAAATGTTTCTAAGCATGACTGGAAAGTGGGAGAAGTTTTAGAATTCACAATTTGATCAACGTCTTAAATGCTGCATTGTGTCCAAGAAAACGAACAAACGAGAAAATGTACAATTCAATAATAAAAACTATGGGATGGCACAGGGAGCTCTGCTCAACATTGTGTAACAGCCTAAATGGGGAAAGAATTGGAAAAAGGATAGATACATGTACATGTGTAACTTGGTTTCCTGTGCACCTGAAACTAACACAATGTTGTTGATCAACTATACTCCAATATAAAATTAAAAGTTACAAATGATAATAATAATAAAAACTGAAAAATGGCCCAAAATATAGAGAACCGATTCACTCACTAATAAACGAGATGGAAGTGCCCTAAAGATGCTTAACTTCGTTGTAAAACAGACACTGACATCATGAATTGTGATTTCTTCCTCTTAGTTTGCAAATTATTGGATTAAATAGAATTTGGGAAAATATGCATTACACATTCTTGGTGGAATTGTAAGCTTTAATGAAACGCAGTTGAGAAGTCTATACTAAATACAAAGCATTCATGCTCCTTTGACCTGAAGTTGCAGGAGAACAAACTCGGCACAGAGAGGAGCCAGCCCGGCCAAGGGGAAGCAGGCGGCCGTGTTCCCAGGGGCCTGCAGAGCTGCGTCGGGCCCAGGATGGAGCCCCAGGCGGCGAGCTTGCCCACCATGGGGCAGGTCGCGCTGCTAGGGAAGCCAGGTCCTGCTGGGGGCTCCTGGAACAGGCGGGGGGCGCGAGTCCCAGCCGTCACACGGAGGGCCACGTTGTTACTCTTTGTAAAGTCAGGCCTCATTTCACCCTCACTGTGCCTGGTTGTCCCTTTCCTCAGGGGCTGCTGTGGACATACCCGTTTCCCGCCTGGCCAGGTGTGGAGTTGCTTCATCGCAGGACGGGCTCCAGCGCCAGCCCTGCGTCCCCTCTGCTGCTTCAAGGGTGAAGGGGAGTGTTTGTCGCCACGCCTGTCCTCTCCCACTATGACATGCAGCTAGGAGCCTGTCTGTCTGAAGAATTTATCAGAGTTGCTGCAAAACTATGAAGAATCCCAAGTGATGAAACTAAAATAATCCACGTGGAAAGGAGTCCCCTGTGGTCACCTGTGCTGCAGAAATGGCAGGGGCTCTTTGGGGAGAAATCCTCTCCTAATCACTGCGTCTGTTTCTTTTCAGTAACGCAGAAAGGACGTGTTGTTGACCTTGTATCTTCTTCCCACTAAAAGCTGGTGTCAGAATATGTAGAAAATAAAGTAACTTACCCTGGAATGCTTTAATAACAGTCTTGTGAGTTGCAGAATTACCCAAAGTAGGACCCTTCCTGCTGCTGAAAGTTGTGGGCTCCCGGCTCCCTATTCCCAGGCCTCGCTCACGGTGAGGTTTCTCTAAATCCTGTCTGGCAGCCGGTTGTCCATTGTCTTGGGAGCCCGTTCTCTTTGTCTAAAGGACTGACCTTTCTGAGCAATAAGCAAGAACAAGGTTGCCCAGCTCCTATGCCCGCAAGGACACAACCACCTGTGGGAGATTTGGCAACTCCTCGTGTCAGCCCCAGAGTTGGGGACAGCTGGGCACTTTCCTTCCTCGACCGTGTTCGTTCCCTGCCCTTCTGGGACCCGGGGTGAGGCTCCTGCGTGCCAGGAGCTAAGGGCCAGCATCTCCTGGACCTGGGGCAGCCCGATGCCCGGTCCTTACACGCCGCTGTCCACCTCCTGCCCCTCCCAGAGGCCACTCGTCTCCACTTGCTGCGGGAAGGGGCCCCGATCTGCCTCACCTTTGCTCAATTGTCCTCATGAAATTCAAACCTAGAGCAGAATAACCAACCGGAGATTCTGCCTCCGAGAATGTCTGTCTCTCATAAGCTTTGCAAAAATGCCACGTCACTCGAAGTCACTCGGGTGTTTCCTCTTTTAAAGTTCAAATCCTTGTATTAGTAAAGGAATAATGATTCTCAAAAGTGGACAGTCTTGAAAGAAAGTCGTTAAAGCAGTTAATTCCATTAAAGATAAATTTGTGTTACTCAAAATGTCATCAGTGCTCTTTGTCAAGGTACTTAAAGTAGAAGAGCCAATACAACTGAGTTTCTCTGGATCTGCAGTGTCCTATAAATATTGTAAATATTTATCATTGAGTAATTAAAATATATAAATCATGCTAATAGTTTTTGGTATATGTATGGACACAAAGGACATCGAATTGACTACTGTTTAGTTATGAAGTATCAAATTTCATAATTACTCAATTGAAAACATGGCTAGTCACTTTTAAATTTGACCATATATATGATGGATGACAAATTTAATATCCAACATCTTTTTCTTGTATCAGATTCTCAAAAGACATTCTTAATTTTGAAATTTGTTAATGGTGTTAAAGGTTATTACTGAGGTGACAAAAAATCCTTTTAGGGAAAATATAGTAACAAAAATCTGTTAATTTAAACATGCATTATGCAAAATGATCACATATGTTAATGTATGTCAGTTCTAGGAGGAGGGTGTGAGTTTAGATTTCGATTTATTGGAGCTGAGTTTGCAGTAAAATTTACATGTGCAGACATGTCTCCCCAGTTGTCATAAACGCTTGGGTCCTGATCACAGGAGACGCTGGGCTAGAGATGTGAATCCGTGACCCACTTGCCACCAGGCTGTTTGCCGCAAAGATGCTGAGCTGTTTATTCTCCCCTCCTGGCAGGAGAGCTCTTCAGATGGGCTCCGAACTCCTTCTGTGAACCCTGACACGTCTTCAGCATCCGAGCCACCTGGGAAGGCTGGGGCCGTACGCTATCGATTTCAGAAAGGGATTCCTTATCTGTCAGACCGGATATTGTGATTTTTTTTTAATCTTTGTTTAGAATGTGGTAAAAGTGAACCTTCACACTATGGTATAATGTAATTCCCATCAACAAAGACCCCATGGAAATAAAATACATCGATGAAATAGTTTGTTGGGAATAGAGAAAAAGATTAAGAAGTGAGAAGTTTCACTGCTTGAATTGCTAAGTTGATTGAAATATGAGTATGGGACTGTCATTTTTTTAAATTTTAGAAATGTGCACTGTTAATAATTTTATAATAATAGTAGCAACATTTGTGACTCCATGGCTTTTCTATTTGCTCAGGGTGCAAAGTGCCCGGGCTCCTTTGCTCTGAAGTTTTCCCTCAGGGCACACCCCTCCAAGCTGTGAGGGCGAATAAGATGCAGCCCGTTAACTTCTGTTTGGTTGGACGGGATGTGTCAGCTCCTTCTCTCAAAGACGTTGGTGGATATGGGGTATATAGGATATATATATACACACACACATATATATGTGACATAGGGAAGGATGTATATATAGGATATAGCATGTATCTATAGGATATAGGCTGTATATGTAGGATATAGGATGTATATACGTAGGATATAGATACAGGATATAGGACACAGGGAAGAGAGTGTGCAGGTTCTGGAATCTGGGGTGTGGTGAGAAAAGGCTCTCTCCAAGGGAGACAGGAAATCTTACAAAAGACAAGGATGACATCCAGCCAGGATGTAGATGCTGACTGACCCCATGTCACCGTGCGATTCTCTCCAGCTACTTAAACTGTGTCTTTACATGTTTCCCTGAAACTAAATTCAATTAAATCCATGCTATGGGATTGTAGTGACAACTAACTGACCTAGTGCTGTACAAAACTGTGTGTACATCTTCAGTACTGGATCTGACAGGCAGGGGCGCACCCGACACTAAGCAGTAAAAATAAATACACACGCTTGCATCATTGATGCTAAGTTCTGGCCCTAGGAAGTCCACTTGACAGATACTTTAATAGAGGCTAAATGATAAAATAAGTTGATAGATAATCCAAACACTTAGAAAATAGTGGGTTTTTTCTACTGAAAACATATTGAAAATTTCTACTGAATTCTTTTTTCATTTTCTTTGTTACAGAAATGTTTAAGCAATCAAACAGTCATACGTTACTGTTGAATGAGCCATCAGTTATTTATTTAGGAATTGCATTGACGTTGATACAGGGTACGCTTTACATTAATCTTTTGTTCCTTCGGACGCCGATGAGTTGTGGCGGCTGACTTTAATATTCAGTGTTATCCACTGATATTTCTGATACAGAATTAACGCACGCTTTATGTAATGTGACAACTAAATGGTGAGACTAGTCTTGGTACCTGGCTGTGAGCCTGGGCAGCACAATACCCCTCGTCTAATCTTTTATGTGTTTTTTGTTTTTCTCTGCGCCGCACGGCATATGGGATCTTAGTTCCCCACCAACCAGGGATCGAACCCTCGCCCCCTGCAGTGGAAGCTCAGAGTCTTAACCACTGGACCGCCAGGGGAGTCCCTAATCTCTTATGTTCTGATTCCATTGTCTAGGCAGATATAAGCAGTTTTGCACAAATTATAGTTAGCGTTCCCTAAAACTTCTGTCATGTTTTCTGGGATTAGGAAAAGGCACCGTTTAAAGCTGTCATGTAGAAAAGTACCTTGTTTTTAAATATGTATTACCCTGTAGCTATAATGAGAACAATTTTAACGCAATAGGTATATTGTTCTTATTCTCCTTTTGAAATTCATACTGACAGTAAAATAGTGTCAGGAGGTTTTAGTCTTCTCCTCAGCTTGTGACCAGCAGATTATAACCAAAGCAGTGAAAAGAGAGTTCCACCTTTTAAAAGAACAGAGATCCAACTCCTGTCAGGGCGGCGCTGTCACGAGCTGCCTTCCAGCCTCCCTTCTGTCCGGGACGCACAGTTGCTGCCCAGCAGGGCCTGGGGAACCATCCTGGGGATGAAGGGCATTTGGGAAAAGCTGCGGACAGACCCTCATCTGCTCAGGGTCACACTGCAGGCTCATCACCGCTGACCGGCTCCAACTCTGTCCTGTCCTTGAGCACCGCCCAGAAGAAGGGTCACCAGGTGGAGGGAGGGGGCCTCTGCTGGGCCTGAGGAAGACCCCGGCCCTGGGAGTGGCCCCCAGACAGAGGACAAGAGGATTCAGGTCTGCACAGACGCCTCCACCAAGTCAGAGCGGAGGGCCAGCTAGCTGGGCTCTGCAGATCGTCCCTGACCCCAAGCCAGGGGACACCGCCGGCAGGAGGGCAGGGCGGGCCCTCAGGAACACAGGAGCAAACTCACAAAACGTGAGCGAACTGAACTGGCCATGAGGGAATGTTGAACTACATTGATTTAACACTGCAATTACGTGAACAGCATTCACCATAGTAACAGGCTGATAAAGATGTACTATGTGGGCTTCCCTGGTGGCGCAGTGGTTGAGAGTCTGTCTGCCGATGCAGGGGACGCGGGTTCGTGCCCCGGTCTGGGAAGATCCCACATGCTGCGGAGCGGCTGGACCCATGAGCCATGGCTGCTGAGCCTGTGCGTCCGGAGCCTGTGCTCCGCAACGGGAGAGGCCACAACAGTGAGAGGCCCGCGTACTGAAAAAAAAAACAGAAACAAAAACAGATGTACCATGTAAAGGACCATAGATGCAGGAAAGACATTTGACAAAACTAAACATTCGTGAAAGAAAGGAAGGAAGGAAGGAAGGAAGGAAGGAAGGAAGGAAGGAAGGAAGGAAGGAAGGAAGAAAGATCCCAGCAAACAAGGACTCAGGGACTTCTCAGTCTCCGGAGGGGCCTTGGGAAGTCCAGGCTGCTCTCACGTGGGGAGTGAAGGGCGAAGACACCCCAGCCCACCACCAGGGGCCAGCAGTGCCAGGCTCCTCCCTGCAGGAAGGGTGGAGACAAGGCAAGAGAAAGGCTGACAACTGCCCCCAAGTCAGAGGACGGGATTGTCTTCATAGAAAATCCCAGAGAATTAGGAGAAAATCTCCTAAGAGAGACACACAGTTTCAGCAGATTTGCAGAACAGGCAGTTGGTACCTAGAAGTCAGCTGAGATTCTATACGAACAACTGGAAATTGGAATAAACAATGTGCCACTCAGGAGAGCACCCAAATGTGAAAGGTCTGGGGTTGGTTTGCATTTACTCTGGCCTGGTACCCAGTGGCCACCACTGGCCCAAGGTGGACCGCACCTGGGGGGTCGTGTTGACACAAAGCCACGTTGCCTCCAACCCCACCTGGGGCTGATCTGCGCTCACGAATGCACAACAGAAAGCACGTTTCCCACTAAGCACGGCTGACTCTGCACATCCTCCTCTCCGCCAGGCAGGTTGTGCTTTCAGCCCACTGTCACTGAGACCCTCAAGGGTCTGCCTGTGTCTTTGCTGCCCTTTCCACTGCCACCCTGGGGTGCAAGCCCCTGGCTTCTCAGAGGAGCAGTCACTGAAATCCCTGCCCTGTCTGTTACTGAAGCCAGCAATCCAGAGGGAACACCTACCCGTCAGGGCAGAGGTATCTTCTTAGCTTTTCCTGCATTCGAAGTGGCTTTGGATAGCTACCTTTTGTTGATTGTGATACCCCAAGTCTTTACCATTACTTGTAAGTGTATAGAACACACAGCTACCTATCATGATGTAATTGCTTAGAGACATATTTGGTGTTTATTTTAGAGAGACCACTTTAGTTTAGAATTAAAAAACCAAAATAATAAAACAATGTAAAACCTGGACACAATTCTAAGTTTGAGGGTGAGAAGATCAACAGTAAAAGGTAAAATGAAATAAATTCATGAATTTCTTCACTTCATTCACTATGTTGGACAGAGTGAGTTATTTGAATAAGAATGAAGTTTAATTCCTTAATGTTTCGGGAACTAAAACTATGTGAACACTTGTCATCCTAAAAATGACTTACATTTGATAATAAGTAGAAGAGTTAGCTGAAACTGAAATGTGGTTTTGCCCCCTTGTTATTGGGGCGATCGTGCTGCCGTGTGTTCTCCCCACCATTACCATCAAGGTGCTGATTTAGAGACTGTCAGGAAAACTCACAGGTGTTACAGTAATAGTCTCCCTCTGAGTTTGTTTTTTTTGAATCCACGACATTGCTTCTGAATAATGAAAGGGTTTTAAAAGCTAGTGAATAATCAGACATTCTGGAATCAGAACACAAAAGAAAAAAAAATCTTGGTTTTATCTGTGCTAAATACCCATTTCAGATCCATCCAATTCCTAAGTCACGTGCACTTGCTGTCATGATTTTCAGGAACAACAAGAAGAAGGGTTTCACGAGTTCCAAAGGCACTGGGTGTTCCCAGGCTCAGTGAAGCTCACAGCTGGAAATTCATTACCTATTAATCAGCTAATTGAGGCAAAATGCCTTCTTTTGAGAAGGAAATGCCTTGGACTGTCTGTGGAACATTGGTTCACTCCTTGGAAATGTTTGGAAACACAACCCTCATTCTCCCTCAGGGTAAAGCCATAATAATTTTTTTCTCATTTCATTTCATTTTTCTTTGTTTTATTTTATCTTATTCTATCTTATCTACGTTATTTTATGTTATTTTATTGAGTTAGACAGGGAAAAGTGACTGTCTAGAGGCTGTAACAGATTATGAGGTTTAATTGGCGTTCACCGTAGCAAATTCCCCAAAATCTGAGATTGTTCCTTTTTAAAAAATGCACCTACTGGTAGAGCATCTCCTCCACTGGACTGACTATAAAACCTCCTGAGCTGGCTCTTGTGTTCAACGCTTTCCCACAGCGCGGACAGTGGTCTCTCTGGAGCCCCAGCCGACCGTGTCCCTCCCAGATCCCAGATCCTGGGGTCCAGTGAAGCAGGGTTTGCAGGGGTGGCGACAGGCTCTCTCAGGGGCTCCTGGTTGCCCTCTCAGCAGCCTGTGCTCACCAGTTACACCCCCTCCTGCCTGCCCTTGAGCTCCTGTCTTCCTTCAGCGCATGGTTCCTCAGCACCTAACCGACTTTACCGAAGCTTAGTTCAGGTTTGGGGTTATGAAGACACAGCAGACACACAGGCTCTATCCTCCACATTCTTGTGCATTTCATGGACAAAACAAGCTAAATTCATACAGTGACAAGTGCCGAGGATTCAAGTACTTCTTAAAAATTGGTTCATATGTGACCAAAATGATTTTAAGTGCATTAATTTTTCTATTAAAAAAGATAACATTGCTGTGTTTAACTTGACTGTGTCAAAATATTTAGCACATTTTAACTTAAACCCTTAAAATGTGTACTACGGCTAATGTTGATCAGGAAAGAGTTTAACCAGTAAATAAAATTAAATATTACATATACTTCAAAAATTAAAGCGAGAGAACCAGTGTTTAGATTTGAAACTATTTCATTCATTTGGGTCCAGATTTCCCAGGACATGACTTACAGAGTGAATTGCTGGATTAATGTATTCAGAGCCACTCTGCAGGTTGTATGTGGACAGCTGGTGAGATAACAGAACTTCTGTGTGTGTTTGAAGGGACGTGAAAGCAGCTGTGGAACAGAGGGCCTGTCAAAAGCATGCTTCCTGGCTGTTTGCTGCACTTCCGCTTATTTCATAGGGACGCTGGCATAACTTGTATATTTTAACTGTAAAAGTTCAATCCAAGGGCTTCCCTGGTGGCGCAGTGGTTGAGAGTCCGCCTGCCGATGCAGGGGACACGGGTTCGTGCCCCGGTCCGGGAAGATCCCACATGCCGCGGAGCAGCTGGGCCCGTGAGCCATGGCCGCTGAGCCTGCGCGTCCGGAGCCTGTGCTCCGCAACGGGAGAGGCCACAACAGTGAGAGGCCCGCGTACCGCAAAAAAAAAAAAAGAAGGACCCCAAACACTCTATGTAGATACCTGCCCTCAGGAAAGTGAGCACAGCCCCGAACCCTTAAGTGTGGGCCGTGCATAGCAAGACGACACACAGACCACAGTGGGGGAAACGGGGTGCTGGTGGTGTAACTACAGTGAAGAAACCTGACAAACACCCTGAGCCCGGTGGCCAGGGTCAACACCCACAGCCACGAGTCAGGCTGACCGCATAGTCCCTGGAAGTGATGTGAAGAGGATGGTGCCTTACCTCTGGGGTCCTCCTCCCAACAGCCCATAACTCCAGTCTCATCCTGAGAAAATATCAGACAGAGTCTACCCAAGGACATTATGTAAAATTCCCAGGGCTTCCCTGGTGCACAGTGGTTAGGAATCTGCCTGCCAATGCAGGGGACACGGGTTCAAGCCCTGGTCCGGGAAGATCCCACATGCCGCAGAGCAACTGAGCCCGTGCACCACAACTACTGAGCCTGCGCACCTAGAGCCTGTGCACCTAGAGCCCGTGCTCCACAAGAGAAGCCATGCAATGAGAAGCCCGCGCACCGCAACAAAGGGTAGCTCCCGCTCGCAGCAGCTAGAGACAGGCCGTGTGCAGCAACAAAGACCCAACGCAGCCAGAAACAAAATTCCCAGGAATTACTTCTCAAAACTGTCAAGGTCACCAAAAACTAGGAAAGACTGAGAACTGTCACCCCCAAGAGGACCCCAAAGAGACAGGACAGTGAAATGCAGCCTGGGTCCTGGATGGGATCCGGGAACTGAGAAGAAACTCTGGGCAAAGAAATTTGAAAAAGTATGGACTTTAGTTCATCATAATTACCAATGCTGTCCCTCAATCATAACATACACTACCCCCCTGCAAGATGTTAATAATAGGAGAACCTGGGCGTGAAGTGTATAGAAACTCACCCAAAGATCTTTGCTACCTTTCTGTAAATCTAAAATGATTCCAAAATTTTTAAAAGTTTATTTTCAAAAGTGGTTTATGATCTATAAAATACTTTACAAATATAAAGTACTCTATAGCCCATTATAAATTGATATGGAGTTTATAATCCTTTATTGTTTATTTTTGCTATAAAATCACAAATGGATTAGTGTAAGCTTTCTTAAAGTTTATCTTTTTAATGTACTGATTGAATTTCATTTTACTGTTACTTTTTCAGAGGCTGACAAGGGAAAGAGAGGAATTAAAATTTTTGTAGATCTGCAATTTTCCATAAATCATCAAGTAATAAAAACATCAGCAAAAAATTAAAGATAGTAATTTAGTCTCTAGCTTTATTACTAATGCATGAGAAGTGCATTTAAGCAATTTAAATTAATAGCATAAGTGTTACAGCAATAAAGCTGTCCCCTGTTTTCTAAGTCAAATGTATACATTTTATAATAGAACTGTAGCATTCAGAATTCACAGTAGACAACTGCTAAAATCACTGTGGAACTGCACCCAGACTGGATATCACTTCACTCCCTCCCCTTCTCAGCCCTGCCATGGGCTTGTCAAATGGCCTGGGCTCTGGATCTCTATGATCTTTGCTCTTATAATTTAAGAGCAAACAGCTGGGTTTAAATTTATTAGATTTCTTGAATTAAAATAATTTCTCTCTCCTATGCAAGCTAATAGGTCAACAAAGAGAGGAAATCTTCCAGAAAGTCCAGGTGGAATGTATTTGTGTGCATACGTGTTGACACCCACAAATGCTACTGCACACCGTGTTTCTTCCTTTACGGACATGCCTTCAGCCCCTCCGGATTTACAAAGAGCGTCAGGAGGCCGGCTCTGCACGATGTGAGTCAACAACTCTGACGAAGAGAAGCAAAACAAACCTCCCTCTGAGCTGAAGTCAACAGAGAGCAAACTGCTTCCTGGCTCCCCTGTGCGTGGCTGTGTTCTTATAGGGGGGACACAGACCACCCCACGGCCTCATTTTACCTTGGTCACCTCCTCTAAGGCCCCACCTCCAAATACAGTCACATCCTGGGGTTAGGACTTCAACACACACATTTGGAGGGGACACGATTCAGTCCATAACTCTCTGGCTCTCACATTAAGGCCAAGAATCCATTTTTTAAAACAATCCCTGTACAGTCATGTTTATTGCTTCAAACAGACAGATGTTGCCGTTAAGTAACAGTTCCCACTAAATATTTAGAACCGAAGACCAAAATGTTACATGCTTCTAAATGCAGCTATTTCACAAGCAAAGGATCATTTCTGGTTCCTTGTGGAGCTCAGATCTGTTTGTACAACGGGCTCATTCCTTCTGTGAATGGGGCTTATTTAGAACCAAATGACAGAAGGGGTTGAAGAGAGAAAAACAGCAGGATGACAGGTGCTCTGCCCCTAAATCAGATACATAACAAACACGAATGCCGCATACATTCATCAGAAGCTAAAGGTAATCTTTTATTTTACTTTTTTGACATAATCACATGAATTTATAGTAAACACAATTTTAGCATAAAGACAAATGGACCCAATAAAGTATTAATTCCCCGAATGCTGGTGCTACGTACCCTCTTCTAACACAATGCGTGTTTCCCTTTAAAAACATAAATGAATATATGCACAGGTTTCGGGCTCCTCACGGAGGTCGGCCAGCGACCTGGGAAGGCGTCTCGGCCGCTAGAGACCATCCTAACGCTAACGAGGGGACGACGCATGAGTCTTAAGACGCCCACAGTCTGTCGCCTGCCATTTCAATGTATTCCTGTGAAACAGATACGAGTGTTTGAGAAGATACCCTTCTGCTTCCACTTTAAGTTGAATTCTGATACATTTGGGAGGAAAAGAAATCTCAGTTTCATCAGGGTTTCAAACTCCAGTGTTCAGAGCCTAAGTGCAGGCAGGACAACTTCTGAAGCCTCATCACGTCTTTAAAGCACACCCACCTCTGCTGCGGTGATTGCACCGAGCCCTTGGCTTCAGCCCGAGTAGAGGCTGTGTGTACCATCACCACGGGTGGAGAATCTATACAGAGCCTCAAGCTCTCCATTAGAAGCACATCTGCCATAAGGAAGCACCCCCCCCCCGAAGTGCTGGGTCCCAGGGATCCTTCCAGAGAACTAGGGACATTCACTGAGGAGCATCCTCCCCAGAGACCACCAACGGACACACCAGTGCTTCTGTCCTGGAGGTTCTCTTCAGAGGATATCGGGATGAAACTGAGGCGCCCAAGTCCTGGATTGCATTCTAACAGGAATCACTGAACACCTGAGGGCTTCCAAAGTCAACTGGAAAAACCACTTGGATGAGAATCTGCCACAGAGAGAAAAGAAGTCCAGGAATCTGAATGACGGAGAAATCTGCAGGTCCTGCAGAGGACTTAGCCTCCCTCTTTTCCGCACGCCCACAGGCAGCTCCCGCTGACACTCCATCCTCACGGACACCCAGTCCAGCCCACCTTCCTGACACCCATCCACAGCCTCCCTCACCCCTCCCTGGATGGGGTCTCTTCACCGCGCCCCTACCTGCAAATGTTCCACAAACCAAGGAGAGTGAACAGAGCCATCAGGCCACGCCTCTCCCACGCACCAGATCCAGGCACCCTTTCCTGAGCCATCAGCCACAGGCTAAGCTCACCACCCCACCTGCTCAGCCCAACGCCCCCCACTTTCTGCTTCACCCCAGCTTCTTGCTGATGTGTGTGTGAATCGCCGACCTGCTCCCAGTCAGAGGCAGATGTCTGCCGCCCCCTCTGCCCAAGATGCTCTTCTTCTCCGTCACTCAGTGGCTCCCTGGTTTCCCAAAGGTCCCCTCCTCCCGGGATCTGGGCGTGAAATGCGAGCTCGGGTTCTAAAGTGGTCGCAAAGCCACCGTGCTGGCGGCTTTCCGTCTCACACACATGGTTCACGAGAGCCATGAACTCAGGTAACTCTCCCAAGATAACACCACAGTCACAGGAACGTGATGAGAAAATGCGGGGTAACCGCCTTGTCTCTTCTGAGGCGCCCCCCCGACGCTAGTAAGACAGGGATGTGTGGGTGGAGGGCAAGCAGATCGACGGCGTTGTGCAGATGAGACGGGCATCTGGTCTCCACTGTATCCCATGTTCTTTCCTGCAGCCTCCGGGTAACACTGCCATTACCAAAGCATTTCCTCTTTTCTTTCTTCCTAATGCAGTTTTCAGTGTGGCTTTCTGTACAGGTGCGCCTGCTGTGTTCCATGGTGCTCTGTTGAAGGGGGTTTTATATATAAAAACAATATATGTATGAATCAGAAATTGGTAGCATTTTAAAGGCTGCCAAACTTCACTCTAACCAGGAAGAACACTGCTGGGAATTTCAATACGGAGGAGAAATACATTGATGAAATGATTCTGTCTCCTCAAATGTAGGCTCAGTATTTCTTCTGCTGTAGAATTTGTCACAGAATCACTAATGTCTTTCTGGAATGACTTACTCTCCATCTGTCTGCATCTCCTTTATCCCTGAAAGCCTAGACCAGAGGGAACCTCTGAGGGTCCGGTGCAGAGAGAAGAGGACGCACCGGACAGGAGGCTGCACAGAAGTGAGGGGCCTGCCCGTTCTGACCAGGACCCTCAGCCCAACAGCCATGGCTGTGCTGAATGTCAGGTGGGTCTGCAGGTGTAGGAATGAGGCACCCCCAGCCTAAGCGTGTAGGAAGGCGGCCCTGCCAGCATGGGCTAGAGCAAGGGGCCAAGCAGGTAACAGGATGGAACAAAACGCGTCTGACAAGCCTGTGTGTGGTGGGGAGTAATGGCCCCCAAGTATGACCAAGTTCTAATTCCCGAAACCTCTGAATATGTCACCTTAGGTAGCAAAAGGGAATTTTCAGATGTCACAAAGGTTATGGACATGGATACGGGGAGATTATTCTGGTGGGTGAGTTTTAAAAGCAGAGGTCAGCTGCGGTCAGAGAGAAGTGACCACAGAAGAAAGGTCAGAGGTGAGGGAAGTTGCCGACTCAAAACAGAGCCAGGGACTTGAGCCAAGGCTGTGGGCGTCGCTCGAGCCCAGGAAAGGCAGGAAGAGACCCCCAGAGCCTCCGGGCCCAGCCCTGCACACACCTTGCCTTTAACCCAGTGAGACCGAGTCCAACTTCCGACCTCCATGACCGTAAGATGACAAATTCGTGTTTTTTAAGCCACTGAGTCTGTGGTTATCTGTTAAGGTAGCAAAAAAACAAACACACACAATGCGAAAAAGACCAAAAAATACGTACGATATCAAAGAAGCGGGTACTTTGTCTGATTTTTGCTAATGCAAAAACAGAGGCTAAATTTTATCATGAATCTAGATTTTTAGAGAGGTCATAAATATAAATTTTATATGAACTACCTCAATTATTAAATATTGGAGGAACGCTTCGGGAAGGATCAACCAAGATGAGAACAAAAACACATTGGCACAGGGTTGGTTATCAAAACCAGGAAATGTCTGCTTCACGGTCTTCTTACTACAGTCCCTACTTTGTGTCACTCCTTGACTTTCTTCTCTTAAAAGGAGAATATTTTTATCTAAGTGCATGCAGAAAATCTGTGAAGGACTCTTCTTTGTAACTTGGCACAACTGTTGTAGTAAATGAAACTGTCTGCTGGAAAAAGCTCTAATGCCTTTGAAATTAAAACATTTGGTCAAACCTGCAAGAATCCTTAGGAGCTGTTTTTAATCACAGGAGTATGAGATGGTGTATGCAGCTTACAGAAGGATGACAGAGCTCCAGGGATTCTTATAAACTGGGGACTCCAGGGACCCAGATGTGTCTGACCCAGGGGAGAAACTCATCTCCTGGATTTTAAGGAACACGTCTATTAGAAGGTGCTTAGCTAATGAATTTTAGTAAACATGTTTATCAAAATTTATTTTTAAAAGTGTAATATTTTGAGAACTTGTCATAGCTAGTTAATGATAGACTGCTTATACCTTCTGCACGTTATATGAATATTGCTTCAGTGCATATGTACTCTCTTATCGTAATCTCACTAAGAGTAGGAACTCTATCTCTTATTCTTTTGGTTTCTCTTGAAGCGAAGAGTGTGGTGTTCTACCCGAGATGTGTTAAACTGCTTGGTCACTAAACACACGTGCACGCACATGACCTCTTCCTTCAAACGTTTTCTTGACTTTTCATTATCAACAGTTAATTAATTCTCTCTAGAGTGGCCATGAGGGGCCTAAATTAAACCCTCGGAAGGAACTAGTATTTACTCTAAATCAAGCCTTCGGCTCTAAACCACAAGCACCACAGCAATTCCCCATCATTTGGGATGTGATGTGTAGTTGATTTCTAGTAGAATGCCCCTCTGAAGACCACCCTCTGCTTCTTCTGGTCCCTCACTCCTCCCTGCCCTTTTATTTCTCGGTCAAGGGCACAGGGTGCTCCCTGTGACAACGGCTGGACCCCTCAGAGGCATCGGCGCCCTCCCTCTGTGCCCCCAGCGTCAGCTCACGCATCACACCTTTTCTCCCTCTCGCTCGGGTCCCCTCTTTCCTCCCAGGCGGCCTCACCGCTCACGCGGCTCCGTAGCCCCTCCAGGGAGCTACGTAGCCCCTCCAGGGATCCCCTCCAGGGCCACGTCCTCCAGGGAGCTCTCCTGCCTTCAGCAATGATTTCCAAGGTTTTGATTATTTTTGAATGAATGCTCACCAGCTCAGTAGCCTAACGGATAAAACCAAGAGAAGGAGAGAGTCTCCGGCTGAAGCCGGGACGGTGGGAGGAGGGTCAGGGGCGGGGGTGGGAGGAGGGTCAGGGGCGGGGGTGGGAGGAGGGTCAGGGGCGGGGGTGGGAGGAGGGTCAGGGGCGGGGGTGGGAGGAGGGTCAGGGGCGGGGGTGGGTCAGGGGCGGGGGTGGGAGGAGGGTCAGGGGAGGGGGTGGGTCGGGGCGGGGGTGGGTTCCCCCCCGCGGGGGTGGGTCCCCCCCGCCCCCCGCCCCCCCCCCGTCCCCACGTCGGGCCGCCGCACAGGCCCCAGGCCCCGGGGTAAGGCCGGCCCTCCGCTGCCCTCGCAGCGCCCTCTGCCGTCCGCCCGCCCGGAAGGTCCCGCCCCTCCCCTGCGCCTCCGGGGAGGAGACCTGGCGCCTCCCGCTGCGGGGTCCCGGTCCGTGGAGCTCGCGGCCGCCCTGTGCCTCCCCGGTCTCGCGAGCGGAGCCCGGACGCTCAGCCTGGTAGAGCTGAGACCCCGGCGAGACGGGTCGTAACAGGCGTTCTAAATGTGGGGAAACGGACACACAAAGGCATGTTCCGACCACAGAGGGAGGCTGGTGCGGACGCGGGCCGTACGTTCCAAGTTGCCACAACCACGTGCCCTTCATCCTTCTGCAGCGGGCTTCTCAAATTCTTTCACCGGAATTGCTTTTCCATTTTACTGGCCACGTGTGTTCAAGGCATATGGAAACGGGACGTAACATTCTGACACAAACTGTTGAGGGGCCCCTCCTGCTGCCGTCTGCACCGTTCCCGGCATCCCAACCGATGTCATGAGAACATTCCGGGAGCAACGTCACGGAAACACGCCACGTGGGCGTCCTGTCCAGGGTGGCGGTGACAACACAGCCGGGATGTGAGCCGTTCTAACGTCTGCTCGCCGCACGCCAGGCCAGTGAACTGGAGACGAGGTGCTGAGCAAGGAGCGCGACTTTATTCGGAACGCTGGCGGACTGAGGAGATGGCAGACCAGTGTCTCTAAATAACCATCTTAGCGGGGTCTGGATGCCAGTTTCCTTTACAGAATCAGAGAGCGGGAGGAGATGAGAAGTAAAGTAAAAAGGCCGTAAGTTTTGCACATATCCCCTGGAATGGCCAGCCTCGGGGAGGGGATGGGTCCATTTCTTCTTTCTTGCAGCCATCCACAGGGGGGCAGGGTCCAGATGTTTCCCTGAACAAAAACACTTTGGTTTAACATTCAGGCAGAGGGGCAGGGTTCCCCGAGGCAGGTCATTGTGTATAGACAGTATCCTTGCAGTGAACAGAAGCGCGGAAAGCAAAGGATAAAGTAAAAGAAACAGATCCAACATGTAGTCAGAATTGGCTCTTCCCTGTCACATAGCTAGTAACCACATTTACACACATTTATGAGGATTGTTTCCGCTCAGCACCACAACTGCACTGGCTTTGATTTATTTCCTTTACTGCCCCTCTTCCTGCTTCAATGAACAAGAGATTAGCTGCCGTGAAAATGAAAGTCAACAGTATCTTTGCTAAGGTTTTCATTAAACTCACGACATATGGTGTAGAATGTCTACAACTTAAAACTATCAGTATATAAAACCAGTTTCCTTAGGTGCTGATTTAATTTGAAGAGAGCTCACCCCTTTTATTTTCATGTAGGAAATGGAATTGTGGGATCAAGGTACCCTAATTATCCCCTCCTGAGTGGCTGAGGGACACAAGATTCCCCCAAGGTGCGACAATGATAAACCCTCGATCCTACAGACACTTCAAATCAAATGTTAATCACGTTCCATAAACTATTTTGAGTTCAACTCTATTTCTCAGTAGAAAGGAAGGAATTTCAAGGTCTGGCAACAAGTTGGCAGTATATATCCTTTTAGGTTAGGAGCTGATCAATTGTACTTGGTCAAAATGGTGGCGTCTCCATAGTGATCTGTGAGCCCGTCGTCTGGACCACACACAGCAGAGGGAAGGTAGACTTAGGGGTCAGCACTCCCTATCCACCCCCAACGCAGCACCTCCAGGATGTGTGACCCTGGGAAGTCGTGTGACCCGTTTCGCCTCTAGGTTCCTGGTGGAGAAGATGAAGTAGCAACATTTGTCCCGGTGGAAGATTGAGAGAATTAGGTAGTGATGGAGGGGAGCATGTGCCTGACACAGGCTTAGCACAAAGCAGGGGCTCAGGACCTGTTAGCAGTCGTCATGACAACCCTAAATTCCACAGGGGCAGCCCTAGAGCTCCCTCTGTCTGTCTCTCTTTATCTCTCTCCCAATGTGTCTCTGTCTCTGTCTCTCTCTGTCTCTCCCCGGGACGGGCTCTGCTCTTGCGCAACTTCATCTGAACCCTGAGAGAAGCAGTTTAGAAGCTCCGAAATGGAAGGTGGATTATGTAGGGGCCACATCAATTAAACGTGTCACAGTTTCAAGTTTCTCATTAAGCAACTTCTGTTCTAGACTAAAGTTCTATTTCAGGAAGTAATGGAAGAAAGGGCATTTTATTTCAATGTAAGCCAAAGTTGTAACCACATAGAGAGATACAAATTGATTTCCTTTTTACCTGGGGAGTCCTTCATTTGCAGCCAGCCGTTCACTGACATTCTAAAAAGGCATTGAAGAAAATGTTTAATCAAAGAAAAAATGGTCATAAATATGGCTCTAGACAGGCTTTTAAGGAAACGACTTCATAACCAGTTAAATGGCTCACAAACCTATTTCTTTATATACAAACAGAAAATTACCTTTTCCAATTGCATTCTTAAAATGTAGTCCTTTTTTTCAAGCTCAAAGTATTTTCGTGGGCAGTGGTCCCAGTTGCTAACACTACATAATTGGTCGTGTGCAACTTTAAAATGGAAGAGAAAAGCACATTTTAATTTGATTTGAGCACTTGTTTTCTAGTAACCTATAAACCAGATTAAACGTTTTAGAGTGTTTCTTTTTGGCAAGCTCTGATTTATTTGGGACTTGCCATCGTGTACATGCAACTTTTCAATAAAAATGAAATGTCCAGCCTTCTGGACAGTGACCGCTTCACCTGCTTAACTGTGACAGCCTGTGCTTCTGCCCCAGAGCGCAGCTTCGTGTAACTAACACTGGTTAGAGGCGGCCTCCGGGGCTGGTACTCAGATGATGCTTCAACGGGCTTCCTCGCAGCCCATCCCCTGCCAGGTGCAGACCCTGCTTCCCCAGCAGAGCTGTCAGCCCTGTACTTGCAGACTCTCCACAACCTTATGCAGCATCTCACACAGCCTGGGGTGGGGCTAAATACGCAGGTATTCATCGTCACAGTAAGAATTCATTAGCTGGGGGGAAATGGGAGAAAAGACACATGAAAAAGTCAAGTTTAAATGGTGACAAGGTCTAGAAATTAGTGAGTTCTAGAAATGCCCCCAATAAATTAGTAAGTGACCAGCCAGAGTCCATGGAGAATCACGTTAGAAGTTTTAAGAGTCTGCAATGATTGCAGCGTGCAACAGTGCATCTTATTCAAATACTTATCATCCGCAGGTTTTGATTTACCCGCATCTACCTTGTAGGCCTCTCTGAAAACCAGAGATGGTCTTGTTGTGGACGGAGCACTGTCGCCCTCGACCCCATTGGACCCACTTGTGCAGGATTCGCCATCCACTGTGCACTGACCTGCCCCCTGGGGGGCTTCCTGACACCCAGAGTCCTGAGGCTGGGAACGGGGTCACCTGGGGTCCTTTGCCTCCAGTTTGGTCCACCAGACACAGCAGTTGGGTAAACCATCTAATCCTTGGAAACTTTTTTGTTTAAACTAATCAGAGTAGTTTCTGTTGCCTGGAATTCAACCCAGTTCTGTTTCCACCTTCTGTCCGTCGTGGATACCTTTCCGTGGCCCCGTTTCCTGATAACAGGAAGCAGTGAGACAGCAGCACTAATCACGCAGAGATCTAATCTCTAGGACGCCGAAGTCCCTCGTCCCCAGAAGTGGGTTAAGTAGGAAAACGTGTAGACGTAAGTTACAAACCAACGATTTTCTAAGAGGATGCCAGATAACATGAGTTTTTTCTTACTTTACAAGAATTCCTATCCCAGTGTTAAAATCTCAAAATTTTGAGTACTTCTGGCCTTGAGAGATTCTATAAAGGAAAAGAGAATGAGAGAAAAAAAACAAAAAGGGCAAATGAACATCCATCCTTGGTGTCATTTTGCAGATGAGCTACACGCCATGAGGTGTGTTTCTTCTGTTCTTCCGTTTGTTTTCACCCCGGTCCCCTGATGCAGATCCCCAGGTGAACCCGAGCCCTGTTTACCCCGAAGAGGCTCTCGGCAGGAAGGGGCGAGGGTAGAGCAGCCCCACGCTGTCTGCAGGCCGAGGGTCACGTGGTGACACAGGCCCTGAGGGCCACGCAAGCGTCCTGTAGGAAGACGGGCCTCTTGGTGCCACAAGTCGTGTCTGCCATCGAGACACTTCTCCAGCTGGTCTGATTCCATCCTTGTCTGGGAGCTGCAATTACTCTTTTTTTTTTAACATATTTTAAATATCTTTATTTTCTTTCATTATCAGAAGGCAGATTATACCAACAAGCATTGTAGTGTTTGTGTGTTCTGGTACGTTACAATTCTCAAGGGAGATCATCCCAAATAGTAATTTTTTTTAGAATGGGTTGGGTTTACTTTTTTTAAGTTTTTTTTTAATTGAAGTATTATTGATTTACAATGTTGTGTTAGTTTCAGGGGTACAGTAAAGTGATTCCATTATATATATATAGATAGATAGATACAGATATATATTATTTTTCATATTCTTTTCCATTATAGGTAATTACAAGATATGGAATACAATTCCCTGTGCTCTACAGCAGGTCTTTGTTGGTTGTCTATTTTATATATTGTGGTGTGTATCTGTTAATCCCAAACTCCTAGTTTAGCCCTCCCCCCACTTTCCCCCTTTGGTAACCATAAGTTTGTTTTCAATGTCTGTGAGTCTGTTTCTGTTTGTGTATAAGTTCATTTGATTCATTTTTTAGATTCCAGATATAAGTGATATCATATGATATTTGTCTTTCTCTGTATGGCTTACTTCACTTAGGATAATAATCTCTAGGTCCATCCATGTTGCTGCAAATGGCATTATTTCATTCTTCTTTAAGGCTGCGTAGTATTCCATTATGTGTATACACCACGTGTTCTTTATCCATTCCTCTGTCACTGGACATTTAGGTTGCTTCCATGTCTTGGCTATTGCTGTGAACATTGGGGTGAATTTATCTTTTCAAGTTAGAGTTTTGTCTGGATATGTGCCCAGTAGTGGGATTGCTGGGTTGTATGGTAGTTCTATTTTTAGTTTTTTAAGGAACCTCCAGACTGTTCTCCATAGTGGCTGCACCAGTTTACATTCCCACCAGCAGTGCAATAGGGTTCCCTTTTCTCCACACCCTCTCCAGCATTTATTATTTGTAGACTTTTTGATGATGGCCGTCCTGATCGGTGTGAGGTGATACCTCACTGTAGTTGTGATTTGCATTTCTCTAGTGATTAGTGATGTTGAGCATCTTTTCATGTGCCTCTTGGCCATCTGAGTGTCTACTTTGGAGAAACGTCTACTTAGGCAATTGCTCTTATCCTTCCCTTGCACTAGGATCCCTCTTGGGTCCTTAGACAGCACAGCAGTGACCTCGGCCAGCACACTTGGCCTCAGTGTTGGACCACCTGTGCAGTGCAGACGTCCAAGGGGGCCAAGTTCTTAGGGACAGAATCACCCAAAAAGGGCAAATTCCTAGGGACACCTGTGGACCACGTGTGCCCCCAAGGTTAGAATAACGAACAGCTTGCTGGAATGATCATGACTAAGTGAAGGTCCAGGGGCAGTCGGTGGAAGCAGGAATTAGGGTCAAGGACCACAGTTCACATCCTGGGTCCCTGCTTCCCGGCTCCATAATTTTGGACAAGCAAGGGGGCGCCATGCTCTCGGCGACCAGTTCTCCTCTCTTGACCTTTGGCAAGTCAGGGTGGTGAGGAGAGGGGCAGGGATCCCAGCCCCCCAGACCCTGGACCTTCTGCATCCCTGGGGCTCCACCTGTGGAAAACCAGCCTGGACCAGTGCCCCAGAGCATCTCAGATTCGTCCTCCGCCTCATCCTCATCTTCCTTTCCTGAGGACGACGGTCCAGGCCAAGACTGAACAGCCGTCCCAGCTCCTGGCACATGCAGGGCAGTGGGAGCATCCTCGCCCGAGCCCCGAGCCCTGGGCATGTTGCTTGAGGCCTGACCCTGTGACCACCTGGCTTTCTCACCTGGATGGTAACAAATAAGACAAAAGCCTCCAAAACTAAGTGGCGGCAGGAGCTCGAAGCCTTGAAGGGCTGCTGTCCTATCTTTTAAAGTTCTATTTTATTGGGTTACTCATAAGACAGGACACTTTCATTTTAATGACAATTGCTTTATGGATTAATTATCACAACGACTGTATGAATATTTGATGCAATTTTATGGTGTTTTACCAACAGTATCTGGAAAGTTAGCTACTGTGCATCAATCGGCCAATGTTAGTCATTTATATTCATAAATGCGCTTGAGTCTCATTAGCAAAAAAGGCTGGAAAATATGTGAGCACATCACTGGCAACGTGTGAGCGCTGGGAGTTCGTAGAAGGAATTCTTTATACAAAATCCACAAACAGCTTAAACGTATGAACATTTCTTAGATAAAAACGTCTTCTTTGTCGTGTTGAGTTTTGGAGTGCTGGCAGTGTTTTAGAAAATCACGTTTCCGTTTCTCATCTGCTCGCCGCTCCTGACCCCTGAGTCTGTGTTCAGCACACGCAGGCGTCAGTATAATTAATTTTAGTGTGCTTTTCCATTAATGCTTCAGCCTTGTGAGACCTTCCGGGGTGGATAAAGTTTACTTGTTTGCGCCTCGGTGGTGTTTCTCCCGCGTGACGGCAGAGGCGCCCATGACCTTCCACAGAACTGGTTGCGGGTCAGCACGAACGTGGGTGTCTGCCCAGTGCACCAGCACTCGGGGTCACTGCCGCCCGGGACCCACATTCTGACACCACCTCTGTGTTTGCAAAGCCAGTCTGCCCTGTGTGTGGGGAGCTGCTCCGTGTCACTGCCTGCACCTCTGACTGGTCTCCCACAGCCCATGCTGACAAAGGGACAGAGGGGCAATGCTGTAGGACAGGCTGTTCAGTCCAGTGCCCACTTCCCTGGAGAGGGCAACCCTGCTGCCTACCGCGGTGCCCTGGCTCTGCTGACAGCACAACCTCCACCCCACCCCGTTCATCCCCCCCTCACACCACGTCCTGGCCAGGCGAGACCTCAGGGTCCAAGAGCCCACTTCCCAGGGAGACAGAAATGGGCCACACAGGACATACAGCCGCGCTGGGGTCAGCCCTGTGACAGCGGGGCCTCCCGAGGCTGTTTGGGGGATCACCCTCCCCCGAGCAGCTGCGGGATGTGGTCCCACTACAGGGACCCTTGGGGTCATAGTGATGCAGTGACAGCATCACACGTTCAGCTCCTTGGGGTCCCCAAACCAATACCCCGTCCCCCTGGACTCTCATCTCATGTCCAGATTTCAGACCAAAGTCTGAGAGTAAGAAATAGTCAATTTGCAACGTTCACATTTTTTTCTGAAGAAAGGTGGGGATAAAACGAGATAATATAGATAAGTGCCTGACCTTGGGCTCCATCCGACTTGGTCACTGCAGCGACTTCCGAACCCTGCTGGAACTGCCAGTTTAAAAATGCAAGAAGTGTTTTTGCATAATTCCTGTTTTGTGCAAGTAGCCACAGTTCCTTCATTTCTCTGTACTTTCTCATTCTTTATGTTTTCATTTTATTTCAAGAGATGAAATACATTCATGCTCTGTCAAGAGAGCCCAAGGAAGTTAGAAGCCTTTTTATGTGAAGTAGAAAGGCCATAGAAAATAAATAAATAAAAACTTGGGAAACTTTAAAATTCTACTTTCATGATGAGAGAAGCTGAGAGAAGCTGAGAGCAACGGTACAGTGAAGTTTGCATCTCTGTCCATAAGTTGTGCCATGTTTTTCTCCATGTCCATAATGCAAATAATCCAGCAAATTAACATCTCACAGGAAGGCTTGTTTACCTTCCGTTGAAAATCTCATGCATTTTAAGTGAAGGTCCTGGAATTCTGTAATCAAGCAAGCTCCGCTTCTCACCACCCATTCATCACGGATCACTAGATAAGTTTACTCCAGCCGCCCCCCCCCCACCCGATCAGGGCTGACTGTGTGCTTCTGACCAGCCCATGCTAGTCATGTAGGGCAGGAGACCCAGGCCAGCCACAGGGATGAGACATCGCAGTCCACACCTTGGGAGCCCTGCTGTTTGGGGAGATTTCAAGCTGATACAAGGAAATGGTGTGAAGGAAACCGTCACCCATACACGGTGAAGGTGCGTGCCCCGGGCTCAGCCCTGGTGGTTGGCAAGCAAGCCAGGAGATGCCTTGGCCAGGATACGACTCCCAGTCCCTGTGACCTGGGCACGTCACCCACCTACCCTGGCCTCAGGTTCCTCACATGTGAAAGAGGAGAACACCCAGATCAGCTCTGCAGCAATAATATTCTCTCTGTTTAATCGTGTCTGTTCAGGTTCAGAGCCCAGACGGGCACAGCTGGATAGCAAACAACATAACTTTCTTCCCAGTGTAGATGACACTCATGAACAGATGTGGAGCATTTCAAGGAGAAGGGGGTGCAAGGGAGCTACAGGCCCCCGGGAGGACCGATGGAGAGTTTTGAATTGTGAGTCTGATTAAAAACCACAAAAATGCTGGTGACACGTGTGGTGTTGGTGCCTCGATGGCCTCGGGTTTGATCGCAACAATCATCCTGCAGGAAACGCACAGACGGCCGCCCAGACCCTGGGGAGCCTCTGCCCTCCCCAGGGACCTAGATGCACGTGAGCAGCGGCTGGAGGCCCCATCCCCCCCAGACTTGGGAAAAAGCTCCTGAAATAAGGAAGATGAGGGCCCCCAAGGCGATTCACGAGCTTCACGTTTTTGAAACCTCCCCAGGGAATATCTCTGTCTTTCACAGAGCTAAGGTCTATGCTGGTTGTTACTCTTTTTTGAGTTGACAAAAACCCTAATTTCAGTAGGAACAGAGGACCCATCAGCATCAACACGAGATGCTTGCAGGGAAACAGGCCGAGGGTGTCTGCCCCCAAAAGAAGCAACTTCCTGGATTTCCCTTTGTGAACCAAAGAGAGGGGCCCCAGGGCTCCCCACGAGGAAACCTTTAACTCCTGTTTTCTCTGGAAGAGGGTCACATCTCTGTGGAATTCTGGATTCTCCTGAGACTGGTTTGCTCTTCACTTAGGGTGAGGGACACACGGCCACATATTAAGGAATTGTTTGGTAATACCTGTTGGTCTGCAGTCTTTTCAGTGCAAACTCATGCAGTAAGTGAACATCATAGATACCGTGTCTGGGCCGTAGTGATCCTTGGTGAAGCTGCAAGGCAGTGGGAGTTGATGATGTTCTCCTGGTCTGTGGAGCCCCGTCAGATACCTTGCAGGGCCTGAGTCTCAGACGTTCTTCAGTGTTTCTGTTGGAAAGCCACGTTGCCTTTTCCTGACAATAAATGATCCTCAAGGTTAGTATTTCCGACTTTTCTAAGACAGCTGTAAAATGGGTCTGTCATTAATAAGGAAGGTGACACTTCATTAACCAGTCCTGTCACACACCGCAACCTCAAAGATCCCCCCCTGCACAGCTCCCTGCCCCTTCATTCTCCCGGGCAGCCAGGGTCAGCGCCCAAAGCACAGGAGAGGCTGGAGGGCAAACCGAGAGCTGGAGCTGAATCCTTGTCGGGTCATCAGACACCACCCGCAGCCAGAACGGCCAATGGTCAAGAACATTCCAACATGACAGACAGCACTCCAGGGACACGGGGCCCAGATAAAGCCCTGTGCCCAAGCGCCGGCCCTGCTTCCGGGCAGCAGCTCGGAGCTCCTTGGGGCTCTGCGTCCACCCCCGGCACCCGGAAAGCCAGGATGAGCCGACGTGCCCGTTCCGTGCTTTCCAGGGAGGAGGAACTCAGCCTGCTCGATATTCTAGGCTGTGTGACCCGCGGACAAGCACACAGGAAAGGTCAGAACGTGCCTGTTGTTAATCGTATTCTTTTGCTCACTTGCAACAATGATCCACTCGTTTGAGCCTCGCAACAGCATAATTTTTGTGCACGTAACTTTATCGCCCGCTTTAGGCCGAGGCCCAGAGAGGGGAACTAAG
This sequence comes from Lagenorhynchus albirostris, assembly GCF_949774975.1. NCBI lineage: Eukaryota > Metazoa > Chordata > Mammalia > Artiodactyla > Delphinidae > Lagenorhynchus > Lagenorhynchus albirostris. The sequence goes on along the minus strand of NC_083107.1, from coordinate 88,609,183 downwards.
TGCCCAAGGTCAGGGCTGGGTGGGGTGTGGCCCTGAGCCCCAGGGCTCTCCGATCCGGGCACCACGAAAGCCACCGAGGCCGAGGCGCTCACCTGGTGAGGAGCGGTAAAGGTGAGCGTTTGAAACACTAAAATGAAATTGAAAACTGAGAAGAAGTTTTTTTCAGGTAATTAGGAGGCGTTTGGCAGATCAATGCAATAAAACAGGTAGGGTCCATTTCCCACACGGTGTCCTCGTGATCACGATGAAATCCCTCAGGCGCCTTTAAGGCCGGGTGGCGCGAGGGCTTCTTTACATCCCAACAGCCAACCTCTCCCTTCATCTTGAGAGCAAAGGATATCACTGCTCACACATCCTGAGATGAAGACATAATGAAGCCAAGGCCATTTCCAGGGGACTTAAAGTCTGAAATGCATCAAGTCCTTTAAATGGAAAACTTGCCCTTTATATGATAATTAGCTCAGTTCAAAGAACAACTCCACTGTCGAAAGGATAAGAAATATTTGAGAATATATATTAGACACTTCACAGCTTAAAACGAAACCCCTGGCTTGCAGGGGACTCGGAAGCACTGCCTTCGGAAGCCTGTCTCAGCTCCTGCCGGCTGGAAAGAGCATTCTGTGGAATAAAATTAAATTGGTTTATGTTTCCTCAGTAATCAAATGTGACAGAATAATTTTTCAGTAGCAAATGGAAATGGTAAACATTGAGGCGATATAAACAATTCTGAAGTACCTGCCCACAGCGTCACCCTCCATCCTTGGAGGAGCATTGGCTTCTATTTTAGAGCTACAAGTAAGGTGAGTTCTTTATAGAAAGTCAGCTCACAAGATCTTTATTAATTATGAGTGGTAAGATTATATTAATGTCCTGTGTTTCAACTTATCACAAAGATATCTCCACTTTAAGAGAACGTTTCTGCGGATGAACTTGGACGTCCTACAGCTACTTGGAAAGAAAGCAAGTGTGAGCCTGTACCTGTCCTGCAGGAAACCCAGACTTAGAGCTTGCTCTGATTTCAACAGCCATCTTCACCCTGTATTTATTTTTAGAACAACCGGTTTTCTTTTTTCACGATGTGATTCTTAGATTCTAAATAGCTGAATAAACTTTTACTGAAAATAACGTGTTATAACATAAAGACATTTACATTTCAGCTCTCAGTACCAGGCAGCACACGCTCCTCCGCGTGGAACCTTCTGCATCCCACGACAGAGGGCCAGCCCCGTCTGACCCACTGACCCTGCTCCCTCCTCGGGACATGCCTGCCCATACACAGCTCTCCCTGTAAACTGCTTTATGGGAGCCTTTGGATCTGGCCCTTTTCTGATGCTCTGGCCAGTGTTCTTTCCCCTGTGATCAGAGATGATTGTGCCTTTTCTCCTTCCCGTCCTGATTCTCTGGAATCACGTGTGTTAATCAGCATCCTTGCAGAGACCACCTCTGTCATCTTAATCCTGGTAAATCATGAAAATCCCCTCTTCCTGCAAGGTCTGTTCCCCCGACACTGATTCTGTGTGTCTGCGGTAGGACTCGGGGACCTATTTTAAGAATAGGTCTTCTGACGCAATGGTTAAGAATCCGCCTGCCAATGCAGGGGACAAGGGTTCTAGCCCTGGTCCAGGAAGATCCCACATGCCACGGAGCAACTAAGCCCATGAGCCACAACTACTGAAGCCTGCACGCCTAGAGCCCATGCTCTGCAACAAGAGAAGCCACCACAATGAGAAGCCCGCGCACCACAACGAAGAGTAGCCCCCGCTCGCTGCAACTAGAGAAAGCCTGCGCGCAGCACCGAAGACCCAATGCAGCCAAAAATAAATAAACAAAAATTATAAAACAAAAAAAAGAATAGATCTTCTCATCAAGGCGGGTACTTCACTGGCGGCTACAGAGCTGCCTTAGCCACGTATCCTGGAGCTCACAATCCTGGAGAAGCAGGGCCACGCCAAGGAAGTGAGCTTTGAATCAGCAGGTCTGAGAACGTTCCATCAACTACTGGCTGTGTGACCTTGGCACTTGGACTTGAAATATCCAAGCTTTGAATTTCTTTATCAAAAGGGGCGCATGTTAGACACTAGATGGTCATTCCTGAGATCCTTTGATCACACGTCTCGTCAGCACTGAGTTCCTGAAAGTGGCAGCTAGTATCAGAAAACATACAAAATAGTATTTCTTAAAGGCTTGAACTATTCCTCCTTATAAAGAAAGATGCCGAGTTCTTTTCATTTTTAGTTAATACTTCATTTTCATTTGAAAGGATTCTAACACTGCACAAGCATGCAGAATGATGAGAAAATCGTGCATCTCTGTGGACTGAATAGTGAGTATATAAACATAGACTCACTACCACTAGGCACTGAGGGTTGAAATCCCATTTCTCAGGCAAATCAAAGCAGCGTTTCCAAAAATACTTCTAAATAATGATGTCTTTCCCACCATTTTCATTTCCCTTTTTCTGCCATACTTACCCTAGTGTTTTCTTTATTTTTCATTTTCTACTCGTATTTCAAAAATAAGGTATATTAAAATATACTGGTTAAATTGTGGACTTTTTGCTCTCAAATCCCCTCTCCCGATGTTAGCTGAGTTACTTTGGACAAAGTACCCGGCCACTCTATGTCTGCTTTTTCATCCAAAAGATGGGCTGGTGACATTATGATTAAATTAATTGACTTGAAAACTCAAAGGAATCACTCAAAGTTGTGAGCTACAATCACAAGGAATAAACTAAAGCCTGAAATACTTTGCTCAAACAGTGTATTCTTAGTCATAGTATATTAGCACAAAGGGTGTTGTATAAAGAAGGAAGGATGCAAGGAGAAATGGGCTGAAATATCCTTCTTTGCTGCTGTGAATAAATTCAAATAGTATTTGTCCAGCACTTGACCACACAGCACGATAAGGTATTACCAGGATTGAAATTTGGAAAAATTCACATGATCAGTTTTCAAGCAGTGACATACTATTTTACTGAAATTTTTACTGTAGAGATAGTAATTAATTTTAGCCAACTTTCTGTACTCTCATAATATTGAATAACAAGTGATGTTTCAGAAAAGAGATAAAATACAAAATAATGATACAACAAAATTAATGGCAACAGAAAGCTCGCTTAAAAAAGACAGTAATGGAATCACAGAAATCATAGGTAAAAAAAAAAAGCACAAGTGATATGGCCGAAAATAAAATTAATATTGAAGAGGCAAATATTGTTAGATTGGAGTACTACAAATTGTACTGATTTTGATTATTATCATTACAACCATTTTTAAGGAAAAAATTTAAACTAAAAAGAAGTTTGTGATAAATACCATATGAGCATCTATTCATTAAATAATACATGGCTAGCCTAACTTCCAGAGTCCACACCTGTATAATGTATCCAAGAGAATTTAGATCAGCATCGGGAAGAGCTACTACACCCCCATGTTCACTGCAGCATTATTCACAGTAGCCAAGAAGTGGAAACAACCCAAGTGTCCATTGATGAATGGATGAGTGGATGGATGGATGGGTGGATGATGGATGGATGGATGGATAAAAACGCGGTATATATACATACGTGCAAAGGAACATAACGTAGCCTTAAAAAGGAAGGAAATCCTGATGTACAGAACACTTTGGATGAACCTGGGGACACTATGCCAGGTGAAATAGGCCATCACAAAAGGGCAAATCCTGCACTATTCACTTACATGAGGTGCCTTGAGGGTCACACTCACAGGAGCAGAGAGTAGAACGGAAGCCCCAGGGCCCTGGGATGGGATGACAGGGGGTGGCTGTTCAGCGGGCGTGAGGTTTCCGTTCTACAGGCAAGAGGAGGGGGTGTTATCCCTTCAGACGCCCGGAAGGAGAGACGGGCAGCCTGAGAGGTGCACCCCACCACACGCCGAGCTCACCGCATCTGGCTCTCCACTCGCCCGTCCCGACCCTGGACTTTAAGAAGCACCTTGAAGTCACAGACTCTAATGTCTTAGTCAATCCAAGAACCTCTGTGCCCGTCACTAGATTAGAGGCCAGTCAGCCCTCTCTCCGTGTTTTATGTACTGAGTAGAAAGAGGAGAAAAGTCTCTCATTGTCAGCTAACGCCAGGGGCAGGGATTGCAGTAAGAGCGGAAACAGTGAAAGGACAGGTCTGTCTCTTACAGCCAATGCGCTGGTGTTGCCGCAGCGTAGCAGAACAATGGAAATAATTCTAGTGCACAGAATGGATCGTTCAAAAACATCCCGTAATACTGGTAGTCAGAACATTTTAAAGGAGCGTTTCTAAGAGATTCAGACAGAACTTTAACTACTTTGTTTGATATAATAAAATGCTTTTAAAATGCACTTTACACAATAGCTATAATAATTCTGTTTTTATATTAAATTTTCTGTTGAACGTTTTTCATTTGTCTAAAAATACCTTTCTTTGAAACTCAACTGTCATCTTCATATAAAAATTTTAAAGTGATAATGACACATTTTCTTATTAAAATCTGAAGGGAAAATTCAAGCCCAAAATATTTTTACATTATTTTTCTGGTGAAACTATATTTATATATGGATCTGTTATATATCACACAATAAATATATCAATGATTCATAGGAGAAATAATTTTGCAATTCAGAATTTTCTTTTTTGAGAAAACTCAAAGTCTAAATGCAAGAACATTTATCTTCATATTATCTCTATCTACACAGACAACCTAGACATTTCACTTAGAATTTAAAATATATATTGTATGCAGGTTAATAATTGTGATGTTTTCTTCTTGAGACTTAAAGCACATTTCATGATTTAATAAAAGAAATCTTATTAACGGCCCCAGAGAGAAGACGGGGCATCTAGTACTTTGGTTTTGCTTTTCATACTGCTCTTAATCCAATGATGAAAACAGAGGAACATCCTTTGTTAATCCAACTTTGTGTAATTTGAGTTACTCATTGGCCACAGAACTTCTGTGCGGCAATGTGAGAAACTTACCTCCAATGAGGATAAAGGACATGAAGGTGTTACCCGGTGATAAATTATGTGCTGCTCTAAGAAGTTTCATTTCTACAAATAGAATTACCTGGGTGCTTCTCCGTCTGAGGGTGCTCAAGGCAGTGAGTTTGGTCCTGTCCAGATGCACAGAGAGGAGGGAAGGGAACCTTCTCCTTAAGAAGCAGATCCAGGTCTGCAGGCCGAGAGCTGCCGCAGCAGGACCTGAAAAAGAGGCAGCAGCGTGAAACCTCCGGATGCCAAGTCGGGCTTCCATCTCCGGGGTCTGAGGGGCCGTCCTGCTGTCCTGGGACGTGCAGGAGCCCGTTTGGCCTTTGAAAGCATGCGAAGCTGTGCCGCGCACCTGGGCGACTTTGGAACTGGGCACTGCCCCTGCCGGTCAGGGCACAGGGCCGGTGCCCACCCGAGCAGGGAGGGGCCGCAGGACTAACTGTGGACACTGAGTGTTGGCAGAAGTGGTCGGGGTTCCCTTAGGACGAGCCTTTGATGACACTGCCAGACCCAGTCTGTCCTCACCTCCTGGCCTGTCTTCACTTCCAGGGCATGTGACTGTGTACGTATGTGCATCTGTGCATGTGAGTGTGTGTGCATGTGAGTGTGTGTGCACAATTTACGCTAACACAAGATCATCTTTAATAAGTACCAGCCTAAAGGTGTTTACAGACGGCCACAGAACGAGGGAAAGAGCTAACAGTGGGAGGAGGATTTCTTGAAACCAGCCTGAATTTATCCTGAATTTCTATTCTCAATTTACAGAGCAAATGTGTTAGCCATTTTATAGTTATGTATTTTTTTCTGATAAAAGACGTCTCATTTGTTTGTACTTTGGGCAATATTTGCCCACAGGACAGAGTTGTACACTATGATCTCCAACCATATATCTTATGCTTTTTCAGCTGGGCTTAGGCAATTATAAAAAGATACAAAAGGAAACAAACCCACAACAACAAAAACCCTCTAGGGCAGTAAAATGGCACTCCCCCACACTCACCTTAACACATTCCTAGTCGGCGCGTACAGAGCGTGTTGAGAAATAACCGTGCTTCGAAGTAATGCAACATCTGAAAAACTAGCTCAAGAAAAGTGTAGCTCAGTCCTTTCTATTTTTTCCACCATCTTAACCAAGGAAATGGGGAAAAAATGATTTTTAAAAGGTAATTCTTAAAATCAGTTCAAAAAATATTATCAGGCAATTAAAGAACGTTAACGATCTCCAAATTAACAAAATCCTACGGGGGTTGGTGTTCTGCTTATAAGCTTATCAGCTCTTACGGAACAGGCTGCTTCTGTGAGCTCCAGCCATAACTAAGTAGGAGTTATACTCACAGCAGATCAGAACTACTTTCAATAAAGTAGAAGGGGCTCTAATACAGAGTCTGAGAATTACTATTAGGAAAACTTGTTTGCAAATCTCATGCCAAATAGATAGTTTTTTGTGTCTGGTTGTATGCCAGGGGCTAATTTTTGCTAAAGCAAACAATACTTTCTTCTATTGAGTTTTCACATTATAGTTTACTGAAGGGCGAATTAGCAGAATTATCATAATACGTAATGAAATGAAGGGCCCATTAAAAGCAAAGGATTGTGGGCAACACTGTAGATTGATTTCTTTTTGACGTTACAGCACACTTTCTGAGGGAGAAGTCATTTGTGTTTAAGGGGAGAGGATGTGACACTTCTGAGTCAGGTCAGGACTCCCAGTCTATCTGTGGTGGCAGCTATTATGTCTACAATACGACTAATTGTCATAGCAATTGATGAAATTTGTAATAATTATAGTGAGTAAATTTATTGAGCTCCTTTTATATTCCAGATGACACCAGACATTTTACAAATTAGTCATTATAACAGCTCTCCAAAGTAGGCGTTAGGATTTTGGCTTTGAAATCGAAGTTCAAGGAATAAAGTGCATCGATTCATTAGTCAGGCGTCTGGCAGCACATAGGGCTCCGTGCTAAGGCCACACACTGTGCTCCAACCGCAGGTCCCTGCTCACCAGCCCTGGGCCAAAACAGGCCTCCACCCCTCATCTGTAAAATGGGATGAGACTGGCATTGAGCTCACAGGGCTCCAGAGAAAATACCGTGAGCTCATCCACAGAGGACACTTAGCTTCTGGTGCATTGTATAGAAAGCTCAGGAGAACCTTAGTTGACCCTAAAATCAATTATTGTTACCATTGAAGGTATTCTGTGGGGGGGTGACATTAGGTCCATGCAGCAACAATTTCTGTCCTCCCTAGCACACTATCACACCAAACACTCTGCAAAGTTTTGAAAGAGCAGTGCAACATTTTGGGCTCCACTTTTTTAATTCAAATCATTGACCACTTAAGAAAAGGAGTTAAGCTTCCATGTTCTGAAGCCTTTTCACAAAAACTGTAAATACCTTTCAACATTCAAAATTCATGTCCTTCTTCTTTAGAAATAAATTTGCAACGAGTCTTCCATTGTTCTTTATTTGTTGCATTGACTCATTTTACAATCAAAGTTCCCATTATCTGAAATTCTGAAGTGTAGTAATTTGGAAGAATGGCAGCAACAGGCAGAAAGATCGCTGGGCAAAAGCAAAGCGATTGTTTATGAGACAGATTTGAAGCCTGGGTTTGGATTTTTTTTAATGTGTGGGAAGGATGAACAACAATAATAAATTTTGTACCGGATTTTCTGTGTAATTTGTTAATACTAAGTGATTTACCTGTTTCAAAGACGCTCCTCAGGCATCCACAAGGAGAAAACGTGAAAGGGATTTTAATCACAATGTTGCTACGACAGCAAAATTCATAGATAAACTAAAGATTTACCCTTTATTTGTCTGGCAAATAGACAAGTAAAATAGAGGAATTTTATGAAGTACTTGAGATAACGCATTGTTTATGTGTCATATTAAAGCAGCTCAATATAAAAAAAAAACCCCAAAATCAAAAATGGGCAGAATACCTAAACAGATGTTTCTCCAAAGAAGACACACAGGTGGCCAAGAGGCACATGAAAAGCTGCTCAGCATCACTAATCATTACAGAAATGCAAGTCAAACTACAATGAGGTATCACCTCGCACCTGTTAGAATGGGCATCATCTGAAAATCTACAAACAACAAATGCTGGAGAGGGTGTGGAGAAAAGGGAACCCTCTGGCACTGTTGGTGGGAATGTAGATTGATACGGCCACTATGGAGAACAGTATGGAGGATCCTTAAAAAACTAAAAATAGAACTACCATACGACCCAGCAATCCCACTACTGGGCATATACCCTGAGGAAACCATAATTCAAAAAGACACATGCACCCCAATGTTCATTGCTGCACTATTTACAATAGCCAGGTCATGGAAACGACCTAAATGTCCATCGACAGACGAATGGATAAAGAAGATGTGGTACATATATATAACAGAATATTACTCAGCCATAAAAAGGAATGAAATTGTGCCATTGCAGAGACGTGGATGGACCTAGAGACTGCCATACAGAGTGAAGTAAATCAGAAAGAGAAAAACAAATATCATACATTATTGCATATATGTGGAATCTAGAAAATGGTATAGATGAACTTATTTGCAAAGCAGAAATAGACACAGACGTAGAGAACAAATGCATGGATACAAAGGGGGGAAGGGGGGTGGGATGAACTGAGAGTCTGGGATTGACATATATACACTATTTATACTATGTATAAAATAGATAACTAATGAGGACCTACTGTATAGCACAGGGAACTCTACTCAATGCTCTGCAGTGAACTAAATGGGAAAGAAATCCAAAAAGGAGGGGATATGCATATAGCTGATTCACTGTGCTGTACAGCAGAAACTAACACAACATTGTAAAGCAACTATACTCCAATGAAAAATAAAATAAAATTTTACTAGGTTTAAAAAAATAGTTCTAAAAACATAGTAAGGTGGAGAATGTTAGAAATAGAATGATTTCTATAGCAAAATACCACACACACACACACACACACACACACACACACACACACACACCCCACTACATATTTCCAAAGAAATACATATATAAATAAATATGCACGTAAGATAGGGGATGGGCATGGAGATAAAAGAAGAGGAATTATTGTGATATAAAGAAAGTCCGTCAACAAACCAATGTCGATTATTTAAGAGGAGTTGTCTATTACCAGCTCAATCCTGTCAACCTAAATCCTCAGCAATAAAAACGATGCTAGAATATGACAGGTTGATCATTCCCACATTTCCCGTCCTTTTAGAAATCCCACGGAAACAGAACTATACGCAGATTAGAGGAAAATTATAATTGTAGAAATAAAATAATAAAGAAATAGTGATGTACGTGTCAGTAAATAAAGGCTGGTAAATCTCTCAGGATTGAATGTGGAGAAAAGGAAATTTTGTGTGTTGTCAGTGAGTATGTAAATGATAGAGCCACTGTTGAAAACAGTATGGAGGTTCCTCAAAAAATTAAAAATAGAACTGCTATAGGATCCAGCAATTCCGCTTCTGGGTATTTTCCTGAAGAAAATGAAAACTCTAATTGTAAGAGATATCCACACCCCAGTGTTCATTACAGCATTATTTACAATAGGCAAGATATGGAAGCAACCTAAGTGCCCATCAACAGAAGAATGGATAAAGAAGATGTGAAATATATATATATTTATATATGCCAGACTATTAATAATCGAATATTACTCGGCCGTTAAAAAGAATGAAGAACGAAATCTCACCATCTGTGACAGGATGGATGGATATAAAGAGTATTATGCTTAGGGAAATAAGTCAGACAGAGAAAGACAAATATGTTGTGTTCTCATTTATATGTGGAATCTAAAAGAAAAGCCCAAAGCAAAACAAATGAACAAACAATACAAAATGAGAAAAGACTCATAGACACAGAGAACAAACAGCTGGTTGTCAGAGGGGGTGGGGTGGGGGAATGAGTGAAGTAGGTGAAAGGAATTAAGAAGGATAAACTTCCAGTTATAAAATAAATAAGTCATGGGGATGTAATACACAGAACAGGGAATATAGTCAATTATATTATAATAACTTTATAAGGTGACGTATGGTTACTAAACATTGTGGTGACCAGTTTGTAATGTAAATAAATGTCAAATCTCTTTATTGTGCATCTGAAACTACTATAATATCAATGAAGTATAGTATGTCAACTATACTTCAAAAAAAACGAAAAAAATATGTTAAAAAAATGTAATGGGAGAGCAAAACAACTGAGTATTTGCATTTGGTATATTTGGCATACATTTTTAAAAAATATTATTTTATTTTTATCAAAAGGACTTTTAAAATAAAAATAAATCTACTCTCACTGTCATTTTTAAAAGAGAAAGGGAATTGTCTCTTTTAAACCTCACAATCTCGTGTTTAAAAATGTGTGCCCTCCAGGGTCAATATTGAGGGGTTTCAGAGCCGGGGCTCCAAACGTGACTAGTGGGTGTGACTCCCTCCCTGCCCTCAGACCGGGTGACCTCTGCAACTTACCTGCATCCTTCTTCCCAGGTCACCTCACCAGGGAAGTGGAAAGTGAGGGACCAGCTCCGGGACCAGGTGGGGAATAAGCATCACGGCTGGGCCACTTCTGAGGTGGGAGTTATTTCTGTGGTGGTGATTTGTATAAATAGTCTCAAGAGTATTTATTCAGTTGGGTGGATCTATGGGTAAATTAACCTTCGGAGGTTCACAGGGGAATCAAAGCTTGTCAATATCTTGTAGCCACTCACCATGGATGAGAGAGTTCAGAGTTTCCCGACATGCTCCAAAATCTTTGTTTTTGGAGAAAATCCCAATTGATATTCACTCTCTGTGCAAAAACATTCATGATGTGTTAAGTACTTGCCACTTTTCCCATATTATATATATATGTGTGTGTGTGTGTGTGTGTGTATAGAGAGAGACTTACAAAATACTGATGAAAGTCAATGAAAGTCAAAGAAAATGAATGACTTGAAATAAAAGTCTGTATTTTACATAAAATTTCATAAGGAATTGTAAGTAATAGTCTCTGATGAAACAGTATGCGTACTAAATCGTGTTTGGAAACTTGCTGTAGAGTTCAGTTGAATATAAATTCACATGTATTTTTTCCAAAGGAAAAAACTTATTTCTGCATAGTGTTTATCATGTAGTATTTACCATATGTATACTACATATAAAGCTATATGGCACTGATAGCATATAGAACTGTATTGATATACAGGTACTAGCTTTTCTCTTTGAAAAGTGAAAACCACAAATTTTATGAAGAATGAAATAAAAGTATTCTTCATAATCACATATATTTCCACGGCAGCCACCATCCTCACGTCTATGGAAGTACAGATGCTAACGCGCGTACACACACCACCTTCTCAGGCGCTGGTACCCTGTCTGCGGCCAGGTCGCCAACACGCCTCTCTGCACCCGGAGGACTTGGGGTTCTCCCGAGCCTGCCCCAGAGCACACCTTACTTATATGCGTTCTCTATTACATAAATGGTACTACGTTTTTTCATAAAGTGTACTATTCAATATATACATTTTATAACTTTGTTTTCTCTTAACATATTGTAGACTTTGTCTACTAGACATAAATGTAAATATACCTCATTCTTGGTAACAGCTTCATAAAAAATGTGTACGGATGACATTTTATTTAATGAATCCCTTTTTATGTATAAAGATGGTGTTCTGATATTTTTCTGTTTTAGTAAGGCTGTAATGAGCAGTCCTGTATCTGCATGTGTGTGTGCACAGTTACTTTTATCATGTACTATGACAAATTCTTACATGTGGTATTGCTGAGTCAAAAGCTTACATATCAACCTCTCAAGCCCTGGTTTTTTCCCTCAGATTGGGACTATGATACCAGCACTGAAAGTTATTGGAATGACTGGGTAAGTGCATGGCTGCCCACAGAGCTGTCCTGTGCGCAGATATGGACGCTACCTCTTCTGCCACTGTGCCTTCTGAAGGCCCAGAGACCAGGCCTTCTTCTCTAAGGATGAGCAGGGAAACACCACGGACCTGGCCTGGGAGCAATGGAACTGAAAGTGTGTGATTCCCTTTGTCCAGGTTAATCCTGACTGTTGGCCCCTTTCCAGGAAAAAGAACTCTGGTTTTCATTTTCTGAGGATCAACTTGTAACTGGGCCTTCAGGTAACTACAAAGACTTCATCATTTTTCATTAATTGATTATTCAGGTTGATATTCACTCAAATTTGATCAGATCCGTGGGGGACCTTGTTGTGCTGACCTGAATGTCTGGGTGGAGGGGGGCTGTCGCTGGAGCCCTGAAGGAGGCTGACTCCTGGTGGCAGGTGGATAAGCCAGCTGGAGAGGATAGAGGAGAGCCTGAGGTGGGGAGTTAAAGCTCTTTGAGAATCTGGTTTGGGAGGGAGATGAAAATGGGCAATTCCTCCGGAGGATGAGGGAGGGGGTATGGGAGGGGAGGAAGGGGTACTGCAGGAAAAGGCAAAAGTGACAGGTTCCTTAGCAATTGGGGTGCAGCGGACTACCTTCCATAAGGCAGGGCAGGTCCCCTGAGAAGGGCAGCAGAAAGTGTCTGTGGAGGGAACAGAAGGTGGGTGGATTTGATTATAGGGTGGGAGACACATGAGGTAGCTCCTATCTAATTGTTTCTAGTTTCTCTTTGAATTAGAGAGAATATCTGCAGCATAGTGAATGGAGGTGGAGGGAAAGTGAGGGGGGGGAGAGAGAGAGAGAGAGAGAGAGAGAGAGAGAGAGAGAATATGGGAGGGAGGAAGGAGGGAAGTTGTTTTAGAGCCTGGAAGTCAAACCCACCGGGAGGGGTGGCTGAACCACAGGAGTGACTGGGCGCCTGCTTGAGATGTGGTCCTGGATGGAAACAGACCAGTCGTTAGGGCTCTGTGGTTTTCCCTCACGGGGTTCAGGTGTTTGGGGAAAGGTAAGGGACAGGTGGATAGTTGGGCTTAACCAGGTTTGTGGTTTCGCGAGGCAAGTATGACAGCGAGAAAAACTGGGGGAAATTAGGAATGTTTGTAAGAGACTGATGACAGTGGTGTAGAGTGAGACACAGGGGACATGCAGAGGAAATGAGCTGGGGGGAGGGGTACTGACAGTGGGACTGCAGGTGGTTGGTTCCTGGGGCTGGTAGGGCAGATGTGGGCGGTGAGGACCATGGCGTTGAGGGAGGGGAGACTGCGGAGACTGGACAGAATCTCGGGCACCCGTACTCACTTGCCAACTAATGCCAAACCCCTTGGCTCCCGCTGTTTCTGCTTACGCTTCCGGCGTTGTATTCTGCACACTGGACCAGAGCATGTGGTCTCTGTTACCATCGTGTTTGTCCCGTGTAGCACAAGCCTGATACATAACACAAGTCCAGTGCATATTTTTGAATAAATAAGGAAGGAGGTAAATGAATGATTATCTTATTAAATTATGAAACAAAAGAATCCCATATTCTTGGTTGTAGGTGGGTGTTTTACTGAAGCACTTTCTTATAAAGAAAAAAACCTGTAGATTGCAAGCAATTTTCTGCAAGAAAAAGTACATAAATCAGAAATTCAAACTTTTCAAAATTCATACACTTTGTACATTTCTAATGTACTTATTAAGGAAAAGAAAGTATTAAATGAGAAATTAGCCTCATAATTGTTTTTGTCACAGCAAAAGTTGAGGAGAATCGTATCATGTTGCTCAAATTTCTATTCATTTCTCTTAAGCCTATGAGAATCAAAGTATCTTTGTGTTCAGAAACGAATTCTCTCCTCAGAGCCTCTGTACACTTATATAACTCTGAAAATAAGATTTGGGACTTGGTTATGAGTCAAAACTAAATGTGTTCATGGTTTATTTCTATTTGGAGACCATTCTAAAAATTCAGGTACATATTTGAATATTACAATGCCTACTGGATATATTTAATATCTTCTCCAAATATTCTTACTCAGGTAAGGATATGGTGACATAATCAGTTTTGAGTTCACTCATTCATTCTCAAAGATATTTAACACGTATGCTAAGAACCTGATTTGGGAAGGACATTTTTATTACATGGGTAGTAAAATGTCTGTAAGCCATCAAACAAGGGAGGCAGTAACTTTATGTCCATGACCCACTAGACTCTGAGCTCCGTGAGGACCTGGTGGTCTTACATTCATCACATCCCCAATATCTACTAAGCCATCTAGACATGCGTCAGCAATCAATTGTTGTTGAATGTGTGAATGATTGAAAAAATATTGACTATTAAAAGCGGTAAGAGATATAAATATTTACATACAGTTAGAGGCATTCACTGATCACCTGCCTAAAACCCACTCTTGGACCATGACTTAAAAGCCCTTGCGTTATCCTGCAGTTGCACAGGCCCCAGGACCCTGGTGCTAGCCCTGGTCAGTTTCTGAGTCCTCCGAGGATCTGCTGATTCTCAAGGGCCCCCAACAGCCATGGCTCCCCTGGGAGAGGTTTCCTACAGGAATCCCCTCCACTGCTGTAGAATCTTTCTCTCCTTTCTCCTTCTTCTCCTCTCTCCCTCCCTCCCTCCCTCCTTCCCTTCCTGTTCTTTGAGTAGCATATTAGTGTCGATTATATCACACCATCCTTTTTAATGTGAAATGTCATTTTTTCCAAAAAAGTCTCAAAAATAGTACTCACTTCAACTCCTTAGCACACAAATATTAACAAATTTCCAAAACAATATTAATTTAGCAGTAAAATTTATTATCTGAAGACTGGGAAAAAGTGATACCTGCTCTACAATGTAGTTCTTGTGAGTTTTAGTTGTAATTCATATTAATATCAGGTTTAAAAATAGAAATATGGTAATGATCATGTGATGCTCTTTTTCTTAAATAATTAGTTGTTTTACTCTTTAGTGAATTTCTAGTTTAGACAACATTGAGAAATTATGGCGTATGCAAACACACTTCTTTTGTAGCAAATATGGTTTTAAAAACACACACAAGGAGCTTCCCTGGTGGCACAGTGGTTAAGAATCCACCTGCCAATGCAGGGGACACGGGTTGGAGCCCTGGTCCGGGAAGATCCCACATGCCACAGAGCAAATAAGCCCGCGCACCACAACTACTGAGCCTGCGCTCTAGAGCCCACGAACCACAACTACTGAGCCCAGGTCCTGTAACTACTGAAGCCCGCACACCCAGAACCCATGCTCCACAACAAGAGAGGCCACCACAATGAGAAGTCCGCGCACCACAATGAAGAGTAGCCCTGCTCGCCGCAGCTAGAGAAAGCCCGCACACAGCAACGAAGACCTGACGCAGCCAAAGATAAATAAATAAAATAAATTAAAAAAACCCCTCAGTTTAAAAAAAATAAATTAAAAAAACAAAAACACACACTAGTTTTCTGCTCATAGGAAGATGGAGAAAGCAGTATGGAAGTACCTCGAAAAATAAAATTATTATTATACCCAGCAATCCCACTTCTGGACGTATAACCAAAGGAAAACAGGATATCGAAAAGATTTATGAACTCCCATGTTTACTGCAACATTATTCACAATAGCCAAGACATGGAAACAACCCAAGTATCCAGCAACGGATGAACGATAAAGAAGATGTGGGGTGTGTGTGCCTGTGTGTATGTACATGTATTGTGATATCTATCAGATATATATGTGTATATGTGATATATATGTGCCTATGTGTATATGTATGTATATTATATGTACATATAATGAATATTATTCAGCCATCAGTAAGAGGAAATCTTGCCATTTTGCAACCACATGGATGGAATTTGAGGGCATTCCGTTAAGTCAGAGGAAGACACATGCTGTATGATCTCACTTAAATATGGAATCTAAGAAAGCCCAACGCAGAGAAACAGAGTAGATGGGTGGGTACCAGGGGCTGGGGAGCTGGGGGCTGCAAAGACGTTGATCAGAGGGTACAAATTGTTCAGTTATAAGATGAATACATTCTGGGGGCCTAATGTATGGCATGGTGATTATAGTTATCAAGACTGTATTTCCCACTTCTGAAAAGAAATGGTAATTATGTGACCTGGTGAAGGTCAGCTAACCGAGGGTGGTAATCACATGGCGGTATAAGTGTATCAAGTCAACACTTTGTACACCTTAAATTTACACACTGTTATCCATCCATTATTCCCCGATAAAGCTCGAAAAAACCAGGTTGCCGTCAGAAAGAGCAGCGTCTCTCGTGTCTGTTCCACCGCCACTTGTCCGCCATGCGTCAGGCGTTCCACTCGCAGAGACGGGGTCACGCCGGTCCTGCCACCTCGGCTTTCGCGCTTTCCCGCCTCAGAGGACAGCGAACGAAAGGCCGCGCGCGTCTGCGCCCCTGAGAGTTTGCGCGACCGGGAGACGCGGGATTTGGAAAGGGAGGAAAACCCACGCCCTTTGTAAAGGTTGGTAGCTTGGGGGGTGGGGGTGTTTTCCTGAGATTTATGCCAAACTTTCGTTTACGCTTGAACGAGGATGACTTGAGTCTACGCAGCCCGATACTGTCCTGAGAGAGCAAGGGAATCGCCGACCGGCTGCTGCCCCACTGCCGGGAGGTGCGCGCAGCCCCGCGCCCCAGGGCGTCCCCGGGTCCGCAGGGAGGACACGGGCGCCGCCGAGCCGCCAGCCCGGGGCGCGGGTGGGGCTCGCGGGCGCGAGAGGCGTCCTTTCCTTTTCTGGACAGTCCCCAGGGTCCAGCACCAGCTCCACGTGAAGGGGAGACCCCGGCGGAGGGGTCCCCAGGGACCCGGCAGGCAGCTGCCCTGCGACCATCCGAGGGCGGGGAAGGCCCGGAGGCACCCGACTGCGGACGGGGGGACGCCCCAGGTCAGATCCACCGGGGAGCAGGGGCGGGGAGGGGCCGCCGAGCGGGAGGAGCGCTCGACCCCGGCCCGGTGGAGCGGCAGCCCCCTGAGGCTGTCACCTCTCCTGCTCTCCCCCGGAGCGCCGCAATCCGGGACACGTCCCCGTCCCCCGGCAGCCGCGCTCCCCTCTTCTCCCGCCGGGTCGCGTGGGCGGTGCTCAGGGCGGTGGGCGGTGGTCACGGGCGGTGGGCGGTGCTCAGGGCGGTGGGCGGTGCCCAGGGCGGTGGGCGGTGGTCACGGGCGGTGGGCGGTGCTCAGGGCGGAGGGCGGTGCTCAGGGCGGTGGGCGGTGCTCAGGGCGGTGGGCGGTGCTCAGGGCGGTGGGCGGCACTCACGGGCGGTGGGCGGTGCTCAGCTCCTCCCGCCGCTGCCTGCGGAGCCAGAGCAGAGCCCGAGCGGCGCCGGAGCGCAGAGGGGCGTGCACGTGGCGCCCGCGGGGCCCTAGGAGGCTCGCGCGGGGCCTCGGCGCTGAGCTCGCGCGGCCCGGAGCGCTGGTCCCGCCGAGTGGGCGGCGATGAGCGCCGAGGGACCCTTCCCCCCGGCTGCCCCCCGCGGGCGCCCCGGCCGCCTGCTAGTGCCCGCGAGGGTGAGTGCCGGCCCTCCCGGCCGTCTTTTCTGCGCGCGCCCCTCCTCTCCCTGCGCCCCCTTCTCTGCACCCCTTTCTCCCTCCAGGCCCTCCCCTTCCCAGCGCCGCTGTCTCTCCTCCGCGCGCCCTCCTCATCCTCCGCCCCCTCCTCACCCGGCGCCCCCTTCCCTCTTGCGTCTCCATCCCCATCTCCCGGGGCGGCTCGTGCGGGCGGGCGGGCGCAGACCCCCTGACCCTCCGTCCTCCCGGCCCAGCATCCCAGACGGAAGCTTGTAGGGTCTGCCTTTCCCTGTCGTGAAGGTGCAGCGGCTCCGTGGCCCGTGGGAACCAGGTTCTCCAGTGTTGGGGGTTCGGGGTTCGCCCCTCATGTCTCCCTGCGAGCGGCTCCTGGCCTCAGGGGCCGCGGCGGGCGGCCTCCTGAGCTCAGCTCCGTCTTGGGGGGCCTCTGCCCGGTGCTGGGGTCCCCCCCGGCCGAGCGCCCCGCTACTTAGGGGACAGCTCAGCTCTGGACGCCCACTTCGTGATACCAATTCGTGCGTGCGTGTCTGTGTGACATCGCTTCTTATCCCTGCCCCAGACGACTCCCCTCCACCCTCTTACTTTTAAATAACTTAACTGTTGGGGGAAAACAGAAATGTGGCTCAGTCAAAAACGAAAAGTTCTTGGAAGCCTTCGCGTCGCCACCCCCAGCATAACCGAGTGTTCTGGAAACAGTTTAGGAACCGCAGCCGAGGCTCCCCGACTGATTGACTAATCTGGCTGGAACCGCCTCCCTTCGGGTTTGTCCTCACAGACTCCCTAAGCCCGGGAGCGACAGTGAAAACCGGAGTGTGTCTAGCAATCCATTTCAGGATAACCGGGAAATGTTTCGGAGACTGGGTTGAAGGCTTTTATAAATTCTTGTGTGTCAGGATGCTTCTAAACCAGGGCAGTAGTACTAATGACTGTATGATTTTCTTAAAAAAAAAAAAAAAGCTTATGTAGAGACAGTTGCTTCTTCCTTCAAGTTGTACAATTTTGGGGTGTTTCCACAAAATCTTGAAATTAAATTTCATGTAAAGTTCCGTGCTGATTGTGTAAAGTACTTTGCCACAGAGCAGTTTTCCAGCTACTGCTGGTGGAAATGAAACCGGAAAGATGTGCTTGGAGTGATTGGAAGTAAACTGCTTAAGAAAGAGAGGCTGGGAGTTCTGTCACTGCCTGGAGTCTTGCAGCCATGCCCTCTCTGGTTAGGAGCTGCCCATCCGCTTGAGGTGTTCTTGCAGCCGTCCTGTTTATAACCACTGTAATTATAGTGGAAGAACCAAGTGGATTGATCATACTGCATAACTGACCCAGTGGACGAGTTATTGGCAACAATTTAAGTTTTTAAAAAATATATCAACTGCAGGTTCTCAAATAAGTACTCTCCAGGGTGCTAAATGTTGACTACATTAAGACACTAAATTGAGGGCTCAGAGAGGGGCTCCATGCCCCATTTGCTGAGGCTGTAATTAGTGCTTATTTGTGATAAGAACCTTGATTATAAGATGCATCCTATGTGCCTCATACTGGGTTTGAAACGACTTTCTTGTATGTCATCATTTTTCTAATTAGAAGCACTAAGTTCTTAACTGAAGTGATTGAATAACTATGTAAACTCAATGATGTATGGAGAGTTACTGATAAGAAAAGCAGAAAATCTGCATGGTTGTCTAGATTCCAAGGATTCAAGTGAAAAATTTATGGCCATCAGAGGTCCACAGTGCAAAGATGTTTAGGGCCATTTTCCAGCCAAGGTTCCAGCCATGATTGTGTTCCAGCCAGGAAGTTCTGTCAGCACCAAAGGACAAGTGTTGGAACAGTAACATGGATCCCGTAGTAGCAGGAATGGTCCCTCCGGTGTCCTAAGTAATCAGGTGTGCTCAGATGCTGCGTGCTACAGCCTACAGCAGGGCTCAGATTCTTGCCCCCTGTTAACTGTTCTGTCTACACATGTGTCTTTTAAAACAGGAACGTTCATAGATCACAGTCATGGCTGGAACCATGTTCTTTATGACTGCTGATTTGAATCATGAGAATTTGGCCACATTTGAATGTCTCTTGCTCAGGATTGGAACTTCCTTTTCTCTTTCGTTTTAGGTGGCCGTTCCCTGTTACTTGTATTCCCTAAGTTGAGCCAGTTCATATACCTGTGTCCCTGAGTCTCCTGTGTCCCTGTGGTTAAACCCCTGGTGGAGAACCGCCAGTGCAGTGTGTAAAGGTGTCCTGCTTTCCTGTTCAACCACTGCTGTTGGTTTGTGCTGAATGCAATTTTCTGTTTTTAATTAACATCACTGCTTCAGTCCAGGGGCTGGAAGCCTGGGAGAGCCAGTCATATGTGAGTTCTCACGGTGAGCTTGGCGACTGGAAGGTGGGAGCATGTCAGGTCATTTAAAGTGTGCATCTGTTAGTGTCACCACTTCGTCATCTAGTTAGAGATGTGAGTTATCGCAGGAGCTAAAGGAAACAGGTAACCTCTGGGGAAGGGTGTCCGTTTGTTCTGTGCTTTTGTCGCGTGTCTCTCATCCTTGCTGACTCATCTTTGATTTCAAGTGTAGAGTTTCTGATGATGTCTATGATGTCATATTTTAAGATGGGGAATTGCCTGATTTTACCAGGAGATAGGTTTCCTATCTTGGATCGGTTTCCGAGATCCAAGTTTAATTTAGTTCCATGTCCCTAGATGTCCCAGGAGACACACTTAAGAAGGGTGACAAGAGGGCAGCCCTGATGTGAGTTCCATCAAGGGAGCGAGTGGCAGACGGAGACGCTGAGCTGCTTTATCATTGGGTGGAGGGAGGGGAGCTCGTGTCAGTGAGTTTATAGCCGGGTTCCCTCTCTGTCAAACGGGTACCCCAGCTGCAGAATTATGAGAGCAGCTCTCCTGCCACCACAGGAAGCAGGTGGCGTCAGGCACGTGAGGTCTATCTCTGTACCCCAGGCCCCCGCGCTGCCCTTCTCTGAGCAGACGCTCGCTCTGAGGCACGTGGACACGGGTGATGGGTGGCCGCTGCGTGCGGGACGGGGACGGGGAGCCCTGTGTCCCCTGCCTCCCCCTCACCCGAAGAGCCTGTGGTCTGGGTTCTGAGTCACTTCAGACCTGATTCCAACATCCTCAGAAACTCGCTAATTAGAATCGACCTGTATTTTTTGCAGTGTACCAAGGCAGGTTAAAGAAATGCTTTTAGGGGAAAAGTGCATGCGAATTTCATGGAAAAAAGTATTTGTGTTTAGACTGGCGTGTGCTTTTCCTTAGTATCAGCTGGTTGCTGCATGTTGTCATTCAGATTGTACTTTGGAGAGCTTTGGGCTTATTTTCCGCAAACACTGGCTGTCAGTTTCCCCCAGGCCACTGAGGTCCCCGCTCATTCTGTGCTGAGCAGCAGAGCCTCCGTGCCCTGGACGCCCACCCTCCGGGCCTCCCCGCAGCCCTCACCTCCTTCCTCTCTTGTGTTTCATCTTCAAGGATGTTAAAAAAGTGTGGCGAATATTATGCTGTTGTGATTTCTCAATTAAAATTGTTGGTGAGACAGTTTCTGTTTTCTACGGAGGCTGTAGTTTTACATCCATAAATATTGTTAACTAGCTATGTTTTAATTAAGCAAAGAAGTAGGACTTTTGAAAAGTGAATGTGCCTCTTAGCTTGCTTAGCGGACCGCTCAGCAGGCCCTGTTGGAAGCAGTTAGAAAAGGCCAGTTACGTGTGGGCACCGAGCTGACCTGCCGTGGAGCCCTGGCGCCGGCGATGACCTGCTTCTCCTGTGAGAGTTTCCAGAGCGGCTGTGTCTCTGCGCTTTGCGCTCAGCACTGTCTGCAGGTTACTTACAGTCACACTTATTATTCTGAGTGAATAAACCCGACTCTGAACTGTTCACATTTGGCATCAATTCTAGTTTTTTTTTTTTTTTGCGGTACGCGGGCCTCTCACTGCTGTGGCCTCTCCCGCTGCAGAGCACAGGCCCCGGACGCGCAGGCTCAGCGGCCATGGCTCACGGGCCCAGCCGCTCCGCGGCATGTGGGATCTTCCCGGACCGGGGCACGAACCCGTGTCCCCTGCATCGGCAGGCGGACTCCCAACCACTGCGCCACCAGGGGAGCCCTATAATAGCTGCATTTTGATATCGATTTTACAAATCAGCATAACTGTTAATGGTAAAATATACTGTATTCTCTTCTCGTCTCTATCCTGCTGAATATTATCCTTAATGATTTCTCTTCAGATAATTATACTTTACCAAATGGCTTCAGTAGTTGACTCTTCACATTACAATTATCTTAAGCTTTTGTTATGTGCCGAGGAGTATAAAATTACTCATCATCTGTAAACCTGGGGACGTTCGGACCCCATGAGGCGGCAGCAGTGCTCTGGGGAAGGTGTGTGGCCTCGGCGCAGGCAGTACCAGTCCTGTCATCCTGGTGATACATCCAGGCTGCCATGGCTTGTGTGCCAAGGTAGACAAGTAGCGGCTTCTGCACTTGTGGCGTTAGAAACGCCAGAGGTTTCACTGCCTTCCTGCCGGGGAGGGCAGCCAGGAGAAGGGGTACCAGGCTGGCCTTTTCCACAGGCTTGAGGCTTTTCCTGAAGGGGTCAGGACTTGATGAAGGTAAAATTAAATGTCATTTGGAAAAGTGCTTTGTGGTTACAGATGTGTACATACCTGCACCTGCGTGCACACCATTTATGCGTGTACATCATGAACAGAGCAAAGTCTGAGCACCTGTTAGGAGCTGTGTAGGGAGCTGAGAGGACAAAGCAGGGCAGAGGGGTCCAGACACAAGGTGCGTGCCGGTGAGCACCCCTCAGCTCCCCCCCGCCCCCATGACCACTAGAGGAGGTACATTCTGGAAGCGCAGGCTTTGGGGCGGGGCAGGGGAGCACGAGTAGTGGGCGACAGGTGCTTCCTCCCTGCCCCGAGTGGTGACTGCTGCTTGTTGCTGGGGGTACGACTGTGGCTGTGTGCACAGGAAAAGCGTGACACACGGAAAACATGATCGCAGATGTTCATGGCTGTTGTGAGGGAGAGAGACACGACCTTCAGAGAATATCGTGTGTGTTAATCATAAGTGCTCAGCTTGGCGTCTCGAGAGGCTGCCCTGGATCATCAGTTGCCCGGCTGTACCCTGGCTCTGTGACCCCAGAGTCTGGGGCCTGGATGCTCTCAGGTGACTGTGCGACGGTGGGCAGGTACCAACTTCTCTGTGACTCACCCGTAAGGTCAGGAGAAAACTAGGGAGGATACTCATATCTCTAGAATAATGACTATCAATTAATTCTTTTTGGGGGGGGGTTAATAACAAAAGATCCAGGTGGGATATAACTGATTACAAACAGGAGCCAGTGTGTGCGTGTGTGTGTGCGCGCGAGTGTGTGCACGTGCGTGAGTGTGCATGTGTGCGCGTGTGTGTGCGTGCACGTGCGCATGCGCGTGCGTGTGCATGTGTGTGCGTGTGTGTGTGTTACAGCACACTTGGAAAAATCATTTGCTCTTATTAGTCATCTATTTTATACATATCAGTGTATATTAGCCAATCTCAATCTCCCAGTTCATCCGACCACCACCACCCGCCCCTGCTTTCCCCCCTTGGTGTTCGTATGTTTGTCCTCTACATTTGTGTCTCTATTTCTGCCTTGCAAACCGGTTCATCTGTACCATGTTTCTAGATTCCACAAATATGTGTTAATATACGATATTTGTTTTTCTCTTTCTGACTTACTTCACTCAGTATGACAGTCTCTAGGTCCATCCACATCTCTACAAATAACTCAATTTCGTTTCTTTTTATGGCTGAGTAATATTCCATTGCGTATATGTACCACATCTTCTTTATCCATTTGTCTGTCAATGGACACTTAGGTTGCTTCCATGACCTGGCTATTACAAATAGTGCTGCAATGAACATTGGAGTGCATGTGTCTTTTTGAATTATGGTTTTCTCTGGGTATATGCCCAATAATGGGATTGCTGGGTCATATGGTAATTCTATTTTTAGTTATTTAAGGAACCTCCATACTGTTCTCCATAGTGGCTGTACCAATTCACATTCCCACCAACACTGCAAGAGGGTTCCCTTTTCTCCACATCCTCTCCAGCATTTACTGTTTGTAGATTTTTTGATGATGGTCATTCTGAACAGTGTGAGGTGATACCTCATTGTAGTTTTGATTTGTATTTTGTTAATAATTAATGATGTTGAGCAGCTTTTCATGTGCCTCTTGGCCATCTGTATGTCTCCTTTGGAGAGATGTCTATTTAGGTCTTCTGCCCATTTTTTGATTGGGTTGTTTGTTTATTTTAATATTGAGCTGCATGAGCTGTTTATATATTTTAGAGATTAATCCTTTGTCCATTGATTCATTTGCAAATATTTTCTCCCATTCTGAGGGTTGTCTTTTCATCTTGTTTATAGTTTCCTTTGCTGTGCAAAAGCTTTTAAGTTTCATTAGGTCCCATTTGTTTATTTTTGTTTCTATTTCATTTCTCTAGGAGGTGGGTCAAAAAAGATCTTGCTGTGATTTATGTCAAAGAGTGTTCTTCCTATGTTTTCCTCTAAGAGTTTTATAGTGTCCAGCCTTACATTTAGGTCTTTAATCCATTTTGAGTTTATTTTTGTGTATGGTGCTAGGGAGTGTTCTAATTTCATTCTTTTACATGTAGCTGTACAGTTTTCCCAGCACCACTTATTGAAGAGACTGTCTTTTTTCCATTGTATATCCTTGCCTCCCTTGTCATAGATTAGTTGACCATAGGTGTGTGGGTTTATCTCTGGGCTTTCTATCCTGTTCCACTGATCTGTATTTCTTTTTTGGGCCAGTACCATATTGTGTTGATTACTGTAGCTTTGTAGTATAGTCCGAAGTCAGGGAGTCTGATTCCTCCAGCTCCGTTTTTTTCCCTCAAGATAACTTTGGCTATCCGGGGTCTTTTGTGTCTCCATACAAATTTTAAGGTTTTTTGTTCTAGTTTTGTAAAAAATGCCATTGGTAATTTGATAGGGATTGCATTGAATCTGTAGATTGCTTTGGGTAGTATAGTCATTTTCACAGTATTGATTCTTCCAGTCCAAGAAGATGGTATGTCTCTCCATCTGTTTGTGTCATCCTTGATTTCTTTCATCAGTGTCTTAAAGTGTTCTGAGTAGAGGTCTTTTATCTCCTTAAGTAGGTTTATTCTTAGGTATTTTATTCTTTTTGTTGCAATGGTGAATGGGATCATTTCCTTAATTTCTCTTTCTGATCTTTCATTGTTACTGCATAGGAATGCAAGAGATTGCTGTGCATTAATTTTGTATCCTGCCACTTTACAAAATTCATTGATTAGCTCTAGTAGTTTTCTGGTGGCATCTTTAGGATTCTCTATGTATAGTATCATGTCATCTGCAAACAGTGAGTTTTACTTCTTCTTTTCCAGTTTGTATTCCTTTTATTTATTTTTCTTCTTCCAAAGAAGCAGCACTACATGACAGCACTATTTACATAGTTTCTTCCAAAACTATGTTGCATAGGAGTGGCAAGAGTGGACATCCTTGTCTTGTTCCTGATCTTAGAGGAAATGGTTTCAGTTTTTCACCATTGAGAATGATGTTTGCTGTGGGTTTGTCATGTATGGCCTTTATTATGTTGAGGTAGGTTACCTCTATGCCCACTTTCTGGAGGGTTTTTATCATAAATGGGTTTTGAATTCTGTCAAAAGCTTTTTATGCATCTATTGAGATGATCATATGGTTTTTATTCTTCAATTTGTTAATATGGTTTATCACACTGAATGATATGCATATATTGAAGAATCCTTGCATCCCTGGGATAAATCCCACTTGATCATGGTGTATTATCCTTTTAATGTGTTGTTGGATTCTGTTTGCTAGTATTTTGTTGAGGATTTTTGCATCTATATTCATCAGTGATATTGGTCTGTAATTTTCTTTTTTTGTAGTATCTCTGTCTGGTTTTAGTATTAGGGTGATGGTGGTCTCATAGAATGAGTTTGGGAATGTTCCTTCCTCTGCTATTTTTTGGAAGAGTTTGAGAAGGATGGGTGTTAGCTGTTCTCTAAATGTTTGATAGAATTCACCTGTGAAGACATCTGGTCCTGGACTTTTTTTTTTTTTTTCCTGTACGCGGACCTCTCACTGTTGTGGCCTCTCCTGTTGTGGAGCACAGGCTCCGGATGCACAGGCTCAGTGGCCATGGCTCTCGGGCCCAGCCGCTCTGTGGCATGTGGGATCTTCCCGGACCGGGGCACAAACCTGTGTCCCCTGCATCAGCAGGCGGACTCTCAACCACTGCACCACCAGGGAAGCCCTGGACTTTTGTTTTTAATCACAGTTTCAGTTTCACTACTTGTGATTGGTCTGTTCATATTGGTTCATTCATATTGTGATTGGTTCAGCCTTGGAAAGTTACACCTTTCTAAGAATTTGTCCATTTCTTCCAGGTTGTCCATTTTACTGGCATAGAGTTGCTTGTAGTAATCTCTTATGATCCTTTGTATTTCTGCAGTGTCTGTTGTAGCTTCTCCTTTTTCATTTCTATTTCTATTGATTTGAGTCCTCTCCATCTTTTTCTTGGTAAGTCTGGCTAAAGGTTTATCAATTTTGTTTATCTTGTCAAAGAACCAGCTTTTAGTTTCACTGATATTTGTTCTTGTTTTCTTTGTTTCTATTTCATTTATTTCTGCTCTGATCTTTATGTTTTCTTTTCTTCTACTAACTTTGGGTTTTGTTTGTTCTTCTTTCTCTAGTTCCTTTAGGTGTAAGGTTAAATTGTTTATTTGAGATTTTTCTTGTTTCTTGAGGTAGGATTGTATTGCTATAAACTTTCCTCTTAGAACTGCTTTTGCTGCATCCCATAGGTTTTGGATAGTCATGTTTTCATTGTCACTTGTCTCTAGGTATTTTTTGATTTCCTCTTTGATTTCTTTAGTGATCTCTTGGTTATTTAATAATGTATTGCTTAGCCTCCTGTGTTTATGTTTTTTATGTTTTTTTCCCTGTAATTGATTTCTAATCTCATAGTGTTGTGTTTGGAAAAGACGCTTGATATGATTTCAGTTTTCTTAAATTTACCAAGGCTAGATTTGTGACCCAAGATATGATCTATCCTGGAGAATGTTCCATGTGCACTTGAGAAGAAAGTGTAATCGGCTCTTTTCAGATGAAATGTCCTATAAATATCAATTAAATCTATCTGGTCTATTGTGTCATTTAAAGCTTGTGTTTCCTTATTAATTTTCTGGTTGGATGATCTGTCCATTGGTGTAACTGAGGTGTTAAAGTCTCCCACTATTATTGTGTTACTGTCGATTTCCTCTTTTATAGCTGTTAGCATTTACCTTATGTACTGAGGTGCTCCTATGTTGTGTGCATATATGTTTATAGTTCTTATATCCTCTTCTTGGATTGATCCCTTGATCATTACGTAGTGTCCTTCTTTGTCTCTTGTCACATTATTTATTTTAAAGTCTATTTTATCTGATATGAGTATTGCTACTCCAGCTTTCTTTTGATTTCCATTTTCATAGAATATCTTTTTCCATCCCCTCACTTTCAGTCAGTATGTGTCCCTAGGTCTGAAGTGGGTCTCTTGTAGACAGCATATACATGGGTCTTGTTTTTGTATCCATTTAGCGAGACTGTGTCTTTTGGTTGGAGCATTTAATCCATTCACATTTAAGGTAGTTTTCGATATGTTTGTTCCTATTACCATTTTCTTAATTGTTTTGGGTTTGTTTTTGTAGGTCCTTTTCTTCTCTTGTGTTTCCTACTTAGGAAAGTTCCTTTAGCATTTGTTATAGAGCTGGTTTGGTGGTGCTGAATTCTCATAGCTTTTGCTTGTCTGTAAAGCTTTTGGTTTCTCCATCAAATTTGAATGAGATCCTTGCTAGGTAAAGTAATCTTAGTTACAAGTTATTCCCCTTCATCACTTTAAATATATCATCCCATTCCTTCTGGCTTGTAGAGTTTCTGCTGAGAAATCAGCTGTTAATGTTATGGGACTTCCCTTGTATGTTATTTGTCGTTTTTCCCTTGTTGCTTTTAATAATTTTTCTTTGTCTTTAATTTTTGTCAATTTGATAATTATGTGTCTTGGCGTGTTTCTCCTTGGGTTTATCCTGCCTGGGACTCTCTGCTTCCTGGACTTGGGTGGCTATTTCCTTTCCCATGTTAGGGAAGTTTTTGACTATAGTCTCTTCAAATATTATCTTGGGTCCTTTCTCTCTCTCTCTTCTCCTTCTGGGACCCCTATAATGAGAACGTTGTTGCGTTTAATGTTGTCCCAGAGGTCTCTTAGGCTGTCTTCATTTCTTTTCTTTCTCTTTCCTTTATTCTGTTCCACTGCAGTGAATTCCACCATTCTGTCTTCCAGGTCACTTATCCATTCTTCTGCCTCAGTTATTCTGCTATTGATTCCTTCTAGTGTGTTTTTCATTTCAGTTATTGTATTGTTCATCTCTGTTTGTTTGTTCTTTAATTCTTCTAGGTGTTTGTTCTTTAATTCTTCTAGGTCTTTGTTAAACATTTCTTGCATCTTCTTGATCTCTGCCTCCATTCTTTTCCCGAGGTCCTGGATCATCTTCACTATCATTATTCTGAATTCTTCTTTATGGAAGGTTTCCTATCTCCACTTCATTTAGTTGTTTTTCTGGGGTTTTATCTTGTTCCTTCATCTGGTACATAGCTCTCTGCCTTTTCATCTTCTCTGTCTCTCTGTGAATGTGGTTTTTGTTCCACAGGGTGCAGAATTGTAGTTCTTCTTGCTTCTGCTGTCTACCCTCTGGTGGATGAGGCTATCTAAGAGGTTTGTGCAAGCTTCCTGATGGGAGGGACTGGTGGAGGGTAGAGCTGGCTGTTGCTCTGGTGGGCAGAGCTCAGTAAAACTTCAATCTGCTTGTCTGCTGATGGTTGGGGCTGGGTTTCCTCCCTGTTGGTTGTTTGGCCTGAGGCGACCCAGCACTGGAGCCTACCCGGCTCTTTGGTGGGGCTAATGGCGGACTCTGGGAGAGCTCACACCAAGGAGTACTTCCCAGAACTTCTGCTGCCAGTGTCCTTGTCCTCACGGTGAGCCGTAGCCACCCCCCACCTCTGCAGGAAACCCTCCAACACTAGCAGATGTGTCTGGTTCAGTCTCCTATGGGGTCACTGCTCCTTCCCCTGGGTCCCGATGCGCACACTACTCTGTGTGTGCCCTCCAAGAGTGGAGTCTCTGTTTCCCCCAGTCCTGTTGAAGTCCTGCAGTCAAATTCCGCTAGCCTTCAACGTTGGATTCTCTGGCAATTCCTCCTCCTGTTGCCAGAGCCCCAGGTTGGGAAGCCTGACGTGGGGCTCAGATCCTTCACTCCAGTGGGTGGGTCTCTGTTGTATAAGTGTTCTTCAGTTTGTGAGTCACTACCTAGGGGTCATGGGACTTGATTTTGTCGTGATTGCGCCCCTCCTACCATCTCATTGCAGCTTCTCCTTCGTCCTTGGGCGTGGGGTGTCTTTCTTGGTGAGTCCCAGTGTCTTCTTGTCAGTGGTGGCTCAGCAGCTAGTCGCCATTCTGGCCCTCTCCTCGATTAATTCTTGAAGACTAAAGTTTTTAAATATTTTTCCTTTTCCCTCAGAACTGTATTTCTAAGTATCTTTGTTTCAGCGTATTGAAAAATTCAAATTCAAACAAACATTTTCAAATTTCAGTTTAAAATTATAAGATCAGTTTAATAAATTTGGAATGGAATTTTTTGGAGAGTTTCCTTTATTATTATATGTTAAATATGTATTTGTAAATAAAGTATTTTTGTTGTTTAACTTTTACTCTCCATCTCATTGCAGTGATAACTGGTGAATACATAATGCAAGATTTGGATGTAAAATGTGGCATATTTTTAAATTCTGCAAAGTAGTGACATTTTAGTGAAGCTGGGCTGACTGAAGCTTTGTGAATTTCCTGTAATGGCTTTAGAGAAAAACTCTAAAGCCACTTATCTGAGTTGGTGTTTAGGATTTGAAATACAGTGGGAACCAGAATTTATAGCTAAAATTTCTTGTGATTGAAATCAGTGGCATTTTAAAAAGAAATTGGTCCATTTAAAATCCGGAGAGATGTAAAAAAATAATTTGAGCTTACAAAATGTTTTAACTTTAAGATGCAATATAAGTAAAATGTATGTATTTTATATTTTGATGTTAATATAGTTAATAAGGTCAAACGTTCTAAATTGACATTCAGGATTCTGGAATAATATTCACCTAAAACCATTGTATTTCTCTAAGATTTAAGAAATTAAAATCGAAGTCTGAAATTGCTAATAACAAAAGATAATAAAAGATGAATAATGACATGAGCACTCACATACTCTTTCTCTGTATATAAAATAGATTTGTTCTAACTGCCAGAATGAAATAGGAAGAAGTACCTAATGATATAAATGGGAAGTGCAATGCTTAGATAAGAGTTAATCACATTTACAAATTAATTTCTGAATTGGATAATGTAATTTAACTGTTACTTTGTTATGAGCATATATAACGTGGTATGTTATATTAAGTAGCAGATTACTTAATAGAATGAAGAGGGAAAAGCTGGTAGCTAAGAAAGAGTGGAAGGAAAATTGCAAAGCTTTCCTGTCAGGACAAGATACAAAACCCTGGCTGCGTCTAAGAGTGACGTGCCTTGTACGTTCTCTTCCTGATGTAGGTGGGGAGCAGCCCAGATCTTTGAAATTCTAAGTGCTTTGTGCATTAAAATTATTTCCTTCCTACGCTTTATCAAATTCCATTGTGACCTATAGGTTCTTTTCACTTTTATCAGGTGGAATCAAAAAGCTTTTAGATTTGTAATTGCCATTTTCACAGGTGGGAAGGAGGAGGGGCAGGTTTGGGAGGAGTCTGCACAGCGGGTTCTGGAATAAGAAGCCCAGTCCTGAGGAAAATGAGAAACAGTGGCTCAGCCGGGAGAGCCCCCACGGGGCGGACGCGCGGTGGTGTCACCACGTTGGCTGTGAAAGCCTCAGGCTGTGCTTGGAGGGAGGAGGGGAGGACTGAGGTGACGGGGGATGAAGCTGGACATCCGCAGCAGGGTCACGAGGCCCCGCGTGGCAGCACGTGGGCGAGGCTGCGTTGAGCCCCCTCTCCGGTCCTTCCTGGGGGATTCTGGCTCTTTCTGTTACCTCCTTTGCTTTAAATACATTTGTTTCACATTTTGGCATTTGTGTGAATGGTAGCATAATATTCCTGCCTCAGTGTGGAAAGTGTGTAAAACATTGAACAGCCTAAGAAAGAGTGTGACCTGGACATATGTGTATGGCTAGCATTTCATACACCTCTTCTGGCCTTTTTTCACTATGTATCCTATTAGCTAAAACCATCCTTTAGATGCACTTTTTGTCCTGCATTTAAATTTTTCTCACTATAAAAATGATAATTTTCACACTTTTTAGACACGTTAGTCAATATTGTTGAATCTCTGCTCAATATTCTATTGTATCAGCAGAGAGGCTTTGCAGCTATTCTCATAAGAAGGGATTTAATGATGAATGTCTGCTTTTGTGTGTGGAAATCAGCACCAGCCCATCCAGATCCTTCTTGCTGGCTCACTTATCTTTGGCTAAGCTGACGGTGTTCCTTAGGAATCCGTGTTAGCACTTAAGTTTACTCACAGTTTATTATCCCATGAGGAGAAAATTCCGGATTTCTAAATCCCACAAGGCTCGCCAGTTCTCAAGCTGTTTGTTTTCATTTGTCAGAAATGCATCAATAAATGATGTTTTCAGGGTGGATTTGTGTGGTTCATTTTCTGATTCTGACATCTCACCAGTGACTATGGAGGGAAGAAGACAGTGGGATGGTGCTTTCCAAGGTGCTGATGGAAGAAGAAACATTGTTAGTCCTGCCTTTTATACCCAGTGCAACTGCTCATCAAAGCTGATGGTGCGATAGAAGCAGGTCCTTGTGGACGAGAGGGGAGAGAATAGGTTCCTGGAAGGAGACCCTCAAGGCCACGGGAGACGGAAACCCATCGGCTCCAACCCACTCATGCCCTGCTGTTGACATGATGTGTGCTCTCTTGTTTTCTAACTTCAAAAGTCAGACTTAGGCCTGCTTTTTCTACAAGCTCCTCCCTCATCTTGCGGTTTTCTCTGTGCTGTTCCTCTGTGATCTCAGGCATTCCTTCTGGGATCCCTGTTCGTCCTGAAGGACATCCCTAGAGGTTTCAGTGGTGAGGGTCTATTTAGGACTAAAATCGCTCATTTTACCACACTCGCTTCCTGAAAAAGTTCCAGCATTCTAGTTTATTTTTCATTGGTATTCCGAAGGTATCATTTCCTCTGACTCACTGGTGCTGTCCAGCACTTGGCCATCAGTGGACTTGTCGCTCTGGTCAGGTGACTGTTTACACTCTGTGTCTCAAAGCCCTTTTTTCCTTCGTAGTCTTAGTGTCATGGTGTGTCTGCATTAGTTATGAGCAGTCCTCAAGCTGCATTAGTTATGAGTAATCCTCAAGCCTTTTCTCTGAGAATTCTGCCCCTCCGCACAGTGCCTGTTCTCTTTGTGGGGAATTCCACCTGAATGTGTTGGGACCTGAAGCATCCTCACTGTCTGTGGCCTCTCTGCTTGTCCATGGAGGTGGGCACTCAGGTCTTCCCTCAACAGCACCTGGCTTGCTGCCTCCCCACCAGCAGGAGTCCTGGGGCGGGATCCCCTCCCAGGCACCTTTCTCAGGTGCCCTGTTGTCTGGGGTGTTCAGAGAGCTGCGCTGGGGTCCCAGGCTCGTGCTACCCACCCTCCTTCCTTCACCCCTCGCCTCACAGCCCTCAGACCCCTACCTCACACCAAGCCTTCTCTGCCTGCTCTCGCTCCTCCCACCCCTCACAGGTGTGCCTGGACCCCTGGGTGGGTGTCTGCTTCTAGAAGGGACTGAACCAGCACACTGTCTTTTTTTCCCACTTCTCTGTCTCTCTGTGCTGCGTTCCATGTAATGTCTTTAGTTTTACTTTCCTGGTCGTCAAAACTGGTTGGTTTTGATAATTTTTTATTCAGTCGTTTCACTTACAGTAACTTCTTTTATATGTGTAAATCTATAAATGTACTCATTTTATACTCTGCACTTGATAATTTTAACCTCTGTAACCTTTGATTGCCTGATTCTGCAGTTTGCTAATTTTGCTTAACTCCTGGGGTATTACTTATTTTCTTGTGTTTTTAATAATTTCTCTTTGTGTTTCTTGGAAATCTGATGGTGAGCATTCTTTGAGGAATATATTTCTTCACACTTTGTCTCTGAGGGTTCTAAGATTTGGAAAGGCTTTTATAATGTAGAAGCCATAAGGAAAATGCAGACAAATCAGGTTACGAAAAAAGGTTTTTTAATCTTGTAGGGAAAAATAGATAAATTAGAAAATAAACAAATTCAAAACAATGAAATAGAAAATTATTTCTAATACAAATGACAGTTGAAGAGCTATATTTTTAATTTAAAAAGACCTTGTGAAATTGCAAAAAAAAAAAAACCTAAGAGAAAAAGATGTACAAAGGATTTAAACTTGCCTTTAAACAAAAAGAATTATAACTAGTCATAAATATATGAAAAGACACATGCTGTCCCAACCAAAACAGTGGGAGAATCATAGATTCTGTGGGATTTTTTTTTATATTGATGATTGTGTTGTCTGCAAGTAAGGATACTATTATTTCTTCCTTTGGAATCTGTACTCCAGTATTATTTATTTTGTCCTAGTAAGTGGGTGGGACACAGGTGCAATAGTGAACAGAAGTTGCCTTGTTTCTGATCTTTAGGAAAAAGCTTCAGTTACTCATCATTAACTATGTTAATATATGTCTTTTGTAGATGCTTTATTCAGGTTGAGGAAAATCCCATCTCTTGGTTTATTGAGATTTTTATCAGAAGTGGATGTTGAATTTTATGGAAAGTCTTTTTCATCTGTTGAGATGACATTATGCCTTTTAGGCTGTTGATCTAGTGAATTACATTAGTGATTTTGAAAGTTGAACCAACCTTACATTCTAGGAATGAATTCTACTTGGTCACTATCTCATCCTTTCGTATATCACTACATTCAATTTGCTAAGATTTTGTCAGTGTATATTTGTGTCTGTGTCCACGATGGGTATTGGTTTGTATTGTTCGGTTCATATAACACCATTTGTTTTTTTTGGGTTTTTTTTTTTTTTTTTGGTTTTGGTATCTGGGTATCAGTGTAATCCTGGCCTCGAAAATGAGTTAGGAAGTGTTTTTCTTCTACAATTTCATAAACTTTCTGTGGTTTTGTGTTAATTTTCTGTTGAGTAAAATTCATACTGACTCCATGTGAGCCTGGGGTTTTATTTGTGGGATGCTTTCTGACTGCAAATTAAATTACTATAAAAGATAAGCACTATTCAGGTTATCTGTTTCTTCTTGGATAAATCTTGGTAGTTTGTGTCTTTTAAGAAATTTATCCTTTTATCTAAGTTATAAAATTCTTTGCAATAAAGTTGTTTGCAGTATTTCTTTATTAATGTTTTTGAAGTCTGTAGGTTCTGTAGTGCTGTTCCCTCTCGCACTTATAATACTGGTGATTTGTGACTTCTCTGTTTTTTATTGATCAGTCTCTCCAGTGTGCTATCAATTTTAATGTTCTTGACAATGACACAGTTTTAATTCCAGTTTGTTTTTATCTTCACTGACTTGGTTCTTCTTCTTTTCTTCCTAGAGCATGATTTTGGGCTTCCTTTGCTTATTTTTTCTTGCTTCTTAAGGTGGAATCTTAGACTGTTGATTTAAGACGTTTCTTGGCTTGTATTATAAGCTTTTAATCCTACACATTTGCAAGTAACCGCTATTTTAATTGCTTCCCACAGGTTTTTACATTTTGTGTTTTTATGTTTTACAAGAGTCAAGAGAGCAGGTCTGAGACTTCTGGTCCCTAGAAAGGTCTTCCTGCAAGAGAATCAGACCCCTGCTGGCCCCTGGGGACTTGTGTTTCAGGGTGTCGCTACCCTTTTCTTGCTAATAAGGGCAACTCACTGTTTCTGGGCTCCTTGTCCAAACAGCACGACTTCTGTTGAGCACTTGCTCTCCTCTGGAAATCTGGAATTTTGGTGTGTGGCAGGCAGAGGCTGCCTACGTGACCTGCCCCCATCGGAACCTTGGCCTCCATTCTCCAATGTGCTCTGGATGCAGAAGGGTCATATGAGGGCTGCATCTGCTTTGCTGGGGAAGAGAGCATACCGTGAGCCCCTCGGGACGGTGAGAGCATGCGGGGGTCCTCTGCACCGTACCTGTGTGTCCCTGGGACCCAGCTGTGCGTCCTCCCAGTCCCGTCGTGACGCTTCTTAGCCGTGAGCATGACTACATCAATACTTACGGTGAACCTCCCAACAAGGGCAGTCCTTGGGGATGCAACACGTGTGCATTCAGCCAAAATATTTTCTAATTTGCTTCTTGATTCTTTCAGTGACTTACTGGTTTACAAGGAAATACGTAGTTCACTTTGTAAATATTTGAGGATTTCTAGATACTTATTTTTAGCTTAATTCCGTTGTGAGTGGGGACATACTTTTGTCCACCCTTTGTCAGTCCTTTTATATTTGTAGAGGTTTGTCTTAGGGTCCAGAATATGGTTTATCTTGGTGAACACTCCATGTGCACTTGAAAACATATATATTCTGCTGCTGTTTGTTGATGGTTCTGTAAATGTCAAATAGATGAAGTTATTTGATAGCACAGTTCATAGGTTCTGTATCTTTTTCTATTTGTTCTAGTACTTATTCATCTCTGGAAATAATTCTTATTCTGAAGTCTACTTTTTGATATTAATGTATATACTCCAATTTCTATTAGTATTTGTATTATATATAATTCCAAATTTTTCACTTTATTAAATGAAAATTATAAAATGAAATCCATTCATTATATTTAAAGTGGCCTCCTGTAGATATGATAGAGTTGAATCTGGTATCATTTTTATTCAGTCTGATAATCTCTGCTTTTTAATTGGAGTGTTTAGACATTTTGCATATGATGTAATTTTTTATATGGTTTAGTTTCAATTTATCATCTTGCCAGTTTTCCATTTGTCCCAACTGTACATTGTTCTCCTTTCCCCAAATTTTCTTGCCTTCTTTTTGATTAAATGAGTATTTCATGGTTTTACTTTGCTCCATTATTGGATTATTAAGTATACCTTTTTTTTTTGTATTGTTTGTTCAGTGCACATCTTTAACTTCTCAGTATGTACCTTTATGTGATGTTGTGCCATTTGGGGTACAGTGTAAGGATCTTACAAGTCTACTTAGGTTTCTCACCCCTCTTTCCTTTTGCTTCTATATTTTTAGGAACCACACAGTGTATTATTTCTCATCCTTTAACAGTTCTTGCAGTGCTGGTTGGTTGCCATTAAATTCTCTCCGCTTTTGTTTTTCTGGAAATGTCTTTATATTATGTTGCCTATGTATTTGAAAGGTAGTTTTGCTGAGTATAGAATTCTGGGTTGAAAGTTTTCATTTCGGTTTTTCAGTAATTTGAAAGTGTCTCTGATTTGCTTAAACTGCTCTTAACTTTGTTCGTCTGTATCTAATCTTTGTCTTCTTCTTGAGATACGTTCAGGGATTTCTCTTTACCTTTGGTTTTCAGGACTCCCTTGCATATAGGCTTGGTATTTTTTTTGGGGGGTGGGAGATTATCCTTATTGGGACTTTCTAGGCTTTTGGGTATGTGGCTTATCTTTTATTAATTGGATAAGATTTCCATCATTAACTTCTTAGATATTCCTCTGCCTCTTTCTTTTTGAACTCTACTCTTTCTGGAACTATAATTACATGATGTTACACAGTTGGATATTTTCCCATAGCTTGTGCATGCCCTATTCTGTTTCCTTCATTCTTTTTTTTTCTTTTTTTGTCTTTCAGTGTGTGTAATTCTGACCTGTACTCAAGGTCACCGACTCTGTCCTTATTTACCTGTGTTCATTTGACAGATAAGCCCTTTGAAGGGATTCTTCATCTGTGATGTTATATGTGTTTCTCTCTTGCATTCGTTTTTGTCTTTTATTTTACATTTCCCACTTCTTGCTGAAACTCTCCATCTATTTGACAAAGAAATCATAACAAAGAAGGTGCTATGGGCTCTCAGTTGGTGGGGCCATTGTCTCATGTCTTTATTTTACACAAAAGACAGAAACAAAAACAAAATTGAGCCCAAATCCAAAGCTGATCTCTTCCAGCTTCTTGGCTCTTACATTTTAGTTGCTCTGCACAGAGAGTGTGTGGAGCACATGCAGGAGGACAGTCGTTCGGGTCCTGGTGCACATGGGCACATGCAGAAAGTCTGTTCTCTAAATCGTAGGCTCTGAAAATTCTCCACGGATGATGTCAAATACATCTAAGATCTCATATATAATAGGTTCTGAAAATTGATAAATTAACGAGTAAACAAATAAAACCCAAAACAAACCCCAAACAACCTCTTCTACGCATGCACACACTCCCACAGTTTTACTGTTGACAAAAATACACAATTTTTTGAAAATAATGAAATAAACATGTTCAAAGACTAGAATTAATTATGTGTTCACCTTGAATGTATTTAGTACATTTTGGCCTTAAATATGTCAAATTTGTTTTTCAAACCAGTAAGTTGATAAGAAAGGTTATTACTCTCTATGGGCACAGCCCTCATTATTACTCATTTATTCTCCAAAGATATTCTTGAAAATTTTATGTTCCTGGCGGTAACCTTTATTAATGTGCTATAAAGATGCCCTGGTATGTGACAAAGAAATCACGACAAAGAAAGTACACTGGTCTCTCATGTAATCTTGGACATAAAATGAAATCTAGACAAATTGTCTGGGTTGCATACAGTCATACCACACACCAGCAATATGAACAAGTTCTCCTTCTACTGGCATTTTTTTTCTCGAAAGAGGAGCCTTTGGCTTGAGCTAAGAATAAATTGGAAGAGTTGCATGCAGTGGCTTTGGGGGCACAGATAATGGACCTGGTGTTTGTGGTTATTACTATCATTGAAATAATTAGAGGCAGAATATATTTAGGGCAAATATAAGAAAGAAACAGTGAGTCTTCTGAAAGGGAAATTTCTATAAACTCGAGAAATGTTAATTACAAAATAAACATTTTTTGAGTAGTATTTTGTGGTATCAAGATTTAAACAGTTAATAAAATGGTTCGGGAACTTTATGAAAAGTTCCTTTCTACAGAATTGTGAAATTATCACTTTTTCTTTCGAATTTAGTGGGTAAAAGCCATCTGATGTTTTTCAGGGACCATATCCAAAAGGTTAACTCTTGTCCAATAGGGAACTTTTCTCCAAAGTTAAATGAAAGGGGCAGTTTTTGTGGATGCCATAAACTTAACTTAGCCTGGGTTTACTCTGCCTTTGCTTTAGTTTCCACCCCAAAGCTATTAAGATGCAAATCTTTTGCCTGACATTTTTACCCTGCTTTTGGCTAAGTAAAGCTTCCCTGTGGTCCGTGGCACTCACATGAGCTAAAGATCATTGGGAAGAGACTTTTAAATTAGAGATGTTTTGACCATGTGGACGTTTGTGTGTGTGATGCGTGTGGTGTGCACCAGTACCGTTGTCCTGAGATTCGAACACATCTAAGCAGAAGGATGAATGGGCACTGGGCGGGGCGGGAACCCGATCTTACACTTACGCTCTCCACTCTTGTAGACCAACACGCAAGCTTGGGTAGATCCTTACCTTAGCTGTGCTAGTTCACTCACCTGTGAAGTTGTTTACAAGGACACGCCTGGTTGGGGTGTTCAGTTGGACTGTTGAAGGCTGCGTGTTCACGGGGCACCTGGTGCATGGCTGCTCAGTGCCAGGCACTGGGGGTCCATCAGGGGCCCTCTCATTACCTCCATCTCAGGGGAAAGGCCCGAAGCATAACTCAGAATATCACCAGAAGCCTGTGATGCGCTGGTCCCCTGGCTCCCAGGGCAGATCAGAGGGAGGGAACAGGCTGGTTCGCTGCGTGAGCTGATCCTTGTGGGGTCGGTGCTGTGCATGGCCGATTTCAGGCTGCCGGGGTTTAATTGCCAGTCGGCGACCTGCCTGCTCTCCTCTGCCGGCCCAGTGACGAATTCATCAGGATCATCGGACAAAGAAGGGGGCAGAGGGAGGGCCAAGCGGGCTCCCTGGGTCTGGGGGCAGGTGGGAGCTTCCTCACCTGCTCTGTCTCACTGACCCCTTGACCCCGTCGTGCTGCCCGCGACCCCTTGTCTTCTGGATTGTGGACTAAACGGGGTGTCTGTGTCACTTGCCAAGTCACCTTTGGGGAGCTGGATGGCGTCTGAAACATGCCCCGGGGTTCTGTGCTCAGGGGTATCTTCTTCAAAAAGTGGTTTTAGGAGAAGCGCACCATTGCCTGTGATTTTTTTTCTGTTCTCCTTTAAAAAGATATTTCCCTTTCTCAAAACTGCAAGAATAGGAACAAATCAGTCCCACTTATTATGCAGATATGTGGGTTCCTTTCAAACAGCTGCTAGAGCAATTTTCCACTTAAAGATCTTTTAACTCTTAATGGCATATTTGCAACTTTCTAACCCAATGCCCGCAGAGTGCTGAAGCCTTCTAACCAAATTTTTGCTGAAATATACAGAAAGACTCTCATTCGATTTAAATTACATTCTGTTAAATAACTTTATGAAAGTATTGCATTACATTTTGTTAAGGATTAAGTCCTTATTAATCCTTAATTATAATCCTTAATTATATGTCATCATTCGGAATTTCTAGTGGCAGAAATCTTTCGGAAGTCAGATCATTTATGATTTCGATGCTTTGCATGCAGTGTCCCTCACCTCCATGGGACTTGCACGTTTGAATTACAGCCTGTCTCAAATCCAGAGTAATCAGATTAGCCTCCTTTTTATTTATAGTTAATTCTTAATCTCTCACACAGACACCTACCAGTCTAACCAAGTGTTACTGTGTTAAATGCTCTGGACCAAGTTTTCAGTCACAGCTCAGGCTTAGGGTCCCTATTTATAGGTGAACAGATGAGAGAGGATGATTTTCATAGTAAACACCGAAAACAGGAAGTGTCTAGGAGTAAACTAAAAAGCATCTGAAGATGAATAATTCATGGAAAGTTCTCTGTTTCCTACAGATCTGGGGGAAAGGCATTACCTGAAGGAACTGTAGTGTTTTTGGAGTCACTGGGACTCCAACACAGAGAAAACAATACATTTTGGATGATAATATCTGCCTTTTCATCCACTGTTTTATCTTTAATTTAAGGTAAAGTGAAATGTTGGCTTATCCTCTGTTTTACCGAGAGTACAGTGGTCTCTTCAGAGCACGTATTTTCTACCAGACGTTTAGCTGGAATTTTAGCCTCGCGAGCTGTCTGATACAAGTGTAATGAGTGGATTGATCTGGTATTATTTACTTTTTAATAAATAAAAATAAAGGTATGTAATGAAACCTTGACTTAATATTTGACATCACAGAGGGAAAATACGTTTAGTTTCTCTTGGAAGGCATTAACACATGAGGTGCTGAAGGATAGCAAATTGTTTACCCAATCCATCCCTCCCTCCAGGCCCTGGTCTAAGGACTGTTTCATTATCCTGACAGGCAGTCAGCGGCCCTGCTCTTTCCTTGTTTTACATATGGTTTCCCAGGGTTAGAGCTGTGGCTTTCAGGGCTGGGATTCCAGCCACCTCTGCCCCGTCCTCAGCTCAGCTTTACCACCATGGCATCTGCACCCACCTGTGGAGTGTGACCCTGGGCAGCGGGCGTGAGCAAGTTATGGGGACAAATTCCCGTTCTCCTTGAGAACCTGCGGCATCATGGAAGGGAGTGACGTGGCCTGGACAGGCTGCTCACAGGACGGATACTTCCCCTGCTGGTCTGATTCCTGTGTCCAGTTCTCTTCTCGCCCCGCCTGCTTTTTCTGCCTGTTAGGGCCACAGGCACGCCCACACATGTGTATACACAGGCATGCACACACGAGTGCACGTGGGCATACCTACATGCACATGCAGGCATGCAACACATGCATGTATACACGCACACGGCACAATACATGCACATGCATGCACACATGCAGGGATACACATGTATGTATGCACGCACACAGGCATGCGCGCGCACAGAGACGCATGTATACAGGCACACACATGCGCACACAGGCACACATGCACATGCATGCACACACGCAGAGACACACATGTATGTATACATGCACACAGGCATGCAGGCATGTGTGCGCACAGAGACACATGCATGTATACAGGCACACGCACGTGCACACAGGCATACATACATGCACATGCAGGCATGCACACACACGCACAGAGACACACATGCGTGTACACGTGCACACACGCATCCCCAGGCTTGTCCTTGGGCTCCTCATCTCCTAACGGAACAGCTGTCTGCAGACATGAATTCCAGTCTTTGCAGAATCGAGCAGGGTTACTCGCCTGTGTTGGCCTCACCCTGACTAGAACTCCAGTCTTCTCATTCCCATGAGTTTTATTTTTAAAATTCACATAAAAGTCACAGTCTCCTTCATACTATATAAGATTGTTTTAATATAAAATAAGGCTTAGAGTTACTTAAAAGTTAAGGGGGGGCTTCCCTGGCGGTGCAGTGGTTGGGAGTCCGCCTGCCGATGCAGGGGACACGGGCTCGTGCCCCGGTCTGGGAGGATCCCACATGCCGCGGAGCGGCTGGGCCCGTGAGCCATGGCCGCTGAGCCTGCGCGTCCGGAGCCTGTGCTCCGCGACGGGAGAGGCCACAACGGCGAGAGGCCCGCGTACCGCAAAAAAAAAAAAAAAAAAAGTTAGGGGAATTAGAGTTGACCCTTGAACAACAAGGGTTTGAACTGCATGGAACCCCCTTTGTGGGAGGCTCTTCAGCGGTAAACACTGCAGGGCTGTGCAGCCCAGGGCTGGTTGGATGCGGAGCCTCGAGTACCGGGGGCACCTGTGAGTTACACTCGGAGTTTGATGTGCAACCTCCAAGTTGTTGAAGGATCAGCTGTAGTTTCCCCCACTTTTCTCTGAGAATAACGGATGGTTCAGAGGTGGCTGCGCTTCCTTGGATGTGTCATGTACACCTGGATGTGGGGGTGATGAGAGCTGAGCCCAGCGCTCAGCTCGCTGGTGCAGTGAGCCTGCAACGTGCAGGAAAACCCTGTGGGTCTACGCTGCTTTTCTAGATCATCTTTGGTCCTGTTCCCTCGGGGTTGGGAGTAAAAGTGAGGAGGAAGTAACACACTCATGTAAAATAGGAAATGCCATTCCAGCCGAAAACTTCTTAAAATCGTGAAGCTTACGCCTTAAACACGGCCTATGACAAAGTCAACAGTTCATACATTTCGGTTTCATTCTTACATTTCAGCCTGGGAGGGGTGCTTCCTCCATGCAGGGGCCCAGATTGCTCTGACTCAATGGCAGCCTTGCTATGCGGCCCCTGCTTAGCCCGGCGTGGCTGTAATCTGGTTACTCAGGGTGGATTTTGTCACTTGGTAGCCGGCTCCCACCTGAGGTGGAAGCCCCCGGCGCAGGAGCTGTTTTCAGATCCGAGGCTCTGGTCCCTGAGGCTCGTCGACCTGTTCCTCGCACTGTTGGGAGCATAGTGAGGAGAGAGGAGGCGGCCGTGCGCAGATGCTGGTTCAGTCTGCTCGGTCTAGGGAGTTAACTTGCTAAAAGCCCTGCAAGCCCCCAGCGGGCGTGCTGCGGAGCCCCCAGGCTCAGAGGACCAAGAAGAAGCCCGGGTCCTGGTGCTTCTGCCAGTTCAGCCCACAGTCTAGAGAAAGCAACTGGAATGGGACGTAGTCCTCTGAGCGGGCCGGGGGAGGCCCCCCATTTCCAGCTCATTCCCGCCACTCAGGCAGGACCTCTGTGTTTCCGTCTGTTTGGACCACAGTTGGGACCTCCTTCCTCTCTGCCGGCCATGACCCACCCCTCCATTCTCAGCGCCTTGCCCCCTGCATCACTGGCTGTTCCGTGCCCCATGGCTCTGTGCTCTCACCCCGCACGGCCTCCTGCAGACCCGCCTCTGCTGTGGGCATCCTCTGTAACAGGCAGCGTTAGGTGGGCAGAGCCTTGTCCCGAGGATGAAGGACAGCGCTGGGCATGCCAGCAGTTCTGAGCAACGAAGCAGAGGACAGGGGTCGCATTGTTCAAGCTGAGGATATAGTCACAGCACATCCGAAGATACAGCAAACATACACCTCGTCTTCAGTTCCTGAGCCCAGACCCGAAGTCTGCAAGTCCAGTGCCGATTTTACGGTAGGAGAGAGGGAATTTTAGTATCAGCATTTAGCAAGGATTGGCGTGGACCTTTTTGTCCCTCGCACAGGGCTTTCTTCAGATGTTATAAGCGACACAATTTGCTGGGGGAGATTTTTTGGCACAAGTACATCACATGTCGGTTTTGTTCCCAGGAAACTTCTGTTCATTTTTTCCCGAAAGCATCACCTCAATTTGTGAAGATACAAAGTCCACTCATCGAGTGTTGCCAGAGAACCAAGTGTATATAAATGACATTCATTCTTGGGCACAGTCTGGCTTCTAAAGAAAAGAAATGTCTCCTGAAGAAAACTCCAGCTCCCATAGAGTAATTGCCTTTTCCTCAGTGAATATATATCAGGTTCCAAAAAAGAAAATCTGCCAAAACGTGTGTGCCTGTTTCCATTAAACATAAAGCCTAGTTGCTTTGCTTTGCTTTGCTTTTTGGCACATGTAGAAACTGGCAGGAAAGCATTTCATGCTACAGCAGCTTCTGTAATTAAGATATTTCCTTCCTCCAGAATAGCATGGTTTGTGTTCACTGACAGATGTGTCTTTCTGTTTCTCCCAGTAGGCCTTTTCTTTTCTAGGATGTGGCAAACCAGAATCTCCGCTTGAATGTTGGGGCCGGTGCTGGTGACAGCCATCACCCCTGCAGCTCGCACGGTGGTCCAGGCAGAGATGTCCCCAAAAGGACTGAAATCTAGCGCCCGAGGCCACTGTGTGACTTAACTTCAGAGCATGTCTACAGAGTAATTTTCTTTTAAGACAGAGACTGACTCCTGGCAAGTTGGCCTCTCAGGACTGCAGTCAGGGCCTGGCTGTCCGTGGTGATGCCACAGGAAGGCTTGTCGGTCCCCACAAGCCTGCGATGACCCCTCGTCTGTGCAGGACCCGGGCCCTTCCCCCAAGGAGCCCTTCCTGGGATTGACATAAGCGTTGCTGCTTTATCATGAACCCTCGCAACTGCTTACCTGACTTTTCTCACAAGAATTATTAATACTGCTGCAGGCGGGTGTTATCAGAGCTGCATGGATGGGAAAGACAGAACAGAGAAAAAGGTCGTGTTCAAAGACCCAAACTAAGCAGAGCTGAGGAAAGAGGAGAGAAGGGGAAGTGCCTCTTATCTGTTTGCATCACTTCCCGTGTGTGTGTGTGTGTGTGTGTGTGTGAGTGTGTGTGTGTGTGTGTGTGAGTGATGTATTATGTATTATAAATTATAGATATAAAGTATGTGTGTGTATTTTCCTGCAAATAACAATAAAATCATATAATTTTTTTGAGAGAGAGAGAGACGGAGCTGAGAGAATTGCGTATTTTCTAAATGTCCGCTTTCCTCTCACACCCTGGGCTGGATCACTGGGGCAAAGTGCAAGGACGTGTGGCCGCGGGCAGGATGATGTCCGCTCGCTGTCCGCTCGCTCCCCCCTCGGACCTGAGCCCCGCCAGGGATCTTCTATTAGGGGGTCTCCTGGGATCTCAGAGCAGGAATCTCCTGGGATCCTCTACCACGGGATCTCCTGGGATATCATAGCAGGGATCTCCTGGGATCTTCTATCGGGGATCTCCTGGGATCTCCCAGCCACTCTTCTCACAGGCTCTAACAGGGTTGTTTTGGAGAGAGGAACTTTACCCTCAGAACAACAGAAAATCTCACATGGGATCAGGTTTCTGTTTTCATTTTCATGTTTGTGAAGACGCCCTGTACGTGAGTTGACCTGGACTCAATAGCAGAAAATGTAAATTAAAACGATTAAACAGTGCTTTCCATGGAGAGGCTGGTGTTTACCAAATGCCCTGAGTGAGGCCACGTGCTTAGTTGCAAGGAAGGAGACGAGATGAAATACATAGAGCAGTATTTGGAGCTCAGGACGAGGCAGGAAGAAACCCATTGGCCGGGTGGTACCTGGGGCGGGCATCTTTTTAAATAGCCCCAGATCCTTAAAGACGTCCAGTAATTCTGTGAGAGATCCAGGGAAAATTGCTTCCTTACTGAGCGGGACACTTTTTTCTTCCTTAAATAAAGGATTCGT
Organism: Lagenorhynchus albirostris; assembly: GCF_949774975.1. NCBI lineage: Eukaryota > Metazoa > Chordata > Mammalia > Artiodactyla > Delphinidae > Lagenorhynchus > Lagenorhynchus albirostris. The sequence goes on along the minus strand of NC_083107.1, from coordinate 88,564,498 downwards.
TCCTTCAGTAAAGACAAAATGTAGCACTGTTCGAATTAAAGCACAGATTGTGTTGTTTAAAGAAAATGTCCTTGGCATTCCTGAAAGATAAAACATGCTAGAAAAGCCAGTAAATGGTTAGCATTTTCAGAGTGAACAGCTAAGGGCTAAATTTTACAGAATATTCCTAAAATACAGTAGCTCTTCCCTCATTAATAGCTTTATATTAAAATTGAAAATTTTTTTGTAGTTAGTAAATGAGTGACATATATTATACTATACTATATTATACATATACGTTTACATATATGTTTTTTGACAAATAATTTTCGGACACAAATTTTTGGAATGTTCATTATTTACTTAACACTGTGCCACATGGTTTGGAAAATGCACACGTTATGGAAAATATGGTCTGCATCCCCCGGGAGATGACACTGCCTGGCCAGGGAGGCATGTCGGAGTGACAGCCAGTGACACAGGCGCAGTTGGCAGGGCCTGGATGTCCTGTGTGAGCCAAGAGGAGATGGGTTTTTGAAGCCAGGAATGGTCGTGTAAGGATGGTCTGAGAAGGGACTGTGGGGCCAGATGGCAGGCTGGATGTGAGATGCCCACGTCCTAATCCCGGAACCTGCGAATGTTTCTTTACATAGCAGAAGAGTGTTTGCAGCTGTGATGAAGGATCTTGAGTTGGGGAGGCCATCCTGGACCATCCAGGGGCCCGAGGTCACAGAGTCCTGTCACAGGGGAGGCAGGAGGGTCAGAGTCCAAGAAGGAGAGGAGAGGATGGACCAGGGCTTGGAGTGACACAGCCATGAGCCGAGGGACGCGGCAGCCTCCAGACATTGGAGGAGGCCAGGAAGGACCTTCCCCTAGAGACTTTAGAAAGAACAAGCCCCCCAGTCCTTGCTTCTGGGGCTTCTGTGCACACAGAAAAAAATGTGTAGTTTTATAAATTCTGACGAATAGAATTGGGGAACCACACCATGACCAAGATGATCCCCTTTCTCCACTTCCTGGCCACTGGTGACCTGGTTTCTGTCCCTACAGTTGTGCCTGTGTCATAAGGTCATATACGTAAGAGTCTGACGGTGTGCAGCTTTCGTGGTTGTTTTGGTCAGGGTTCTTTCACATAACGCGATGCTTTTGAACTTCACCCAGGAGTTTGCAAGTATCAGAAGTTCATTCCTTCATTGCTGGGTGTGTACCACTGAATGGAAATGCCTCCCTTTATCTTTTCACCAGGTGATGAACTTTTAGTTGCTTCCAGTTTGGAGCAGTTACAGATAAAGTGGCTGTAGTTCTTTACGAGCAGACTTTCTGCAGACACACATTTTCGTGGTTCTTGGGTAAATTCTTAGGAGCATGATGGCTGGGTCTTTCTTTCGATGCGTTTATAACTTTGCAGGCAGACTCCAGGCCCCTCTCCACGGGGGTGGACGACTCTGGTCCCCAGCGATGTTTTCTGCCGGAACCTGACCCTTCCAGCTTCTTGGCTTCAGCTCTTCCACGTGGTGCGTGGCACTATATCCCTGCGGTTTTGATCGTGTTTCCCTAATGAACTAGGACGTTGAACATCTTTCCAGTGTAACTTGTCCACACGGGTAGCTTCTTTCATGAAGCACGTTCGCGTATTTGCCCATTTTGTGTTGTCTTTTTGTAATTAAGTTGCAAAATCTCTTTTCATATTCTGATGAAAACACTGTATTTGATTATCTTTTACTCTTTTTTTTTTTTTTTTTTTTTTGGTATGCGAGCCTCTCACTGTCGTGGCCTCTCCCATTGCGGAGCACAGGCTCTGGACATGCAGGCTCAGCGGCCATAGCTCACGGGCCCAGCCGCTCCGTAGCATGTGGGATATTCCCGGACCGGGGCACGAACCCGCGTCCCCTGCATCGGCAGGCGGACTCCCAACCACTGTGCCACCAGGGAAGCCCTACTCATTTTTTATTGGGTTTTTTTTCCTTATATTGAGTTGTAAAAGTTGTCTGTATGTTCTGGATGCAGCTCCTTTCTCAGACCTTTATTTTGTAAAATTTTATTCCAGTCTCGGTCTGATCTTTTCATTTCCTTAACTGTGCCTTTCACAGAGCACACACTTTGAATTTTGGTGAAATCCAATTTATCAAATTTCTTTCTTCTCTTTTTTCTTTTCTTTTCTTTTCTTTCCTTTTCTTTTCTTTTCCTCTCTCTCTCTCTCTTTTCCTTCCTTCCTTCCATCCTTGTGCTCTGGCTTCTCTTTTTTGTGTCATGTCTAAGAAATATTTGCCTCACCTAATGTCATAAAATTTTCAGTTTTGTTCTTGAAATTTTATAGATTGAATTCTTATGCTTAAGTCTGGGATCCAGCGTGTGCACTTTCTGTATGATTAATGAAGTATGGATTGGAATTCTTTTTTCACATATAGTTCTCTAATTGTTGAAGCAGCATGTTTTGAAAAGACTACCCTTTCCTCATTAAATTTCTTTGTCACTTTTATTAACAATGTATCAGGCACATCTGTGTGGGTGTGTTTCTGGCTCTGTCTCACTTGTCGGTGTGTATTTCCTGATGCCAGTAACACACATTGCCCATTATAGTAGCTTTATAGTAAGCCTAGAAATCACTTAATGTGAATTATTCAAGTTTATCCTTTATTTTCAGTATTGTTTTGGGTATTTTAGATTTTTTGCATTTCCATATAAATGTAGAGTCACTTTCTCCATTTCTACAAAAAAAATAAAGCCTGCTGTAATTTTAATGGAGACTTTTGTTGAAAGTATAGCTCAATCTGGGGAAAACTGATATCTTAAAAATACCTAGTTTTCCAACTAAGTTAAGTGCATGACATATGAACATGAAATAGTTCTTATTCAGGTTTTTCAAATTCTGCCAGCAATGTTTTGTAATTTTATGTCTATTCAATATACTTCATCCTATTGTAAAGTTTTTTTAGTTTCAGTTTACAAATTTTTCTTGTTTTAACTGATTTTTGTATATTTCCCTGCAATCCTGTGACCCTGTTAAACCAACTGATTAGTTTTAGTAGATTTACTTTTAGATTTGTGGGGATTTTCTATGTAGGCAGTTATATTATCTGTGACAAAGACAGTTTTAGTTCTTCTTTCTTTACCAGTGGGTGATTTTTTTTTCTTTCCACGTTGCAATGGCTGGAATCTCTAGTAAAATGTTAAAAAGAAGTGAAAGGGGATATCAAAGCTTTATTTCTGACCTTGGGGATAAATACTGATTGTTTTCATCATTAATTATCACATCAACTATACAGATTTTCTTTATCAATTTGGGGAGGTTCTCCTTCCATTCCTAGTTTACTGACCATTTTTTATCTTGCATGTGTTGAATTTAGTGAAAAACTGGTTTTACATCTGTTGAGCTGTTTGGATGGTTTTAATTTTATAGTCTGATGGTCCATTGCATTGATTTTCAAATGTTTATGGAAACTTGCAACACTGGTATAAATCCCAGTGGACATTAGGTATTATTCTTTAATAGCTGCCAGAACTGATCTGACACTAGTTTGTTGTGGATATTTGCAGCTGTGCTTATGAGGGATATAAATCTGATTTTTTTCTCTTTTAATATATTCGTTTGGTTTTGATATCTGAGTAATTCTGGCATCGTAAGATAAGTGGGAACGTTCTGTTCTGTTATCTTCTGGGAGCTTTTCAAAGAATTTACCAGTGAAACAACGGGCTTAGAACTTTCTTTGTAGAAGTAACAATTCCTTTAATAGACATAGGGCCATTTGGACTATCTGTTACTGAGTGAATTTTGGTAGTTTGACTCTTTTAACTAATTTGTCCATTTCATCCATGTTATTGCTCACAATATCCTCTTATCCTCTCAGACCTTTGGAACTTCAGTTATGTCCCTCTGTGAACCCTGACTGTGGTCATGTCCCCTCTCTGCCCCTCTTCCTCTTCCTCTTTTTCTGGATCATTTAGCTAAACGGCTATCAATTTTGTTGATCTCTTCAAAGAGCTCTCTTTACTGTTTTTCTCTATTTTCTAAAAAATGCTGATCTCTTTTCTTTTAACTTATTTACTTCTTGTTGCATGTTTTAGGATGATTCTTCTTTTAGTTTCTTAAGGGGAAAACTAGATCACTGATTTGGGACTTTTCTTTGTTTTTAATTTAAATATCTAATTCTATTAATTTCCTCTAAGCAGTGCTTTAGTTGCATTTCACAAATTTTGATATGTCACATAAAAATTTTTATTCCATTCAAAATGTTTTCTAATCCCCCTTATGATTCCTTCTTTGAGATATAGGTTGAACTTGGTCCTTTTTGGTTAATATTTCATGTGCACTCAAAGGAATGTTTGATGTTATTATAGCCGTTCAAGCTTTTGATGGGTGTTTGACGGTGTACACTTTCCGGTCCTCAACAGTGTGTTATAGGAGGACTTATTGAAGGTGTTGAAGGTTTGAAAACAATAGTAGGGAGGAAGGGGGAAGGGAAGGATACTATTTTAAGGGTCTTACATTGTATGTGAGGTCATATATTACCTGAAGGCAGACTGTGAGATGGTGGTGAGTTAAAGATGTGTAGTGTAAATCCCGAATCAGCCACGTACACGTTTAAAGAAAGAGTTATAAACATAGAAAGCCGAAAACAGAAATAAAATTAAATAATAAAATTACTGAATCTAAAAGCTGGAAAACAGGGAAAAAGACAGTTGGAACTAAAAAGCAATTACTAAACCATAAGGATAACTACGTTACATTCAATTTTAATGGCTTCAACCCGTAAATTAAAAGACGGAGAATGACAGATTGGACAAAAAGGCAAGATCGACTGCTTTTGCTTTAGACAGTTATCTGTTAAGGAGATTATAAGAAAGAAAGCCATAGCTCATGGATCCCCTTACTTCCGTCTCTGGTGCTCCGCATTTCCCTGTGTGGAGCCCATCTCCACCCTGTGTGAATTCACATCCCTGGCTGTGAATTCTCCACTTTTGTTCAACTAACACAGCTCTGCTTTGCCTTCACTTTGGAAACACACCTTCCTTGTGTGGAATCTGGTTTGATGCCTCCTCGTTTCCTTTCTGCGCTTTGATGGCATCGCTGGGTCATCCTGCAGCCTCACTGTCTGGGGACCGTGCTGTGAGTCTCGTCTTTGTCTCTCAGAGTGGCACTCCTTGTTTCTCTGGATCTTTGGGTGTCAGCAGTCTGACTATGATGTGTCTGGGTATATTCTGCTCTATTTTTCCATCCTGGTGATCTCTCTGTAAGGTCACAGATTTTTCAACCTGAAGTGTTTAGTGTGTTGACAACTCTATAGAAGAATTTTTTAAAGTCTGTATTACAGATTTTTCCTAGAATTTCCAGTGGACTTGTTTTTTTGTAATTTCAGTTTTTGCTGCTGAGATTCTCCTCCTGGTCATTCACACGTCCAGCTTCACCAGTGGATGTTCCTAACTTGTTCATCCTAGCTCCTTTAAGGCCTCGTCCACACTCACAGGCAGGTGCCTGTATGTTCCACTGGTGACTTTATGTGGTGACAGTGGCTTGTTTAAATCTCTTGCTTCTGTTGGGAGGAGCGCAGCCTTTTTCATGGACTGCTAGGCACCGAGCAGAAGACACCAAGATGACTGCTTCCCTTTCCCTGGGGGGCTTGGCGAGGACGGGGAGCTGACCCAGCCGGTGCTCGGCTCTGGGTTTCCCTCCTGCCATCGTCCCTCGCTCTGAGGGCTCGGCCAGCCTGCGGCAGCCGTGGCTTTACTTCGCGCCAGGTGTGATGTCCCAAGCACCCCTCTCAGCTCCCACCAGGACCCCCCTCACCCTGCACGGGGCGACCCCACTCACCCTGCATGGGGCGACCCCCCCTCCGCCTTTCTCCGTGGTCTGCCTCCTTGCCGTACTCCTTCCAGAAGTCTCTTGAGGGGTGTTTTCTCTCCCTTCTCCTTCACCACACCCGCCCACAGCCCCAGTCTCTGAAGCGCTGTGCTTAGACCCCCTCTTGGTGTTGCGGCCCTGCCCCTCTGGCAGCAGAATCGGGGGTGTCCTTCCCCCAGAGGCGGTGGCTTCCCCGGGCTGGGGGTGCCTGGGAGGTCTTCCTGTCTCTTCACCCAGGGACAGATGGTTCTGCTTCAGGGCAGAAAACAGATGTCGGGGGCTCCTCATCTGCTGAGCACAGCTGGGGTTGAGGAAAGCCCTGCAGGGCACCCCCTCCCCTGCGCCCCGCTCAGCTTTATGCCCTTGTTGGCATTTCTGGGTTTTGTTTTTCCTGGTTTTATTTCCAACATCTTTCCTCCTGGTTTTTGCCAAAGGCAAAAAGTTGATGAATTCCACCAGCATCCAGGGGGGCCTGTCATCCTGCAGCTTGGTCCCGGGCGCCTGGAAGCCTCAGCTTCTGTGCTGGGGTCAGAGCCGTGGGCTCGCGTGTTCTACGTCCTGACCAGAGGGGATTCCATCCTGATAAGCTTAGTTATACATTGTGGGCATCTTTTTCCTTGGTCAGTTCCATGCATTGCTGATGTGCATCTTTTTATTGAAATTGAAGACAGAGCACATTGCTAAAATACACCCAATAAAATTGCTGTATAGTAACTCGTTTTATAATATTATTTTGGAAATGTCATCCTAAGCTGGAGAAAAAATTTGGTGCCCTTTTCCTAATATTGTACTTAATGAATTTTGTATATCCTTGAGAGCAGGGGTTCTCCAACCCCCAGGCCACAGACCGCTAGCAGTCCGTGTCCTGTTAGGAACCGGGCCGCACAGCAGGAGGTGAGCGGCGGGCGAGTGAGCAAAGCTCCGTCTGTATTTGCAGCCGCTCCCCATCGCTCGCGTTACCGCCTGAGCTCCGCCTCCTGTCAGATCAGCAGCGGCATTAGATTCTCACGGGAGCACGAACCCTACTGTGAACTGCGCATGCGAGGGATCTAGGCTGCACGCTCCTTACGAGAATCTAATGCCTGATGATCTGAGGGGGAGCTGAGGGGGTGATGCTGGTGCTGGGGAGCAGCTGCAGATACAGATTAGCATCAGCAGAGAGACCATCATAAATCAATTGCTTTGTATAGTTATTTCATTAAATATTACAATGTAATACTAATAGAAATAAAGTGCACAGTAAATGTAAAGCACTTGAATCATCCCGAAACCATTCCCCCTCCTCTGGTCCATGGAAAAATTGTCTTCCGTGAAACTGGTCCCTGGTGCCGAAAAGGCTGGGGACCACTGCTTTAGAGACTCCATGTAGATTGAATTTATTTTCTGGCATTTGACTGACTAAAGAGGGAATCTGCTTTTAAAGTCATCGACTCACTTTTTATTTCTGCAGAGCAGAAGGAAGGTGTAGCTTATTTCATAAGTGAGATTTGTATGGTTTTTCATTTTACCACAGTTCACTGTCCTTTTTTTCTCTCTCCTATTTACTCATTGAATAGTTACCATCCAAAGACTAGTAACAACCTTCAGATATGCTGATGGTACATGCCTCTTGGCGTGCTGCTGAGAAAACTTGCTCTGAATTTGCATGTTTCTGCTAGTGATCAGATAATTTAATACTAAAGACAGAGAAAACCAGATGATGATTTTATCGTTCCTTAGCTTTAGGGATTAGAGCTAGGTCTCCCTGGAAGTGTGCTCTAGCTATTAATATCTAATGAATTTCAGGGATGAATGCGAGTACCTCCGAGAAGTGATTCAGTTTCCTAAGTCAGGCATAACTGTTCAATCCAGGCAGCATGTTAATTGAAGTTCTCGGGGAAGTGGGGCTGGATGAGGGAAGGTATCATTTCTGTAACATCCGAAAACACAAAGCTGTGACTATAATTCCAAACTGACGGGACAATACAGTAGTTCGCTCCCACAGCCTGCCTTCTTGTACTGGCATATTTATAATCAACTCACTAGAGTCCTTCTGGCTTATTTTCCACAACCCTCTTATGGCTTTTGACTTAATTATCATGTGTTGGGTTGTGAGACAGTTTTCCCCCAAATAATGACAGTAGTGTGAACCGGTGCTGTGCGGCTTTGAAAATGCACCTACCGTCTGTAACATCAAAAACAGTAAAACCCATAAGAGTGGGTCCCCTTGGCTGCTCGTATAATGTGTATTCCCTCTAGAAAAGGAAAAACACAGACTTCTTCTGTTTTCCCAGGAATGATTTTCCTTGCTATCATCATGAGACCAGGCAGCAGTTGTGAGAAACTATCCCCCTCAGTTGATTATAACCACTGATAAATAATGAGAAATTTCCTGAGAGATCGTACATGTCACATTACCTGTAAGCTTACATTTGGGAGGGGATTCACTTTGTACTAAGATGGACTAGTGGGGAGAGGATGGAGCCCCTGGCTTCAGCTCACCCGCTGTTCAGGGAAGGAGCCAGAAGCAGGAGTGACTTTGACTCAGTGGGCGTGTGTCCGCGGTCCAGACAGGCCACTCAAACGCCAAGGAACATCCAGCAGGATTTCCCACAGAACACGACATACTTTTATATAAATGATCAACACCAAGTATCAAACTGAAAAGCAGACACTTGACTGCTTTATAAAACAAAAAGCTTAAAATGCAGTAGCAAAAATAAATAAGCAGAAAACAGACAGCCGTAGAAACTGAGTTAGAGATACTGAGAAGGTTACTGATTTCTGTCAATACGGAGGGAAAAGATATACACAAATATGAGAAAAGTAAAAGGTATGGAAGGCAGAACAAATGATAGATATTCCTGTTGAGAAGTTCTAGTAATGGCACAGAAGCAAGAATCTAATTATAACTACAAGACGTTCTTGAGTCAGAGTTTACTTCTGGCATCTTCAGAGATACACTGTTGACATTAGGAACCTCAAAAATAAATAGAACACTTGGGGAACTCCTGCAGGGCAAAATAAATAGATCAATAAAATAAAAAAGGAACTAGATTATCATCAACTGAACAAAATCCGCCTGCCCTCGGAATTCGCCTGTGGAGCGCGGACCTTTCACCTTCAATCTCAGCAGCTCTCTGCTGTCCCAGGGCCTCTGCTCGTGCCCCTGCTCTGCCCCACATTCTCCTTCCTCTCCTCCTCTGCTCTCAGGTACCCGCCCCTGCTGCTTCCTCAGATAAGCCCGTCCAGGACTCTCTGAGCCGCTCTTTCCCTCCCAGATCCCACAGCAGAGGCCGGGAGTCACAGGCACGTGTCTGTGAGGTCACTCTGGTCGCTGGAGTCGAGCCCATGGGGAAGCTGTGCCCTTTCTCACTCACCTTGGTGTCTGTCACGCCCTGAGCGCTCGGCACATGCCGACTGCATAGAAATAGTAGGTCCTGTCCTAGTAACAGGCCACTTTCTGGAGGTCGACACTTAAGAACGCAGATGGCGTCAGAGGAGGTGAGGCTGGAGGAAGAGGTTTACAGAGCAGGTGGTCCTGGGCAGCCGCTGAGGTGCGAGGTGCCGGGATGAGGGCTTGGGCGTCCTCAGCCGCGAGGGCGTGAGACCCATGTGGTCCCCTAAGGCTGCACAGCTGACGTGAAGCCAGCACATTAGCCAAGAGCGCAGAAGCTCTAGATTTTCTTGGGATGGTACTGCCCCCTGTTTCTGTTTTAAGGACGTGTAAGGAGATTCAGCCTCTCTGTCCACGCGTGGACAGCCTTCTTTCTTGTGCCTTAGTTTGGGCGTTCTGGCAGGTGAGAGTGAGGGAGCTGACATTCCCAGGGGTTTCCCGCTTGTGACGGGGCCATGCCCTGAGCCATCAGTGGTCGCCCCTGCCCCCTTGTGATGGGCTTGTACACATCTCTGTAATGGTGCCTCTTGGTTCAGTTTGAAAACTTTATTGCTCGAGACGCACACTTAATGTAACTTTTGAAACACCATTTTTCTTTGTACACAGCCTTTTTATTTCTCAAATAAGCAACTGTGCATTGTTATGCTTCTTGCTTTGATTTACCCCTCAGTGTATACTGTACTGCACGCTTCTAAATTCCCAGTGCAAACTCAACACTTCATTTTAATACCTGCCGTGACCTAAATGGCTTTGCCTAGGAAGTGAGTTATTGCAAAGCAGATGTTGTTAGAAATGAAACTCTGCTGCATAGTAATACTCATGCAAAACCCCCTGAAAGATACAACATACATTAATTTTAATTTTTAGAAAATGATACCTTTATATTTAATAATAATGCTTGACATTACTGTCATGTGACAGAAATTACATCCTTAGTCTCTGTAGCAGGGAGGTGGTTGTTCATAGGACTTAAATTTTAGTTTTAACTACTGAAGTCCTTAGGCTTTTGTAACAAACTCAGAATGATCCGTGCTCTTGCCATGTAACAGAGGAAATTTTCTCAGTAAACCAAGTTTGCGAGATAAAAAGTTTGCATCACACTCGTGAATGGATTCCTGACCAGTTTCTCTCTGCATGGACCAGCCATGTGGTGTTTCAGGTCTGTTGATACGGTTTTATTGTATCTGTCACTTGGTCTCTCTGGTTAAACACTTAAAGGCTGATGTGCTGTGATTATTGTGGCTCTGAAATCTCCTGGAGGGGTGTGTCTTATAAACACCAAACTCCCGTCTTCATTTGCCCCTTAAAAATAAAGGTGAATTATTTCCTAATATGCTTGAAATCTCTGCTTAAAAATAACACCTTTTCTTAGAGACGCAGATGTAGAGAGCAAATGTATGGACACCAAGGGGGGAAAGTGGGGATGGGGTGGTGGTGGGATGAACTGGGAGATTGGGATCGACGTATATACACTAATACGTATAAAATGGATAACTAATAAGAACCTGCTGTACGTAAAAAAAAACCAAAACTCCTTTTCTAAAATAATTACATGAGATTTGCAGTCTAAGGATTAAAACCTAATTAGAATGACATTGATCCTATAATACAAGAGTTATTTTTTGTTAAGTTTTACTCGTTAGAGCCGACAATGTGAGTTTTTGCAAATAGACCTAACACTAACTTTCCTGATGTACTGGCTGGTGGTAGGTATGACATTTGGTTGTGAGTGTTATTGGACTTTGTTTTTAGGTTGTGGGTACTTTGTGTTTCACTTCAGCGTAACTGGGTCTGCACTGTTTATCGGTGAGCCTGGTGTGCGGCTCGTCCACTGCAGAGTGGACCTCAGGACTGTCTATTACATTCAGGACAAATGACAGCTAATAAAAGTGGATGTTAAGTTTATCTTACAGTGATTTCCAAGGAGGATTCTTAATTTTATTGGAGAAGCTTCCCTGCAGCAGTTTTTTTCTTTAAAATCCATTTGCATTGTGCCGTGAGTCAAATCTAGGTCAAATAACATATTGATCTGTGTTTCTGTAAGTGAAGTTACTTTAGTTATTTGGAATTTAGTATGTTTATAACCTTCGCAATCTCTAAGTGGATTCTAATAATCTTATGCCTTTATTTTATTTCACATTGGTAGATTAGTATTGTGTATTTATAGCCATTCTTGATTATTTTCAGTGCTTCACAAAAACTATAGTCATTTCTGTAATAGTTTTATCACTTTTTTTGAGATGCACAAAGAAGGATGTTTAGACAGCCCCCATATAAAAATCATCACATACCAATATGTAGCTCTAGTACTGTGAATATTTTCAGTTCAAAAACACAAGCTATACTGAATCAAGTACCGGAATTACAGACTAAATGCCTGGGTGTCTACATGATTGAACAGATTTTATTTGTTATTTGTCAGCTTCACGGAGCTGACCAGAGATGACGTAAATCCTCATTTAATGTTTTAGTTACAGTTTTGATTGTGGAAAAAAAAATACAATGATAAGAAAGGACATCTGATTTGGAGAAGATTTGGATAGTAATTATTTTTTCTTTTACATAAAAATACATACAAGCTTATGAATTACATATATTTAAAATTGTTCTTAAACTTGATTTTTTAAAGTTTCCCACTCAACATAATTTTCAGTTCAATCTTTTTTGACAGACTCTAGGTGATATAATAGTGCATGTGACAGCAAGTGCTGTTTCAAGTTATTAAATGTCAGTGTGGCAGGAAAGAACAGCATTTATGACAACACAAAATTGCACACACATAATTGTCTTTCAAATTACCATCCTTAAGAAGGAAAAGACACACTGTTTATAAAAAAAAAAAGCACCTAGGAAAATCTGCTTTTACAGGGAGACTGCTGTTGCCGGCAGTCAGCTCTGTGGCCGTCACGCCTGGCCCTGGGAATGTGTGTGCCTGAGCCACACGTGTCACCACAGAAGACTCGGCTGCCACACACACACACACACACGCACGCACACACACGCGAGTTTATCTTCATTCAAGTTTGCCTCATCTCAGGTTTATGGTAGGGAGTGAGGGTCTCTCCTCCCACCCTCTCTTCATTCTTTCGGTTTTGAATAGACTGCTCTGACTAGCAGGGGAGAAGCCCCGTGAGGATGGTCCCTGTTCGCCGCCGTCGTGACTGGTGGTGAAGCGAACTTTCCTGGCTGAAAGGCCAGGGCTTTTGCTGGCGTCGTCGTGTCTGAGGTAAGAGGTGATGCGCTGTTAGAACACGGACGAGGGGGCGGCCAGCCCGAGGCGCACAGGACACGCGGGCTGGAAGCAGGCTGTGTCCCAGGAGACGCGGGCGGCCCCTCAGCCCTGGACCTGGTTGTCGTAGAGACCAGCTCCGGGGAGACAGCAGACGCCATCACACATGCCTTTTAACAGAAAAACACACGTGTGTGTACGTCCGTGTTCATGGTATCAGTGAAGATGTCATAAAGCTAGTGTTGGATAAACAGACACACATCATAGTTTTAAAGTTTGCCTCTGAGCTCACACAAAACTAAAATGATTAACAGGAGTCAGTGGCTTTGTCCTCCTAGGTTTTGTTCCCCATCACAGGGAAGCTGTGATCCCTGGCAACTGAATATTGTCTGGTAGGATAAGATACACGCCTAACCTTCCAGTTTAGATCATGTGGCGGGCGTTCTGGGGACGGCTGGTTGTGAGTTAAGTGCTGCGATGAAGAGGCACGTCTGCGTCCGGGCGGGAGGTGCCCCAGCCCCACCCCCGAGCCCCCTGCACCCTCACCCTCCTCTCCGTACCCCGATGTGCTTCCTGGCGTGTATACGGCATCCACACATAAGAAATAAGTAGCCACCTGTGGGTCAGTGAATTGTTTGGAACAGACGTGAAGCTGAGTGCAGGGCGGAGCCTCGGTTGACTCCCGTGCAGGACTGCTGGGCTATCAGGGTCTGAAGACGACTAACTCACAGAAGCTCTTAGAATCCCGTTAGAGCTGGCTGAATTCTGAAGAGGCTCTTCAGTTCTGCTGAGCGCCAGAGAGAAGGAGCCAGGAGGGGCGTTCCTGGTGGTCCCGCGGAGACGGTCTCCCGGCCCCGTCTCAAGCGTCGCTGCTCCTGAAGGATCTCCTGGGATTTAAGGAAGTGGCCGTGGATGTGCGAGGAGTGGAGGTTGGGAGCAAGGGGTGTCAGGTGCCTCTTAGGACCTGCTGGTTGGGGGGGTGGTGGTGTGGGGGGATGCCCAGGCTTTCGGCCTGAGCCAAGCTGGGGTCCTGGGCCAGTCTCCACGGCACAGGCTGCAACCGCAGAGCCGGCGGCGGGCCTGGCTCTTCCGACCCAACACCTGGCACCTGCATGGGCCAGACGGCCACGGAGAACATGCTGGACGGGTCATGCAGCAGCGTGGCTCTGGAGGGCGTCTCCGCAGGGCCCCGGGGTGACTCGCTGTTCCATGGGGACTGCTCACAAACCGTTCCTCACCAGCACCGTCCAGACGGGTCTGATTGTGCCAAGTCCATGTGCCGATTCCTGCGATTCTTCTCCAAATTTGTGTCGACGAATATTTGCTGAAACAGAAAGGTTGGAAAAATAATCGCAGTAAATGCCCATAAGCCCATCGCCCAGATCCCACACCCATGTTCGTATATGCTTTCTTCATCCGCGTGCGTGTGTTTTGCTTTGTTTTTGCCGAACTGTTGAAAAGTCATTCGCGTATGTTGTGAATCTCAGCCACAGTCGTGTCAGCCTGCCCACCTCGCTGGCAGCTCTGTTATCCCTGATCCGAATTCCTGACTTGGTTCAGGGCGGGACTCTGATTACTCTGGTTTTAACAGTACAACTTTTTTTCTTTTTTTTTTTTTTTTGCAAATACTGTGGTGGCACCATGAAAGCATACTGTTCACCAGCAGTTTTTCGACTCATGGACTTAGCATTATTGATGAGCCTTCTGATGAGCTAATCCATTGAATATGGCCAAATGGTGGTTTTCTGTTCCATTTATCAACGGCCTCTCTCCTCTAAAGAAGAGCTTTCTGTTGTCGACTGGAGAGGCACCACTGTCCCTCGTGAAATGTCAGGATCGGTGCTTGTTTCTGTCTCCTGAGTCACAGCTTTCACGGGAAGGAGGGGAGATGTGACCTGATCCCTCCCGTGTCTGCCCCTCTCCACCTCTTCTCTTTAGCCTCTGAGAAACGTCGTGGGTCCAGGTCGCACGTTTGTTCTGTGAATCACAGTCAGGTATGTCTCTATGAGATGGTCAGTGGAGGGTCCGCAGGCTGGTTTCCTTTAACCTTCGGGCAGGTAATGCTTGTCGTTCTGATGATAAAAGATTATCTCAGGCTCACCCTTTTAACCTCTCCATGGATCTCCTGTTTCCTATGGACTTGCTCTTTTTTTTCATTTTCAGTTGAGTTTTTAGAAACCAAAAGCTTCCAAGACCATTCCCTGGACAGAGTAAGGGAAAATATTTTTAAATTTTCATGACATGATCTTGATAGTGTCTACTCAAATTTCACATGACAGGTTTCTTGCCTAGACTAGGTTTTTTTCTTTTCTATTTTTTATTTATTCAATGAAGATCTTGAATCCTAATAACCTTTTCACCCTTACTTACTTATTAACCCCCTAAGTACATTAAATATTTTCAAAATTTATCAAAATATGAGCTCTAAAATTATTGATCAAATATTTATTTATTGCTCATCTTTGATCTTTGGAATGTAATCAATTATGAACATACAGGTCAGTATAGTGTTCAAATTTTTTTGAGATACTTATTATCTCTCTATAGTTTATTATGTAATTGGCTTTAATATTTAAATTATTTCTAATATTTGAGTTTTAATATTTTTCTTTTCACTTAATTTAATTTTTGAATTTGTAAAAATTTACATTGTGAAACATTAAAACTATAAAAAGAGAAAACTCAGAGAATTCTCACTTCAGTCCCTACTCTCTCAATCCTGGCACTTCCTGCACCTGTTGGTAATCATTTTGGTTATTTTCTGGGTACATTTATGTTTATGATACTTTTGAAAAAAGTAACTATGTATTTTCTTCCTTTTCTTATATGTTCCTCTTCTTCAGATGCAAGGTTATCTGACTCTGTCGACACTGCCCTGTGCCTTAGCATGTCTTGAACTTGAGTCCATGCTGATATGCTGGTGTCCCCTCATTTACGCTGGGCCGCACAGTAGTCATTGCGGGACGGTACAGCGTATGTATTCATCCAGTCCCCTATTAATAGACACTTGTATACTTCCCAGGCTTTTGCAAATGCAAACAGTGTTGCTGTCAGTATCTCTGTGCATATGTTGTCTTCTGTAGGTGACGGCATCTTGAAGTTTGAATCCTAAAGGAGGTGTTGCAGGGTTAAATGATATATGCGTGGTTTGTTAGGGAATTCGAGTTTCTTTCCCTGGGGTAGTAGGCTTTGCACTTAGCTGAACGATGTATTTCCTTCAGGGGTTCACCAGTGGGACTGTGGTCACATGTTCGTGTGTTTATGAGTCAGAGCTTTGACACACGGCTTCTCAGGTGTGGGCACAGGGTTTATGCTTCTGGCTGAAGGTGTGTATTTTCACCTTCCCGTGCAAATGTACGTTTACAGTATTATCTGTCTCCTAGTTACGCTGCAGATATATGGGCTGTGGGTAATTTTACCTGCTCTCCTTGCTAACCTCTAAAGTTTTTCAAAGATGTCTATCAATTTAAATTTTAAAAGCTACAGTTTTCCAGTGGGAATCTGAGATTAATTCTCTGACTTCATTGTGGAAAGGGGTTTTCCCATATCTATGGTAGCATTGCTGTGATCCTATCATATAATTAAATGTTGACCAAACATGGGTCTGATGATAAATGTCACTATAGAAGGTATCATCTGAGGATTCTGATGGCTAATTCACTTCCGTTGCCTCAGACAGCAGGGAATTCCTGCTTCTTGTAAGGCCGCTGTGGAGCATGGACCACAGAGGTGGTGGAAATCCGTCATCTTCCAGGGAATCTCGGTAAGAACTTCCCATGGTGGCTTTTGCTGTCAGCCTGTGTTCTCTGCCAGATATATTCTCAGGTATGAAAAGTCTGCTCTGTGCTACCAAGTCGAAGCACACATTTTAGAGTTGGTGGTTATGTTTAGTGTACCATTAAGGAATTAAGAAATTTCATTACAGTATTATCTCTGGACGATTAATTGAGCAATGATTTAATTTATATCATAACATTATAAGCGATAAAGTACAGTGAAGTGGTTCTAGAACTTGCCATTAGAACTTCAGTTTGCATTAAGTAGTCATTGGTCTCTACTTAAAAAAGTGTTCACAATTTGCTGTCTCTTGAATTCTGCTGAACCACTGTTTTTAATACTAAATGATAATGAATCAGGCAAAACCCATTTTGGAATTCAAAATTATGATGATTTGCTGACACAGTCATACATAATTAGTAAATTCCTTTGAACTTAGACCGTATGATTTTTGTTGTGTACTGTCTCATAGGAGTTTCATTTACATCACACAAAACAAGCTTTCAGGATGTTGGGAATGGTTTGGGCAATCATTTCTAGAACATGGGGAGTTGGGGGATATCCAGCCCCGCCCCCGTGTTTATATAATTAGCTGGTACAATGAAATAATTTTGGCATTGATTCTACATTTGTACTTTGACTTGAATTACGTGTATTTGGAGAATAAAAGCTAGTATGTTCATTTCATATCTTACGTCTGATTTATGTCCATATTTTTTGTTAAGAAAGAGTGAGTTCTCTAGTAAGAAGCATGATATGACGTGAAGGAAAAGCCCAGGACTACAGGTGTTCCTGTCAGTGCCCTGGGATATTGAATTTTATTTTTAAAGTAAACTAGTGAAATGAAGTATGTGTGGTTAGTACCGCGTGGCCACAGTGAACTATTTAAACGGTTTATTGAAAGTTAAGGGGGAAAAATGTCTAACATGAAGTTCTCTATTCAGTGTCCTGAGAGGTATGCTAACATCCGTCTTGAAAATCATGTACATTTTCCCAAAGAAATTACAGAAACTGTACAGAAATTTAGCGACAGGGCTTGCTTCTCAGCATAGCAAAGCTTCGTAACTGAGACAGTGTCTCCAGGAGAAAGAAAGCTGTTCTCCACGACGTCATATTAGCTCCCATTACCAGCGCTTCAAGTCAGGAGCTGTAATGATGTTAATCGGGAGAATGTTATTCCTTTCCTTCAAGTCAGAAAAACGCGCATTAGATTTCCTTCCTCGCTTCAGTTCTGATTCTACAAATGAACAGACCGAGTTCTTGCAGAGCAAACAGCCAGTTCAGTGGAGAAGCGTCAGCTAAAGGCTGCTGAGTCAGGGCAGGTGGGTCCTGGCCGACGGCGTCCTTCAGGCTGTAACCCCGGTTTCCGCCATGTGGCCCAGGCCCCCACTGGCCCACGAGAAAGACCCCTGAGTGTCTGGGAGGGACTTACCTGCACAATGACCCAATTTGATCAGGCAGCTCACCCTTCTAGGACCCAGGGTCAAACCAGGGCCCCTGAGCGGGAAGCGAGGGGCGGTGGCCCTGGCTTGGTCTTGGGGGGACAGGGCCACGTTCGGGTGCGTGTGTCGCGCCGTGTGTCTGGAACGTGGGGCAGCTCCAGCGTGTTTAGATCAGCGCAGGGTGCGTGCGTGAGGAGCCGTTTCCCCGTCGTGCGAGGACCAGACACCCTCCTCCCTCCTGGCCTGCGCTTCCCACCCTTGGGTCCCACCTACCCGCCAGAGTCTGGGCTTGACGAAGCGCATCTCATCGCCGTGGAGGTGGAAATAGTCCTGCAGAGCGAGCCGCCAGGGCACCTGCACAGTCAAGATTTCCTTTAGGAAGAGAGGAAACTAGAGGAGGAGCCCGGGCTGGGGGGAGGCTGGGGACCCGCTGGGTCGGCGGGCAGCAGGTGGCCCTGTCTGTCTGCTGCCGCCACCGCCTGAGCTCGGACTGTGGTGGCGGGTTTACTGTGTCACTTTATGTCTGAGCCACTACCAGTGACGACGGGATTCGCTTTCCTGCTTCTGCCGCCTGCCCTGTTGCACAGGTGGGCATTGGGCGGGGTTCACCTTGCTTGTCCGCTTGGAGTGAGGAAGGTGGCTTGAAGTTTGGAGCCTGGATGGTCTCTTGGCCCGGGGACGTCCTCCCCTCAGGAGCCCCCCCGGGGAGGGGGAGGGGGACCAGTCTCACTCCTGGAATGTTCTTCTCCATTTAAACAGCAAGAGGTACTTTAAATTGGGTGACTTGCCCGGGCTGCTGGGTGTGCCTCTGGACGGTGGGCAATCTATTTTTAAAGCAGCTCTCTGCAGTCAGAAAGTGCACATAGACGGTGTTGAGTCTTTGTTTTGGAGCACGGAGATTAAACAGCTTCAATTTTTTTGTTAAACACAACGTTTTGTTAAAGTATAAAGTGTAAATGTATGCCTCAGGTAGGTAGTAAGTTACCGTTAGAATGTTCGTGGCGTCATAAATCTGAAAGTTTGAACGGTGGGTCGTGCCCCCAATCCTATGGCCACTCGAAGGGGCGGCCTCACGGGACAAGCTGTCAGACTGACGGCCCCGACCCCAGTGATCATCCCACCTGTGGACAGCACCACTCGGGTACCCGCGTCATCCAGGCAGCTCTGGTGACGATGCTGTGGGACCAGCGGGCTCAGTGTCAGCGGCTCCCTGGGAAGCCCCCGTCACTGTACCCGCACAGCGCCCCAGGTGTGACTGCGTCTCAGCTCCACGGCCTCTGCTTCCCGACCAGACCCAAAAGATGCTCTTGGAAGCCGGGGTGCGGACGGGTAGCTGGTGATGCGGGAAAGGTAGCACGTGGTTTGCACTAGAGGCAGCTGTGTGGGGCGGGGGCGGCGAAGGGCCGGGTGGTAAATACCTCCCGCTGTGGGGCCTCCGAGGCAGGGCTTCCATCCTGCTCCTGCAGGGGCACAGCAGCCGCTTTGGGCGGAGAGTGGATGGGCGGCCGTCCCACGTGCCAGTGAAACCGCTCGCCCGCGAGGCGCGCCTGTGCTCAGCGTGGCGTGCAGCGAGACGGGTCAGCCAGAGACCGCATTTTCCGGGAGTTCTCTCGCACATGGGATCTTAAAAAGCTAAAACCAAATGCACACTCGTAGATACAGAGGACAGAGTGGTGTCCGCGAGAGGTGGCGTGGGGGAGGAGAAGTGGGTGAGCTTGGTATTTTTTAATTATAGTAAATTGAATAAAAATAGAACAGGTGAATCCTCACAGAGGTACAAAGCAGAAGATTTTCAACAGGAGGATGAAGAAAAATTGTAGCATTGGGAAGGTTGCGGGTAGTTGGTCTCTTCCCAGAAGTGAACAGGGATGAGTTGGTGGAGTCTGGGGACTGCTGTGCAGGTTCATCTCCTTGTTCTGGGCAGGCCCCTCGGACCCCTGCTGGGCAGACGACATCCACTCCTCCCCGAGGCGCTTCTGTCCTTCATCTCTCTTTCCTTTGACAGTTTTAAAATTTCAGTTAAATCAGTCACTTAAGAGTTTGCTAAAATCACTGCTGGTGTTCAGATGCTGTATCTGAAGGCTGGATCTGCTGCCTCAGGTGTGTCCTTCCTCGTGTCTGAGGAGTTAAGGCATCAGGGGTCACAGTCTTTCCTTGTGTTTGTGTCAGAGTTTCTACCTTATCCTTGGAGACATTTTATCATCTTTACAAAAGTATCCAGGGCCTCAGGATCGATTTGTGTGTATATACATACAAATATATGTATTATATATATATATATATAAATCAGGATCGATCCAGTCATCAAAACCTTTACAAAGGGAACTGTTGTCATCTTACTGTAAGGATTTTTGTGCATTACTTATTTCCCTTAGAAAATTTAGGCAAGATTGTTTCTTTTGTAACTACATTCTCACAGAGTCAATCTGTAAGTTTCTATTACCAGATTGGAAAAAATACAACAAACACATTATTGTGGCACAAAAAGCAGTTGGGGCACGGCTGATTCTGCACCTGAAATAGAAGGCGACTTCTCAAGGATCTTCCTGGAAACCCTTCCCTTGGAGGACGTCACGTGCTGCCCTGCCCTTGACCTCAGTGCTCGGTGGAGCCGGTCCTTCCCATCAGCCATTCTCGTGCTCACGTTTAGTAGCGTCCAGGCTAGGCATTTGCGCCATTTTCTTTTGTGATATTGTGAGTTAAAACGTAAAGAAATTCAGTATAGTAAAGATGGGTCTTAGCTATTATACAGGAGGATCTGTCTTCTGAAGAACTCGGTTATTAAATGTCTCAGCTGCATGATGGTTTTGACACGTGCAACTCAAGTTTGCTTTGTAACAAGTTTACAGAATGTTCGAGTTGATGCCGCGAGGACTCTGCTAAGTTCAGTAACTAAGGTTTTTGTTATTTAAAGTGAGAAGCGTGTATCTGATTTATTTTCAGAGTCAAATGTGAAGGACATCTCCACTGAAATGCAGGGCACACGTGAAACATTGAGACACATTGAGCTTTTTCTCCATTTCCACCGGCTGTTTGCTCTTCCCACATGAGCCCGTATTCGTATGTTCGTACCTTTTGCAGAATGAAGCCTTCACTGACTGTTCGCCTTGACAGTCGGCTCCTGTTTGCAAGTCCGTAAGTTCCTGTACAGTGTGCAGAGCTGGCGCAGACCCCTTGCTGAAAGCGCCGGTCTCTATCTAATGTGGTAACGAGAGTCTTCACTCCACTTTTGGACGCAGAGATAAATCCCCTCTTAAAATACACAAAGACTTGTTTGAACAACTTCGGGAACAGTGTCTGAGGGACTGACAGCTGAATCTGGTAATGAGAACCGGCGATTCATTTATTTTGTTGTGATTGTTCTAATGTCTTTTATGACTTTTATATGTGTATACATGTCTCTTTTTCCTAAGCTTTTTCTCACAAGTAGACTTCATGTATAACTGATTCACTTTGTTATAAAGCGGAAACTAATACACCATTGTAAAGCAATTATACTCTAATAAAGATGTAAAAAAATAAAAAATACATAAATAAAATACAGTTTAAGGAAGTAGATATCTATTTTCAATAACGTTGAAATGCCTTTTGTGTGTCAAGTCCAAGTTATTCAAATGTTATGCCGTTTTGGTGAGTCTTTTGATCTTTGGAGCTCATTATAGCAGTCTATTTTTGCAGAATTAGAAATCATTCAACAGCATGGAGTCCTACCTTTTTTCCCTCAAAAAGTGCATCCTAAGTAGGTCATTATTGACAATCTTGCTTGTTTCCTTTGATGGCTATAAATTCACTGGGATGATGGACTCAAGCAGACATCTGAGTGGCAGTTACAAGGTCAGTATCACTGATCAAAGTTTGGCCCTAAACAAATTTTCAAACAGAAGATTAAAATACTTAATATGACCATATGACCTTTTTCCTGGGTTATGGGAAAATATAAGCCCTGCGTCTCAGCGCCACTGTGCCGCCGTGTCTCTGGGCATCACTCTTCCTACGGAAGGACTGCGTTCGTGTTCAGGTCTCCCGCGACCTCGCGTAGACCGCTGGGGGCCACTTGCTTCTCAGCCCTGCGGCCCGTCAGGCCGTGTGGGGGGCTGTCTGGATCTGAGCCATCGGGTGGATGGAGGGCGTGTCACGGAGGAAGTGAGGGCGTCTCAGTCAGCCCAGACCTTCCCCGCGGAGCCCTCGTGCAGACCCCATGCCCGTGGTGGCCACCACCCTCCTGCTTTTCATCTCCAGCCCCCTCGGGGGGCCTTTTGCTGCCTCTTCATCCTCAGTTTCCAGCGGGGTCGTTCTCAGACCTTCCTGCCCAGTAGAGTCACCCGGGGAGTTTGCAGACCCCTCACCGCTGCCTGTGAGGCCAGGCTCTCTGGGGGGCCCCGGGGGTAGTGGTTTCCGAAGCACAGCCGGGACTGCCCCCAGCGCCCTCTCCTGAGCTCCTGGCCTCAGCTTTTCTCTCCGCTCTCCTTCTTCAACAGCTTGGCCCCCAGCCCTGCCAACCCCATCACCCCCAGCCTTTTCCCTGTGGCTCCTGGGGGCAGCCCTGAGGGCTCTTTGGTCCTACAGCTCAGAGAAGTGCGGGGGCTCCATATGGAGTTTCTATCGGCCGTTGCCGAAGTCAGGGTGGACCCACGGATCGCACGAATCTATCGGTGATAGGGAACCGTTGTTTCCTAAAACATGAATTTCCCTTTTTGTGTTCCAGATTAAAATAATTTAGAGATTTTCTTTGCAGTTAATATCGTACCTGATGGCATGTCTCAATTCACAAGAAGTGATGGAAACCATCATTTCTGAGGAGGCTGGAAAGAGTGACAGTGTAGGCAGTGGAATAACTGCACTTTCCTCATCCTGCCGCCCTTGACTCTGACCTTTATGCTTCAGAAGTACGCCTGTGAGACTGAGCACGGGTGTGCCCGCAAACGAGCGTTTGGTTTCTGAGTTTGCTTCGTGTTCACTTCGCTTTTTCTGTCGACTTGCAGTCAAGCGAGTGGGTGGATTTTCAGCAGAAACTGATGTTAATTTAAACTCAGAGGCTTTCAGAAACAAAAGTGAGCATCTGTTGTTAGGTGAATCCTGGGAGGCGGTCGGGGTGAGCTTCCTGCGTTGGTCCTGCAAACCTGCCCCACCTGTGCCGTGTGTTCCAGGCTGAGTTCTCTCCTGGGTCACGGTCCCTCTGCCCAGGGTTGGTTTGTGTCACCATCAGCAGGGTCCTTGGATGAAAGAACATTTAACCGTAGTGTATGCAACAGTTTTTCCCCACTTAGTTTTGGGTTTTGTGCCTTGCTAGGAAAGCATTCCTGAGTCCCAACAGTCCAGAAGCTATTTATCTCAAGTTTTCAATTTCATCTTTAATGCACGCGGCATAAATAAGGGTCCAATTTACAGGTTCCTCGTGGAGTTAATCCGTTGTCCCAGCATCCTGTATTTTTGTTCCTCACCGTCAGCGGTGCCGGCCGACATCCAGTCTCCATGTTCAGAGGGACTCTGGGCTCTCCTCTGTTCTTCTGGTCGTTTTCTTCAAACCCTGTATCATTTTTTCCACAGTTTTAATTGTTATAACTTGGTGATGCCGTATCCTTCAGTTATAAGATGTAATTAACATCAACATACCCCGTTATTTTTTGTACCACAAAGAACATCCATTGTAATATACACCTTGATTTCACAGATGCTAAATTATGAACAGAAATCCATGTTAGACCCAGTGGCAAACTTCAGATACTGGTATTTGACAGGGGGAGGGTCCCACCACTTCTTTTTCTAATGATGCTCGAACTCTTCTTGGCCTTGTTTTCCTTTTAATCAGCGTCTTTTTGTCAAGGTCCAAACTGATTCAGATTCTGGTTGGAATACAGTGACTGCATAGACCGATTTGGGGACAGTTTTCCCATCTACAGGCATTTCTCTATTTAATCAGTATTTCTTTAATGTCTTTCAATAAAGGATTAAATTTTCTCCTTTGAAGTCTTCAAGATGTTTTGTATATTCCTGGGTATCTAGTGGATTCGGGGAAGAAAGATTATATTCTTAATTTTTTTCTCCTGGTTCTATTGTATAAATACATGAATCATATTGATAGATTGCAATTTTATCCAGCCATATTGCTAGATGTTCATGATTTCTAATATGTCTATAGAGTCTTTGGTTTTATTTGTGGATATGAATACCATCTGTGAATATTGTTAATGCCATTGAATTTTTATGCCTTTTTTCTCCTGTCTCATGGTAAGCGAAGGTAAACAAAATGATGTTTACTGGAGGAGCTGTAACCAGCTGCTCTATTACAGATTCACAGAATTAGTATTATTCTTCCTGATTTTGGAGTTCTTTATATGTTCTGCATCTGAGTCTTTATCAAACATATGTGATGCCAAAATCTCTCACTTTGTGGGTTCCTTTTTGCTCCCTTAATAATATCTTTTATTGAACAGAATTTCTCGATTTTAATGCAGAATACTTTATCAATTTCTAATTTATGGGTAGAACTTTTTGCATGATGTTGAAATAAACTTTACTCCATGTTCATGACGATATTTTCATTTGTTTTTTCTTTTAAACATTTTATTATTTGCCTTTTGTTTAGATCTTAAGTCCAATCAGAATTTTTTTTCTTTCTTTTCTTTTTTTTTTTTTTTTTTTTGTATGCTGTGAAGCAGGGTTCCAGGTTCACATTTGTGTGTGTAGCAAAGATGATTCTTTCCAGACTTCACTGCAGGACCACGTTCACGGCCCATGACGTGATCGTGTGTGTGTGTATCTCTTTCTGGATCCTGGATTCTGTCTTTCCCATTGAGCTTTTTTTCCTTGAGCAGATGCCCCGTTTGCTCTTGTAATAGTTCTTGATATCCGGCTGTGTACGTCTAAAGCTTTGTTTCTCTTTTCCAAGATTGCCTTGACTGCACTTGAGTCTTGTATTTCCATTTAAAATTCAGAATCACTTTATCAATTTCTAGAAACTTGCTGAGGTTATGATTTTCTATTGTTTTGAATCTGAGATTAACCTGGGGAGAAGTGACAACTTGACGATGTTAATTCATCCACTTCACGCGCACGATCTATTCTATGATATTTAGATCTCCTTATGTCCTGTTAATAACGTTTTTAAAATTTTCAGAGACCTTGGACGTCTCTTGTTTTTTTTGGCTGCGTTGGGTCTTCGTTGCTGACTGCAGGCTTTCTCTAGTTGCAGTGAGCAGCGGCTGCTTTTCGTTGCGGTGCGCGGGCTTCTCACTGCGGTGGCTTCTCTTGCTGCAGAGCACGGGCTCTAGGCACGCAGGCTTCAGTAGTTGTGGCACATGGGCTCAGTAGTTGTGGCTCGCGGGCTCTACAGCGCAGGCTCAGTAGCTGTGACGCACCGGCTTAGTTGCTCCGCGGCATGTGGGATCTTCCCAGACCAGGGCTCAAACCCATGTCTCTGCACTGGCAGGCAGATTCCTAACCACTGCGCCACCAGGGCGGCCCCAAAACCTTGTGCGTCTTTTATTAAATTGATTTCTAGATGTTGGTGACTTTTTTTGTTAACATCTTTATTGGAGTATAATTGCTTTACATTGTTGTGTTAGTTTCTGCTGTATAACAGAGTGAATCAGCTATACGTATACGTACATCCCCATATCCCCTCCCTCTTGCGTCTCCCTCCCACCCTCCCTATCCCACCCCTCTAGGTGGTCACAAAGCACCAAGCTGATCTCCCTGTGGATATTGGTGACTTTTAATGCTGCTGGAAGTTGTATCTTCTTATATCTTTCAGTTGTTATACTTGTTGCTGATGTGTTGACATGTACTTTCAAAATATTGACATAGTATACCATTAACTGATACCTTTATTAATACCATGACTAATCATTTATCTATTTTCATACTTTAAGATTATCTCTGTGCTCAGTAATGGCATCCGTGGAAAATGCTTTGTTTTTTCCTTTCCAACCTTCAGGCCTTGTAAGTATACAAAGGCAGATGCTGGCTGGGAGCTGCAGGGCATGGCTGCGGGGAGGTGGCGGGGTGAGCATCTATTTCTCAGTCCCCAGGAGGAAGTTCTCCAGATTCAACACTGAGGGCCACAGATGCTCTGAGTCTTTCTTAGAGGTTTTCCAGAAGGTCAGGGAAGGTACCTTTTATTAAAAGGCTTCGCTGTGAATGACTTTCATCAAATGGCTTTTTGAGACTCGCTCACGGTCACAGGAGTGTCCGTGTTCTGAGCCTGTGACGGGGTGCCTCCCAGGAGCCCTGTCCGCCTGCCCTGCGTGGTCCCGTCCCACTTCTGTCCAGGGCTAGTCTGCGTGTCCATAGTGTTGGGCTGATGTGGCGATACTCAGTTACAGAAACCCCGCTCCATCTTGGGGGCAGGTCCTTTCTGTCTCAGATCACGCTTTCTGGGGGATGTTGTGTTGTGAATGGCCAGCTGGAGCGGCCCCGGGGCCCAGACGGGGAGCTTCCGGCCGGCAGCACAGAAGCGGGTGGTGGCCGACCTGTCACCCGGAGCCCACTCCCACCTGACTGCTGCCCCCATGGCTGACCGCGGCCGCAGGGGACCCGCATCCAGGTCCCAGAAGCTGTGAGGTGTTGGATGTCTTGTTTTGTGGAGGTAGGTAACTGTTACATGGAGTTGCAGTTACTTTCAGATGAGAAACTACAGTCCCTTCCTTGATTCACTTGTTCAAAGAGTATTTTCCTTCTTATATTTTTCTGGATTCAATTTGGTAACATTTTCTTTAGGATGTTTACATTTCTGTTCAAGAGGGTGTTTGGTAAGTAAATGTAACTTATTATAACCTCCTTACAGGTTTTAGAACTAGCTTAGCTTGGGGTTATAAATGAGCTAAATGCTGTTCCTTTTTTGTTTTTCTGGAAGAGTTTGTATAATAGCATTATTTTTTCCTGAAATATGTGGCATTAACTGCTGAAGCTATATAGGCCTAGAGTTTACTTTGTGAAAGATTTTTCATAGTGAATTCAGCTTTTAAAACATGTAGTAATATTTGCATGAAAACAGTGGTGAACAGGAGTAACCGGGTGGGTGTGGCTATTCCAATAAAACTTTATTTACAGAAACAGGCCTTTGGCCGCCCTGTGATTAGATCACTGATTGTCAACAGCTTTTTAAAGATAAATAATGCATTAAAAGATGTAAATTTTCTTTGAAACACATTTCAAGGAGTTGTAACTCGATTATCCATTCCAAGTACATTTCCACTGTGATTTTTACATTGACCTGCAGTAATTTGGAAGTAGATTGCTTAACTTTGAAGGAGAGGAGATTTTATGTTATCTTTTTTGCCTCATTTTCCACTGTAGAGTATGTGAAAAGGACACAATCTGAGTGATTTAGACCCTTTGACCTCCTCCCTCCCCCCTCCCCTCCCCTCCCCCTCCCTCCTCTCTCCCTTCCCCCGCCCCTCCCCATCCCCCCTCCAGTTGTCCACATCCCCATGCCCCCTCTTGCTCTCCGGCACTGCACTGAAGCTCATCCTTACAGGGGTTTAACCCACACTTTGTTGACCTACAAGCCCCAGGTCATCAGCTTACTCAGGAATGTGTGCTTATATTCAGAGAAACATAACGTTCCAAGTCTGAGGAATTCTAGGTCAGCTGTCAGAATCTTTCCTCATTTTTTGCTCAGTTTCACAGTATTTTGAGAAAGTGCATCCTGTGTTGCCATCTTTAGCTGCGCCATTTCTTTATTTCATCGCGAGGGAGAGGGCTCGTCTGTGTGTGTTACTGCTGGTGGTTCTGAGGGGGGCGTGGAGCCCGGTGGTCCCTACGTCTCCTTTAGTGACGCCTGCCTGGGGTATAAGTGCTGCGCCCTCACTCACAGGCGGCAGTGGGCAGTGCACGCCCACCTCCCTGACACTCTGGGCCCCCTACTATGAGGCCAGTGATGTGGACAGATGTGGTGCCTGACCCTCTGGTGCTGCCCTTGTGGTCAGATGTGGGGAGCACGCAGGATGAGGAGGTGCTCCCTGGAGCCTGTGGTCCTGAGGGCAGCACCTCCGGCCCCGGCCTTGCTGCTGGCCCCCTGGGAACCACCGTCTCCTGGAGGCTGACCCGGGTCTGTGCCCTCTGCAGCTTCTTACTATGAGTAACCTCCTCGAAGGTGTTTGAAGGCAGCCCTCCTCCTGATGCCATGGAAATGTTTAATTCTTCTGGGATCCAAGTTTTTAATGCTCTGACTCTCTGTTGTAAGTAGAGGGCTGGGGTTTTGCATACAGACATCACTCTGATGAGCTGAAGGATCCTGGGAGCAAACCTCAGCCCCCACTGCAGTTTCCACTGGTCCTTCCAGCAGGACCTGAGGTACAGCCTGAAGTGGGTGGTGATGCTGACGAGCCTGTCTGGATGTGAGCCTGTGTGAGCCCTGCTGGGGCCTGCTGGGTCCTGGCTGTTGATTTCATGAGGGATTTTGTAGAGGTGATGTGTTTCCATAAATCCTCAGTACAAAGCAGCATTAATGACCGCCGTAGCAATGAATAAATCTTCTATACAAACAAGTAGACAATAATATCACATTTCTTATGTTATCTGAGGTTGAATTGACGTATTTTATGGATTTTCTTAGAAGGTACATTTTCAGTTGAACAAACTAAATTAGGAAGACAAACAGGGTAAAACTGAATCATATAATAACTCATTTCAATTCAATAAAAGTTCACCTGAAATACACGTGATAAAAATTAGGCATTTTCGAAGTTAAAAAAATAATACCGATGAAACAGATGAGCTGTTTTTTCTTCTTCTTGATCCCTTTCATTTTTATTTCATTAAAAAAATGTTTGTTTCGCTTCCTGTCTGTCTAGCCTGTGTAGGTGCCAAGTACACCAGACTGTAAGTGCTGCCACAGGGTCCTCACGTTATAAGACATAATCCAGGACCTCACGCAGACCATGCATGTGCTGACTTACACTGCTAACCAGTGAGAGAAGTGTGTCTCCTGTCTCCCACCAGCATCCGTGAAATCCCAGCAGGTTACTTTGCTATCTTGCAAGCTGAGTCAAACCTCAGAACCTCCGTCAGTGTCAGTGATAAATTGCTTGAATTTGATCATTAGAATGGAGTGATATAAAAAATGTTCATTTTAGTATTTAGATATATAATTACACATTTATGTATTATTTCATAATGTCTTTGTGTAACCAGAATGAAACAAAAATATAAATTAAAATAGTACATAGATAAAGTGATGTATTTTGGGGTCTGTGACGTGGAAGTGACCCATGGGAGACCAGGAAGGACAGGAGGGAGTCGGAGGGATTACATTCTTACCCTGTTCACGAAGCGATGCTGCTTGGTGGTAGATGGTGATACGGGAAGACGTATGTTTCCACATCCAGAGAAAACACTTGAAAATAGAACAAAGCTATATGGTTAAAACAAAATGGAAATGGAAAACTAGCACATACTTCAAATTCATCCAAAGATGGCAGGAAAGAAGGAACCAGAAGGATGGAGAACAGATGCCCAAACAGAAAACAAGACCAAACATGGTGGAAATAAGTCAGACCATGTGGACAGTCACCTCCAGGGCAAAGTCTGAGGGTTCATTTAAAAAGCTGGAAACTTGACAAGACCCCACTTTGCGCTGTTTACAGGGATCACATTGAGAGAGACACAGAATGAGAGAAAAGGGTCTACTCAGACTTAGGTCCGGCTCCTCTGAGGACGACGGGGCTGGGGGTGAGGCTTCAGCAGGGGGAGGGCATGCACACGGGGCCTGATGACCTCTGAATCGGTCTGTCCTCGCGGGTGGGGAGGTGGCTTGACACACCCAGCTCCTCCTGCTTCTGCTGAGAGGTCACCTTGGTTCCAGCGGAGGGCCGCTCCCAGGGTCACGTTTGCAGGAGCTGTTGGGCACCAGGTGTCCGCACTCCGCAGGGAGCCTGGAACTCACTAGATTGGCCTTGTTTTTAACGACAGTTCTCCTGCAGGTTGAGTTCACACGTAAGTAGACGAAGGATCAAACATTCCTCTACTCTGAGTGCCCTTCCTATTCTACACGCTCAGCAGGCCCTAGGAACACAACGGAATTAACATGCTTTCCACATCCAAGCTGTTGCAGGCAGGTGAGTGATTAAGGTGATTATTGTAATTGCTAGTCCTGGGTCCATCCCGGCATGATTGTTCCTTACGTGCTTAGTCTATAGTGTTAGTGATAAAATGCTGTAAAAACCAGAAACACACTAAAGACAATGGCAATTAGATGTTCTAATTTTCACAGCCATTTTCTGTTTTGTTATTTTCTGTACACTGACCTACTACCAGGTTTCAGCTCCAGTGTTCATAACAAAGACCGTTTTGGCATTTGCTTAAAAATACGCACCACTTACTTTAAATTCTTCTGCTGACAGTACTGGTGGAAGGCATGACATGGAGACTTAATGATTTTATTTATGCATTCGGAGCTGCACGTGGATGACGGTAGTGGATCATGTGGAATTAGCTTGGGACCTACTACAGCGTTCATAGTAATTAAACAAGACATTCGCTTTCCAGGCATTAAGATCATGTAGCTTGAGAGCCAGCTGTTTACCACTGAATCATTGCAAGGCCGCTGCCTTCACTGGAAACGGCAGGGGTTCTCCTTGGGGCTGTTTAGAACGAAGCTTCTGGACCACAGTGTGCATTTTAAAAGACAGACGTTGTCATATCCATAACACGTTTATCAGCACATTACATTGTTTTATAATTTTGATGAGGAGTGTTCTGTAGAAGCTTTAAGGCGGAAAGGGCTCGTTGTAGTTGATCATAAAAAACATATCTGTGTTTGAACTTGTATTCAGTATTTCATAAAATGCTAAATACCTTAACAAATAAGTCATGACATAAAGGCCTATCCTGTGACAAGACTGTTACTTTATCACATGCTGAACACGGACAGATGTACCCAAATGTATGCGATGGACATTCAAATAGCCTGAGTGTCTTTTTATATGTTTAGAGTTTTTTATGTAAGTTCATGTAAGTGGAAAAATCTTTGTCTTCTAGTTTACATCCTAAAATTGTCTGACCTGTCTGTGAAAATGAACTATATTGCCATCAAAGTCCTGGCCACCGATTATGAAAGTGGGAATGTGAGTGTGGGCTCGTCCTGGAGGGCACCCTGAGTCTGGGAGAGCACCATGACCCAGGCCCCTGGAGGAGACTGGTACCACTGTGGCCACCACGGGAGGGCGGATGGGTGTGGCAGGTGCTGGTTCTGGGGATGTGGTACCCAAGCAAGCTCTCATCTCTCTGCCCCACTTTTCTGGATGAAGGAGGAGGAGGTTGTTGGCTAGAGAGATATCCAGCTTCCTGGTGGCAGGTGTGAGGCAGGCAGAGCTTGGTCCATCTCAGATGAGCGATGCTTCCATGTGCCTTACCTGTGGGAAGGGTCGTTTATGGGGGTCTCATCTGCAAAAGGGGCCCTGCATACCTCCTATTCAGCCTGGGGCCGCCACAGGAGATAACACCTGTGAAAACAGCACATTGTAAGCTCTAAAGCACTGTGACCTCACCAGCTTTGATGTTTTTTTTTTTTTCTCCTGACATTTCTTTTTTGGCCAAAGTATACTAAGTTAAGTCTGTTCCCCCTGGGAACTTGGAAGGAGTGGTTAAATGAAGAGATTTTAGGAGTGTCTCTATTTTGTAATTAACTGCCTTTAACCTGTAAACATCCCTAAAGAATTTAAAGGTTACTGTATATATAAAATGCCAAACACACCCCTACAATTTTACATTATAACTTTCTTAGGAAACATTTTTCAAGAGTAAGTGCAGTGTGAATTTAAAGCAGCTCAAATCCTGATTTAGCAGAACTTAAATAATTATTATAACAGGTACTGCTTAAATTAAAAGCCTAGCTTCAGCAAGAATGTCCTAACAGAAGCAATGTTGACAGTGTATCCCTTTCATTTTTATTGTACTTTGAAGTCTCTGAGTCACTTTTATGTATGTATATTATTTAATTCATTGTTGCATTGCCATGTGGGTCAAAGATAATGTCCTTTTAAATCAAAATGAATAAAATAATCATGGAATCACATGTTAACATGCAGAATGGACCATAAGGGTTCACTTATCTCCCAATATAGATGCCAAAACTGATGGCCAGAGAGGAGTGATAACTTACAGAAGGTCACGTAACCAAGAAAAATAGGTCAGGTGAGCATTTCCGATTAAAGCTACGGATGTAGCTTGTGTGTGTGCATTTGTAAGTTAAGCCCCGCCCGTCCGAGGCACTGCTCGGGTGGTGAGGACATGACCTCGTGGTGGTGAGCTGCCTGGGGCGTCCTCCACAGCAAGTCTCAGCACGTGACCCAGCTTTCCTGGGGATGTCGTTCGTGTCTTTTTAAACTTCAAACTCTTGCTTTTGTGGGCAGAATATTACCTGTGTTTCCAGTGTAAAACTTTCTTTTCTGTTGGTTGGTATAAAATGAATGCATTTAGGTCCTGTTTTTCTTTACCCCTAAGAGGCAAGCAGTAGTTGTTTTGATGTATTTTTAGTGGAATATTGCCTGATTGTCATTTTTTCCCCCGTATCTGAACTCTTTGGGGACGTTTGTGTTTTATTTAATTGGGGTGTAGTTGTTTTACAATGTTGTGTTAGTTTCTTCTGTACCGCGAAGTGGAGTTCCCTGTGCTGTGCAGCAGGTTCTCATTAGTTATCTGTTTTATCCATATTGGTGTGTGCATGTCAGTCCCCGTCTCCCAGTTCATCCCACCCCTCTTTCCGCCCTTTTCTTTCTAAATCTTGGCTGTGGATTTTCCTGGCGCGATGGCTCTTCCTGGCTGTCTGCCCATTGATGCCATTATCCTTTCATTTTGTGTGAAGTGCTGCAGGACTAACAAAGTCGACTTTTTCTCTCTGGTACCGAAAGTGGCTTCATTTTTACTGATACGTAAATAGTGTGAAAAGATAACCTACCAGGAAAAGCCCTGGATTGCATTCACCTTCTGCTGGTTTGAGACAGGCTATTAGAAACTTTCACAGGTAATGTCTCATTGACTCATTCTATCACCCAGGGAAGTTGGAATGATCTAATTTTACCCATCAGGAAACGGCGGCTCAGAGGAGGAAGGTGGATGGTCCAAATGTGTATGGCCAGCATGTGACAGGACTGGAATTAATTTTTATGTCCTCTGATGCTTTTTCTATGACACCACTGCACTTCTCTACAGGATCTTTTCATTTTTTACATATTGCAAAAGTAATTGCTCAAAAGTACATAAACCTCACAGTTTCAGTTGTACCGTGTATAGAATGTCTGCAGCCTTTCAGGGAATATTTTGTATGATCTTTCATATTCGTTAGACCCAGTAAACCAAGATCAAAGAGACGATATTAGAAGTTTAGAATTCTTTATAACAAAGTACTACTTATAATGCCCTTAGGTATGTATTGCTAAAAACTGGACTAAATTAAAAATCCATCCCTGTCTTTCTCGCCGTGAATAAACTGCTAAGGGATACAGATAGACTGTCTCCCTTCTCCGTGTGTTTTCATAGCTCTTTGTCTTTATTTTATTTTTGCACTTGATATTCATTCTTTAATTCATTTGTCAACAATTCAGTGAAGAAAATATGCTTATTTCTGAATAAACAAGGAAGGTGCATTAAGACTACTTGTGTACAATGCTATTTGGTAGAATAGCCATGAGCATCTGGTGGGTGAGAGGTCATCCACCGTGTTCTGTTACAGAACAGGCTTCTGTTTTGTGTGGTTCTCCTGGAAACCTTCAGCTTTGCCACACTCCTAACACATACATCACGGAGTGATTTGAGAGGGGTGTTCTTGGTTGTATAAGTAAATTAAAAAGCTATAAAATAGTTAAGTTTAGTTTTTATGATTTTTTTAAATTAGCAAGCAGACTGCTTCTTGCCACCTCCACTCATATGAAGGGCAAGCCATTTAGCAGCGAGTGTAAGAGTGGCCAGATGAAACCATCCATGACAGGTGATGCAGATACGTATATGAGAATTGGGGACGTTTACATAAAGTGTTGGTTTTTTGTTTGCTTCTTTCTTTCTCCTTTGTTTTTAACATCTTTACTGGAGTATAATTGCTTTACAATGGTGTATTAGTCTCTGCTGTATAACAAAGTGAATCAGCTGTACATATACATATATCCCCATATCCCCTCCCTTTTGCGTCTCCCTCCCACCTTCCCTATCCCACCCCTCTAAGTGGTCACAAAGCACCGAGCTGATCTCCCTGTGCTATGCGGCTGCTTCCCACTAGCTATCTATTTTACGTTTGGTAGTGTATATATGTCCATGCTACTCTCTCACTTTGTCCCAGCTAACCCTTCCCCCTCCCCGTGTCCTCAAGTCCATTCTCTACGTCTGCATCTTTATTCCTGTCCTGCCCCTAGGTTCTTCAGATCCATTTTTTTTTTACATTTCATATATATGTGTTAGCATACGGTATTTGTTTTTCTCTTTCTGAGTTACTTCACTCTGTGTGACAGACTCTAGGTCCATCCACCTCACTACAAATAACTCAATTTCATTTCTTTTTATGGCTGAGTAATATTCCATTGTGTATATGTGCCACGTCTTCTTTATCCATTCATCTGTCAGTGGACACTTAGGTTGCTTCCACGTCCTGGCTATTGTAAATAGAGCTGCAATGAACGTTGTGGTACATGACTCTTTTTGAATTATGGTTTTCTCAGGGTATATGCCCGGTAGTGAGATGGCTGGGTCATATGGTAGTTCTGTTTTTAGTCTTTTAAGGAACCTCCATACTGTTTTGCATAGTGACTGTATCAGTTTACGTTCCCATCAACAGTGCAAGAGGGTTCTCTTTTCTCCACACCCTCTCCAGCATTTATCGTTTGTAGATTTTTTGCTGATGGACATTCTGACCGGTGTGAGGTGATACCTCATTGTGGTTTTGATTTGCATTTCTCTAATGATTAGTGATGTTGAGGATCCTTTCATGTGTTTGTTGGCAATCTGTGTATCTTCTTTGGAGAAATGTCTATTTAGGTCTTCTGCCCATTTTGTTTGTTTGTTTGGTTTGTTTGTTTTTTTTTTTTTTTTTTGCAGTACGCGGGCCTCTCACTTTTGTGGCCTCTCCCGTTGCGGAGCACAGGCTCCGGACGCTCAGGCTCAGTGGCCATGGCTCACGGGCCCAGCCACTCCACGGCATGTGGGATCCTCCCGGACCGGGGCACGAACCCGCGTCCCCTGCATCAGCAGGCGGACTCCCAACCACTGCGCTACCAGGGAAGCCCATCTTCTGCCCAATTTTGGATTGGGTTGTTTTGTTTTTTTGATATTGAGCTGCATGAGCTGCTTATAAATTTTGGAGATTAATCCTTTGTCAGTTGCTTCATTTGCAAATATTTTCTCCCATTCTGAGGGTTGTCTTTTTGTCTTGTTTATGGTTTCCTTTGCTGTGCAAAAGCTTTGAAGTTTCATTAGGTCCCATTTGTTTATTTTTGTTTTTATTTCCATTTCTCTAGGAGGTGGGTCAAAAAGGATCTTGCTGTGATTTATGTCACAGAGTGCTCTGCCTATGTTTTCCTCTAAGAGTTTGATAGTGTCCAGCCTTACATTTAGGTCTTTAATCTATTTTGAGTTTATTTTTGTGTATGGTGTTAGGGAGTGTTCTAATTTCATTCTTTTACATGTAGCTGTCCAGTTTTCCCAGCACCACTTATTGAAGAGGCTGTCTTTTCTCCACTGTATATCCTTGCCTCCTTTGTCATAGATTAGGTGAGCATATGTGCGTGGGGTTATCTCTGGGCTTTCCGTCCTGGTCCATTGATCTATCTTTCTGTTTCTGTGCCAGTACCATACTGTGTTGATGACTGTAGCTTTGTAGTGTAGTGTGCAGTCAGGGAGCCTGATTCCTCCAGCTCCATTTTTCTTTCTCAAGATTGCTTTGGCTATTCGGGGTCTTTTGTGTTTCCATACAACTTGTGAAATTTTTTGTTCTAGGTCTGTGAAAAATGCCAGTGGTAGTTTGATAGGGGTTGCATTGAATCTGTAGATTGCTTTGGGTAGTATAGTCATTTTCATAATGTTGATTCTTCCAATTCAAGAACATGGTATACCTCTCCACCTGTTTGTATTGTCTTTAATTTCTTTCATCAGTGTCTTACAGTTTTCTGCATACAAGTCTTTTGTCTTCTTAGGTAGGTTTATTCCTAGGTACTTTATTCTTTTTGTTGCAATGGTAAATGGGAGTGTTTCCTTAATTTTTCTTTTAGATTTTTCATCGCTAGTGTATAGGAGTGCAAGAGATTTCTGTGCATTAATTTTGTATCCTGCAACTTTACCAGATTCATTGATTAGCTCTAGTAGTTTTCTGATAGCATCTTTGGGAGTCTCTATAGTATCATGTAGGATAGTATCACATAGTATAGTATCATGTCATCTGCAAACAGTGACGGTTTTGCTTCTTTTCCGATTTGGATTCCTTTTATTTCTTCTTCTTCTCTGATTGCTGTGGCTAAAACTTACAAAACTATGTTGAATAATAGTGGTGAGAGTGAGCAACCTTGTCTTGTTCCTGATCTTAGTGGAAATGGTTTCAGTTTTTCAGCATTGAGAATGATGTTTGCTGTGGGTTTGTCATGTATGGCCTTTATTATGTTGAGGTAAGTTCCCTCTATGCCTACTTTCTGGAGGGTTTTTATCATAAATGGGTGTTGACTTTGTCGCAAGCTTTCTCTGCATCTATTGAGATGATCATATGGTTTTTATCCTTCAACTTGTTAAAATGGTGTATCACATTGATTGATTTGTGTATGTTGAAGAATCCTTGCATCCCTGGGATAAACCCCACTTGATCATGGCGTATGATCCTTTTAATGTGCTGTTGGATTCTGTTTGCTAGTATTTGTTTTTTGAAATCCTGTCATTCTAAATTTTCTCCATGCACTTCTTTACATTTATATTTACGTACAAACTTAATTTTTTATATCTTAGGTGCTGCGTGCTCTTTTGCTCTTCAAGAATTGATATCTGTGGACACTTTCCTTGCCAAGAGATACAGAACTGATATTCTAAGTACATCAGGTGTGTTACGTCTGTTAGGCTCACGCTTAGTGTCACATTAGAGGGTAACACACTCTAACCGTGAAGAGAGTGGGGAACAGTGTTCGCATAACTCCCAGGGCGGCTGCCTGGCTGCGCCTGTGGGTGGATTCCTGGAGGCAGAGACACCCGATTCCAGATCAGGCGTGACAGACGCCCTCGTTATTCCCGGACCCTTTCCAGGAGGCAGGTGGCACCTGCGCCAGCCACACGTTGGCCAGCTGCTCCTCCAGCTGCTCCTCCAGCTGCTCCTCCAGCTGCTCCTCCAGCTGCTCCTCCAGCTGCTCCTCCAGGTCCCGTCCACACTAGGTACTGTTGTTCTTTTTAAATGTTTGCCTATCAATTAGTTTAAAAATCATAAATCAGGGCTTCCCTGGTGGCGCAGTGGTTGAGAGTCCGCCTGCCGACGCAGGGGACGCCGGTTCGTGCCCCGGTCCGGGAGGATCCCACATGCTGCGGAGCGGCTGGGCCCGTGAGCCATGGCCGCTGAGCCTGCGCGTCCGGAGCCTGTGCTCCGCAACGGGAGAGGCCACAGCAGTGAGAGGCCCGCGTACCGCAAAAAAAAAAAAAAATCATAAATCATTGTTGAGTAACTGTGAGTCTTTGGGTTACTGGTGAGCTGGCATCTCTTTTCAAATGTATTGTTCATTTTATTCCTTCTTTTGGGAATTCCTTTTCATGTCTTTGACTCCGTTTTTATAGGATGTTCACTTGTCCGTCTTCGGTTGTAAGACTCTTCCTGTTAACCTCGTGTCTACTATATGCATATATTTTTGTATATGGAGTTCTTGTCATACAAAATTTTATATTTCCATGTAGTGAATTCCATGAATCTTTTTCTCAGGAATTTCTGGCTTTTGAGTTAAGCTAACCTGGTAGTTTTTCCACACACATGCTAATATTTTCTTCAAGAACTTTTGTTTTTCTATGTTTTTACAAGGGTTGATCTCTCTGGGAGTGTTTTTGAAATAAGGTATGAGAACCATGTTTATAATAATCGAAATCACTAAGCAATAGTCTTAGGATATTTTGGGGAATTCTGTGGTGGTCCAGTGGTTCGGATGCAGCACTTCCACTGCCGAGGGCCTGGGTTCAATCCCTGGTCAGGGAACTAAGATCCCGCGAGCCATGTGGTGAGGCTACAAAAGCAGAATATATTATGAACTATTTCCAATGATGTAATTAACCTTTCTGGAGCCTTCCTCTGCCTCTTGCATCCGACCGTTCAGCACCACAATATGTGGTGGGCTTAATGTTTTATGGATCAATTGTCTTCCCACAGCGCCAGTCTTATTTCACAAAATGTAACTTTAGTATCATCCTGGTAAACTTCACAGTCGTCTTCACGGATTGTTATTGGAATTGCGTGGTTGTGAAGATTCATTTGTGGGAAGAGGGTGGCCTTCCTACTTCACTTGTTTACAGAGCATCCCCTGTGCCCCTGGCCGATGGCTTCTGCTGTGAGAGCTGGGAACCCGGCAGTGAGGCCGGGACGCCTGGCTCCGGCACGAGGCCCACAGTCCCGTGGGCTGAAGGGAGAAGACGAAGCAGGGGGCAGGGGTTAGGGCCCTGTGGCTGGTGGGGAGGTCTGTCCACAAGGCCCGTCTCAGCCAAGACCTACAGGTGACGAGAGGGGCCGCGTGGGACTCGGAGGGACCAGGGGACGCAGGAGCCGAGGACCAGATCCTGGGCCAGGCTGGGGGCCACCGCCGGGCTGGGACGAGGACCCGGGCCAGAGGGAGAGACTCTTCAGGCAGCGAGCGGCCCTGCGCTCCTGGGAGGCCGTGTCCAGAGGATGGGTGGCCTGTGTGGACGGTGGTCTGACAGGGTCAGCCTGGGTCGGGCAGGGCTGCAGTGGGGAGGGCGGCTGCCCAGGTACTGAGCGCAGCGTGGGCTCTGGGCGTTTCGTAGGCAGAGGCTGCGGGATGGGCCTCTGGACTCACCGTGCAGGTGAGGAGGGCGGGGCACGGGGGCCGCCGCGGGACAAGGACACAGCGAGGGCTCACCACTCACTGAGGCGGGGGCCCCGCACGGCAGGCGTTCGTTTTGTTCTGCATTTGGGGGGAGTTTAGGTTTGTTCTTAACGTTTTTGCTTTTGGGTACAGTTTTGTTCTTAATTTTTTGGGTTTTGAATGGCAAAGACCAACATGTAGTTTAAAGAAGTTGTTTTATGTCCGAGAAATGTCAAGACAGTGTGTTCAGTTCTGTAAAGCGGGGACCTGCTGACCGCGTCTGGTGTGAGGGAAGAACCCGGCTCGGCGGTCTGTCTTCTGTTCCTGCCTCTGCGCCTCTGGGCGGGTCCCCTGAGGACGGTGGTGC
Organism: Lagenorhynchus albirostris; assembly: GCF_949774975.1. Lineage (NCBI taxonomy): Eukaryota > Metazoa > Chordata > Mammalia > Artiodactyla > Delphinidae > Lagenorhynchus > Lagenorhynchus albirostris. The sequence continues at coordinate 88,525,514 of NC_083107.1, read as the reverse complement.
TGGGATCCCGGGAAGGGGGCTGTTATGTTTATATTACGGGGATCTTCATCTCTGGCGCACTCATGCCATTTGACAGAAGAGGAGTGATTTTCTAGAAGAAAGTGATGAGAAGAAGATTGTGATTTTGAGTGGAATGCTGAATGCTCTCCAGTTTGCTCATGTTCCTGACTTTATTTTGCAACAGTTTGAGCAGCAGTTGGCTTTACTTCGGGCAGTGTCACAGGGTCAGCTAGCACCTTAAGGCAACAGATGACTCGACTTAGTTCTCCACTGAATCCCTTTGCTTTCGGTAGCTGACTCTTTAAATGTCTAACACAGTTTAAATACTGTGTTTAACTTGTTAAAGCTCTGCCACCCTTCCTTTGGCCTCTGACCTGTGTTCTCCTCATGGGCCGGGTGGAGGGGGTTTCGTCCCCAAGACAACAGACTGGGAGAAACGTGGGTTGGTCGGTGATGAATTAGCTGGAAGTGAACATTGTACGTGAGCGTGTGCTTTACGCATCGATAGAAATGGGTCGAAGTTGCACCTCTTTGATGTGAACCTGAAACGGTTCTCCCTCTGAACGACACGCAAGGATCAGCCCTCTCCCTGCGGGGCTGCCCTGGTCTCGGGTTCCCTTGGGTGCTGGCTCCCTCCAGCCCTGGCCCCGCCAGCAGCCACCCCGGGTCCTCTCCTGAGTGTCCCCACCGACTCCACGTGGCCAAGGCCCCCAGGGAACGGCTGTTCTGTGCGGTCAACCCCACAAGCGTGTTCGTGGGCGCATCCGTGACTCGGGAGCCGGCGAACCTCCTGTTCCCACAGAGACACCACGTCCTGCTGGATTAAAGCTTGTTTTATAAAAGGATGCATGATGACCTCTGACCCCGCAGTAGGAATAAAACGCCTCCTTGCAGACACTGCCTCTTAGTCTTTTTTTTTATCAGCCTTTGGTTTTACTTTGAGTTCAGGGTGCCTAAGTTCACAACTGAGGGCTTGTCTTTGTGAGCCAAACCGCATCGTCCTGCCCTGAGTAATCACAGCACACTGACACGTATGCTGCGTGCCTCTGCGTGTTACGTGTGCGTGTGTGCACGTGTGCCTGCTTGGACGGCAGGGGGAGAGGCCGCGCCTGGTCGCACCCTCACTGCGGTGAGCCCTGGGGCCGTCTGGTCCTGGCCTGAGGACCCGCCCCCCGCGGCCTTCCCCCGCATCTCGCCCCTCCTGCCCCGCTCCTGGCTGCAGGGCGGTGTCCGAGGCCGTGTTGGCCGGAGCCCTGTGCCGCCACAAGAGGGGCGGGAGGGCCGCCCGAGTGCTCGCCCGGGACCCGTGCCCACCTGTGTGACCGGGCGCCGCTCAGGCGGGGGTGGGTCGATGACCTCACGCGGACGAGGGGACTTCTTCTAATTTATCCGAAGGTGCCTTTCTGACTCATCGTTCCCCACCTGCTAGAAACATGTTTTATACAAATCCTATAAAAACTACTCAGGAAGAAATATTAAAAATTCCATTATCTTGTGCTAAATTAATCAAATCCTAGTCAGATGCATGGGTATGTGATCAATACACAGGCGTGTTTCAGGAGGTTGTGAACAGGGGCAGGCGTGTTTTGTCAGGGTCCGTGCTCTCCCGTCCTCACACCCTCTTCGTCTCTGTTTCGTTTCAGACTAAAACCGGGACTGCCTTGTTGCACGATGAAGGGTCTGGACACGCCTATGACATTCGCCTGAAGCTAACGAAAGAGGTACTGACAATTCAAAAACAAGATGTCATCTGTGTTAGTGGCAGCAATCACAGTGCAAATGTAAGTGCTTCTGCGTCTGCAGGCCCCAGGGGTTTGTCTCAGAGTGTGTCTCGTAGATCAGCCCAGAGGCCTCCCCGGACGAAAGCCCCCTAAGAGTGGTCCTGCGGGACGTGGCCTGACAAGGTCCTCAGCCGTATCTAAATGTCCCCATTATTGCAAAGCAAAGCATCTTTTCAAGTTTGTATCGTTTACACTCTCCCTGACTTTCTTAATTTCTTCATTAATGTATTTTCCTTGAGCAGCTTTGTATTAAAAATATCCCCAGACACCACAGCATGAGATTGGACATATTCTCATTGGAAACTAGAGAGACGTAACTCGACAGATAATCTAATTCCTGAAAGAATAATAACTTGAGGGTTCCCATCTAGAACGACAGGCAATGAAAGATGCAGCAGGTGTTTTTCAGTGTCAGCCTGGTCCCTGCCTCTGTGGATACAAGAAGGGATTTTCACGTAAAGCTTGGTCCTTCTCAGCTTCAGTCAATTACAAGTGCAATTTTCTAAAGGGGAAGAAACTTATGTATTAGATGTGTTAGAATATTGAATAAAGATGAGGGAAAAATGCTTTTGCAAGTTTTATCTCCAAGTTTAACTTGGGACTATTGCAAATGATGTATATATGTATACAATATATTATACTTGAAATTTCCTATTTTCCTTCCAGTGGACTATTTTCCTTCCCTATTTTCCTTCCAGTGGACTTATACAGGTGCATTTTGTGTTACATATCCGCATATATGATTATATAGAGAAATTATCAACATCAGTCATTACTCTTTCCTTTGAATAGACCTTCCCATTAGCTGTGAAAATGATGAGCAGGAAACCATGTAGAGGAAAGGAGGTTCCCTCCGTGTATTTTTGGAAGATCCCTGAAGCTCTTCCATCCCCAGGTCACGGCTGGCTCTTCTGGAGGCTCTGGACACCCTTATTTGTGTGGGTTTCTGGGTCCTCACGACCTTTATGTTGGAGATGACATAAACAGGTCCATCCGCAGTCCTGCAGTCAACGTGTCCTCATCAGGTTCCCTGACGTCAGGTGACCTTGCCTCTGTGTCCACACACACACGGCACTTTATGACCCTCAGCGCTCATGTCTCCACCTGGATGGCATTCTCTTCCTTCTGTCCTGGAGCCCAAGGCCACCCCCCACGCCCCGTCGCCCGCCTGCTGCGCCCATTCTGGCCGCCGGCCTTGATCGAGGGCACCCCTTTGGGTCCAGGACGGTGGAGCCACACGAGGAGGGCGAGAGACAGGACACCGTCCTTCCCAGGGCTCCCCCCTGGAACCTCAGGCCCGGATCCTGCATCCCGACCTCCAGAGCCCCCGGCGCGCCCTGCAGAGCCCCACCCCGGCACCAGCTCTTGCTAAGACTCCCGCTGGCCCCAGTCTGATCTCTCTAGAACAGATAAAGCCGTCTTGTGCTCACCTTCTCTGGCCCCGTCACTGACCTTCCCTTTGCTAATTTCCCTCCACGTGTTCTAAATACCACACGGGACGGGGGATGGTGGGGAGAGGGGGAAGCAGGGGCGTTTTGTAAACACTTAAGTGTCACCCTTCTTAATAGTGAATTTGCACCCTACAGAAAATCGCAGACAAGTTACAGTAAAAGCAGGTAATGTTTCTGTGCTGTGTTGTCCAGGAAAAATAAATTACACTTTTTAGAATTCAGCGTTGGATTCCCTGCCCAAGGTTATGTTCTTGATGAAAATTATCGGCTCCTTCATAAGAAAAATGGGTGAGTGTTCAGACCTATAAATTTATGTTTACAATTTCAAGTGATTTATTGGCGCCTAAAGCTCGGTATTAGAACTCCCTGCTCTAAGTTAGAGGGTGGGGCACGTGGACTTGTTCCCGGTCTCTGCCGGCTCCATCCCTACTCGTCTCTGCTGATTCCTTAGGAAGCCCTCCTTTGTAGGAAAGGAGGGAGTATCTCCTTGAGTAAACATGCCTATCTGGGCTGGATAGTTGGGAGGGAGATTCTGAGGACATTTTTGTACCTAGAAGAACATACTCAGCTACTGAGATCAGAATGTCTACTCTACCCCAGATACAGAATCACATTGGGTTCAATCCCATTACTCAGGAAAAGTTGAAACCCTGTGTTCTTCAGATGATTATAAAAATAAAGCTAACCTGGACATGGGAGTTTATCGTGTGTTTGGAGAATGAGAAAGACGACTCTTCACAAAGGCCACGGCTGTTGGTACAGAATCAGGACACCTCTAAGGGGGTCGGACCATAGCGATTCTCGTATATTCATATCGTTGACTGTTTCCGCGTTAACCTCCACCAGAGAACCTGGTGGAGAGCGGTTATTTTCCATCGAAAATATTCTGAGGAGCAGGAAAGGAAGATGTAATAACGATGATTCCTCAGCTGATCAGCAGAAATGAGTGTGAATTTTACATCTCGCCAAACCTTGAGTCCCTGGGATCCCAGGAGATGAAAAATGTACCATCAGATTCAGCTCAACACACATTTACAGAAGGTAAAGTCAAGCAGTACCTGGCTTGTCACTGGGACCCCGAGGCCCAGCTAGTGCCTTAGAACAGGCGCTTCACTGTCGTGTGGGCGGCTCACACCGGTGCTTTGATTTTCAAGATCAGTTTTCTTAATAGAAAATAACACTGATGGTCGATTCTTACATTTCAAGCTCTGTTCTCAGTGGGGGGTATATGCTTGCTTCAAAATCAACACACTTTGTGATCCAACGTGTACTCAGAATGGGAGCCTGGAGGGAATTTGGTTCTCTCAAAACCTAAGACCGTTTACACTGAACTTTACACCTTGGGTTGTACTTACATTCTTTTTTTTTTTTTTTAATTATTTAATTATTTATTTTGGGCTGTGTTGGGTCTTCGTTTGTGTGCGAGGGCTTTTTCTAGTTGCGGCAAGTGGGGGCCACTCTTCATCGCAGTGCGCGGGCCTCTCACTATCGCGGCCTCTCTCGTTGCGGAGCACAGGCTCCAGACGCGCAGGCTCAGTAGTTGTGGCTCACGGGCCTAGTTGCTCCGCAGCATGTGGGATCTTCCCAGACCAGGGCTCGAACCCGTGTCCCCTGCATTGACAGGCAGATTCTCAACCACTGCGCCACCAGGGAAGCCCCTGCGCTTATATTCTTGATTGTTTGAGAAGTCAGGATTAAGGAGGAGACTTGTATTTTGTTTTCTTGAAACTGCTGAAAAAAATAAGCATTATATCAGTTAAGAATGGATGTTACTCTTATCGGGAAAGAGGGAGAGGAAACTCAATTTATTCTTTAATAAAAACCAATAGATTCTCAAATCTGCTGATTCATTATCAGACTTCAGAATCGGTGACTTCATATTTCGTTTATATTCCTATCCGTTCAGATCACCGTGGCGCTTGGAATGCTTAGAATCTCCGGGTTTTCTAATTATCTCCTAAAGAGAGTGTGTGCTTTGCACTATGAAAGAGCTGGCTTGTTCTCGCATTTCCGAGTTTCTGTCTAGATTGCTTTATTTTTGACATATTTTATTTTTCTAAACTGTAAGTTTACATTTGTGGTTTGAGTATAGTGAGGGAGTTTCATATAAAGAAAAAAATTTAGAAGATCTCTGTGTTGTATTTGGCCCTTTAAGTCATGGCACGTTTATGGTTGGAAGGTATTCTGGAGAATTCCATACCCTCATTTTACTGTTTGGGAAATTAAGATTCAGGAAGAGGAAGTTGTTGGTCTGAGTTCACAAAGTTAATTACAGAATTAGGCAGCATCTTAGCTACTCCTCTGCTAACGTATAGTCCAGGGATGCTGCCTGGTAAATTCTCAGGGTAGCGCAGAGCAGTGCAGACAGCCCAGGGAAGCACAAGCATCGCTGAACCCTGAAAATGCTGGGCGGCCGTTCCCACAGCGTGAGCTGGACTGGGTTTGCCGCCCCACGGGAGCTGGGTACAGCCGTCAGAGTGGACATCGGGAGGCAGCCTGGGCCAGAGCCAGAGGAGGGGACAGACCGGACTCTCCTAAGCCCCACCTGGAGGAAGAAAGCCCCAGGTCACAGGTTTAGAGTGTGAACTTGGAAACCAAGTCCTTCCCACAGAAGGGGCAGTGAGAGTTTTTGCCTGGCTGGGATTGGCTTCAGAAGGAAGAGGGCCCAAACCAGACAATTGTCCCCTGAGGACCCCTCCCCGACCTCCGCTCACTTGGGTCTGGTGCTGGAGTCTACACGTCCCATGTGGCACGAAGAGCCTCCAGCTGAAAACGAAGTTCGAGGTGGTGTCAGGTGTGCAGGTCCCCAGGTCCACGCGGAAGGAAGATGCAGGTCGCTTCTGGAGGAACACACTCACAGGTCTGAGACGACTCCCAGCTCCGGGTTCACGGGGACCTGCGGGGATGAAGCCACAGGGAGGAAAACCACCGTGAACCAGAGACGCAGAGATGGGCCTGTGGACACTTGGGGTTCTGAGAGGGTCAGGTGCGTTGCATGCAAGGTGCACGTTCATTACATCTGAACACTAAACGGGAGGTTCTAACAGTCGGACAAAGGAAGGAGGGTTGTAAAAAGGGAGCCAGCCAATGCGAGACCAGCCACAAATGGTCAGTGAAATCGGAATTTCAACGTATCAGTTAAATAAGAATCGGAAGAAACGAAGCGTCCGAGCTGTGAAGTAGATCTGAAGAACTCTCCGGAATGAAACGTCAAGAGCTGGAACACAGATGAGTGGCGTGGAGGCCCCGCGGGCAGCGAGGGAGCTGGCAGGTGGACGCGTGGAGCCGCAGGGAGAAGGTGGGGGGAGGGCAGCCGGGACCAGACGCCCCACGAGTCCCTAGTGGTGAAGGACCTGGATCTGGGGTCTGGGGCCCCAGCAGATTCCGAGAGGCGGAGGCCTGCTCTCCTTTTCTGTACCTGCTCCTCTGGTTTGTGATCAGGGGCCTCGCACAGAGCTGGAGGTGTCTGCTCTGGTCTCTTTCTGGAAGCGTGTGTGTCCTGTCGGTGTTCGGTTTTTTTCACGGGTCTGTCTGGCTAATATCACGAACCTGCGAACTGATTGTAGAAATCAGAATCGGGCCCGGAAACTTTTTGCTCTGCGTTCCAGGCACCGCGTGCGCTGGCCCTGACCTGACCTCACGGCCTTCCACTCGCTTGTCCCCTGTGGACACACGTTGGGTCGTGGCCCCTGTGCTGTGGACACGTGGGCGTTTGCAGACGTCCGTGAGCTGGCCCTGCCGCTCTCTGGGGCTGTGTGCACCCTCCCACCCAGGAGCTGGCTTGCTCCCTCCTTGGTTTCCCACTTGCGTCTTTGCACCTGTGTGGGCAAGTGGCGTTTGAGCAGAAGTAGATGCACTTCCGATCACGTTCGTGAGGATCGCTGAGCGCAGGTGATGCACTGATTGGCGGCCACGTGGTCCTGAGCCCGCGAGAGGCGTCTGCAGATTGTCCAGTACATCCCGATGGTCCACGGAGCCTGTTAAAAGCATTTTCAAAAGTTAGGTTTATGCCTTACGTAACAGATCCTGTGAAGAGTATCAGCAAATTGCTATTTTAGTGTATTTAGTGTATTGATTCAAGAACTAAACTTGGATTAAACTTTCTGAGACAGATGAATTTGTTATCACGACACTGCCGAAGTAATGGCCATTTCTGACAACTTCTGTACATGGTGCACAATACACACAATTCGATAATTGCTTTTTGTTGTACAATAAATGCCTTATTCCTACTTTTAGCCACTTAAACGGATACCCTTTCTGTAGTCCCCTTTTGCTTCCTATTCTTTGGGTCCATAAATCAGGAGTAGGTACCACCTCTATCTGTTTTAGTATTTAATTTAAAAATTTTTGAATTCTTTAATTTGAATTGAATTAATTGAATTAAATTTCTTTCTTTGAATTTAATCTTTATTACAGTATTGTATTTTCTTACACTAGTAATTATTGATTTCCCATCAGGCGTTTTGTCATTCAGCCAAAGTACCAGTGACCTAGTAACAAAACACTCTTCTGAACTCATTGGATACATTTCCTCAGCTTTGTATATTTCCCTGTTCTTGATATCTGTTTACTGACAAACATTCATTAGTTTCTTAATTTTTTCCATTTTTCCAGGACCTCAGCTGAAAATCCATTTCCTTTTAGTTTCTGAAAATTGGTTTCTACGTGTATATCCACACTGTAAACTGGCTCTGGGTCTCTAAGTGCTGCCTCCTGGGTCTTAGTGAGTTCCTGGTCCAGAAGGTTCCTGCGTTATCCTGCCAGGGAGGAGCGAGCCCCAGTTATGTCTGTGAGATGCAGGTCACTGGACCCCTGGGCCATTGCTCCAGCCAGTTCATCGATGCGGGGCAGATACTCCTTGCAGAGTGAAACACCACATCAGAAGGATTGGCGATCATTCCTACAAACTAGGATACCAAAGACAAAACCACCTTCTGAGCTTTCCTTTTTCAATGATTAACCCACTAGTTGAAGGATTCTATACGATCTTTGGGGTGGGCCTGTATGAAAAAATTAGTATGAATTATTCACTCATTATTAGTACTCTTTTGTCCCAGAGGAAATCTCTCTATATATATATATTCTTGTGATTGACTGACTGACTTTTAGTTGGAAGCAATCCTGCTCATGGAAATCACTGACTAGCCCTCTGCACGTGCTGGCATTAGCGATTCGTTCCTGTTTGAAATCTGTGTCGTGGAAAGGCCGCCTTTCTGCTCGGGAGGGTCATTTCCAGAAGAATCCTCTCCGTAGCTGAGGGCTGGGTGGTGAGAGAGGGTGCCCGTGTGGAAACAGATCCATGACACAGAAGGGGCCCTGCAGAGTGCAGGTCCGTCCTGAGACGCGACCCGTGAGCCCTCCCGGGGGAGGGGGTGGGAGCCGCGGAGTTGAACCAGCGCTGCCGAAGTCGCGCCCTCAGGAGGAGGGTGGGCAATCTCTCCCGAGAGGCTTCCGGACAAGCACCGAAGTGCAGGTGTCAGCCAGTAGCCAGGAATTCCCTCCTGCCGCCAGGACAGTGGCTGACTCCTGGCTTGTGGGATTCTCCCGGGCCCTGGCCCTCAGTGCTGTGCATTTGCTCATTAAAACGCTGAGGATTCGCCACGTAGTCCATTTCACCACAGTAGGGTGGTTCTGGCTTTAAAAATGTGAAAACCTTGAATTAGGGAATAGATGGGGCGAATTCGTTATAAAGGTTTATACCGCGACTTAGTTGAAGGGTAAAATAATAATTTATACATGTTTGTCTGCGTTTGTGTGCACACAAGCCACTGTGTAAGGAAATTAAATGCAAAAATATGTCATTCAATGAAACTTTGAATAACTAAAATCATAATAGCAATGTATTTTGCGTAATCTACTAAACATTTTTATTATTGTTTCCTTTAATTATGTAATTTTTCAACATAGAAAAAGTTGAAAAGTAATACGCAGAACCCCATGTAATTATCATCCGTATTTACCATATACCAACATATTTGCTTTAAATCTCTCCACTTTTTTAAAGAAATGAAATGTGCAGATACCGCTGAAGCCCCGCTATACTGATACTCGTATACACTGTTCCATTTAAATTTTCATTCTTACTTTACGTGGACTTTCCACAGCCAAATGGTGCTTCTCAATTTATATGAGTGGAATGACATTGTTCCTTCACTTGCAAATACTGTGCTATTTAAACTCACCCGTGAGACTATGGCGACGTGGTACCTGTGGATGGTCACTTCATCCCTGTGGTGACTGCAGACTCCCCTGGGAATAACCCAGAGGTGACTGATGCCTTTCCTGCACATTCTTGTTTGGATTCAAGCCCCCAAGAAGAGTCTGTGTTTTAAATTCAGCCAATATTTTGATCTCAGGTAACCTTACTTCCCAATAACGCATACATTCTTTCAAAACCCATTTTTGACCCCAGTGCGGTGAACTCTCTTTGTTGAGGTTTTGTGGGATGAACAGGAAGATGATCGTGCAACGTCTGCTCAGCTGCCGCTCAGCTTCGTGCGAATAGTAACCATCCGAGCTCAGAGGAGCTGGCCAATCAGATGCCAGGGCTCAGAATACCAGTCAGGGCAACGAGCGGACAGAGAAGGCTGAGCCTTTATCACTTGCTGTGACCGCGCAGGCAGAGCTGGGGCAGGGGGGGCGCCCCCCATGGCTTCCGATGCCGGGTAGCTCTGGGAGGGTCCCTGCCCACCGGAGCCCTGAGCACAAAGCTCCTGTGTTTCATGGGTCCCGGGGGTGTTTGGGGTGGGAGGGTCCTGGGTGCTGGCCCAGCCCGGGTGGAGCATCTCCAGGGCTCCCTCCGCCGCAGCAAGGCCTGGCCGAGACCTCAGACGAAGGGCCCCCGCGGACGTGCGGGGCAGGGCGTGCAGAGTCGCGGTCGTGTAGGAGCCCGGCGTCAGGGCGCCGTCGGTGCGCGGGTCCGGGGTGTGGAGGGCCGCTCCCCCGTCAATGCCATGGTCAGGCCTGAAAGATCACACGTAGCGTCTGGCAACTCCTCCCGAGGCCGGACTACTGTAGGAGGTTTCGGTATTTTTAAATTCTAGGGATTGTGGTACAGTTTTGGAAACTCCGAGTCTGGTATACTGATTTTTAAGTCCTCTTAAGGCGGATTTGAGTCCGTTACCGAATTGAACAAATATGCACGAGAGTTTTCAAATAACTATTATTGTTTTGAAATACTTACCACAATCCATGGAGGAATAATTTACTTATTTCAAGTGACAAGTCCAGACTCTTCACAGATTGAGGGAATTTCGCTTGAGTGGACGGTTTAAAAAGAGGGGAGAGAGGCCACGGCCCTGTCCTGAAAGACACCTTCCAGGTGTTTGCTCCCTGGAGAATCCCAGCCCTGTGGACGGAGGCCCCTGGGGTCTGACACCCCTCCTCTGAAACCCTCCTCAACATCAAAGTCCAGTAACACTTTATTTTCTGGAAAAATAATAATTTTTAAAAAAGTATTTGTGTGTGTGTGCGAGAAATAAAATACTTCAGAAAATTCTTTCCCTAAGTTGCTAATTTTAAAAGTTGCTCTTTCAGGCCCTTCAATTATCTCATGGAAACTCAGGCTCATGCCTCTGTCACTGTTTTCCCACCTGCTCTCTCCTTTCCTCCTTGAGCAGCAGGTGTGGCTCAGGTGGTCCCGATGGGGTGCAGGTGGGAGCCCCCGGGGAGGGGCGCAGAGGCCGCACTTGGAGTCCTCCACTGATGGGAGGTTCTTGAGTGAAGAAAGCCCAGGCTGGGGAGGGGGTATCGGGCCTGCTGACACAGTCCCGCAAAGGCAACTTTTATTTTAACTGCTGCCTGAAACCCATCTTTCTGGAGACCGCAACAGTCAGAGCTGAACATCTGTTAACAGCTGTAACAAATTTGAAGTTAGTGTTAAGTCCGCACTTTAAATGCCTGAGTAAAAACGTGTGGCCAGATCGTACATATGCTGCAGCAGTACCTGAAGATCAGTATTTTAGAGCAAGACAGAGTAGGAAATCCAACTTTCAGTATCCCCAAGTCGCTTTCTCTTATAATAGGTAAGAATTGTCTCAAAATGTTTACAGTCAGGTAACATGGGCGTAGCGGAGTCTTGCTACGGTGATGGCTCCAGGATGCAGACGTGAATGACCATCAAACATAGCTGGGGATTCAGTGATAAAGTGCAGAAGAATATTTGCTGAAGGACCTTACTTCTTATGTTTGTGAAGAAAGAAGTGCGGGACTGAGCTGAAGAGAATCGGTTGGAGGGTTATCTTAGGTTCCACAGTTCATCCTCCAGAGGTCTCATCGGTCAGTCTGCTTGTGCTCTGGACCCTCGGGCTGGCGGAAGAGCCCGGATTACAGGGAAGACGCGTCTGAAGGGAGCGGAGGCCCCTCCCACACTGTGTCCTCTTATAACTGAGCCTCTCGTTGGGTCATATCTGGTTCCCGATCTTCTGGGCAGTTGATCCTGCAGAGTGTGTACTGAGTAAACTAACTGAAGAATGACTGTTTGGTTTAATTAGAAGATGCCTTTGATAACATTAGTTCTGTCTGGATCGCTGACAGAACCACGATGGAGCATTCTATGCAGGACCTTAAGTCAAAAGGATCAGCCCTGGCTTGGCTGTGAGGTCGTGAGTGTCAGGACGCAGAAGGAAGAGTGGCTTTGTCTGGGCTGTGGTGTAAAAGGTTTCAGTTAAAAGCTGCAGAACTTTTGTTTCCTATTTAGTTTTCACCATCCACTAATTTTTACAAATTGTGTTTTGAAAAAAAATAAGGTGCTTGTATGTGATACTGTTCAACTCTTTTAGAACCTTAATATCGATAGTTATGTAATCTTCATTGAAGAGAGCATGGATTAGCTGAGCCTCTTCTCCCAACTTTAAAATATTAGATTCTGTGATGCTTGAATGAGGGGGTTTTAAAAGATACGGAAGAACAACTTTTCATAGAAGAGACTCAACATTCCGGTGTTTTTATGAAACTCGATGGTTTGCAACATTCCTTCCCATAATTCCCTTGCTTGGCCTCTGTCTTGGCAATTCAGGCCGCCCTGACAACATACCGCAGACGAGGGGGTAGACGGGGGTGGGGGTGGGGGTGGAGCTTGAACAACAGGCGTTTCTTTTTCTCACCGTCTGGAGGCCAGAAGCCCACGGTCAAGGGGCGGGCCAGGCTCTGGCCAGGTTTCTGGATGCCCTCTGCCAGACGTCTGTCCTCTTGCCGTGTCCTCTGTGTGCAGAGAGGGCTCGGGGGGCGCTTGCTCCTCCTGTAGGACCAGCCCCTCCGTGGCCTCATTTAACCTTAGGCTAAGCCTCTGAAAGGCCTGATCTCCAGACACAGTCAGCAGGTGGGTAGGGCTTCTGCATAGGGATCTGGGGGACACGGTTCGGTTCACAGCAGCTTCCTGTGTAGGAAACTCAGAAGCGTGCAGAAACTCAGCTTTGCCGAGCTTTAGATGCCGGGACCGCGTGTGCTCAGAAAGGACATCTCAGCAGGTTGCATAGAGCAAATATGTGAATAAGCAGTGTTCTGGCTTGGCCGGACTAAGCAGCAGTAGGCTCTTCGAGTTCTCTTAAACACACGCTAAAGAGCTTTGTGGTCTAATTTCCTTTCCTCACCAGTTAGGCGTATTAGAACAGATTGTTGGTGTGCATTGACACACTTTGCCACAGTTGTGGCCATTTCCTGACATTTCCTTTACATTGTCTGCCCAAGGTCGATACATGAATAAAATGATGGATTGGAAAGGGCATTTTTTTGGTGAGGTCAGTTGAGGCAGAAACCAACTTACTCCTTCTCAAAATATATTTTCACCAATATTTGCCCTCAGTGAGGTTCAAATGCTTATATTAATGGCTAAAATGAAAAACATTATCGAATGTTTTGAGAAATACCGTAGAGATTCCTGGTTGGTGATCCAACTTTCTCATCTTCTGATGCTCAGGAAGTTTCCCTTGCAAGCATCAGTGTGACTACGTCACACGTGGGAACTGCCTTGTGCTCACTTTGGGCACAGCTGGACCCAGAGTTCCCCCCTCCGCCCACCGTGTCGGCTGTGCTTTGCCTCTGTGTAGGTGACAGGAGTATTCCTGGAACGTGGTCTCGATGTCACGTGGTGTCCCTGTCACACGAGTGTCACCTGCTGGTCTCCAGTGTCTCATTGGGAGTCCAGCCCAGGACCAGGGAAAAGGCAAAACGATTCTTCTGATGCCAAAGTCCCGAATTATAGCTCTTTTTCCATGTATGATTATGTAAGTATTTCATCAGTTCAAAATGTTACATGTGCGAAAGAGCTCAGAATTATAAAATGTGTTCCACGTATACACTTTAAAATAGTTTTATTTGCTCTAATTTTTGGTTTCTTTACTTTAAGCTTATAATGTATCCACTCCTGAGAATTAAATTACAAATGGATTTTAAATACTAAAATAATAAATAAAAATAATATGATAAATATAAATAAAACAATACAAATAAAAACTTGTAATAAGATTACAAGTGGCTCTACAGTTTCCGTGTCTCTCCTCACTGGGGGTGAGCGGGCCCCAGGCTCGGGCAGGACCCCCCAGGCTTGGGCAGGACCCCCGGCTCTTCCCGGACCCCTGACTCGCTCTCTGCTGTTGCTTTGCAAACACACAGGCTTTAGAGTCATTGAGTCTAAAAGCGCTTACGTTTTCCCTTAATAATCACAGCAACGCGTGTCCCTGTTTTATTCCGATAATACCTTTTGGAGGCAAACACACTTCCTACACCCGTTCATCTAACCCCAGGCCGCCCTACTGATGCCCTCTCAGCTTCACAACTATCAAATAGTCAGTTGAGACCAAAATAAAATACGTTACGTGATTGAGCATGTAAGAGATGGAGACCCTGACCAGCCCGTCAGCCCACAGGGGCAGCGTGGATCTTGGCTTCTCATCAGCAGCGACACCTTTAAACAAGGTCAGGACGTGAGATAATCGATCGTTCATGAGTTAACATTGATTACTAACAAGTGGACTAAAAGCGATTACACTGTACAGAGAAGTGTGGTGCAAAGGGAGCCCGTTTTGGGATTAGTGGAAAGACAGATTTTAGAAACAGAGCAGAGTGTGTGCTCTGCAGCCTCCCCGTCTGTCACCTGGGGAACCAGGGCCGGTATTTCCCTCAGGGGCCTCACTTCCTCAGACAAAATGGGGGTAAGATGACCCCAGCTTTGCAGGAATCTTGTGTAAAGAATGCACCTAATGGTGTCTGTTCTTATCAGTATCTTTGTTTCCGTGTAATACTGCAGATGGAGATTTGAAGTGGTACCATCACTGTAGTAATTAAGCAACGTCCCTTTGGAAGTATAAACAGCCACTAAAGTTTTAATTAAGAAGTTATATATACATTTTGCATTCACTTTCTGATTGTGCATTTTAACCTAAACTGGGTTTGTTTTCTAAATTTCTTAAAGCACAGAACTGTTACGCTTCGCAGAGAGCCCGTGGGCGGCTTGGGCCTGAGCATAAAGGTATGAGCGCACAGGATGTTCCTCGACACACTTTTCCATGAAGGTCCCCACGCTGATCTTAACTGCGCTCCTGCTTCCTGTCTTGCAGGGCGGTGTGGAGCACGGAGTCCCGGTCGTCATATCGAAGATATTCAAAGACCACGCAGGTGAAAGCCGCTGAGTGATTGTGAGCATGGCAGCAGTCTGGAAGGCAGTGCACTGTCTTAAATGAGGAGATAGCAGCTGTGTGTGTTGCTTGGTTATCTGCCTGCCGTCTTAGTTTGTAGCTGTCCGCTCTCCCATCCCTGCTGCCACGCGGCCCTTTTTCGTTTCCCCTGATCCCGTGAGCCCTTAAGAGAGATACTGACTCGCAGCGTGGTGTCAAGTCATCCCCAGGAGACACGGACACGGCAGTGGTTTGAGCTCTGGTTTCTCAGGAAAGACGAAGCACTGGGGGGATGCAGTGTGCACAGAGTCGGTGGTGATGAGGTTTCTCGTGTAAAATGGCATCACAGCCGTGAGCGAGAGGCCTCTGCGGTGCTGACGGTAGCTCGTTAATCGCTGACACAGTGAATCGATGGCTTTGGGAGCAGATCAGTGTGTGTAGAAGTGAGAGTGGGGACGGGATTCCTTCTTGTAATGGGCAAGTGGAATGTTGTACAAACCAAGTGTAACAGTTGTACAGTCAAGCACTGCAGTTGTGCAGTCGAAAAGCTTGCAGGAGCTCAGAGGTCCCTGCGTTTGGAGTGAGGGTCCACAGGGAGAACGAATCAATTCGTCACTGAACTCGGAGTGTTTAGTCGTTTCTGCGAGACCGTAACCACCTGGCTGGCCGATTAATACTTGAAGGAAGAATTTGCTCAAATCTGCTTCTGCTCCTATAATCCTTGTGAGCATTCTCAGTTCTTTTTTATAAGTAAAGTTTTAAATTTGTGGATATGAATATAAGTTTCAGAAAAGAAAGGGAATAAGATTAAAATCAGAAAAGGATTTCACGCTCTCTTCAGGAAGCGCATCCACCTTCTCTGCAGAGGTGTGAACAGGCCGAGGAGGCCGCGCGAAAAGGATTTCACGCTCAGTTCAGGAAGCGCGTCTACCTTCTCTGCAGAGGTGTGAGCAGGCCGAGGAGGCCGCGCGAAAAGGATTTCACGCTCAGTTCAGGAAGCGCCTCTACCTTCTCTGCAGAGGAGTGAACAGGCCAAGGAGGCTGTGCGAAAAGGATTTCACGCTCAGTTCAGGAAGCGCATCCACCTTCTCTGCAGAGGTGTGAACAGGCCGAGGAGGCCGCGCGAAAAGGATTTCACGCTCAGTTCAGGAAGCACATCCACCTTCTCTGCAGAGGTGTGAACAGGCCGAGGAGGCCGCGCGAAAAGGATTTCACGCTCAGTTCAGGAAGCGCGTCTACCTTCTCTGCAGAGGCGTGAACAGGCCGAGGAGGCCGCGCGAAAAGGATTTCACGCTCAGTTCAGGAAGCGCATCCACCTTCTCTGCAGAGGAGTGAACAGGCCGAGGAGGCCGCGCACGGTGACAGGTGACAGGCTGCACCTTCTCCGTGGGCTGGGGAACACACTGGGCTCCCGGACCCCTCAGCAGAGTCCAGTCGTGCGGATACGACTCTCTCTTCTGAAACGGAGACTCTGCAGCGTCTGGGACGCATCTTGAGCAGCTCAGACCCAGCGAGTCCCCAGAGCAGGTCCCCATCGCCCCCTGCGTCTCCTGGCCCCTTGTCTCCATCACCACGTCCTGCCTGGGGCCAGGCTGGCCAGCAGGCCCTCCCCCTCCCTCTGGGGTCCTCTCCATCTGCTGTGGCCAGAGATAAGGTGTTTCCCACCGATGTCTTCCTTTCTTCACTGTGGGCTGCTTCTACACCCGAAACTCTTGCATTAATGCTTAGTGAACTGTGAGCTTTCAGGGACCCGGGCTTGGTGTAACTTAGTTCGTATGTTCAGGGTCTGGCTCAGGATGTGTACCTTACAGGCAGGGAGCGCCTTGGCCGAGCTGCCGCGCACGTCGGTGTCAGGAGGGACCGTAGCGTGCGGGAGCCTGGGCTCCGGGAAGCTGGGCCATGCACAGGAGGCGGGCGCACACGGCACTGGTAACCTGATAACCATCCCACTGCAACCAGCAACCCACCGAGTCAGGGTTTCTCCTGGGAGGCAGAGCGCTCAGGGGAGGTGACAGAACTGGGGTCCCCACTGCTCCTGTGGGGGCAGCACCCTGCTTCGATCTCCCCCCACCGAGGAGGGCAGGTGCCTAGTCGTCCCAGGAGAACAGTCCAGAGGGGGAGAGTTTCCCTCCAGCTCACCGTGGGGACCAGCGAGGTCGGCGGCCTGCCGTCCACCTGGCACTGCGTCTAGGAATCGGGCAGCCACGGACCGTTAGAGCAGAGCAGAGTGTAACCCGTTTATTCAGTCATTCATCCACAGACGGACCTGGCCGCCTTCAGCAGCCACCGTGCGGAGATTGAACTCTGGTCTGGGCAATCAGGGCGCGCTGCCCGCTTCCTCCCACCCGTGTCCCGTGGGAGAAAACAGGCGGTAAATGAACAGGCCATAGTACGCATTCAGACAATGCCAGCTGCTGTGAGGAAAATTAATCAGTGTTGGGGTGTGCACAGTGATGGATAGAGCATCGCTGTTTTTATTGGGCGGTCGGTGGGAATCTTTCTGTGGGTGACATTTAAGCAAATATTTGAATCACCCAGAGCAAGGGGTGAGCAGGCCCTGCCGCGGCATCCTGGCCCCGGGGGGGAGGAAGGGTGACAGCTCGGTGCAGAGAGGGGCGTGCTCGCTCAGAAACAGGAAAGCCAGCGGGGCAGGGGCGTTGAGGCGGGAGGCGAGGGGGGGCATGAGATTCGGGGGGGTGGGGGCTGCAGCAGGTCCTCGGGCCTCGTGGTCCTGGGGCAGGACTTGGATTTTCTTAAGGAGGTAGAGGGGTCGTTTGAGGACTTCCCAAAGCAGGATCATAAGGTAGGTCTTACGTTAAAAAATCAGTCGGGCTGCTGCTAGGAGAATATGTTCCAGCGTCCGGGGCGAGTTAGGGCACCAGCAGAGAACTGGCCTTGGAGTCTGGAAGGAAAAGTCCAGTGAGGTCCTTTGCCCAGTTGTGGCTTCACGCCCCTCATTGCAGGGTCACATTTGGGTCAGGTCATGGGGTCCTTCTCGCTGAGGGCAGGGAAGCTCCCCATCTTGGCCGGGGAGCCAGACGTCGTTCCTGGGTCCTCGGGCATCACAGAGGCTCTCAGATGGCCTTGTGACCGTCCACCCGGAGACTCTGCTGGAGAAGCAGGTGATGGTCCCGTCTTATCCCTGTGAGAGCTCGGCCCCCGGCTGGGCTCTGACCAAAGGCTCTGCCCGTCCAGGCCCTGCTGGTGGTCCGGGGTCCTGCTGTTTCTGGAGGATGCCAAGGGGCACAGGACTTGTTGCTGGCAGTCCTGGGTTCTGTGTGAGTCCGGCTCAGCTGCTGGGCCTGTCAGTTCTCGGGTGCACACCTGCAGTCCTGCTCCTGCGAGGTGCTGAGTGCACCTGCCCAGGCCCAGCTGCTCCAGGGACAGACGTCCTTGCCCACCAGGGTGTCCTGCCCAGCTACCCATCACGGCCAGTCACCAGGAATGCTATTAAAACCCTAGAACCACCAGGGGCCATAGGATTTAATGCCAGTCTAGAAAGGTCACTGCCTAGGTTTTGTGTGAGTGTGGTGCCCATACTGAGAACGCAGACTTAATGGCCTCTGTCCACATTCTTTGAACTTAATTCTTCTGTGTGGCTCTTCCGTCCCCTTGCCCAGAAGTCTCCCCTGACCCTCTGCTGCTTACATGTTAAGTGCTCAGGCTGGACATCTGAGCCCTTCTCCGTGTCACTGGTGATTCTGCAAACCCAGACGTGAGCCCTGCCCCCGTGTGAGGCCTGGCACCCCGGTGCCCCTCCTATCCCCCGCCTTCACGCCCACAGAGAGCTCTGCTTCCCGCACACCCGACCTCGCCCGCGAGGCTGCACACGTGCTCTGTGATGAATACACGACGGGCACACACACACATGCACACGTACACGTGCACACACATAGGTGTGAGGTATCTTGAGTTAGACACACATCTTCTTAATAACATTTTATGTTTCTGGAAAGCAAAAGCAGTGTTGGGCCGTTCTCCAGTCCTCCTTTTAATCCATGGTCACAGCGGCTTGCTGTGAGTAATTACCACTTTGTACTTTATAAAAATAAGCAAGAATGAGGAGTTTTTCCACAATTGAATGAAATTTAAATATATTATTTCTAATACTGCAAAAACTTAGAAACCCAAAACAAACTGTATATAGCAAATAAACAATGAAGAGAAACATGGATGACAAAGAGGCTTGGAGTTAGAAATTGTCATCTTAGCAGCAATATCTTACATTAGAATAATGCTTGTGTGACATGGAAAGGACTTCCGTTTTCTTTTTTTTTTAACTTTTATTTTATATTGGAGTCTAGTTGATTAACAATGTTGTGTTAGTTTCAGGTGTACAACAAAGTGATTCAGTTATACATATACATGCATCTGTTCTTTTTCAAATTCTTTGCGTTTTCGTCGGGTCTTCATGACTGGACAAGGCAGATGTGGCTGGCTGTTCACACTCGTAGGTCAGGGAACAGAGAAACGGTGGTTCGCCCAGTCTCACTCTGCCAGGGAAGGGAGGCTTAGTTATAAACCAGATTTTTCTGTCTCTGAATCCAGTTCTTCCTCCATACCGTGTCATCACATTATGTACTAGTAAAATCCGTTCGCAGCCGAGGTTTAATTCAGTTATCATCCTAATGTCTCAGTAACGATTTGGACGGGCAGGCCTGCACCCTGTGACGGGTTTGGTGCTTGTATCCAGGAGACAGATGGGACAGTTAGAATATATCCAGAAAATTGAACTAACATGTAGGGAGGGGGGAAGTTTGTCCCATTAGGACAGTAAAAAGAATTAGGATCCTTTAGCCTTTTTTATGTGGAACAGTCATCATTACCTGCAGCTGGATGGTGGGGTCATAGAGGACGTTTCTGTGACAGCTGAGTGTGGATGGAAATGGGGCGGCTGTGTCCCTTGTGAAGACGCTGCACATTTGCACAGAGTGACCGTTACTATCATCCAAACACAGGTATCACCCCAGGGCGAGAGGACCAAGCCCATGCCGAGGAGCTGCACGGTCACCCCGACCGTCACAGGGCCGGCGGGGGGAACCTGAGTGCAGGGGACCTCCGCCTTTTGAAGCCACGGCCTCGAGATCCGTCGAAACGGGACTCCTCACACTGAGCCAACTTCAGGGGGAGGTCGGAGCTTCCTGGGGTGTGAGGTCCCCTGAGATGCCCACTTTTTATTTTTCTCTAGAATATTCACCTGTATTTGGTGTCTTACAGCCGTGAAATGCCGCCGTTATACAAGATTTGTGATTAACTTCTTTTCACATCTATGACATTTCATTAATTTCATTTTGCTGAACTCAGCGGAAACCTCTATCTCCCCTGATCTTTGCACCCCTCCGGCCCCTCCCCCCCGTCTACACGTCAGCCCCCCATCTGTGTTAATTCTGAGGCCACGTGGCACCCCTCCCCACTGCATAGTCCAAATGTGTGGTCCAGGCTTAGGGAAGCAGAGGTTGCAGGGCCCGGGCGACCTTTTCAGAGAATGCGATTGTCTCACTGCCTGTCGCACTGGCGTCGGGGGTTCAGACAGCGGGCCTTTGCCTCTGTCCGTGTTAACTGTGCAGCCCCTGACCCCAGCAGCAGGGCCTGCTGTTGCCCTGTCTCATTTTTGTGCTGCAAAGGACACAGCTTTGGAAACGTTAAGATCTGACACAAATATTCGGGCCAGTGTGTCTCGCCAGTAGTTGCTAACTTCTTTCTAGACTCTTAATATTGAACAGAGTCCTATTTTAGGATCCGACTGAATTTGTGTAGATGTAGAAAGTCCTCTCACCTCAGGAAGAGATTGTGGGCCCGATTTGGAATTTTTAGGTCAGGCTTTCCTGACCCTGTGTCCTAGAACAAACCAGAATCTGCTCCTTTTGCCTCAGGAGCTGGATATAGGGTGAAAGGAGACCCTTCCCACACCCTGGATCCAGGTGGAAGTGCAGCTCCTAGAGTGAAGAATATTTCCGCATTCCTTCTCCTTCGTTGTTAGTGAATCAATGAAAATATGCTTTTCAAGCTTCCAAATAATAGAACTTGGAGCAGACAATAAAAATTGACTTTGTAGCTGAATGAGGAATGTTGGAACCTGGACAAGACATACTAGATATATCAGGATCTTGGAAGGACGCATGTTAAATGCTGCAGGTTTAATTGAAATTCCACGTGGGAAGAGCCGTCACCTTCGGTAGCTGATTGCTGAGAGCGAAATGCAGCAGAGAATCTGGCTGCCGGGCTGCCAGCGTGTTCTTACTGTTGAAGGATCGCTTGATGTTAAGATCAGAGGGAGGCAGGTTGGCAGCGAAGAATCCAGTTGCTATGGCTACGGAAGGTGTGTGAGAGGCTCTCTGTACAAGTCCTTTCTGTCCTGGACCCACTTTGTCGTTGCTCCTTGAATCCTCCTAATACCGTCCACTGTGTCAGCTTCCACAGTTGAGGGCCATCCTGGAAGATGGAAGTGCTTTTTAATTTTAATTTACAAGATACTTTGAAATGGCTGAAATATCTTGAGTTACTTAAAGAATTTAACTCCCCCCATTATCAATAACACATAACCTCCCAGGGCCCCTTGGAAGATGGGAAGAGAAACCGTGTTAGCACTTCACGGACCAACCTTTAATCCTCACTGGCAGTGAGGTAATAGGATAATCTCCCTGTGCAGGGGGGCAACGGAAGGTTGGAGAGGGATTGAACCAGGGCAGAATGTGGAAGTGAATCCTGCGCCCCTGAGTCTGGTTCTGAGGCAGAGTAAGCGGCTGGCCCCTCGGAGGTCTCCCCAGGGTGGGGTCAGCCCCGTCCCTCTTCCCATTGACCGCTCCGTGGTGACGATGTCCACACGTGGCCGGTTCTGGGGCGTAAAGGACTCAGTGCTTGTAAAGGATGATGAGGAGGGTTTTAGTCATTATTAATCCAGATGTTCAGTGCACGTAAGACTTTTTAAGAAGTGTTCTCATTTTCTAATACTACCCAGAAGTTTATGTGAATGAATATTTAACAAGCGTCTGAATTTTACAAAGACTAATTAATTTGCAAAAAGAACAGTTTCTGTTATAACACACTTGTATTGCAAACAATGATTAAATTTACACAATCTCACATAACACTATAGTAATAGCGATTAATTTGACTTGAAAAGGCAAGTATAACAGAAATAGAAAATATCTCATTGTAGCTAGTTTGCACGTTTGAATATTTATGTGGTTCAAATACATTACGCTATATTTCCATTTTACGTCCTGATGTAATGGCAAGATTACCACAGAAATAAACTAGAGCCATTTTTCAGCTGCAATCTCCAAACCTAGCTTAATCTCACCAAAGAGTTTATTTAGGAACATTAATTAAAATTTTTAATTAAAATCAAATTTCCATGGTTTTATTTTATCATCCATTTTACCACTTTTTAATTTGTTTCTTTAGGGCTAAAAGTGTCCTACAAAGAGAAAAACATTTCAAAGATTTAACTGGGAAGTCTTTTTAATTAGCTTTGCTTTAACGACACAGAGAGACAGACGTGAGACACAGAGAGACAGAGAGACAGAGACAAGAGACAGGCAGGGAGAGACAGAGATAGAGACAGAGATAGAGGCAGTGAGAGACAGAGACATAGGCAGAGACAGAGACAGACAGAGAGACAGAGACACAGAGATAGGCAGGGAGAGACAGAGAGAGACAGAGATAGAAGCAGTGAGAGACAGACATAGGCAGAGACAGAGACAGACAGAGAGACAGAGACACAGAGATAGGCAGGGAGAGACAGAGAGAGACAGAGATAGAAGCAGTGAGAGACAGAGACATAGAGAGGCAGAGACAGAGGCAGAGAGAGACAGACGTAGAGAGAGACAGAGACAGGCAGAGAGACAGAGAGATAGGCAGGGAGAGACAGAGAGACAGAGATAGATGCAGTGAGAGACAGAGGCACAGAGACGTAGAGAGGCAGAGACAGAAGCAGAGACAGAGAAAGAGTGACAGGCAGAGAGACAGAGAAGACAGAGACAGAGGCAGAGAGAGACAGAGACAGAAAGGACAGAGACACAGGCAGAGACAGAGACAGAGGTAGAGAGAGACAGAGGCAGAGAGAGGCAGAGTCCGAGAGACAGACAGAGACAGAGATAGAGGCAGAGATGGGGGAGATTCTGAAAGGGCCCCCTGTGGAGCTAGAGGGAGTGTAGATCTCACCTAGTGGGTGACAGAGCTTTTCTGGGTAAAGGCTCAATGTAAATGAGAACTTTATTACCTAAAACCATACCATTAAATTCATTAATATAAAGACTGTACTTTATTTTCAATAAAATTTAATACTAGTTAATGACTAGAACTAATATTAACAATTGACATTAAATATTTACCTGGAATTTAAAGAATTCCAGTGTTAATAACTTATTACTTCCAATATTTAACCAAAGACTTATAAATTAAAACAAATCTAGAGGAAGGCAAAAAAACCTGTGAAAATGTGTTTTCTGCAGGTCTCAGCCTGTCTCTAACCCGTGCTGTGGCGGGACCAGCCCTTGTGGCTCTTATTATGGTCGTACGATGCCTTCAGCAGTAGCCATGAGGGGACTGAAAAAATAAAGGTTCGTTGCTGACAGGACCTGGAAATCACACAGCACCCCTGGGTCACACGGCAAGATGGAGGCTGCCAGCAGAGAGCGCGAGGCCCGGGGTCCTGCTTTCACTGGGGTTGAGGCCGGGGTCTGGGGTTTCCCGGGATCACTCTTTATTGATGAATTTAAACATAAAGGTGGGAATTTAAGCACAGGAAGAGGAAAAACAAGGGGCCAAATGGTCAGTTACTGAAATCAACCAAGGTCTCTAAAGCACAGGGGCCTCATTGCGGCGCAGGGGCCGGGGCCCTGGCTCTGTCTGGTGTGTGGCTGGCAGACTTGTCGAGGGGAGCAGAGCTGAAGTCGGGCACTTGCGTAACAAAAGAGAAAAAACAGCTGTCAGGGTTTACACTGCAAAATGCTTTACATTTGGTGTGAATTCGTTCAGTCTTATTGAAAGGAGTTATCTCTCTGCCTCTATGAAAATAGAAAAGTGAAGTGGAATAATGCTGTAGAGATTATACTCAAACTTTACAATACAAAGGTTTTCTTTCCTTTTTCCTTTAATATTCTGGGCACATTTTCTTTAATTAAAGCAGTCTATGTAAATGTGTTCCCGAGAAAGGGGAAAATGCTGAGTGGCTTCTGGGATTCCTATTTTATTGTCTGTGTCGACTTAATGAAAAATGGGGATCAGACTTTCCACACATGTAATGAAATCCTTCATTAGGAGGAAGTGACATTTGTGCTTCTCATTGAACAAGGCTGTGCGTTTACAAAGTAACTCTCTTAATGTGCTTAAAATTAGCTGAATGTTTAGCTTCACCAGCCGGGCGAGGGGGGCGCTGGGGCTGTGCTGTTGGCGTTTCCCCACACTGTGTACACACGTGCATGTGGACACACACACACACACACACACGTGCTCACATTCTCACACGTCACGCATGCAAGCGTGTGCACACATATGCACATGTTCACCCACAGAGACTCCTGCGTGCACAGACATCCACACACGCACACGTGTGCGCACACATACCCACACTCACGCACGTGTGTGCACGCACATACCACACATGCACACGTGTGCGCACACATACCCACACTCACGCACACGTGTGCGCACATATACCCACACGCATGTGTGTGCTCACACATACCACACGCACACGTGTGCTCACACATACCCACACTCCCAGTGCACACATGTGCACACACTCACACCTGCACACACACAATGCCAGTTGCTGCAAACTCTGACCCTAAACCACTGCCAGGAGGAGCACGATGTCTCTGAATCTCTCTTAACACTGTTGCCCCTTTTGCAACCCTGCAGCCCACCAGACAGGGATGTTATTCGTAGGGGACGCCCTCCTCCAGGTCAGTATTTTAAACTTCAGTCCTTGGCTCTGTTGCATGTTAGTTCATGTTAGTTTTGAATTGAGACTCATCAATTATTATCCTCAAAATTCTTAATTTGTCATCTTTTCAGGTTAATGGCATTAATGTAGAAAATGCAACCCACGAAGAAGTGGTAAGTGTATGATATTTTATGTCTTTTGTTCTTTTTATTACATAGCCTCTTATTATTTTTTTCTCTGAAAGTCCATTTC
The DNA here is from genome assembly GCF_949774975.1 of Lagenorhynchus albirostris. Lineage (NCBI taxonomy): Eukaryota > Metazoa > Chordata > Mammalia > Artiodactyla > Delphinidae > Lagenorhynchus > Lagenorhynchus albirostris. The sequence continues at coordinate 88,500,523 of NC_083107.1, read as the reverse complement.
ACGGAGTGTATTCATAGACACAGAGCTTCAGAAAAGCTTAGAAAGTTTAGCAAGTCGTGTTTCAGAGGGCCCTCTGTGCCACGTCCCTTCACAGTCCACACGTCATGGGTCCTCTCCGATGCTATAAAAGGTAGATTGGTGGCTGCTATTTTAAAGATGGGGGGGTTGAAATTCAGGGCGTGGGACCCCGCCCGGGTGACCGGAGTGGAGCCTGTGAGGGTCCGCACACCGGCTCCCTCTGGCTTTGTGTGCTCCTCGCCTTGGAGGACGTCTTGGGACGCTCGCCTCTGGTGTGTGTCTGGGATGCTGGCCTGTGGACATGGGGGTCACAGGCTCCGCCCCAGCACCCCTTTCCAGACATGAACCTTGCCCAAGGTCAGGTCAGGCTCCAACACAGCGTATTAGTAGGTCGCTAACTAGGTGAAGAATTCCTTTAACTTGCTCCAGGCACGGAGGAAAGATTCGCAGGTGGGATGACGTGTTTCTTGGTCTCAGGGACTTGCAGTTTTAGGTTTAGGTGCAAGTGGATGATGTGCTCTCATCTGTTTACTTCTAAACTTAACATTTGGGTTATTTTTCAATCTCTGCAAAAGTTTGCTTTCTTAAGGTGAGAAAACACATAGTCATTCAAAAAGAGACAGTGTACACCTAGGTAACTTTATCCCGGCCCAGGGAAAGTAAAAAGCATTCATCTGAAAAGAAAGACTTTTAAATTAAGTAAATGATGTGTAAAGCTTATAAATGGAGCTATAATACTTGACTGATACAAATATACTTTTTGGACCAAATTATCAAATTACAAGTCTACAGTCTTCTGTGACACAAAAGCCATGATTGGAACACTGCTACTGACATACAATCTCAGCTCTTCAGACTTACGAACTTCGTAAAAATATTAAATTTGTAAAAGACCTCATAAATCACAGTTGCACACTGTGAAACTCACTTTTCAGAGTAGATTCTATGTTCACTTAATCCTAAAAGAAGAAAAGTCAGTTCTGCTCCACACAGAAGACCCACAAAAATGAGCCTCATCCTGTATATGGGCTCCTGCTTTGGAAAAGCTGTACTGCTTTTCGGCGACAAAAATGTGTTTATTTCCCTCTTTTTAATACACCGTGTGTCCTCATCCACATCAACATATAATATCGTAGCCGACGTGCCAGAGAGTAAACTTTCCATAATTTTCTTTTTTTTTTTTTTTTTTTTTTTTTTTGCGGTACGCGGGCCTCTCACTGCTGTGGCCTCTCCCGCCGCGGAGCACAGGCTCTGGATGCACAGGCTCAGCGGCCATGGCTCACTGGCCCAGCCACTCCATGGCGCGTGGGATCCTCCCGGACCGGGGCACGAACCCGCGTCCCCTGCATCGGCAGGCGGACTCTCAACCACTGCGCCACCAGGGAAGCCCTCCATAGTTTTATTGGGCAAATTCTGAGACATCTCACTATTCAGAGAGGAAGGAAAAATGATGTTTGGAAAATCACTCAGTCTCACCTGTGTGCAGAGGTTAGGGATGCCTGGCGGGAGGTGGCGCGGGCGCAGCTGGTCCCCCTGTGGGACCCCCAGGCCCACACGTATGGCAGGAGACCTGGCAGCAGAGTCCCCGCAGCAGAACCCAGACCGATGTCCAGTGGGAGTCAGAGCGGGGTCAGCGCTCCGTCCTGAAGGGTCTCAGAACGAGAAACATTACAGAACTTCATTTTTATGCAACATGCTCAGAATTTTTTTAAAATATCTCAAATGTTAAATTAACTTCTAGTCCAGAATGGCAGGCCAGGGTTTTAAGTCCCACGAAAACCATTGATTAAAAACTGCCCTAACTGATAAAACTTCACAGACTGTTTTATGAGGCCCCCTTTTCAAGGAAATGAGTCCTTTTTATACACATTTTATTCACGCACAGCAGCTCAGTTATCACTAAGATCTCAGGACAGATTCTGAGTTCTGGTGATTTTGAACTCAAGAACCCTTAGAAATAAAGTCTTCACTTGTGTTTAATAAATGGTAGAAATGGAACCTTCCAGGTCACTGTTCCAAGCAGCAGCCAGGCCGTCACACCCCCAGACCCCCAGCTCACGGCATCTCGTGGGCCGTCACTCAGCAGCTCGCAGCTGCATTTGATAGAAGGTGTCCTGAGGGAGCTGAGGCCGGTCGCCTGTTTCTCCAGGTCGTTTGGCAAGTACGTGTGGACCCTCCTTCCCCTGGGTACCGAAGCATCCGTCAGGCGTCAGCAAGGCCTCTGCCCTCAAGGATGAGCCTCGGCTCTCGGGCCCTGGGCTGTCCGGACTTCCTCTTCCCTGCAGCAGCCGGCTTACTCCCGGTCCCCCCACCTCCTCACGTCTGCCCTCCTTGGGCGATGGTCACCTTCTCTCAGTCTCTGCTCATATGAGAAACTGTCCCGAACACAGGAGGTTAAGGCAGTGTTCCATCTTGTTGGAAGGAACATAAGTGCTATGGAAAGAAAGAAACAGGCTGGAATAAGTAGGTTAGGTAGAGGGAAGATGGATGGATAGAAGGTAGGTAGATAGACAGGTAGACAGATAGACAGACAGGTAGCTGATAGAACATGGGTGGTTGGGTGGATGGATAGAGAAATAGATAACCGACCAACAGTATTTTCTCATGCATGAGTTGGCAAATTGTTCAGAGACGTGCTTCTCAACCCCAATGTGCATGAGAATCACCTGACACCCGCAGAGGTTTCAGCGGACGTAGCTTTGGTTCAGCATCACTGCTCCCTAACTCCCGGGCCTCGAAATTAGCAGGGTTCAGAGCCATTGGAATGGGGATCTAAACTCCCAGTAGCGTCTCCGGTGTGCCTTGTGGGGCTTCGTTGGTGCAGGAGCACCGGGGGCGGGGGAGTCTGGCTCCTGTTCATGTGCCCACTTCCTCCCCTGGGGCCCGGGCCAGGCCGGCCTTGTATAAACGGCTGCCCTTGGTAGCAGAGATGCACGTGTCCAGCCCCTATGGCCTTGGGAGACAGAGGACACTCAAACTCTGATGGACGGGACTCTGTGTTGTAGCGTTGACCACGGTCGAGCATCCAGACCCCCCTGAGCCCAGTAACCAGGTAGGAGCTTTTCCACGAGGAGAGCAAACACAAAGCTATGCGTGTGATTATCCCGCTAGCCTCCTCCAGACACCGCCTAGAATCCCATCTGCCACGGACACTTCCGGCACCTGAGGTCTTTGGGCGGCAGGCCCAGGTGGCAGGGCGCCTGCCCGGGGCAGCGTGGATACAGTGCAGAGCCGTCACCGCGTCGGTAGCACGACGACCGTGGGGTGCGTGGGAAGGGCAGCGTGTCCAGCTGTGGGCCACGCCCGCATCAGGACCCAAGCCAACCACGGGCGGGCCTTGCCGTCTTGGCGGCAGGGGCGCTCCTGCGGCAACTCGTTCTCACGTCACAGTTCCAGCCCCCTGTCTGCCTCTGGGGCCACTTCCCGCTCTGACACTCCCGCGTCTTCACAGACCCTCTAGGGTGTTGCCTCATGTCCCCGCAAGTTGAATACACGCAGCGTCACGACGCAGCTGACCAGCCGGGGGCCGCGAGGGCTGGTGAGATGCTGGGGGCGGGGTGACAGAAAGACGGACGACCGGCCTGGCCCGGATGCAGGAGAGTCAGGGTCCACTATTGCCGCTGCCTCTGCTGGCGTTTGCTGACAGCCAGAACCGCCAGGGAAGGGAAGCGTTGGCTGTGTCTGTAGTTGTAGCCCAGGTACCACGAACGTGTTCTGTTTGTTCTGGGAAGGAGAACGCACCTGGAGCCACGGTTGTCGTTGTAGTTTTGTGTGTTTATACTTACAGTAAAGGACGGCTGTTACTGACAATTCATGTGCTTTCTGTGGGGCCAAGCACCTAAGTTGGCTGGGAGGGTGGAGGAGACCGCATCTTCCAGGTCTTCCGTGCAGCACGGCTGTGGTTTCCTGTTTGACCCCAGAGAAGCGGTTCTGGGGGCTCCCACTTGACCCTTCTCGCCTGCTAGGCCTGAGTCAGGAAAGTAGCCTGGAGATTCTACCAGTTAGGGAATATGTCTGTTCAACCCTCTGTTCAGGGAAGGGAAAGAGAACCACAGGGTGTGTTAGGGACCGATGTGAGGTGGGTCCAGGACGAAGGGCACCGATCACCTGGCAGACATCAGCCTCCTGTTCTGACTGGTGGACCAGGGCAGGTGTTGGGTGTCCAGGCATCAGCGCAGACCCGGCGTCTGGAAGCTTTGCTCTCACAGTGCCGTCACCGGTTCCGCACGTCATTTTATAGAGGATGGGGGGATATTGGCAGACGTCGACAGTGGTGGTGTTAGTGAGGGAGGGTCGGAGGGGGGACCCAACCCCGCAGGCGACGGCCAAGGGGCTGGCAGGCCAGCAGGTGCAAGTGTGTGTGTGTGTGTGAGTGTGTGTGTGTGGAAGCCTATGTGTTGTGTGTGTGTGTGTGTGTGAGCCTATGTATTTGTATGTGAAGGAGCAGGACAGGTCTATGTGCTGATGTGGGGTGAACTGCAGATTCGATTTTAGGCAAAGAGAGTGATTTGTCTAGTGGACATGGTTCCACTGACGTGAAAACAGGGCCAAAGAAGAGGACAGACAGCACACGTGGTGTAGTGTGCTTTCCTGCGTGTGCCTCTTTGTTCCCACATGGTCACGTACCTACACGTGTGGGCACGGGGCCAAAAGGCACACAAATTGTGAATTCTGCGATGTCACCAAAACGCCCTCAAGAGAGAAGGCATTCTTGCAAATGCGTAGACGATTTCCGGAAGGACACGCAAGATACATCAGTAGCCGTGTGTCTGAGGTGTCCATCCAGGGCTCTGGCATGTGAAAGACACCCATGCTTTCATCGTGTATCTGTTTGTTACTTCCTGTTCTAAAATATCCAGTCATCATATTTCAGTTACGACATTTTAAAGCTGTGCTGGCTCCTCAGACATAACCATATGGGATGATTTCTTCACTTCCTGGAAGGCGTCCCGGGTGAGACAACTTCAGAGACTCCCTGGAGAAACTGCTCTGAGGCCGCAAGGCTGCCAGCCCCTGTCCTGGACCAAGTGTCTGTGCCCCAGAGTCACAGGTTGGAGCAGTAACCCCCGGGTGATGACGTCAGGAAGAGGAGCCTTTCGGAGGAGAATCCAGGGAGATGAGGTCATGAGGGTGGGGCCCCGTCCAGTAGGATTAGCGTCCGTGTAAGGGGGTGGGGGCGCCAGAGCGCACTCTGTGCCTGTGAGGACACAGCGAGAAGGTGGCCGTCTGCAGCTAGGATGAAGGCCCTCACCAGAGCCCTGACCCGGCCGGCACCCTGACCGCGGGCTCTGCCTCAGAACTGTGGCGGAGAGTGTCTGTCGTCCAAGCCCCAGCCTGTGGCTTTTTGTCGTGGCAGCTCAAGTCGTTTACCTGAGACACCCAGCGGTTTAAATGGCTCGAGCGGCATTTTAAAAGCTTGGGGAAGATTCATACGAGAGCTGAATCCTTCCTAAAAAAGAAATATGTCTGACTCACCGGTAAACTTGGCGGCCCAGCAGGTGAGTCAGAGGTGGGAAATCGGAACCTGCACCTACGTTGTCAGAGCAGAGCAGACATGCCTGGTGACAGGGACGCAGGCGGGAAGGTGCCGGAATTGCTGGTCTTAAATAGATGCAAAGGCAAGTCCGTGTCACTCTGAGGCAGAGCAGGGGCCCCGCCATCCGGAGCCGAGCGTGGAGTCAGGCTCCCTCCCGACACCCGTCAGTCCGAAGGCTGTGGTCTGAGGGGCAGACATAGCTTTGAGATCAGTCGTTGAATTCGGAGGCATTAATGGTCAGTGGTCAAAATATTTTCTCAGACAACACATACATACTTTGAACTAGATTGAAAAAAAGAAACTGGCGATGCAGTAAAACCTTTGCCTTGTCCTAGCATCTCAAATCTGGAAGCATCAAGGCAGGGTAGACACTTGGGATTTGAAAACTAATAACACGTTGAAGTTAAGCCCACTCTTTCATCAAAGGTGCACCTGCCTCACTCTTTACTGTTGTTCCCGGATAAAACTAACTTGTCCAAAGTGACGTTTCTTCGAGGGCCTGGGGAACAACGCTGAAGGACTGAGCTGTGTAAACATGTGAGCGAGTCTTCTGGGGGCTAATTAGCCTCGATTAGATAGATTTTAATGCTTTAAACTCCATTTTATCTCCAGGAAGACTTGTAAAATTGTTAAATGTATGCTCACTTATTGAGGTAGGGGTGTGTGTGTGTGTGTGTGCATGTGCGTGCGCACACGTGGGCAGACCCACATAACAGAAGCAGCGGGAGAACTTGACCCCAGACAGGGGCACGCATCTCAGGCGCGTGCTGTCCACGTGACACCTGGTCTTAAATTTAAAGCTCCATGAGCCCCAGGACAGGCAGGCTCTTGGGCGGCGGCGGCCGGCCCGCACTCAGCCACATCTGGAGAGGACGGTGCTGCAGCTCGGGGTCCCTTCGATGCAGGAGGAGAGGGCGCAACGACACCACGGTTTTGTGAGACTCGCCCTGGGTCGCCCTCGGAGGAGGAGGTGCGTGGGCCCCGTTGCCCTTGACGGCCCGGAGGAGCTGAGGCGATGGTCATTGTCTCCGGGGCCTCGGGCCGGCCGGAGGGTGGTCCCAGCTGGGCCCCAGCCGTCGAGTTGTCCGAGCAGAGCGTCCGTCTCATGGCCGCGTTGCTGGGTTTGGTGGGAGGCTTTGAGCCCTCCCCTTCTCGCTGCCGTGGGCGGCAGCCCTGACTTAGGGAAGACAGACGCTGGGGCGTTTCATCCCGTGTCTGCACCTGCACCCACCCAGCAGGAGACGAGGGGGCTTCGGGAAGGGGCGCCAGGGTAGGCTCGCCTCAGGGCTCCCGGGGCACTGCCTGGTGAGACGTGAAATGGAGAAAAGGCCTCAGGGTCACGAGATTTGATACGTGGAAGAGACACGCCGGCGCCCGTGGCGCAGGAGGCTGTGGACGCAGGGCCTCGGGGAGAGGAGGACAGACGGATGCGAGATGAGCGGGGGGCCACTTCACGTTGGCTGGCTCGGGCTGGGGCGTTTGGCGGGTTTCACAGGCCGAGGCAAAGGGGAGGAGCTCAGGCTCGGGGACACGGAGAACGTCCCCGGGGTGACGGGAAAGGCCTTTCTGTGGGTCTCCAGGCAGAAGCAGGTCGTCAGCAGGGGCGTGTTCAGAGGAGGGCCGGGGCCGCGTGGCAGCATCGCACGCGTTCCCGATGGGGCGCTGGGGGCGCGAACACGTACAGCTTCTTACTCCGGGCTTTGGCTAATGTGTCTGAATCACGTTTGCTTAAACGAGGCAAACGTTGAGCGTTAAAAGCTGACCCTAGAGCTAAAGGAATGAGCTGTTTGGGTTACAGGGGAAGGGCCGGAACCGTGGGGATGGTGACGCTGCAGCCGAGAAGGGCGAAGTGCTGCCCGTTGGTTTCTCCAAAATTAAAATGTCGTTTAAACTCCGAAGCTCATATTTGCGGTTTGCAGCGTCACAGTTAACCAGCTGGCGTGTGTTGCCAGCGTCTGAAATTTGTCAGTTTGCGCGCCACGCGGATTTCTCACATGACTTGAGTTTCTGGGATGGCGTGGGTAGAGTGTGCAGGGAGCCTGGCCTCAAACCTCTGCTGACGTGTGAACATGTGTGTAGCTGAGGCGCCAGAGTCCTGTACCTGGGGACATGCAGCCATCCTTTTGTTACGGCAGGTAAAGCTCGCAGGACTTCCAGAGTTTCAGAGGTAATCGTGAACACTGAATTCTCGGGAGACAGGCGAGACGTGTAGGGATTTATTTCTATTTCTGTTCTGGTCACTTTGTGATGGTAGAGTAACTGTCTTTTGTCACATTGACAGGTGCATCTTTTGAGAAATGCCGGCGATGAAGTGACCATCACTGTCGAGTATCTCAGGGAAGCACCATCATTTCTGAAGCTCCCATTAGGTAAGGGGGAGGGGACAAGTTCAAGGGTGCCACGCAGCACATTATTTATGCAAACGATACGGCGCTGGCAGGAGTGTAGATCGTTTCCTGAGCTCATATTCCGAGAGAGGAAAGACGCAGAGAGCACCTCAGCATTGCATGTTCCTAAGACGTCCTACCCTTTAATCCGTCCACAGACTTTTAAAAGAGGGCGTCCCCAGACGGCGCTTCGTCAATGAATTAACTAAGTTGCCTTCCTCAGGTCGCCTCACTGTGACTGTATTTACCTACACAAGCACATGCACGCATATAGGAACAAAGTTTGTATTTAATATGTCTATGTTGACATGAGAAGTATTTAATGTAAAAGAGGAAAGAACAGTAAATCTGCACCGTGATGTGTCACCGTCGCCCGTGTTTTCCTGCAGAGCTTGTAACTCTCTATTAGACCTGATGTGATCCAGCCGGGAAGTGGATCAGAACAGGTGTTGTGACTGACTCTGTTCGGGAGGATGGCTTTGCAGAATTTATGAAGTTACCGTCCTTCCTTGACGTAGCGGCAGGGCCTCTGTTGGGTGCTGACCCTGGAACCGGAGTGGCTCTGGGCTGAGGTCACGCCCAGGGGCTGCAGCTCCGCTGTGGTCAGCACGCTGTCCCGGCTCACGGGGAAGCGGGGCCCCTCCCCCCGCGGCAGCCCCTCTCTTCTCTTTTCCCTTCTTTCTCCGGCTTTTTCTCTCACATGAAGGGACAGCCTCTCTCTCCTGGGCTGACCTTATGGCCGGAATCTTCTCTCTCTTTTCCATCGTTCCCCAGTTGTCGGAGCCTCCGCTGCCGCCCCTGGGCCTGGCCCAGCTCTCTGGGGCCACGGCAGCTGCTGAGACCCGATCTCACCTTCGAATCCACGGTCACAAAAAGGGCCATTGAACTTCTGGCCCTGCTCCCGTCCATCTTCCTGAGTAACCGAGCAAATCGGTTTCAGCAGCTCGATTTTTGTCCCCGTCAGACCTCAACCTGGAAACCATGCTGCTCACTGATCTAAGAAAAACTGACGATCCCCCCATGGGTATGAAAATATATCAGTAGGATTCATCACACGTCCTGCCTTCTAAAAAGACCAACGTGAGAAATCAGGCCACACGTTCAAAGAGAAATAAACGCTATACACAGCACAAGAGTTTATTCTTCCAGAAGAGGGTAAAAGGCCCAGGGACAGCCAATCCCAAGCGTTCGCCTGGGGCCCAGGTGTGTGGCGCGTGTGAGTTTACAGCATCGTGTAGCCGCGGGGGGCGTGTGCACGGCTCTGCCTGGACATCTCTCCTGCGGGCGCCTCACCTGACGGTGTGTCCGGGAGGGCACAGGAGGCGGGAGGGGTCTCCTCTGGAGACAGTCAGTGCCGACTTTGATTATTTTGCATAAATTCAGACTCAGACTTTTTATGAAATAGAAGTCACATAACATAAAATTCACCATTTTAAGGTGCGTGCTTCGGCAGTTTTTAATTTTTCACTGTGCCGTGCAGCCGTCACCACTGTCCCATTCCAGAATATTTCCATCACCCCAGAAAGGAACTTTGTACCAATCGTCCCCTCCCCCAGCCCCTGGACACCACGAATCCACTTTCTGTCCCCATGGATTTGCCTGTTCTGATCGCTTCACGTAACTGGGGCCGTGCAGTGTGTGGCCTTTCGTGTGAGCTTTCCTCACTCGGCATGTATTCCAGATTCATCCACATGGTACCCCATGTGCAGGTGTTTCGTTCCTTTTTTTAACTGAATAATTTACATTATTTGGAGAGACCATGTTTTGTTTCTCTCTTCATCAGCCGACGGGCAGGTGGCTTGTTTCCACCTGGGGACCGTTGTGCCAACGCCGGTGTGCGCGTTCATGTACAGGTCTACGTGAACGTGTTTTCAGTTCTCCCGGCCACACACCTGCGAGTGGAGGTGCTGTGTCATACGGCAAGTCTGGGTCGGATTGCTGAGGACCTGCCACGCTGCCTCCACGCCTCCATCTCACACCCCACCAGCCCTGCACGAGGTCAGTGTAGCTGCTATAGATCGCAGCTCATTTTTTTAGGTTAGGTGTTTTTGTAAATACTCATTGAAACTATTTGTGTTATATTCTTTTCCAGTAGTTGGTTTTTTTTTTTTTTTTTTTTTTTTTTTTGCAGTACGTGGGCCTCTCACTGTTGTGGCCTCTCCCATTGCGGAGCACAGGCTCCGGACGCGCAGGCTCAACGGCCATGGCTCATGGGCCCAGCTGCTCCGCGGCATGTGGGATCTTCCCGGACTGGGGCACGAACCCGTGTCCCCTGCATCGGCAGGCGGACTCTCAACCACTGCGCCACCAGGGAAGCCCCCAGTATTTGTTTTTTGACACTAACTATTTTTATTATTAATAATTATTGACACTGATTTTTTTAAAAATAACGGGTTTAAGTAGTGATAAGCAGAAACAAATGTTACAGTGTTCAGATTTCTCTTTTGGGATATAGATGAAAAGATGCTCATTCACCAGCAGTAAGTTGATAGAAACCTAGAGCGCATGAATGACTGTCAGGTTACAATCCACTCACTCACTCGCTCACTCAGCCGCCCCTCGGGGTTGATTCGGCAGAGTTAGTCCCTCCAGTGAGAGCATCTGGAGAATGAAGGAAATTAGAAATATTTTGATTTCGCTCCCAAGTTACTGATGAGCTAGTTATGGAAATAACACATGTGCTATCAGGAAGGAGCTGCAGATAGAAGATATAGTAAGAAGTAGGTAGAGGTGCTGGCAGAACAGACTCTGGGTCCAGAAGCAGTTCTGTACGTGGGGAGCTGGTCGCAGAATGTTTGGAGGGTTAGGAAAACGGGAAGGGAGCTGGGTGGTCAGATGCAGTGAGAACTACCGTTCAAGCAGAGTTAAGTTGTTGTCATGTTCTCAAGCCTTCTTGGAGCTGTTCGGTTCATCCCCACACCTGCAGGGGTGCGGTGTGGAGTGTTGCCTCACCGACACTCTGGACGTGGGAGTGGGGGTGGGTGCACAGAAGTGCATCCGTCGGATTCCACGTCAGCTTCACGTGCTTCTTTCCTTAGGAGTGTGGAAGCAGGAAGCATTGCCTACTTGTTACGACTTGTCCTGCTGCCGGGCCCGCCTCAGTGTTTCTTTCCCGTCCTCAAGCACCCAGGTGACCTGTAACAGGCCCTGGACTTTACTCAGGGGTCAGTAAGGGTCTCCTTTACTGTATTTCCCAGGTGCTTCCGCTTCTCACAGCAGGGAATTTGCACAGTCAGGGTGCCTCGTGTGTCACAGCACCCCAGAGCGGGTGGACGGAAAAGCTGCCCACGCTCATATTCCGGCCAGAAAACGTTCGGGCGGGGTCGTGAGGACGTGAAGGAGCGCAGCCTCCCTCTTGAAGCTGGTCGCCGACATGGAGGTGGCCTGGAAGCATCAGTATGAAGACCCATGAGTTTATCTGATTTTGTTGAGAGGTTTGAGGCTCTGGCTGTCCTGCGTGGCGTTTAAAGGGAAATTGGGTCGCTGGGGCATCTGCTGGACCTGAACTGTGCTGGCTGCTTTGAAGGCGAGCCCATAAACGCATTCACGGCTTTTCGAGGAGAAAACTGAGATCACTGAAGTAACTTGCACGATGTCCCACTAACTTTCCTCCTCTGTGAACTGGTGATAATAACAAGTAGCAAGCACACCGGAAGCTTGTGTGTCGAGGTAGTAAATGCAACAACGTCACGAGGCTTTCAGTCCTGTCCTCAGCGACACAGGTGCTGGTGGCATGCGTGCTGCAGACCCTCAGACCTGACGGAGAAGATTGGGCAGGCCAGGACGGGGAGGGCTGGGGCGCCTGCTGGGAAACCCCGCGGCTCCGGCCGTTTACTGTCATTTGGGAGCTTTACCCCAGTTAAGGTTTTTGTCGTTTTCCAAGAAAGGGAAGTCTGGATTTTTAATGCAGCGCCTTGGCTTTGATCAGACAAAACCGAGTTGCAGGTCAGACGGAGCTTCACCTGCCAGTTTGGAGCCTCTGCCTAATGGGATTTATCCCCCGAGTAGTTAGCTTTTGAAGGCTAACGCTGGCTTTGAAAATTTTCGAGCTAAAAGAAAATGACGGACCCGTGTATCAGGCTGGCACCCGCTGCGGCCGGGGCACCCCTGACCCTGCACAGCCCATCGGGGTCCTTCCCGTCGCCCATTTTGGTAACGGGAGGTGCGGGGTCACTGGCTTCTCCCTGAAATTGCCGGCTGAGTCAGGAGGGCGGCGGGTGAACCTGCCCATGGCGGCACCTGGGGCCCGGGGCCGCCGAGTCGGTCTTGCTGGTGCGTCGTGGTCAGGAGGAGGGCTCCCTACTCAGGGAGGGGACGCGGACCTCCTTCTGCCTGCAGCGCTGGCGCCTGTCTGGGGTCCCGCGAGGGGTCCTGGGCACGTGGTCAGGGCCGATGTGCGCTGAGGGCCCGCTGCCCCTCCTGCTGTCCACCTGGAGCGCTGGTGCCGCCCCACCTCACCTGGCATGTCCAGGGCCGCAGTGGAGGGCGGGGCGGGGGCTAAGCGGTGGCGGAAGGGTGGGGACAGGACCCGCCTGGTGCTGGAGCGACAGGACGGAGATCCCTTTCCATCCCTGTACTTCCTGAAAAGAGGACTGTGCTCGGGAAGGGCTCTGACCTGCCCGAGACAGACGCTCGACTTGGACCCTCTGTTCATCCGTGTTCCAGGCCCAACGGCGGCTCCTTGCTCCCTCCCCAGTCCAGAGCTGCTTCCTCTTCTCATAAATATCACTTTCCTCAAACTTACCTGATTGGTCCTTCTATATTTCACTAAAGCAACTTGCAGTGCAGAGATAATCCGAAAATGTCAAACAAATAAATAATGTAAAAATTAACATCGGAAAGTCAAGAATAAGTGTGGGAAGTTAGCATCGTTATCCTAATGGTGGGGAGGGCAGGTTCATGGAGCCCCCGGGGCCAGGGGACCGGCTTGGAGAGGCCGCGTCTCTCTGCACCTGGACCTGGTGCGGCCCTGGCGAGAAGCTGGTCCTGCCCTCCTTCTGCCAGGCGTTCTGTGGGGTGCAGACGGGGGCGTCCACATGGTGGGCGGGCGGCGAGGGGCCAGCGCTGGCTGCACAGCCCGTACCAGCAGCTGCTTCCCCGGGGGGCTTGTCTGGGGACCCCCCAGGCGACCCCCGTAGGTGGACCTGCAGGTAACGCGCTGCGGCTCCTCTGGTGGCTCCATCTGCAGTGAGTCTCTTTGATTTGCAGGGTCCCCAGGACCGTCTAGCGAGCCCGGCAGCGGGACCTCCTCACCCCTCTTTGACAGCGGTTTGCATCTGAACGGAAACTCCAGCAACACAGTAAGCTCGCTCGTGCTCACCTTTGATTTAACCAGAAGCTCCCCTGGCAGATTTAGAAAAGCCCTCGCTGCCCGTTTCAGAGGGAGGTTCAAACATGGGTGTAGGATGTGCTTACGTGCGCGTAATTCCCACGTGGACGCCTGGTCTTTCACCGTAGGGTGCTTTCGGCTCCTAATTCACAATATCTCGCGAACAGGCCTGAGTACGTCATTTTGAGGTAGAATGTGGAGTCGTGGCTCCAATTTTCCTCGGAACCTGACGGTGGGAACTGCCGGGGTTTGTCCTCAGGAAGCTTCCTCCAGACTCACAGGAAAGGGGTTCCTTCCCAGGTTAATGGAATCACCTAGGAAGCGTGATGCTGTGTATTTGCAGTGAGTTTCCGTCATCCTGCAAATCTTCACCTTCCCAAGAAAACCAGAGCTGAGCAGAAAGAGAGGGCTGCAGGTGACCTGGGTGTGGACGGCTGCCCCTCCCCCAGGGAGGGCTGGCCTGACCAGACCCCGGCTGGGTGGGCCCTGACAAGAGCCAGCGTCCAGGGTGTGGTCTCCTCAACCACTGAGCCTTAGTGGATACGGGTTAGACTCCTGTAAGCAGCTTGAAAAAATGTTTCCTTGGAAATCATATCCGCTCGCACCTTCCGACCACCACCTACCTGACCGGCAGGCGGAGCCAGAGGAAGTGATTCGTGTTTGCACAGTCCATTCTTAAAATACCATTCTTTTCCATTTTTAACCTTTTAATATAGTTCTTGATATTTAAAAATTGCGTTTAGGGTCTCCGTGAGTTATGAAGCAGAAAAATAAAACAAATGTCCCTGAACTCAAGACTCAAATCGGTACTAGGAACATTGTCCCCAGCTTATACGGCCGCCTGTGTGTCACTCCCATATCCCATTTTCTGGCCTTCCCCAAATACAGCATCCTGAATCTCGAGTTTGTCACTGGCTTGATAAAAAAAAAAAAAAAAAAAAAAAAAAAAAAAACAGTTTATCCATATGTATAGATCCCCAAAATATACCATTTCATTTTGAGGCTTATAAAATGTTATTCTGTCATAGCCTTCTGGGATTTACACTTTTACCTGCTATTATGTTTTTGAGATCCACAAATGTTATGTAGGTCCCTGGTTCTTTTTTGCTTGTTTTTTTCTGTATTATATTTAATTGTGTGAATATACTGCAGTTTACTTACTGATTATCAGTCATCACTAGACACTTGGCTTTTGTTTCTTGGTTTACTCTAGTCTGCTGTCAACTGAAACCAGGCTGCCGTGAACATGCTTATAAATATCTCTTGGCTACAGACCCAGAGCTAGGATTTCTGGGCACGAATGATGCCAGTGTCTGATTTTCAAAACAACGACACCTTATTTTCCCAGGCGGCTGTCCCAGGTCGCCGTCCCAGCAGCAGGAGGCATTGCAGGTGGCCGTGGCTTCCCAGGGCTCCACGCTCTGGCTTCATTTTCCCAAGCACAGGGGTATCTGGTGGCTGCTCCGGGTTGGCTGAGGAGGTCTGTTTGCCTCTCCTCTTGCGGTAACTTTGCTTTCTCCCCTTCCGGGACGTGCGTCCACTTTCACCCCTTTACCTGTAAAGCTGTTTGTCTTTCCCTTCCTGATCCCATGGGAATCTCCATACACACTTGGGATTAATATTTTGCTGAATTTGGGTCTCAAATCTCTTCTCACAATTTACAGCGTGCGTTTCGTTATATTTCCGCTACCTTCTGATAAATGGAAGTTAATCTCTGTGTAGCCAAGTGTGTCCATTTCTTTCTGGTAGGGGTTGTGGTTTTAGGATCTGGTTCAAGACATCCTTTCTTATCCTAAGCTCATAAAATGTTTCCTTGTGTTTCTTTTCCTAAATATTTTTAAGCTTTGTTTTTCACTTCAGGTCTCCAAAGCATATGAGGCTTACTTTTGTAAAACACGTGAAAGGCTGGGTCCCAGGTTCATTTTCCTGGGTAACCGGCTGCTCTAACCCGTGTCCTCGGTCACTGCGATCACAGCACACGTTTCCTGCTCTTGGGTTTATTGCTGAGACCTTGGTTGTATTCTGATTGCAATATCAATACCAGAACCACACTGCTTAGTTACTCTGTATTTATAATAAATTTTGTCACTGTAGCCTACGCTGTCTCACAACATCCTAAGTCTTTGTATTTTTTCCATTCTCTCTCACTTACCTTTTTCTTGTGGACTGTATGTAATCCACGTTGAGTACAAGGAGTGACCACAAAGCTTTAGTCTTTGGAAGACTAGGATCTACCGTATCTCTGGATTGGAGAAGAAAATGGGCTCCTCTCTGCAGTTTGTTTTATCAAAGGAAATGAGTTGGAACCTTCCTCAGACACAGAGGGTTTAGGCAGTTTTCGTTGGCTGCACTTTCAGACATGCTCACATCACTTTCCTTCTCCCAGGACCAGACGTGATGGAGCAAGAGGCAGAGTTTGCCAAGTTCAGAGCAACTTTACAATCACAGGAGCCCTGGAGGCTGGGTTTCCCCTTCATGACTGTGTACCCCTGACCCCCAACACATTTGTAACCCCTGCTTGTGGAGTAGGGGGGAGCCGATAGAATGCGTTTTCACTCTGTCTGTGATTCCCAGAGCCACTCCCAGTGCTACCTTGTGTATTTGACAACTTCCCTGGGTTCTCACTTGAAACTAAATTATTAACTGCTCCCTCCCCAGATGCTACATCTTCTCCGTCTTCCCTACCCTCCATGAGAAAGAGTCTGCTCATGGCTTCACCCCCAGGCCCCACGTTCTCCTCCAGACCCAGGAACGGCTCACACACCTTAAGATTCTAAGTTCATTGCTCATACTGCACTATTTCGTGTCAGAAAACGTACTGAATATTTATAACAACAAAAAGTCTCATTCACATCAGTGTCACTCATCTCAACTGAACGTGTATATTGTCAGGTCCTTCTCTCCCTCCATCCCTGTTTCCACACTCCTGCACGTCCCGTTCTGGCTCCCTTGTTAGTGGGTTAGTGTTCATGTTTGCCTTCACAGAGGGAACATAGAGGGGTTATTCCTTGATTACCTGATTGTCCAAAAATGTTTTCCTTTTTCCTGAGAGATAGCTGGTGTTTTCACCTGGTGTGCTTGGAACTTGGGTGCTGACCCGGTCCTTTGAGGGACTTCAGATGCCAATGTCTCTGCTTTACCTGTGGCAGATGCAAGGCTAAATTGTGTCTGACTAGTTTCCCTTTGTCAGAAAACTTTACCAAATATAAATAAGGAGCTGCAATTAAAAAACAAAGAATTTATGACAGTAAATGCCTGATTTTCTGAGTTAAGAATTTCAAAAGATTAACTCAAAAGATTAGGGTCATTACAGAGAACTGAATGCTCAAAAGTGTACAGGAACAATATATCAAAACAGAAACAAGATTTTACAGAAATTATAAGGAAACAGATATGAAACTTATAAATAGTAGTTGCAAAAGAAAAGCAGATATCATAAGAAAAATAAACAAACAAAATATATTTTAAAATATTAAACAGATAAGCACATAAGTTAAACATTGAATTGAGTCTTCTAAATGGAAGGAGAGGTGGTCTCCCAGGCAGAGAGAACGAATGAGTGAATGATATTTAACTGTTTAATTAAAGTATAAGGCACATGCGGGGAAGTATACAACTCTGAAGAAACAGCTCAATAAATGTTATAGCACCCTGGTCAAAATATAGCATATCACCATAATTTCAAACTACCCTCTCCCTCAAAAAATTACTATTATTTTAACCTCAATTACTATAGATTAATTTTACCTGTATTTGACTTTCATGTGGATGGGGTCATACTCTTCTGTCTGACCTTGTTGCCAAAAGTCAATCTTAAAATCAACTAGCGAAAGCATAGATCACTTTGAACAATGACAATTTTATTAACAGCACATTTCTCAATAGTGACAATGGAAGCTAGATAACAGCCCAATAATATTTTCAAGATCATGGAGACAAGAAAAATAACTACTAGTCTATCTTTGTGTTCCTCACAAAACCATCCTTCCAAAACAAGATAAAAATAAAGACTTGTTCATAGGAAGAGAATCTGAAAGAGTATATTAGTAACAGAATTTCTAAAGACCACATGTCAGGAAAATAAAAATGATCCCAGAAGGGCAGTTGGAGATTAAAGGAGAGGACTATGTATGTGAATCTAAACAAATGTTCTCTGCAGAAAGTAATAACATCACTTAAATTAATGTCTAATATCTTAGGTTAAGATAAGAGGGCAAATACAGAATACTGAAAACAATGTATGTGGTTCAGAGTGAGTGGACTGGATGTAAAGCATTCTAAAGTCCTACTGTTGTTAAGACACTTCACGAATTAATAAAACACCAGTAAAAATAAAACATCAAATGAAAAAAAGCAAATCAATAACAAAAAAATCCTTAACTAAAATGCATTAAGAAAAAAAGAATAGAAAAATAAGACAATGAAAGAGCCAAACTTAAGGAGGTAGATATGAGTACAGACATAGCAGTAATAAAATCAATATACATAGACTGAATTTACTAGTTATAGTTAAGAGCCACGGATTTACTTCAATCTTTAAAATGATTCAAGTCCTGTCAAGCATCTTTTCTGACCACAGTGGTATGAAACTAGAAATCAATTACAAGAAGAAAACCAAAAAATCCACAAATATGTGAAGATTAAACAGCATGCTACTGAACAACCAGTGGGTCAGAGTAGAAGTCTCAATATCTTGAGACAAATGAAAATGGAAATACAGCATACCAAAATTTATGGGAAGCAGCCAAAGCAATTCTAAGAGGGATGTTCATAGTGATAAATGCATATGTTAAGAAATAAGAAAGAGCTCTTATAAATAACCTAAAACTATAAATCAAGTAACTAGAAAAAGAAGAACAAACTAATCCCAAAGTTAATAGAAGGAAGTAAGTAACAAAGGTCAGAATGGAAATAAGTGCAATAGAGACTAAACAGACAATGGAAAATATCAGTGAAACTAAGAGCTGGTGTTCTTTTGGAAAAGATAAAATAGGCAAAGCTTTAGCTAGACTTACCAAGAAAAAAAGTCAGCACTCAAATAAATAAAAGTAGAAATGAAAGAAGAGACATTACAACTGATACACAAATACAAAAAATCATAAGAGACTTCTCTGAACAATACTATGCCAACAAATTAGACAACTTAGAAGAAATGGATAAATTCCTAGAACATAAAATCTAAAAAGACTGAATCATGAAGAAATACTGAAAGTCTGAACAGACCTATTACTAGTAAGGTGATTGAATCAGTAATCAAAAATCTCTCAGCAAACAAAAGTCCAGGACCAGATTGCTTCACTGGTGAATTCTACCAAACATTTAAAGAAGAATTAATACCAGTCCTTCTGAAACTCTTCCAAAAAATTGAAGAGGAGGGAAGAATTCCAAACATATTTTACAAGGCAAGCAGTACCCTAATACCAAAACCAGACAAATATGCCACAAAAAGGAAGTTACAGGCCAATATCCCTGATAAACATAGATACAAAGATTCTCAACAAAACATTAGGAAACCCAATTCAACAATATATTAAAAGGATCTTATGCTATAATCAAGTGAGACTTATTCTGAGAATGCAAGAATGGTTCAGTATCTCCAAATCAATCAACATGATGTACCACATTAACAAATAAAGGATTAAATCATATGAGTATCTTAATACAATAGATGCAGAAAAATCATTAGACAAAATTCGAAATCTTTTCATGATCAAAAAAAAACCACTCAGGGGTACTTCCCTGGTGGCACAGTGGTTAAGAATCCGCCTGCCAATGCAGGAGACATGGGTTCGAGCCCTGGTCCGGGAAGAACCCACATGCTGCGGAGCAGCCAAGCCCATGCGCCACAACTATTGAGCCTGCGCTCTAGAGCCCATGTGCCACAACTACTGAAGCCTGCTCTTCTAGAGCCTGTGCTCCGCAACAAGAGAAGCCACAGCAATGAGAAATCTGCACACCACAATGAAGAGTAGCCCCTGCTCACCGCAACCAGAGAAAGCCTGCATGTAGCAATGAAGACCAAACGCAGCCCCCCCAAAATTAATTAATTAATTTAAAAACTCAGCAAATTGTATATAGAGGGAACATACCTCAATATAATAAAGGCCATAAATGACAACTGCACAGCTAACATTGTACTCAATCGTGAAAAGCTTAAGGCTTTTCCTCTAAGGTCAGGAACAAGAAAAGGCTGCCCACTCTCACCTCTCCTATTCAACATAGTACTAGAAGTCCTAGCCAGAACAATTAGGCAAGAAAAAGAAATGAAAGACATCCAAAGTGGAAAGAAGGAAGTAAAATTGTCTTTATTTGCAGATGACCTGATACTATATTGAGAAAACCTTAGCGACTCCACTAAAAAACTCTTGAGTACTAATAAACAATTCAGTGAATTTGCAGGATGGAAAATCTATTACAAAAATCAGTTGTATTTCTATACACAATAATGAACTATCAGAAAGAGAAACTATGAAAATAATCCAATTTATAATTGCATAAAAAAGAAAAAAATACCTTGGAATAAATTTAACCAAGGACATGAATGATCTGTACCCTGAAAACTTTTAGACGTTAATGAAGGAAATTGAAGAAGACACAAATAAATGGAAAGATATTCCATGCTCATGGATTGGAAGAATAAACCTATTGTTAAAATGTCCATACTAACCAAAGCAATCTACAGATTCAGTGGGATACCTATCAAAATTCCAATGGCATTTTTTTACAAAAAAAAACAGTACAAACAATCCTAAAATGTACACGCAACTGCAAAAGATCAAAAATACCTAGAACAATCTTGAGAAAGAGAAACAAAGCTGGAGGCATCACACTTCCTGATTTCATACTAAATTTTGAAGATATAATAATCAAAACAGTATGGTATTGGCATAAAAAAGGCACATAGATCAATGGAACAGAATAGAGAACCATGAAATAAACTCACACCTATATGGGCAATTAATTTATGACAAAGGAGTCAGGAATATATAGCAGGGAAAAGGATAGTCTCATAAATGAAAGGTGTTGGGAAAACTTGATGGCCACATGCAAAGGAATGAAACTAAGCCCCTGTCTTACACCACTGACAGAAATTAACTCAAAATGAATGAAAGACTTGAACATAAGACCTGAAACCATAAAACTCCTAGAAGAAAACAAATGGTAAGCTCCTTGACATCGGTCTTGGCAATGATTTTTTAAAAATTTAACCCCCAAGGGCTTCCCTGGTGGCGCAGTGGCTGGGAGTCCACCTGCCGATGCAGGGGACACGGGTTCGTGCCCCGGTCCGGGAAGATCCCACATGCCGCGGAGCGGCTGGGCCCGTGAGCCATGGCCGCTGAGCCTGCGCGTCCGGAGCCTGTGCTCCGCAACGGGAGAGGACACAACAGTGAGAGGCCCGCGTACCACAAAAAAAAAAAAAAAAAAAATTAACCCCCAAAACAAAGGCAACAAAAGCAGAACTAGACAAGTGGGGCTACATCAAACTAAAGAGCCTCTGCACAGTAAAGGAAATCATCAGCATAATGAAAATGGAGAAAATATGTGCAAATCGTGTACCTTACCAGAAGTTAATATCCAAAATACATAGAAAGAATACATAACTACTCAATAGCAAAAAGCCAGCGATTTAAATCAAAATTGGGCAGCGGGACTGAATAGCTATTTCTCCAGAGAAGGCATACAGATGGTCGATAGGCACATGGAAAGGTGCTCAATGTCACTAATCGTCAGAGAAGTGCAAATCAAAGCCACAGTGACATACCACCTCACAGTGTCAGAATGGCTGTCATCAAAATGCCAAGAAGTAACAAGTGTCATCTGGGGGCCTGGGAGCAGATGGCAGTGTCTCCAGGTGGTCTCAGGTTTCTGTAACGTTTGTGATTTCCCCTGCATCACACTTCTAGTCCCATGGGGTGGTGTTTGGGCAACTGTTTGTGTTCCAGCTGAGGGCAGTTTTGCTGGGGAAAGATTTACTAGCAGTTCTTAGTGCGTTTGGATTTCCTCTTGTGTATGCCTTACTTTTGTATTCTTTTTCTTAAAGAATTCCCCCTTCACATTTTATCGTCTTTGGGCTTTATGAAAACTGCATCGGCTCCAGGGTTCAGGGTACTGGTCATGGGGGAGATGGGGGCCAACCGTGCCCACGTGGGAAGACAGGAGGACACAGAGGGATGCAGCGGCGATGTTCTAATTTGTGAGTCTGCTGGGAGCTTCAGGGGGCTTCGTTTTAGTTTTATGTTTCATAACTTCCTCTATGATTTGTGTGCATAAGGATATATGTATTACACTCTGTATATATCAAATACA
Source organism: Lagenorhynchus albirostris (assembly GCF_949774975.1). NCBI lineage: Eukaryota > Metazoa > Chordata > Mammalia > Artiodactyla > Delphinidae > Lagenorhynchus > Lagenorhynchus albirostris. Next base: position 88,478,946 of record NC_083107.1, on the reverse strand, counting down.
ACAAAAATTTTAATGTAGCAGATTGAAGGAGAAAAGCTGCTAGAAAGACATTTAAATAAATAATGTGGAATCATCTTAAAACTTGAGAAGGGTTATTTGGAGGAAGACAGTGAATAGCTACCTTACCTCCAAGGAATTTAGGCAAAAATAGCACAGTTATATACAAACAGTAGGTCTGTTACAGACCACGAATGGGCCAGCGAGGCAGAAGGACTGGTCTCCCAGAAGGTACTGAGTCAGAACTGGTGGCCGGTGTGTAGAGGTTCAGCAAAGTTCAGGTGAAGATGACTCCACTGGTCCTGACCTGGGGGCTCGGCAGAGGGCGTTGCAAAGTGGTCCCCACAAAAGCTGGCCTTGTTTTCTGTGGGGATGACTGACAAGGCCTGACGAGTGCAGTGCAGCAGCGTTTCTGGAAAGCGTCTGGCAGCAGGTGCTAACACCGCTGTGGATCCTCACACCTCAAACATAGCAGTTCCACACCCAGGAATGGATGACAAGCCGTGTTTCAGAGCACATTCAATATGTGCTTAAGAAAAAGTGACTTCAATCTGGCTTCTCAATAATGGGGAAATAATTCGTTATATGGGGATAGATTCATGCGATGAGATTTTTCAGTGTTTTAAAATGAATTTTACCAAGATTGTTTAGTGACTGGAAAACACATCATGTTAATTTTCAAAAGTGTATATAGTGAGGAACACAATAATTTACAAAGGCATTGGAAAATAAACGATATATGCCAAGTGCTGAAATGACTATCTATAGAAGGAAAGAATGTGGGTCACCTTAATGTTCTTCCTTATATATATAGATCTATTTACTAATAATAGTATTAACAACAATTTACATAGTAGTTATTACATAGCAGGAATCTTTCTAAATATTACGTATCTATCATGATCACCTTTTTTGTGTGGGAGAAGGTGAAACTCTGAGGCACAAGAATTTAACTCGTTTACCAAGGGGACGCAGCTAGTGCCTGCTCGTATAGGAAGGAAACACAGCTAGTGCCTGATGGTATAGGAAGGAAACACAGCTAGTACATGCTAGCACATAGGAGGGAAACAGATCGTGCCTGCTAGTACATAGGAAGGGGACACAGCTAGTGCCTGCTAGCACATAGGAGGGAAACAGATCGTGCCTGCTAGTACATAGGAAGGGAACACAGCTAGTGCATGCTAGCACATAGGAGGGAAACGCAGATCGTGCTTGCTAGTACACAGGAAGGGAACACAGCTAGTGCCTGCTAGTGCACACCAAGGAAACAGCTGGTGCATACTCAAGTCAGAATTGGAACTCCATGATCTGGTCCTGGAGCCCTGCTCGAACCTGATGGAATGGCTCAAGTAACTATTATTGAAATGGATCTGTTTCTCTTCCATTATCAATTCACGAAATGTTGATTTTTCTCTCTTGTAACTCAGAAGTCATTTTTCTCTCGTATAATTTCTGTGCCATCTTTTTCACATGAACCAAGTCTGTTCCTAATGATCTTGACACAGGAAATGCTGCACCTTTGCTTGCACTGGTGCCTCAGCTCTGCAGGTCGTAGGATTCCATTAGGGCGTCGTTCCACCTCTGAAGCCCCCCAGTCCTGTTTAATAATATCATGTTTTTCTAAAAATTTGCACACTCCTCTGACTTTCATCCTGTGCATCTGCGTTTTATTGACCTGTATCTTAAGTAGATTCTGGTAGCTCTAAATCTTCACTTGGCTTCCAAATTGGCCTGATTTACCACCACTCAGTGAAGAGTTTAAGAACCAGGCCCTATTTTTACTCCATCATTCGTGTTTCATAAGATACTTTTAATCTTATCATAATAATGATTTCAATTTGAAGAATATAACAGTAACCTGTTGTCAGATACGTTCATTTGCTTTTAAATTATTGTATTGCTGTAATATTTAAAAATTTATATGACTTAAATACTTTAGATACTTGCTGTCTTCACAAAATTGATGAATTAATTTCATTAAGATAAGAAGCCAAGCATTTCCACTCAAAATATGTCAAATTCAAAGAGAAAAATTATTTACATATTTCTATGGCATGCTGAGACCATATAGTACAGCACAGCTGTTTCATTCCTGAGATATAGGTCTTAAATTTACTGCAGAAAAATATTTTAGAATGAACCTTCTCTCTCAATAATAATTAATATTTGATGGTTAATTGAGCCTTTAAGAGCTGCCCTTTGGAGAGAAAACAAAACTTATTTTAGTGGGAAACACACTTGATTAAAAGTTGACAGATATGACACTTCTGTAGAATATGTGAACATAGTTTGTGCAAAGCTGCCTGCGTTTGCTTAAATTACTTTCCTGAGATGCACTTGTCATTGATCCCCGTAACCTTGGTGACCTGTTGATAGGTCGCCTCCCAAAAAAACCCCAGCACACCTGCTGCGCTGGGTTTCCAGTGGCGTCTTGTCCATGCGCACCTGCTCTGTCCAGGGCTTCACGCAGGACAGTCCGACTGTCCAGGCAGGGCCGGGCCCCTGACAGATTCAGGTGCAGCTTGACAGGAGGCATTTTCAGAGAAAATTAGAGCTGGAAATGCCGTAAAAGCTGAAGCTCTGTTACAAAAGTATTTTAGTTCTGGGTCTGTTTTAAAAAGAACTGGGAGACTTCCCTGGTGGTCCAGTGGCTAAGACTGCACTCCCAATGCAGGGGGCCCGGGTTCGATCCCTGGTCAGGGAACGAGATCCCACAAGCTGCGACTAAGACCCGGCGCGGCCAAATAAATAAATAAATATATTTTTAAAAAACAGTTGTTTCCCAAAAAAGAAAAGAAAAGAAAAGAATTGGGCAGAAGAGGATGCCTCTGAAGCCTCCACAGGGGCCCAAGGCACTTGCTTTCCGTCTCCGAGCGAAATTACCACCATCAGGAGGTGGCCGGTGAGAAGCCAACACAGAAAGCGTTCAGGACTGACGCCCAGCAAAGCGTATTAAGGCCGCTTTATCGGGGCCGCGGCCCGGCTGCCACCGGCCTCACGGCTTCCGTGGGACAGAGCGAGATTGTGCACTTCCTCCTTAGGAGCTTGGTGGCCCCCCCGAAGCTCTTCCCTGATACGAAGTCCCCCCACTTGCTGGGCCCGAGGCGCCCTCGCTCTGCTGCCCCCGCAGTTGTCGCCCTTAGGCCTCTGGTCTCAGTGGGTCATCCGCCAGGCTGTTCCGGACGCCGGGGACACGGCCGGCCTGTCCCAGCGCCCCAGGACCCAGCTCACGGGAGGAGGGAGCAGGGCCAGTGCTCCCCGGGACCCTCCCTCCCCAGCTCCCCACCGGTGGTCCTCAGGTGATGCCTCTGACTGCCAGTGTGGACGGCCAGCTTGGGTCCGGCTGCGGCCCGGGTCAGCCGGCCCTCTCCGGTCACCCCAGCATCAGCCGGCGACACCTGCACATCCAGTTGGCGACACTGCCGACAGCCCAGGCTCCCGGCCCGAGGCCCTGTGGGACAGCCTGCTTACGAGAGCTCCTCCCTGGAGACTTTCAGTGAGAATCCCTGTGTCCTAATGTGTGAAAGACTGTTTCCCCAGCAGAGCGAGTGACTGGCCGGGGAGATGGATTCGTAGCCTCTGGGACGCTTGGGAAGTACACCCTGTGCTGGCCGCTTGGCCTGCGTGGACCCTGGGTTCTGCGCGGCCAGGCGGCTCCCCAGGAAAGGCCAGGGTGTGTCCCTGATGCTGACCCTGAGAGCAGCGGCACAGTGTGGCCGCCCAGGCGCGGTGGAGGGCCGTCCCTTCCTCACTGACTCCAGAGCCTCTTGGAAAGTGACGAGAAGACAGACAAGGGGCGGGGGCAGGCAGGGAGGCTGCTTCCCCAGGCCCGGGCCTCCTTTCCTGTCCCGCCTCATGCGTGACCCTGCAGCCCCTGGGAGCAGGCCAGGCCCCAGGGCTGGAAGGTGGGTCTCGTCCCTCTGATGTCACCAGTATGGTCCCTCCACTCCCCACCTGCCTCAGAGATGGATGTTTCATTGTTGCAGTGATGGAAAGACAGAAACGTGTAGGAGGCCTGTCAGGGTGACGCACTAGGTGTCTCTTCCTGCAGCGTTGCTTATCTCTCCTGAAAAAACGTCTTCGTAACAAAGTCACCTCCGGCACTGGGAGCTGTGAATACGCTGCCACTCTGAAGGTCGTCGGGAGAAACTTGACCATACAGGTGAGCATCATTCAGCACGTCAGAGGAGGTGACTTTTACGTGGATCCCTTACCCCACGCGGCATAAGAACAGGAGCCTTATCGTCTTCTCAAGCTTCTAGATATTTAACAGAAACGTAAAGGGAACACTAGCGTGGACACCCTGCAACTCTGGCTGCCGTCTGTGACGTTAGAGAGAAGAGCTCAGGTTAGACCAAGTTCAACAGCCATGGGGGTAGACCAAGTTCAACAGCCATGGGGGGTGAGTAACTCAGAGAACTAACTGTACCCTGAGGATCCAGAGTTTTCTTCTTGGGCAAAATATTCCAAGTATGTCTCATCCAGGAGACATTTCTTGAGTGTGTAAATAGGACAGTTTTATTGGTAAATTTACAGATTTAAATTCAGAGAACTCAAAGCACAGAGTAGTGAATGCTCTCTAAATGAGTCCTTCCTCCAAGCCGGGTTCCGGGCGCGTGTGCCGATGGACGCCAGACTGGACCAGCCGGAGGCCGACCCGCCCGGGCCCCTAGGGCTCGAGCCGCACCAGGGGTTTTTGAAATACTTTTGGCAGAGATGGTCACGTCCTGACAGACGCTTTGGACCCCTGTGATTTGGGTTCCGTGACAGTGTTTCAGGCCGTGGGACCGTCACACCCGTGAGGACCTGGCTCAGATACAGTGACCGTCTCAGTGCAAACCAGGGATGAGGTTCTGGTGGAAGAAAGTCTTCTCTGCACGAAACTCACCGGCTTCGTCTCATGGACCTGCGGCTGCCTTCACTGCACAGCAAACACAGACACAAACCCAGACCGTTCCCAGGAGACTGGCATGCGGATTTAAAATGGTTAAATCTGTGGTTTTGTGGAATGTATGTATTTTAAAACGCCTGTAAAATATTGACCAATAATTTATTTAATTTAGAAAATTATAAGAATTCTGGACTAAAAGTCAAATTTTGTAGGAATCCTGGGTCCCTTCACTGAGCCTGTTTTAACCCTCGTTGATTTTCATGTAAAAAGGGGCTAGATACACTTTTACTGCTGCCTTACAGGCTGTTATATTAAATATTTGTTTGTTTTGTGTTCAAAGGCTAAGACCCCAGGCTGCACCTGTTACCAAGCCCCGCCGAGCCCCAAGTGCCCTTCTTCCTGGGGGGGCGGCCGGGGGTTGCGGTCCTCGGGCCGAGCAGGGCTGTGGCGGGAGTGCGGCTCGGGGCCGGGACGGGCAGGCTATGGGGCAGCAGCAGGTGGCTTAGAAGGTAAGGAACGGGGCCTGGACCGTCACACACACCAGAGATGAAAGCACGAGGAGGGTGATTTCTGGAGTAAAAATTACCGCGGGGAAGTCATGACAGAGCGCTGAAGGAGAAATTACAGTGGAGACACAGTGTGACCACCAACTCTTTCCCCGGAATGAGCGCAAGGCCCGCCGTATGTCAGCGTGATTACAGTTTTTAAAAATAAGAAATACAGAAGCATCGCCTGGGAATACTGTTCCAAAGGGGCCATCCTACTGCGGTCAGAATAATCCACCATAGAAATGTTATGCTCTCATCCCAAATTAGATACTGACAGTAAAATTAATTATATAATTATAAAAAAAACTTCCCGTAAAGAAAAACTGTTCTCTTAAGGATATGCTGGGAAACTCTGAGCTAACTGCTCAGTCTATTGCATCTGCCTTTCTGTCCTAAATCTCTGAGCCCTGAAAAAATAGTATTTCATGTTTTTTTGTTTTTGACAGTTCAGGTTTAAAATTCCAATCTAGTATCTGGGCCAACATCCAAAATGCAGTGTGACTGTTTCATATCCAATTTTAGGTCTTTCTAGTTGGGGAAAAAAATAATCTGTTTTCTCAGATGAAGTTGGATTTTTTTTTTCAATTTTTTAAAAAGTATAGATTTGGTGCATCTTGTTTCCCCCCAAAAAAGAAGTGTTTATAAAAGTTCTATATAAATAATTTTGTTCTAATCAGTTGCACTTTTGAAAACACTAACCTTATGGTATATGGTCAATATGTAGTAAGGCAGGGAGCATTTTCAGAACGTGTCTGTTTGGGGGACGGTGACGGAGAGTAAATTCGGATGCATCTACAAAAGACAAGGTGGGGCTGCGTATCGATGTTGAGGTCACTCCCTGCAGTTTCCGTAGTCGAGCTCCGATTCCAGCTCACACAATGAAGAACCAAGTTCCGAGGCATTTACTCGGTGCGGACGCGCTTCCCCCCCAGAGGTCCTGGTCTCTCAGTTCTGAAATGAATACGTGGACGAGATTATTTGGGAGCAGTTCCTGGTTCTCTCTGCTGTGATCCCCTTTATCGATGTTACCACATCGCTAGGTGATTTCTGTTCCCCTGGTTCTTCTTCCTCCAAAAGATACTAAAGGATCTCACGGGCGCGGAGGACCCTGATAAAGTAAGCCAGGTCTAAACGGTAACGCCAGCTTCTTTAGTGCAGGAGATCTGGGCCCACAGGAGTAGGGGCAGCGTTGCTCTAAGGCGAAGACGGCCTGGAAGGCTGCCCCCCGTGAACAAGGCTGGTGGGGAGACGCCCCAACTGCGGCCGCCTGGTGCCGAGGGGCGGAGCCAGCCTGTCCTGCTGGACTCGTCGTTTTTGAGCAAAGTCCAAGCAGGTGAAGGGGCCTCGGGCATGGGGGTCGCAGCGTCTGGGCGACGTGAGACCCATGGGGGAGGCAGGGTTCATGCTGAAGGGGCAGGCGTGGGGCACAGGACCAAGGACAGAGGGGGAGCTGGAGGGCAGTGGGGGGCTCTGCCCGCTTGTCCCTAAGCAGGCATGTGGGGCAGCCCCGGACTCCTTAGCCCCTGTTTCCCGTGAACCTGGGACCCCGCGTCCCCGTCGGTCCCTGAATCAGGCCTGGCGACTCAGAGCCGGCATGCCACATCCCCTCGGTGTCCGCAGGGCACCGGGAGCTTGGGGACGGCCTGAGCAGGCATCAGCAGCAGCTGTCGCAGTCCGATGGGAAGACCCAGGGCTCCAGGAGGCGTCCCCGCCGCACCCGAGGCCCCGCCGGCCTCTGCTGGCTCGTCTGCTCTTCGTCCTGAGACGGACCGACACGAGGACACAGAGGTTCGGCCCTTTGGACGCCAGGTCTCGGGAAGGACAGTCAGTGGACGAAACCTCTGAGCTGCGTTGGATTTCTCCAGAAGCACAGAATTGACTCTCCCGGGGGAAGGTGAAAAGCAGGCGTGTCCGTGGGTTCCCAGCACTTCTCCGAGGGGCTGGACCCCACTTGGCGGCACAGGGAGTTGCAGTTCATTCCTTGAAGACAGTCAGGGCCTGCAGTCCACCGCACGTTTCCCAGGAAGCGCGGTGTGCGGGGTCGCCGACCGAACTTCTCCCGACTCCACTAAAATGACTCAAGATGTGGAAACGATAGGGCCGCAGGGAAAACGGACTCGCGGCTCACAGAAGCCAGACCCGCCATGTTCGGGGAGCTGGTGCAGGCGCGGGGCTCGGGCTGCCGTCCACACCCGCGGGCGGCCGGCGTGCTCGGGCCGGAAGGGCAGCAGCCTCTCCACGGGGCCGGTTACTGTTCCACGAGGCAGCAGACCGCGGTTTGCCCTTCCCTCCACGTCACCTGTCACCCTCTCCTCTTTAGAAGCCAAAATGCCCAGAAAATCAAAGAGGGAGAGGGCAGGTGGGGCTGTTACCTGGGCCCCGGAGCTGGCCTGGCGGGGCGGCTGTCCCCTCCCTGGGTGTCCTGCCCGCTGCTCACAGACCCCGGCAGCACCCTCAGTGGTCTCACCCTCTGACCGCCTAAGGCCATGAAGTTCACATAACTCTCACAAAGTTAAAGTATTGGGGTAATTGGGACTTTTCACAGAAATCCTTCCTTCTTAGGACTTACTAGATGCTTAGAGATTTCAGATTCCCTCAAGTCCTGAAGTCCTTGCAGGGATAGCTGTCATCTTGGACAGTGTTTTACAGTTCTGGTCACTTCCAACTGAGGCACCCTCACAGGGTTCTGTATCTCTGTTTGCAACACTGAAATACTGTTCTTTGCCATTATTATTGTGCCATAGTAGAGTCTTAAATTATATATGAAATAGGCCCGTCCTCCAGCAAAATCTATAAAGGTAGAAAGTACAGACTGCGACCCACAGGCATGTGTGTCTGCTGGGTAGACACCTTGTTTGAATTGAACGTGACGTGGTAAATATTTAGCTACTTGCTAGTTTTTGAGTCTTTCCCTTAGGTTTAATAATTGTCTTTATTGATCAAAACTTTTAGAAGGGAATAGAAGTCACATTATTGGGCTTATCGAAAAACAACATCTGGGCATTACAGCGTGCCATGAAGAAGGACCTCCTGAGAGCCATGCAGAATAAAGCCGGGGTTTGGAATTTCCTGTCTGCTGTCTGTGTCACTGAAGGCTTCATGTCACATTCTCAGCATCTCCTGTGAGCAGTCAATTCATAATGTTTGCACTGTGCTAGGTCAGAATATCCAAAATCCAGACCTTCAGTAATACCACCAAATACCTGCTGTCCATTCTAGTGACTTACTAGTTAATTTCATGGAAATAAGCATTATTATTATTATTTTATTATTATTATTACATGGCTGTGGAACGTAACCTATGAGCCCAACCTGCAAATTATCAAGCTGGATACAGAGAGCACACGAACAAACACAAATTACATAATACTCCCTTCTCATATGAAGCCATTCTTGATAATCATTTTAACCATCATGTTTTATTCTAAGTATTTTTAAAAATTGCAGTTGATACAGGCACACCTCACTTTATTTTGCTTTGCAGATCCTGGGTTGTTTACAAGTTGAAGGTTTGTGGCAACCCCACCCAAGCAAGTCTGTCCCTGCCATTTTTGCAACAGCATTTTCTCGCTTCATGTCTTTGTGTCACATTTTGGTAATTCTCTCAATATTGTAGACTTTTTCATTTGTATTATGTTTGTTATGGTCATCTGTGATCGGTGATCCTTGAGATTACTGCTGTAATTGTCGGGGGCAGGGTCACAAACCTCACCCATATGACAGTGAACTTAATTGATAGATGTGTGTGTGCTGACTGTTCCACCAACCGGCCATCTCCCCATCTCTCCCTCTCCTCGGGCCTCCCTATTCCCTGAGACACAATATTGAAATTAGGCCAATTCATAACCCTACAGTGGCCCCTAAGTGTTCAAGTGGAAGGAAGAGTCGCATGTCTCTCACTTTAAATGGCTGAACTTAGTGAGGAAGGCATGTCAGAAGAAGCCGGGATAGGCTGAAAGCTTGGCTTCTTGCGCCAAAGAGTTAGGCAAGCTGTGAATGCAAAGGAAAGTTCTTGAAGGAAATTACGAGTGCTACTCTAGTGAACACACAAATGATAAGGAAGTGAAACAGCCTGATTGCTGATACGGAGAAGATGTGAGTGGTCTGGATAGAAGATCAAACCAGCCACAACATTCCCTTAAGCCAAAGCTCAATCCAGAGTAAGGCCCTAACTCTCTTCAATTCTGTGAAGGCTGAGGCAGGTGAGGAAACTGCCGAAGAAAAGTTTGAAGCTAGCAGAGGTTGGTTCACGAGGCTTAAGGAAAGATGCCATGTCTCCATGACATCACAAGTGCAAGGCGAAGCAGCAAGTGCTGATGTAGAAGCCACAGTAAGTTAACCAGAAAATCTAGCTAAGATAATTAATGAAGGTGGCTACACTAAACAACAGGTATTCAATGTAGAGAAACAGCCTTCTGTGAGAAGATGCCATCTAGGACTTTCATAGCTGAAGAGGACAAGTCAATGCCTGGCTTCAAAGCTTCAAAGGACAGGCTGACTCTCCTCAGGGGCTAAAACAGCTGGTGACTTTCAGTTGAAACCAGTGCTCATTTACCATCTGAAAATCCTAGGGCCCTTGAGAATTATGCTAAATCTACTCTGCCTGTGCTCTATAAATGGAACAAAGCCTGAATGATAGCACATTTGTTTACAGCATGGTTTACTGAATGTTTTAAGTCCACTGGTGAGACTTACTGCTCAGAAAAAAAGATTCCTTTCAACATATTACTGCTCACTGACAATGTACCTGGTCACCCAAGAGCTCTGATGGAGATGAACAGCAGAATTCATGTTGTTTTCAGGCCTGCTAACACCCATCCATTCTGTCCATGGATCAAGGCGTAATTTCAACTTTCAAGTTTTATTATTTAAGAAGTGCATTTCATGAAGCTATAGCTGCCATATACAGTGATTCCTCTGATGGGTAATGTCAACCGAAAACAATCTGGAAAGATTCACCATTCTAGATGCCATTAAGAACATCTGTGATTCCTGGGAAGAGGTCAAAATATCAACATTAACAGGAGTTTGGAAGAAGTTTCTTCCAAAACTGTTTATAAAATTCTCCCGTTCTGGGGAGAATCCGTGGGCACCCAAAGGATAAGACGAAGATGCGCCAAGAAAAACCAACCCAGTGTATCTCCTGCAAAAATAAATACCCTGTTACGCTGAAAAATAAGGCATTTGTGCTCAGGTGCTGGGCAGCTGGCAGTTCCACACAGTGACCCTTGAAAAGAGAGAACATCACAAGTTAAGTGCCACCTGGGGACAGTGGAACTCAAACATAGTGCATGGTCCTGCTGCACTGAGAAGCAAAAATAAGGATGTAGGGCTTCTGAATCAGCTAGAATCTGGGCGACAAGGCACCAGAGAGTCATAACCCGAAGGAGGTGGCAGAGGGGGAGTCAGAAGATTTGGGGTGTTGGGCCCCTCCCTGGCTGAATGTAGGATACCCATGCACAGGGAAATACCATCAGTGCCCACCCAGGAAAGGCTGCTGAGGGGTAGGAGCAAACGAAGATGCTAGAGGTCAAGCAGTAGTGATGAAATTGCATTTCCCCTTTGCCCGGAATGGGGAAGATTTAACGCGCCCGGACATGGCGGCTGAAACCTCAGAAAGGCTACACCTTTGTCACTGAGACCATATTAAACCTGTCTTAACAGAGTCCAAAACCAAGCTTTGAAAACATCTGTAGAGACAACAGAGTTTGGGGCTGATTCCTCTAAGTTACAGAGTTTAGTAAACAGCTTAGATTTTCCAAAAACCCACCTCAACAAAGCTTAAAACTTCCTAATTTTAAGGTGCTTAAATAACTGAACTGCCTGTTGAACAAAAAACAGCTCTTTAGAGGAAGATAATATAATGCATAGTCCCTGCCCTAGGTTACAATGTCCAGTATGCAATCAAAAATTACTAGTGATGCAAAGAAGCAAGACAAAGTGATATAAAGCTAAGAAAAGCTCAGTCAGTAGAAATAGACCCCACATGACGTTGTGTTTAGCCAACAAAGACCTTAACACAATAGTTATCGATACCTTCAAGGCCTTGAGGAAAATATGGTTTTAATGGTTGAATAGATAGGAACTCTGAGTAAAGAAATTGAGATTTCAAAAATGAAACAAATGATAATTGTAGAACTGAAAGTGCAGTAACTAGAATTTTAAGAAAAGAAAAAAATCTACCGGATAGGCTTCATATGAATTAAAGATGGCATAAGGCCTGGCGGTAAACTTGGAGACACACCAACAGAAATCTGCCCATCTGAAGAACAGGAAAAAGACTGAAAAACAAGGGAGCACCAGTGACCTGTGGCGTAACTCAAGTGGACTTGGAGTCCAGAAGGAAAATGGGAACGAAGACAAAGCTGGATGAATACAAAGAAAACTATACGTCAGCAGATCCCAGTCAAACTGTTGAAAGTCAAAGAAGAGAAAATCTAGGTAGAAGCCAGATTTTTATAAAAGACATATTATTTACATAGGAACAGAAAAATGAATGAATATCTATTTAGAATTCTATATCCAGGGGAATATATTCTTCAAAAGTGAGGGGATACAAACGTTTCAAAAGAAATTTAAGCTGAGAGAAAATATCACCAGCAGACCTGCACTACCCGAGATACTAAAAGATGCTCTTCAGGCTGAAAGGACAAGACACCAGATGGAGACTTACACATACAGGAAGAAGTAAAGAGCAGCATAAATGGTAAATACGTGGGTGTGTGTATAAAATATCTATTTTCCTTATCATAATTTCCTTTAAATATAAATACTTCAGAGGACAAAATGATAAGACAGTAAAATGGAGTTGATAATGTATGTTGAAGTAAAAGATGTAGCAAGAATAGCACAAAGGATGGGGTCAGGTAAATTGAATTATTCTGCTCTAAAGTTTTTATATTTGTGACATGAGGTGTAGGAACAGTGATGTGTCAGATGGGAATTTTGCAGTGATACAGTATAATAAATAAGCATTGATAAATTAAGAATATGTATTATGATTCCTACAACTAATGAGAAGATAAAAGAGAATAATGAAAAAAAATTGATCAACTCCTTAAAAATAGTATGTTCAATAGAGCAGAAAAATCAAGAGGAACAAATAAGAAATAGGAATTAAATAATAATTAAACCTAGTGACATAAGAATTACAATAAATGTAAATGGACTAAATGTTCCAATTAAAAGGTACAAGTTGTCAGACTGGATTTGATAAAAAGAAAGGCCCAACTCTATGCTTTCTACTGAAATTATAATTTAAACGTAAAGTTGCAAATAGGTGGTGATTAAAAGAGTGGAGAACATATATTTTATAAACAGAAACCGAATAATTGTGGCTATATTAATATCTGACAAAGTAGTCTTTAAGGCAATGAGTGTACAAAGAAGAATGTCGCATTATGATTAAAAGACCAATTCATCAGGAAAATGTAAAAATCCTGGATGGAGTTTGCACTTAGTAACAGAGCTTCCGAATATAAGAACCAAACCTGGCAGAAATGGCAGAAACAGACAAACTCACAGTCATACTTGGAGATTTTAATACTCTTTGCTCAGAAGTTGATGGGACAAGTAGGCAAAACATCAGTAAGGAGATAGAGGATGTAGCCAACCTTATGGGTCAACTAACTGGCTCACAGCATACTGTGTCCAAAGTCTGTAGAGTCAACGTTCCTTTCAAGTGAACATGGAACATTCATCAAGATGGGTCACATGCAAGGCCATGAAAGACCGTTCAGGGCAGCAAAGGCTTATAGAAAACTCAAGTATTCTGTAATTGGTGAATCCTGTCAAAGAATATGTCAATTTCACAGACACTTTCAGAAAATAGAAGATTTGCTGCATCCCAGCTAACTCTACGAGGCCAGAATAATTTTACGAGAATCTTTTAAAGGCGTTGCATGTAAAGCGTATTACAGACCAATGACCCTGATAAATGTAGATGCAAAAATCTTCAAATATATGAACAAGTCAAAGGAAGAATAATGTGTCATGAGCAAATGAGGTTTATCCGAGGAATGCAAGCTTGGCACCCAAATTTAACTGATAACACAGCACTTTTATTTATATTGTTCTTAAACTGGGAATGATTCAGATCTCCTTCAACAGGTGAATGGATAAAGACATGCTGGCAGATGCAGACAGTAGACTACGACTCAGTGATGAAAATGAATAATCTGCTGGAATACGCAGTAATGAGGATCCTCTCACAGCCTCCTGCCGAGAGAAGGAAGCCTCACACACAAGTATGTCCTGTATGATTCTAGGCATAGAAGTCCTAGAAGACTCAGAGTAATCTATAGTGACGGAAGTCAGACCAGTGGCTGCCTCGTGCAGGACGGAAGTCAGACCAGTGGCTGCCTCGTGCAGGAGGTGCAGGGAACTTTTCTCGGTGGCTGGGGTGGAATTATTCTGTATTCTAATTTAGGGCTTGGTTGCGTGAGGTGGATACATTTGTCAAAACTCATCAAACTGTGCACCTAAATCAGTACATGTCATTATACATAATTGACGCCTCAGTATAGTTCAGTTAAAAATAGAAGAATAAAGTGGAAAGTCCTCAACCATTCAAAGTAGAGATGTGGCAGTACCTAAAAAGTTGGCTTCAAATTTCCCAGTTAAACATCAAGTATTGAACGTTGAACATTTTTCCTAAAAAAGATGACTTGAAGACGTATCCCAGCACCCAAGAAATGAGACAGGGGAGGAGTGGAAGATGCACAGGTAGAGCGTTTGAGAACAAGAAGGTCCGCCCTCACTAGTTTGCCACTCGTATTCGTGACGTCAGGGAAAGCGTGATCGTGGCTGTAATGCAGCATCCTTGGCTGTCACTCCTTCAGAATCCTCTGTGGTGCGTAGCCCTCTGCAGGCAGTGAGTTCCATGGGGAGCGTCCCGTCACGCTAGGGATCCCAAAAATCAGGTGAGATGCTGTCCCACGAGGTGGAACCTCCACTGAGCCATCTCAACTCAGAATCTCCAGCTCAAAGAAACTAAGATGTCCTAGAGTAAACGGTCCTGTGGGTTGATGGGTCACGTATAAATGTTTCAGAACCAGGACGGCCTTCTTTTCCTCACTCCTCTGACGCCTTTGACTGGTGTCAAATGGAAGGAAACACGACTTGTCCCTCCTCCTCTAAAATCGATGTCTTGGGTGGTGGGTAGCAGTAGATGGTGTCGTAAGACCTGAGTTCCCTGGGCTGGGCCGCACGATCAGGAGAGCTGACGGGTACAACCCACGGCGTTTCGGTTCAGCTGGGGGGACCACGCCTCGTGATCTCTGCGAGCTCTAAAGCTGAGGTACCATTTCGGGCTGAAATTAGAATCATGATCTGCTTCCTGCAGGTGATGAGCTCCCCTCAGACGCGGACTTGCACACACAGGGGAAGCCTGCCCAGACCTTGAGTGGCCCCAGCCTTGACCACGGGTTCTGGAAGGTCTGTCCGGGCACAACTTTACTGGTGTCCCATCAGGCGCGAGAGCTCCGAGCTCCCGCAGTGCTGGGGCCCGTAGTCTGTTTTCCCCCAGACCCCAGGGCTTTCAGCTACAGAGGGCAGGCAGCTACTTTCCTGCAGCCCATGGCAGGAGTCCAGGGATGGAGCAAGCTTGGAGGGGACCCCAGCCAGGCTCCTCGTCCTTTCCCAGGCATCCCCTGAACCCACCATCAAGGAAGCCATGTGAGCATCACAGGAACCCCCACTGGTCCATGGAGACCTGGTGTCCTCCTTCAGCCTCAAGGTTCTCAGGATTATACAAAGTATTTTTCCAGAGGAAACACCTGTCAAATCTGACATGAAACTCTGGGCTTGTCAGTGGCCCCTGAGGTAGAAGCTTTCCAAAGCAGAGGGAACAAAAAGCTTCCTTTAAAAAGTTATAGTCTGTTGCTAAAATGTGCCCAATAGGTTATGAAATGCAACCTGATTTTATAAAGGAAAAAATTGTTTTCCTTAGTGGGGAATCGCTTTTTATCCTCCATTTTGAAAAGCCAATTTAAAATGATTTTATTTAATAACCATATCCTTGTGCTCATTTAAATACTGCTCATTATGCACGGAATCCATTATGACCTTTAAGTGGTGGTTTTGCAGAATTATTTTCATAACTCTGACTATTGATGCCTGTTGTCGCTTACAAGTTTGAATCAGTGAGGGCAGCAAACCGCATTCAAAGAAAATGCACGAAACGTTATTCCTGGTGAACTCTGATACCTTAACTGCAGTGTTGTGAATGCAAATAACAGTGATAAAACTCAGTGAAAACTGATAACTGAAGACACGCCGCAACGTATAATAAATTACAGCGAATTCTTACACGCAGCAGCAGTACATGTAGGCAAACAGGTATCTCAATGAAGCCAGTATGAAATCCATAGTAAAGTAATAAGTCTGTAGGCCTTCCAGTGCTGTGTCATGTGTACACCAAAAGCAAATATTCTGTCGGACACTAGAACATAATGCAAAAAGGTGACAATAAATGAACGTTAATAAACTCTAGTTTAATCTTCTAATGTTACAGTACCTTTGCTTTTGAGCTATTGGCCATGGAATTAATAAATTTAAATAAAGAATGTTATGAGGACAACCCAAACCCAGCCTCTGGTTGCTTGGAATCCAGGCATTGGCAGGGCTGCTCCTTCCAGAGGCTCCAGAGGAGGGTCCTTCCTGCCCACTCCCGCTCTTGGTGGCCCCCGCACCGCCCCGGGCATCCTGGTCGTTCGGCCGTGTGGCTTCCGTCTCTGCCTCTGCCTTTACAAGGCGCTGCTCCCTCCTGTCTGGGTTCCCCTGTATCCCTCTGGTAAGGATAGATGCCACAGCGTTGAGGGTGCCCAAATAGTCCAGGTACATACCCTAAATGTAATCACACACGCGGGGACCCCTTGTCCAAATAAGGTACCAGGTCCCGGGATTAGGCCCCGATATGTTTTATCCGGGGGTGGCCACTGTTCGGCCTGAGGCGGTCAGACACTAGACTCGTCAGGAGTTTGGCCTGGAAGGAATCCTCACCGTAAGAGTGGTTTCAGGTCTTGCTGGAGTCTTAGAGTGGAGGTGAGTCCGCAGCATTCTAGCACCGCGCGTCCCACGCAGCCTTAGCCGTCCCAGTAAGAGCCCGTTTCCAGCGCTCACCATCGCCACCCTGCAGGCCCTGGTTTCCTTAGTGAGGCACTTCCCCCATATTCCCGACGACCCCTGTTTGGACAGCACAGAAGTGGCCTCCCTGATCTGGGGACCTTTCCAGCGCTCCCAGGCAGATCCAGCTTTGCCGTCCTAAGTAGTGCGTCTGTTTGCCTGTGCCCCGGGGACTCACACCTTGCTCTGGCCACCCGTCCCTGAGCTAGAAGGTGCCGGGAAAACCTGCCCTTGTGGCTGGGAGCCACGGCTGCCGCAAGGATGCTTCGGAGTGACGGAAGCAGGCATCCCATGAGGCGCGGCCGCGCGTGCCGGGGCTGTCTTCTCCGAGGGGGCGAGACGGGCCAGCATCCGACCCTGCGACTAACTGGGCACGCGCGGCGTCCTGTCTGGCGACCTGGCTGGCTGCGTGGCTTCATTCAGGCGTTCGAGCATCTTCCTCTTCCCCGCAGGCCCCGCCGAGGAGGGACCGGGCCACCCCTCCCCACAGGCTCCCTCTCTGCTCACCTTGGACAGACAGTGGGGACTTCGCCGCTGATGAACAGGCAGGGTCTTGTGACCTAGGCACCCGTTAGCGTGTCGTCGATATTATTATGTATTAAACTCGCTCTGATTTGACCTTCCAGGTAGACGTGGTCGTTCACAGCCTTCCTGGACTCAGAGCCTTCGTCGTGTCCCTCAGGTTCCTTCCAGCTTTAGCGTCTCTCCCCGTCCCCTTCCCTGGGACTTTTCTGTCTTTGGAGCAGTATGCTGTGTAAAAACTAGAGGCAGAAAATCGTTTATGTCGAAATAGAAGAGCCGTTCTTTCTTTCCGGAGCTTTGAGAGAACGATCACGTGCTTTTGCAGCAGCTGAAATGTGTCTCATTTGGGTTTGGGGGACGTGATGTCGGGGCCCGTCGGGGCCTCCCCCTGTATTTGGTGCTTCCACCTGATTCTGTGGCCGTTGATTCTCGTCTGTTTTGCGCAGGCTCCGTCCTCGCCTTCTTCGCCCGTCGCTAATGAGCCAAAATATGAGAAGCGCTGGCTGGACGCCGTGTCCCTCCCTCTGTCCATGGCTCGGGTCTCACGGTGCAGAGCTGGAGCACAAAAAGTAAGGTGCGTGACCGACGTCTGGGGTGGGAAGCGCCGATAAACGCCAAGGTGCGTGTCCTTGTCTCCAGCTGGATTTAGCATTTGCAGAAATAATCACAATATTAATAAAAGTCAAGCATCATAAGAAAACACTAGTCAGAGCAGGGGCCGATTTGCGGTCAGGAGGGTTCTGTCTAGTGGGGACTGTGTTCATTCTTCTGAGACATAGTCATCAGAAGAAAAAATCGTATTTTCAGTTTGAACTGTTAACAGACTTAGATTGGAAATAAGACTGTACTCTTATCCACGTTGCATACAATTACAGAAAAGTCATTTAAACCCCACGGGCCTCATTTTCTTCATTAATAAAATGAGAAGGTTAGACTAGCACTCATGTTCAATAACTGCTCACTAGTTTTCGAGCCTCGTTAATGAAGTAACTTCAGAGTTTCACCTGTAAAGGTTGTGTGTCCCTCACTGTTTTGTGGAATAAGGTAGCATTTTTCCCTCTGAGTTAGTGCAGTGTGTCATCTGTGGCCAACTGTGCTGTCCGGTCACTGTGGAAAGGCTGAGAAGTAGGTAGGTGGTGAGTTTCCTTTCATTCTCAAGAAGGTGGGGAGAGAACTGTGTGAACAAAGGAAGAGCGCTCGTTGTCCTGGAATTGAGTACTTTCTTGATGAGACACGTGTGCCCACGGAGGCCATGTTCGTGTGAACACAAAGCATCTGAAGAAGGCGCCCCTGGGTGGTCACACGCCCCTCCTTTGCCCTGGGGAGTGCTGTCAAATCCTACGAGCAAACCAAAGGTTTCCATGTCGTATTATGGAAACAAACATATCTTATTAGCTTTGCTGACTCTCATGATTTTAATGTGGGCAGGAAGATGCAAAAAGTAAAATGAATGACGAAAATTCTGCATTTCATCGAGTGTGTTTGTCTGACTCACATCAGTATTAACGTGCACGTTTAGAGGGGATGCTGTCCCCTCCCCTGCCCTGTAGCCCCCTGGTCGCACATTGAAGAGGAGGGGAAGAGGAGAGGAGGTGAGCACGTGGCCTCAAACAGCCTGAGTTACTTCTGCAGCTCCTGTGCTCTCTCCCGAGGGACCCTCGCTCTGGGGCGTGCAAGGAGCAGGTTTAGGAGTTGCCAGCTCTAAACCAAACGCTTTTTAAAATCTAAAAGCCAAAGCTCTAAACTATAGCCTGGGAAGGATTTTGAGGAGATCCTCTGAGGGGATGAAAACAAGTGGGATGAGCATGTCAGAGGTCAGCGTCCTGGGGCTTCTGTCGTTGTCCAGTTGTAGGACCAAAATTTGTCACCAGCTGCTCTGCGTTTTCCTTGTTTGGAAAGTACAGTAATTTGGCCAACGATGGTTGAGGTGCCTTAGTTTTCCGAAAACGTTTCAAAGGATTCTCTAAAGAGTAGGCACATATTTAAATCTAACATTTGAGATACGTATTGAAATGATAAAACTCAGTTGTGGTGAGTATGACGGTTCCCATGTCCCGTCACCTCCGGGGCTGCAGGGTTGTCCTCTGCCGGGGGCCTCTCACACCTGTTCGCTGTCAGGTGGACGTTAGTGTCAGCGGTTCTTGGGCATGGTGGGAACTAAGCTTTTCCGTAAGTTATACATCACTATTAATGAAGGTCGAATCATTGACTGCCCAGGACAGGAAAAGATGGTTCCATCAGAATTTGGGGGAGAGCATCTTGATATGAAACAAAAACAGGTGTAAAAACAGCACGATGCCCAGTGAGGGTGACAGCCGACTCCTTACAAAGTAGGGCTGCTCCTCGAGTGCTCACGTAGGAAAATAGACCACGTCTGCAGACTCTGGGAAGTAGCCACGAGACATCACAGATTCCTCAGCAGAAGCTCGTGCTTTTGGCTATTAGGTAGTTGTTAGCACATTTCTCTGACACTGCGAGGAGGAAAGCATGCTCCCTGGGGCAACTGACGGTTGTGAAGAGGGCGAGAGTTTTCTGAGCAGGACCCTCTCCATTTTCCGTTGCTACGTAACCAGTTAGTGCAAATATAGCTTCAAAAGCGCGAGTGTGTCATCTCACAGTCTCCACGGGTCAGCTGGGCTGTGTGTGCCGGGGCCTCCAAGCCGATGCTGGGGTGTGACCGGGCTGCGCTCTCGCCTGAAGCCGGGGCGCTGCCCAAGGTTCTCGCTGGTTGTTGGCAGAACTCAGGCCCTCGAGTCTGTAAGGCTGGGTTCCCCATCTCCGTGCTGGCTGTCACCCAAGTTCCAGGCCACATGTCCTCTCCCCTACAAGGCGGCAACAGATGACCTCTCGTGCATGGAATCTGACTTCCTGTCTCTGACCTTCAGACCCAGATGTGAAGGGCATGAGACCACGTCGGGCCACCTGGATAATCTTCCTAATTTAAAGCCAGCTGATTTCAGGTCTGAATTACTTTTGCAGAATCCCGCCTGGCAACACCTAGCTTTGTGTCTGACAGAGTAACTGGGTGCAGCTGCCTGTGCCCTGGAGGCTGTGGTCTGAGCTTAAGTGCAGGGCGTGCTCAGACCCATCTTAGGAATCTGTCCTTCGAAGACACGCTGAGCCTCGGTCTGCGGTTGGCTGTGCTTTCACGTCCCCATGACGAGTCTGGTTAGGGTCCCAGACCTGGGCTGAGCAAGGTACCGGCTTAGTGTGTGTATTTTAGGAAGCTGAGGGGTCGGGACTGTCCTTAAGAACAAGAGAAACGTGTGCTTGCTTGCCAGACGGTCAGTCCAGCCACAAGGGAGGCAGCCTCAGACCAGACGATCTAAAGCCTGGGGCTCTGGACTTGGGCGAGAAGAGGGGAGGCGGATGGTGTGGAGGAAAGAACAGGGTTTGGAGGGAACCGTCTCTAATCCCGCATTGCCTCTGGGCCTCTTGGGGCCGCGTGACCTGCCCTCAGAGAGCCCCTTCCTGATAGCCAAGCGGGCAGGACATGATGTGAATTCTCCACCGCTTCCTAAGATGGTTTATGGAGAAAGCGTAAAATAACGAGGTTTAAGGGAGCTTTTAAACCCCTTTAGAAGTGTGCTGCCAGGTGTGGGGTTACCGCCATTGTTGACTGTTTGTGGGCTGAGGAATAGGCCTGAACGGGGGAAGGAGACTCAGATCCGAGCCGTCGCTGCCGCGTCGCAGGCTCACCCGCGCCGGCGGGTTCTTCACGCGAGGCGCTGCTATCTGTGCTTCTGCTCAGATGGGCCCTTCCCAGGGCTCTTGCTCTGTGTTGGCCTGAAAAAGTGTAGGGAGTCACTTATCTCGTTCCTTTTTCCAAAGGGACGGAAGGAAACTAAAGCTTTAGTTCTATTTGTCCCACATCTTTCGTATTTGTGAAAATAACAGTGGCTGACGTCTTTTCACCGACAGTAATACCCCATGTGGCTTTGGAGGAGGTCCCCTTATTTCAGAGTAAAGAGCATGGAAGGGACCAGATGGGCTTTACGGCAGCCATACTGGAGACATCCTGCAGAGAAGCACATTTTCAAAGGTGATGCTACAAGTCAAAACTGTCCTGCTAAACACTCTGATCTGCTTTGCAAAGGACGGCTTCATGCTTAGACACTTGCGCCAAAACCCGCTCTCCTGTAGCTGGGAGATCCTCAAAGTGGGGGTCAAGCAGAGCAGGGGAGACAGGATCCCAGGGCCGTAGGCGTCTCCACAAGAGGAGGGGCTTCTGTGGGGCGGGGTTCGTGCTGGGGGGACCATAGCAGGGTCAGGAGCTCAGGGTCTGCTCTGCACTGGGGGATCGGAGAGGGGGCCCCCGGGGTCATCGTTGAGTTTGACTACCTCCAGGAGGATGCAGGGTGGGGTGTCTGGGAGCAGGGCCGGGCCTGTCCTGGGGGAGCACCGTCGTCAGGGTGGGATGAGGGAGGGTCTTGGTGGCCGGACATCCTTTGTGTTTCCGTCTGCTCGGGCAGGATTTCGAGCCCTTTTCTGTCTTGTTCCTGGAGTTCGGGGAGAGCCCTCGCCTGCTGTGGGCGGGCTCGGGACTGTTTATGTTCAGCAGAAGAATCCCACAGCCGGTCTGGGAGCTGTCGGGTGTCAGGCTGGAACGGAGCACGACCCTGTGGTCCTTCCCCAGCCCCTGTGTCCTCCACCTGCCTTTTGTCTGTAGAAAAACTTTAGTCAAAAAATAAGTTTAATCAGATAAGTGAAAAATGCAGAAGCAAAAGAAAACAAACAGGACAAAATAATAAGAGTCTAGTCATTAGCAGAGTCAAGGACCTTTAGTCCCTCCTCAAGGGCTATAGATCATATTCTGAGCCGTATCCTGGGAGCCGTCTTGTAGACACTGAAACCCCGCCAGTGTCTGGTGGAAGGAGTGAACTCCACGATGACCAGGATGTAGCCATGACATAAGCTGCCACAATTCGGAGCCTTGGCCTCAAGGGAATGGGAACACACTGACCCTGGAACCGAAGATTAACTGTACTTAAGACAGTCAAGATGATGCTGGTCAGAGCACGGCAGCACCAATTTCAAGGTGACCATCAGGGCGGACCGTGCTGTTTCTGCAGGGAGCCCCTCCCTCCGTCTATAAAAGCTCTTGCCCCCTGATTGTCAGTGGGGAATGGGGGGAAGTCGGCCACCCTGCCCCCAGGTTGCCAGCACCCAAAATAAAGCAAACTTTCCTTTCCACTTTCCTGGCCTCTTTATTGGCTTTTGAGCAGCGAGCAGCCGGACCCCACTTTCAGTAACAAGGCTGCTGTCTTTCTCAACTCACTGCGTCTTTAATTTTTTCCGAAATTTCCATCGTGGGGAGAGAAGGTTAGGGCATGTGTGCTTACTGAGAGGGAATGATGCCCTTCTAGGAATGTCCCGCAAACGTCCAGGCTCTGGCCGCACCCTGCACACGGGGTGTGGACGGCCTGGGAGCACGAGGTGGGCCAGCTTCTCCGAGGCAGGAGCTGCCTGGTCGGCCGTGTCCGCAGAGTCGCGGGGCAGCCCGGCCTTGCAACAGGGTCGTGACGGGACAGCGGCCGGGGTGCCAGCCAGGCTGCAGCCGCTGCGGAGGGCAGCCTGGGGAGGAGAGCCCGCCGGGGCGGCCGTCCCGCTGTGGGTGTGGACAGAGGACGCTGCCCCCGGACGCCGGCGGAGAGGAGTGGGCCTTTCACTTCACCGTGCGTTTCTGGTCCTTGGTCACCGGCTTTAACCCCGGAGGCCAGCCTGCCTCCTCTGTGATCATCTCCAAACCACGGGCCACGTGAGTCGCCCCCGTGTAGACGTGCTGCCCTGGGACGGTGGCTTCTCACCACGACCGGAAGGCACGGCGGGTCTGGACGGTCCCCGGCGGGAGTGGTGACCGTCTAGGTTGCTGTCCGGCCCTCTTGGGCCGGGGGCTGCCGGGGGGCCGCTGCTGACACGTGGAAGCCTCAGGGCCCCTCCCTCCGCGGCTCGTGGGAAGCGCTGCCCACCTGACCGCCGAGGACCGTTCTGTAACCTTCCCTGGTCTGTGCTGCTTAGGACTCGAGCTGGGTGACCCGCACAGCCAGGCCCATCCTGGTGCAGCCGGCGCAGAGCAGCTCCGAGTCGCCGTCTTTGGTGCAGGTGGCAGGGCTCCCGCGTTTCTTCACTGGGTCTCACACTTGTCCCCAGCCCGCCATCCCACACGTGCGGTATCGAGACTTATCCTGGGAAATGCTCCTTGTCTCTGCTGGATTCGCTGCCTCGGAGAACGTTTTCTCTCTCTCTTTCCTGGTGCATCCAATGGCAGTGTCTCAAAGTAGCACCTCTTATTTTAGCGCCGAGGATTATCCATGGTGACCGTGAGGGGATCAGAGCCCCAGCTACTGAGAGATGCCGCAGAGCCTCAGCCCTCGGACGTTCGGGCCTTTTCTTCTTATCCGAGTAGGGCCGGTGTCATCACAAGTCTTCCCCTTGGAGCGTTAAATTGATTTTCCTTTCCTTTGTGTATAGAAATGTAATAGGCTCTCGAAGTTTGAAATGACAGTAAATAGGAGGGCGTTTTAAGGTGGGAGAATGGCGTCGCTATAGACGAGGGGCCTCCTGTGGGCGCCCTGCATTCCTGAGAGCATCTCCAGGGTTGGCTGTCGCCTCTCTCAGACCCTCCATCTCCACCAGCTGCTGAGGGATCACATGTCTCTGTCCTAATTTCACCAGCATCCCTATCGTCACAACAAAGCAAATGAGCTGAAGTGACAGAGTTTCCTGCTGCTGAGAGGAGAGGGCCTCAGGGACCTCGCTCTACCGGATCAAACTACCCCGGGCACAGGGAGCAGGCCGGCTGCTGTCTCTAGGAACATGTCCCATTGCTCCTTAGGTACTGACCCCAGGCTTGGGGGTGTACAGGGGAAGCCTGCTTTTTATGAATTCGACCAACTTTCTAATTACTTTTGAAGTCACACTCTCAGAAACTGACCCAGTTCCGTCTGCATTTCCATTCCTGCCTCTACCTGGCAGGTGGTCCTGGGCATGCATGTGACTCTTGACTCTTGACCCTTGACCCCATGCCTTGCCCCATCTGTCAGTCAGTCTGCTTCCCTCCTCTTCTGACAGCCGTCAGCCCCCTTCTCCTCATGGCCCCCACTCTGTTCTTACCCCGAGACCACGACTCCTTCCCCAGACTCAGGACCGGCGCTCCCAGGACTTCCTGGTGGAGCAGTTACCAGTGGGATTGTGCAGGATGCAGGACGCTCCCAGGGCTTCCTGGTGGGGCAGTTACCAGTGGGATTGTGCAGGATGCAGGACGCTCCCAGGGCTTCCTGGTGGGGCAGTTACCAGTGGGATTGTCAAGGATGCAGGACGCTCCCAGGGCTTCCTGGTGGGGCAGTTACCAGTGGGATTGTCCAGGATGCAGGACACTCCCAGGACTTCCTGGTGGGGCAGTTACCAGTGGGATTGTCAAGGATGCAGGGCGCTCCCAGGGTTTCCTGGTGGGGCAGTTACCAGTGGGATTGTGCAGGATGCAGGACACTCCCAGGGCTTCCTGGTGGGGCAGGTACCAGTGGGATTGTCCAGGATGCAGGACACTCCCAGGGCTTCCTGGTGGGGCAGTTACCAGTGGGCGTGTCCAGGTTGCAGGACGCTCCCAGGGCTTCCTGGTGGGGCAGTTACCAGTGGGCGTGTCCAGGATGCAGGATGCTTCCAGGGCTTCCTGGTGGGGCAGTTACCAGTGGGCGTGTCCAGGATGCAGGACACTCCCAGGGTTTCCTGGTGGAGCAGTTACCAGTGGGCGTGTCCAGGATGCAGGATGCTCCCAGTCATGTCTAAGGGGGTAAAACACCGTCCTGGCTGAGTGATGTCCTGGCATGGAGATTTCTTCCTTCACTGCACTCAGCCCGGCCACCAGACTGGTGTTGGGTCTTCGGGTTAGAGTTTGCATTTCCAGTGTCTCCTTGAGATGCAGTGTTTCTGTCTCAGAAGAGAGATCTAAGTGATGAAAACTCAAAGTGCAAAATATGGTCATGTTACTGGAGTCGTGGAACCGTTCCAGCAGACTTAAACAAACATGTGTTTAAAACAAAGCACCAGGTATTGAAGGAATGAACTCTGCAGAGTCCTGAAGGCAGGGTCTGTGTGGTTCTACTGCACAGAAGAGGTGCTGGCAGTTTTCACGAGGTGGCCTGATGTTACAGTTCAGACTGTGGGAGACCCGGCGAGTTCCGGGGTTCCAAGACAGGGTCCCGCAGTGCTGCCTGGAGAATCACTCACCCTCCTGGTGTTGGCCACCTGAGCCCCTCTAAATGTCCCCTAAGAACTTGGAAAGATTGAATCTCCACCATGGAGCTTGTGCAGGAAACATTCCTTAACCACCATTTAGTGCCACGTGCTACAGAGGGGAAGAAACCTCCTTTCTGTCACCCAAGTGTTGATATTCTAGCAAACAATTAAGTTGGAAGAAAAATTTAGATGTCCAAAAGCTGTGAGGTGTTACAGTGCAAGGGTGGGAAGGACTGTCGGACCTGGAGGACACAGGTTGTTAGAAGGGCCTTTGGGAAGGAGAGATGCAGCTCTGAAGGACGCAGATCACGCGCGGATGTGACGAGCAGGGGTCGCTGGCTGGGGGGCCACGTGCACGTGTGTGTGGACACGGGTGTGCGCATGTGTGTGCGCGTATACATATGTATATACACTCACACATTTATACATATATCCATAGGGTTCACAGCTAAAAACATTGCTTCTGGCTAATTTGGGAAATATAAATGTGTGGGGAAAATGTTAATACGTTAAAATTCTACCACGAGATAAAACTACATTATCACCTTAACGTATGTTTGTCTGGACTTTTCTATGGAGAGAGAACACTGTGGATGGGTGTCTGGACATTGGGATTTAATGAGACTTTTGTCCTCTTGGCGTGCATAGTGCGTACCCAGTATTCCTTTATAATGAGACCGGGGCTTATTTTTCTTTTAAAACATATTTTGGGGAGTGCTCTGATGTCGTTATGCATACATTGTTATTCACATTACCCATCATTTCATTAGAATAGGTAGTACGGTAAGATTATGGAATGAAAAGTTTAAAACGTTTTAAGGCCTTTAAGACATTTTGTCAAACATCTAATTTACCACCAGAAAGTTCATCCCCGTGTCCATTTCTCTTGAATAAGTTCTTAAGTTAGCTTCCTGTGGAATAAATAAGAAAATATGTTTAAAAATCAATTTATTATGCAAATAAAACTGAAGGTTGAAAAGTGAGAAAGTATTAACCAATGAATCCATTGCCTGACACCAAACTTGCCTATTTCACAAACATCCATTGACTCAGTTGCTTTCAGGGTCTAACAGGCTCTTCGTTTAGACGAAAACAACAAGGGTTAAGTAGTTAGAAGTATGGATTTGAATGTAGAAATAAAGGCTAATGAGCACGGGGAAACTGGAGGGCTGTGCGGATAAAATGTGCATTTTTCAAGGAAGGAATTGTTACTCAGAGCACTCCCCAGTGCAGATTACAGCCTTTCAGGAAGTTCATGTATTTTCACCCAGTAATTCAGATTTTCCTAGTAGATAAATCAGCAGACGAAGAGGTAGGAACTGGTTGTAGTGTTTGCTCCACGTGGCACCTGCTGTAATGTTATGCTGGGCCAGCGGTCGCTCCCATTAGAATGGCCCCCCGTCGACTTTGAAGGAGGTATCCAGGGATTTGAAAGGTTTGCTTCATGGAAGTGAAAGCCTTCGAGGGCTGACTAATGCCTCCTGGACACAGAAATCCTGAGGGAAAGACAAAGAAAATGCAGAGAGAGATGCAGTGTCTGTTATGTCTGATGTCCTTATTCATAGGATAAAGCTGCAGGTTCCATTATTCAAAACGGTTGTAAAAAGAAAACGTCAAGACTTAGCAGTGCCAGTGACCTTAGCCGCCTCCGAATCTGTTAGAATGTGTTTTATTTTTATAGACAGTAAAGATATTTCTCTGTTCTTGACTTACAGTATTTTGAATTTGTTCAAAGCGGTTTCAATCATTATGTAAAGGGGAATTTTCAAATGCATGATTAATTGTTCAAACATGAAGAATTTAAGAGTATAAGGAAGATGATTGCACAGGTTCTGCAAACATCTCTGACAAGTACAGAGCCTGGGTTCTCTGTGCTGCCTGTCCCCGTGCATTGAATACATGTATAATATTCTTATATTTATGTGCGCGCATGCCGGCTGCCGCGCTGTCACTCCACCTACCTCGCCGACCTGTCCCCACGGCCCAGCGAGCGGTCCTTCAGCTGCCTGCTCTCACATGAGGAGGCCGCGCCCCTGGCCGGGTTGGGAGGACAGTGGTTTCTCTATCAGCGGGCAGTGGGCATGGGAGGTGGGAGCCTTTTCCACCGTGCTGCGTGTTCTCCAGCACTTACTGATGCGACAGGTGTTCTAGCATGCCTGCTCCGTGCAGCGCTGCCGTAGATGTTGCAGGCTGAGGGTGTGCAATGAGCAAACCCAGGAGTCCATGCTCTCTGGAAGCTTCCCGTCCGGCAGGAAATGCAGGCAGGAAACAGGCGTAAGCTCAGACCAGCAGGGAGACCTAGGTGAGGTGGTTTTGCCTCCGCTTTCTTTCAGTGGGACCCCTGGGAGGGGCTCCGCCATCTGGCTCGGGCGCCGCCCACAGGGGACCCTCCGCCCTCACACCTCTCAAGCCCCTGCTCCATGATGGGCGAGGGGCTCGGAGGACTCGGACCTGGTCTCAGGATGGTGATCGGGGTGACAGAGGAAGGCAAGTTGGCCTTCGGGGCAGCACGCAGGAGAAGTTATCTTTCTTTCCTGGACTTGCTGGACTTTTGTTGTGCCTGGAATCTTCCAGGAATAGTGACTTTTTAATAAACAAACTGACACAGGGAGAAGGGTGCCTGCATTGAAGTTGGGTCTTTGTTACTGTTTAACGTGGAGCCCTTAGAGATGCCGCTGCATGGTGGGGAAGCAGAAAGAAAATAGTTCTCTGGCTTCCATGAAAAGATAACACGCATGCCACAGAGGCAGCCTTGAAATGTGACATGTGAATGGCAGTTGGGAGATTTTTTTCAAATTCTGAGGAATATACATGTTTTTCTCTCATTTTGTCTAGTGAATGTTCGTAACTCTCGATGTGAGTAAAATAAACAGACACCGACCCTTCAGCTTCCAGAGCAGGGGGCCTTCAGGTTCACCAGAGCAGAGATGCTGTGTGCAGTCAGTCCTCCCTGGATGCTGTCCAGGTGTAAAGGGTCAGGATTGGCCGGAACCTGGGGGCCTGGATGGCCGTGAGCCATGACTCGTGGGTAAGAGGTTCCGTGGGTCATTTTGGAAGCTCGAGTGTCTTCGTTCCTTAAAAAACACACAACGTGTTAAAAAGATGATTTATAAACTTTGAGTTCTTTTTCTCCAATGTTGAAGCTCTGAGGGGCAGTTAAGAACGCTCATCACTTAGAGCCCGATTTGGGTCATGCTGGGATTCCACGGCACAGCTGAGGTCGGTGTGGGAAGATCGTCTGTTGCCATAGGAGGCAGACGTGGGATGCAGACAGATGTCCAGTGTTAGGCCTGTAACATAACTGAGATGAGCTGTGAGGTCACCAGCAGCCTCCAGCAGC
Source organism: Lagenorhynchus albirostris (assembly GCF_949774975.1). NCBI lineage: Eukaryota > Metazoa > Chordata > Mammalia > Artiodactyla > Delphinidae > Lagenorhynchus > Lagenorhynchus albirostris. The sequence continues at coordinate 88,450,289 of NC_083107.1, read as the reverse complement.
TGGCCTGGTAAAGGTACTGATGCAGAGTGTCTCAGGAGGGACTGTGGGAGGGTCTGGGCAGGGCTGGGGGGCTGGCGTCTGCGGGGGCGGGAGGGGAGCAGCAGGATGCTGGGGGGAGCTGTCATCTGAGGAGAAGTGGGGGGGGTGAAGGGGTAGGAAGAGAAGATGCAGACCCCTCCTCCTCCAAAGGCAGTGCAGACTCAACATTGAACTTTCAGTTCCTCAATCTTCTAATAGGTTACGATACACGTACTTTGAGCCTTATTGGAATAGATTTCTTTTGCTTAGCCAGAAACTGTGAATCGACTCATTTCCCACGGTATGAAACCGTCTCACCAGTTTTCTCTTCGAAAATCAAAAATCCTCTCAGGTCTCGAAGGAATCCTGGAAGCAGGTAGGCTTTCCTAAGGCACGGGCAGGGTCATTCCTTCCCTGGCCCTTGACAGTGGTGTCTGGGGCTTGGCTTCGTTTCTACCCGGGAAACACACGCGCCAAATACTCTACCTTCTCTGGGTGTAGGTTTTACTGCTGATTTTTCAAAGCTGACATGTGACCTCGCAGAGCACGCTGAGTCCCGAGTACTCTGGGATTTCTAGTTCTGACTGTGACCTTGACCATGGGATTAAAGTCCTGAGAATCCTGAGCAAATGCCATGACCGTAGAACCATGAGACAGGATCCGCCTGTGGACGGGGGAGGGACGTTGTAGGGGAGCCTGAACACCGCACAAGTGAAAAGCTGAGAAAATAAAACCTCAGAGTCAATCAGGAGACATGAATGTCCATCCATCGTTCGGGCATACATGCACAGAGTTTGTGTCATTGCCTCTAATTAATATGACTTTTGTACAATAAGCCAAAGTGCGAATTTGTTTTCATACTATGTTGGTACGTTGGCATCTATCATCAGCATTCACGCCAACATTTTCACCGTTTCTGCTCATATAATGTTTAATTTGTATTGCTTTGCTTGACAGATAACCTCACTGGTAGCAATGCTTGTATAGCATCTGTGGGTTTGGTATGACCATATTTACGTTACCCCACTTGTTTCTCCCAATATTTCCATTTGTGGTATAATTGGCATTTCAAGACCCGTTGTGTAGACAAGGATCTTTTAAAGGTTAGGCGTCTAGCTTGTCTCACACAGCTGAAGCACGAACATGATGGATTCAAATCTCATCCATGTTCCTCAGAGAGCCGACTGTCTACACCCCCTACACGGGCTTTCGTAGAAGCTCTTTATCAGACTGAGAACACTCCCCTTTAGTCGTAGTTTGTTGAGTGTTTTCTAGCATGAAAGCATTTTGGATTTGGTCAAGTGCTTTTTCTGCATCTGTTGAGATGGTTTTTTGATTTTTTTTTTAATTCTGTTGCTATGATGTATAACATTTCCAGATGTCAAACTGACTGACTTTCTGGGGTAACTCCCATTGATGGTGGTATATAATTCTTAATAGATGTTCCTGGATTGAGTTTCCTAGTATTTCACGGGGGATATTTGCATCCATATTCAAAACAGATATTGGTCTGTGGATTTCTTGTGATGACTTGTGGTTTGGGTATTAAGGTTGTACTGGCCTCATAAACTAATTGGGGAAATGTTCTATTCTATTTTGGGGAGAGTTTGTGACTAATCGTTATTAATTCTTCTCTGAATGTTTAGTAGAACTCAGTGGTAAAGCCATCTGGGCCTCAGCTTTTCTATGTGGTTAGTTTTTTGGTTACAAATTCAATTTCTAAACTTGTAATATTGTCTATTCAGATTTCTCCCTGAATCAACTTTGGTAGTTTGTATTTTCTAGGATTTCATCTAATTTATCTCATTTATTGGTATACAATTGTTCAAGGATTCCTTTATAATCCTTTTTGCTTCTGTAATATTGACGGTAATATCTCCACTTTCACCTCTTATTCTAGTATTTTGATTCTTCTTTCTTTTTTCTTGGTCAGTATAGCTAAAAGTTTGTCCATTTTGCTGTTCTTTTTAAAGAACCAGATTTTGGTTACATTGATTTTCTCTGTTGTTTTTCTCTCTCTGCTTCATTAATTCCAGCTCTAATCTTCATTATTTTCTTCCTTCTGCTTGCTTTATGTTTTGATCTTTCTTTGTATGTATATACACATATATATTTAAAATCATTAAAGAAATGTAAATGCTTAATTAGAAGATATTCACATACTATAAAAGAAAGCAGGGAAAGAGGAACAAAACAGATTTGAGACACGTAGAAAATGAAAAGTAAATTGGCAGACATAAGTCTAACTATACCAATAATAAAATTACATTTGCACGATTGAATAATCCAGTTAGAAGGTGAAGATTTTCAGACTGAATAGAAAAAACAAGATCCAACTGTATTCTGTCTTCAAGAGACACACTTTAGATTCAGAGAAACGAATAGATTGAAAATAAAAGATGGGAAAAAATATACAAACAGCAAACACAAGATGCAGTAGCTTTACTAATATCATAGAAAATAGAATTTAAAACTGAAAATGTTATTAGCAATAAAGAGGGACATTTTAAAAAGATGAATGTTTAATCCATCAGGAAGATATAACAATTATAAATATATATGCACCTAAAAACAGAACACCAAAATACATGAAACTATAACTAACAGTATTGAAAGGCAAAACAAACAATTCAACAGTAATAGTCAGAGGCTTCAATACACCAGTTTTAATAGTGTATGGAAAAACCAGGCAGAACATCAGGAAGAAAACAGAAGACTTGAACAACACTATAAACCAAATAGATACGGCAACATTTGGGGAACCTCCGTGCAGTAACAGGAGACCTTTTCTTCATTTTCTAGTTTGAGTGTCAGAGGTTCTGACAGTTTCTCTTCACTCCTTCTTCTGTCTCTTACTTGGATTGCATAAACTCTACTGATCTGTCTTCAAGTTTGCTAATTCTTTGTCAGTTGAAACCTCCTGTCAAGCCTCTCTAGTAAAATTTTTTTCCGTTATTATACTTGTTCACCCTAATACACTCATTTGCTTGCTTTTGTAGCTACTGTCTCGTTACTAACATTCTGTATTTGAAGTGACGTTGTCATTGTACCTTTACTTCTTTAAGCAAGCTCTCCTCTAGTTTCTTGGACGTGTTTACAATGACTGTTTTGAAGTCTTTCTGCCTGACGTGACGTCTGGTCACCTCGCAGACACCGTCCGTGCCTGCTTTTCCCCAGGCGGCGCGGCGCACTGTCCTGTCTCCAGCAGCTCCGGGTGCAGGTCCTCACCCCACACCCCCACCTGCGGTTTGTTGTTTAGTGTTTAGTGACCGGCTGGATCATTTTAGTGAAGTCTGGGCACCGCTCTCCCCGCCGTCCTGTTAAGCCTGAGGTTGGTTTCTTCCTGTGACCACACCCGGCTGTTCAACTTCACTCATTTCCAGCGGATTGGTCTATCATTTTCAGCAAAGCTTTGTGGTGTAAATGGATCAGCAGAATAGTCCAGTCAAATCTGGGTTCCTTTGAAGAACTAGTTCCTGGGGTCGGTGTCTGAGATTTGTTCTGACCACAGGAGAGCTCCTTCCAGCTGTTTTATTCTCAGGTTTTCTCCTGAAAATTAGCCGGCCAGCAGTTCAGCCTGTATTCGTTTAATTTATGAAACTCTTTCTAATTGCCTTTCACCGAAACTTCCACTGTTTTTGAAGTGCCCGTGACCTTGAACTTCTCCACATTCTACTGCAAATGAAGTCACTTCCTGTGGAAATTGACCAGGAGCTGTAGGTTTTGTTGCCTGTCCCTCACCCCCTCACCAGGTAAAATTTCTGAGCCGGGGCGCGGGATGCAGGGACAGTAACACACTTGTCTGTAAATGAACCTTATTTCTGATTCAAGCAGTGCTGATTAGGGTGGGAATGGTACGTAGTCAGGGATATCTACTTATAAAAAAGACAGACGGATTGTTTAATCAGAGAAACTCCGGTTGGTAGGTTTGGCCCAGGAACGTGCAGGGCTGGTTTATAATGTCTCTACTTCCTTCTCCCGCCCTTGTATCCTTTCCCGTATGAAACCATGATTGAACCCACATCTGAAAGACTATTAAAACATAATTTAGCGCCAACCTTGTTTAAAAAAAGTTTGTTTTGTCATTTTTAGCCTTTCAGTTGTCTTCTTAAGGCCGTGGGGATATAAGCTGCATGGGTTAGTGTGCATTTTTCTTAAGAGAAAACGAACAGACGTGTAAGTGACATTCTTTTGTTGTAAGGGTTGTGTCCGTCAGTTCAGGCTGCCTTAGCAAAACACCAGACGGCGGGGGTTGGGCGGGGGGGATGGTGCTCGAACAACAGCAATTTATTTTCTCACAGTTCTGGAGGCTGGAAGTCCAAGATCAAAGTTCCAGAGGGTTGTGTCTGGTGAGCACTGTCCTGGCTCGCTGACGGCTGTCTTCTCACTGTGTCCTCATATGGAACGGAGTTCTGGGCCCTCTTCTTCTAGGGCCCCCAGTCCTGTTGGATCAGGCCCGCCCTTCTGACCTCACCTAAGCTTCTCTCCTTAGAGGTCCCACCTCCAGATATACCCACACTGGGGACTAGGGCTTTAACATGTAGGTTTTGGGGAATACACACATCAGTCTATAGCAATAGTTATATGGAAATTATCTCTGGAAAAAACGGCTTGCATGATAGGGGAGAACTACTGAATTAGAGACAGTGATGTCGCCGTTACGAATGATTTGCCATGGGTGGGTTTGTGGCAGGTTGATTCTCATGGTTAAAAATAAAGGAGAACCAACTTCTTCAAAAGCTCTGTTGTAAATCAGACGTATACGTGTGGTCCTAAAACACCATCGACGCTGAGGAATGGTGGTGTTTGACCTGCTCCATCGTCACGGGCTCAAGAGCCTTCAGACCATGATAAGTGGTCTCCGAAAGAATCACTGCTAAGGACCCCACAAAACAGTAACTCCAGCACTGCTCTAAGAGCAAGTGTATTTCCTACAGGAGCTGCCTTTCATGTGTTTATTAAATTAGAAATAGGGATTTCAGCGTTTTGAACTTAATTTCAGTAAACCTACCTAAGATACGGAGATGGGTTAGGCTGTGCCCACGGCTGTGAGCTGTGTTTCCCGCGGTGACTGCAGGTCGGTGCTGAGCAGGGCTGAGTGGGCGCCGCCTTCTCCCAGTCCTGGGGCATCGGATCCCAGGGGCCTCCTTCCAGCATCTCCTGTCCTCCTCCTGCAGGTCCAGTGCATTTGAGGTGCAGGCCCTGGATGGGGCGAGCTCGGGAAGCCTTTGGTTTTACACCGCGCAGGAGAGCACCGCCTGGCTGAGGGCCGTGTCTGCCAACATCAGCGACCTGACGCTGCAAAAAGTGAGCACGGAGACTTTCCATGTCCCTGTTTTTGCTCTTTAATCCACGAAAAGAATTATGATGTTTTGGTACTTATGATGAATCCTGAAACAGTTGGTAATAACATTAAACAGAAGAACATGCACTTTTTTTTCAACATAACAAACCTTTGACTAAAAAAGTTAAAGATTAAGTCATCTAAAAGCTTCCTGGTATAAGAGTGTAGACTGAATCAAACCTCTGGACACCTCCCCGCTGGTTCTGTCTCTCCCTCTTCCTTTCCACGCACCTACACAGAAGTATTTGTGTGCATGTAATTTTATATATACGCTATCCAAATGCATTGATGTAACGTGACGTTTTTATTTGGGGAACCCAATTGGGTTAAATACGTAATTCTTCAGAACATTAAGGAAACTTATAAAGAGACCTCCACCACAAACATCCCTTCTCAATGGATCACCGCAGGCATCCAGGAAAGAAAAACGCTCTGTCTCTTTGAGTGATCTGTTTGATGATCAAGGTCAATATGAAACTTCAAAATGAAACAATAAAACTAGATGGGGTGAGAGTAAAACATGAACAAAGTACTCAGTTCCCTAAAGCAACCGCTGTATCCCGGCAGTAAGTTGATGGCCACAGCTGCGGGAGGCTCCTGCAAGGACCAGCCCTTGGCCCGAGGAGGCCGTGGACCCGTTTCCTTGTTCTCAGCCCCTGCAGGTGACTTGCCCCGTTGTCCACATTTGCACCCCAGGGCCTGCTGTGGCCCAGGGCAGCTGGTGGCAGGAGGACCCCGGGGGTCTGGATGCACACGGCGTAGTCTCACACCTGCCTCACTCCTGGAGACTACTAACCAGAGCTCGCCTGAGCACTTCGAAATACCAGGGAAGCAGCAATGTGAGATTTCTATTCCAAAGACCTCAGAGGCTCTCAGCTACATAGGAGGTACTAGACCCTCTCTAAGACCTCAGTTTTCCAACTTGACATTTTGAATTCCAAAGGTATCTGGACGGATAAAAGGAAAAGAAAAACCCAGGTGGTGGTAGCTTGTTATTGGCAGAAATGCATGGTTCTAGATGAATCTCACACATTGCAGCTACTGGGCAGAGCAGAGGAAAGGAGACGCAGACACTTTCGAGCTGGAACTGTGGATTCAAAGCCACTTTCCAACTGGGTAGCTTGACCTTGTTATTACTCTGGACCTTCATGTCCTCACTGGTTAAATTTTGCAGGATTGCTGGGAGAATCAAATGTGAACTGTGAAAACTGTAATTACCTAAGACCATGTAGTACAGAAATCATTTTCCCCAATTATTTCAGACGTGGACATTTAAGCATCCGCTGCCCCAGGGCTTCACTTAGTAAAGAGCTGATGCTCGAAACAGTAGCGTCGATACGCTAGTCTTGGGTCTTCTGTTATGAGAGTCGTTGCCAGACATCTGTACATGCTCTGGTTTGGTTTTCAGGTAAGAAATACCTCATAAAGGAAACGTTTCATGCAGGGACACTTCATGCAGCTAATTAAATCCAGTTGCCAGTTAGGTTGAAAAATTATGACATCAATACATGGTCATACTGACTCCTCGCTTCCCTCTCTCTACAGATGAAGATGGCAAATCAATGCCACTCTCCTTGTGACCAGGTAGGATTTGTGGGTTTTGTGTTGATTATATGATGTCCCCGAAGGCAGCCTCTTTCTGTTTTTGAGATTTGGTTTGGAAGTTTTGACAGGAAAGCATTAGCACACATCGGACTGAAGTCCATCCTCACCCTCAGTGTTAACTCCAGGAAGCTACTCGTTTGTCCTGGAAATAGCGCAGGAGGAATCGTTCTGACCTGAGTGTGCCGTGTTCTCAGTGATCTACCGGCACGTACATTTGCTAAGGAATCGTGGTGAAATGACAACCTAGATGTGACTGTTGAAGCTTAGAGGTTTGACAGCTGAGACTCACCCGTGTAATCGGGAGTCTTCAGCATCCTGTGATTTTCTTAGCTCACGTCCTCGTTCAGGAGGTTTCACTCTGGGAGGCTTTGACTGGGAGCTACTGTCGCGGGTGGGAAGGAAGCACCCCACCCCTGTGCCCGCACTGGCCCTTGTCCACCTGGAGGCCGCGTGTTCTGGGGGTGGTAGCCTTGCGCCTTCAGGAGCCTCGGCTCGTTCGTTCCGAGAGCAGAGGCCAACCTGTAATACGCCTGGTTTTCTAATTCAAGGACTGCTCATGTACTAGGTCTGTAAGTGCTTAGCTGTGTATCAGGTAAATACACTTGGAAGTCACTACATTATTTTTCTGTTTCCTTTTTGATAAAGTCATAGTTCAAGCTGTAAGTGTGAACTTTTTAAGATGTATAGCTTCTTAGCTTTCTGGTTGTGTCTTTCGTATAGGTCTGAGGCAGTAGACCTTGTAGGCTCGAGTTAAGCAGACTAAAGGAATGTGTTCAGTTTGCTTTAAATAGCACTCAGAGACGCCCTTTACACAGAGCTGAGTGATAACGTTTACGTTAAAATGGAAGGCATTCAGGAGAGTAAGTACCTGCCAATCAAATGTTTCCTGAAAAAGATAGGAAATTGGGACCATGTTTTAAGTTAAACCCCTCTAGTCAACATTTCTAAATTAGATAAGAAACACTAAGAAAGGTTCTTCTAACTTTTATTTGTTGTAATGTTTTCCTAAATTTATGAACAGCTATTTTTGTTTACATAGCTAAATGAGGGTGGGTAGCTATTTAATGAGTAATGGTCCCATAAGTGTCTTCAGATTACTGTAGGACTCATTTCATATTCTTACGCCTAAAATACAGCTTTTCTGCTGGGCTTAGTGTTTCTGAGACAGAAGTTTCTCTTGGACTTTTCCCCTGAGGACACACCTCCCCGTAGTTCACACTTAAAGCCTGTCTTCTCTGGATTTATTTACCAAAGCTGGTGGGACAATAGACCAAATTGGTGTTTTTGTCTCTGAGAATAATTTGCCATTTGAAATTGGATTTCTGTTGGCACAAGCAAAACTAGCAAAGTGTCCCGGGGGGTCCTTTTTGTCGTGAATCAGAGGCTCTTCCAAGACTGCTACCAAAAGTCGGCCTATGTACACGGGCACCGAATTGAATCTCAGAGACAGAGTTTGGGTAAAGTAGGAAAGAAGAGCTTTATTGCTTTGCCTGGCAAAGCGGGCCACAGCGGGCTAATGCCCTCAAAACAGTGTGTCCTGACCTGGAGGCGGTAGTGCGGAGTCTTATGGTCAGGAGGCAGGGCTGCTGGAAAGTATCAGGGTACCTGCAGGGCTTGCATTCCTTCAACCCAGAGATCATTCGGCGTCAGGCGGTCTGGGATGGGCTCCTGTGGTTCTCAAGGTTCCGGAACCGTGACCTTCTCTGTGGAATGAAGAGTACTAACATCTTCCATTTGTTGGGGGTTTTAGTTCTGCAGAAGAACTCAAAGACATTGTTATGTGTATCCCTTGAGGGGAACCAGGGCCCTGCCCCAAGGCTGCGCTATTGTTTCCTGAGCTCCTCCCTTGTCTCTGCATCCCCTCCCTTCCCTGATTAGCAACTGTTTGAACCTGCCCTTTGGAGCACAGGGAGGGCCTTGGAGGCTGAATGCTGCCTATTTCCTACAAACAGGAAACGGGGAGCACAGAAAGGCTTCCAGGCCCCCGGAGCCCCACGGGCCCTGCTCCCGTTTCAGGAGCACAGGAGAGAGTGCCCTGCAGGTGGAGCCCTTCCTTCAGTTTCTCCATGTCCTGTCACAGAGGGGAGTCGTCCCGTCCCCGACTTCCCAAACACGTCATGCATGGTCAGTGGTTTGGGAACAGTTACGTGCGGGCACACGTGAATGCCCATTGCCCTGAGACCTGAGCAGCTCTCACAGGACCTGAACTTGACGCATTTGGAGCGCACTCTGCGTTTCTGCGGCTGTACCTGACTGCCAGGCCGTCTGGGAAGGGCACCAGTCTGGAAACCGAAGCGTGTTTTGTTTTGTTTAGAAATTTAACTCCTCTTTCCCACTGACTCACAAGAGAGAGTCAAGAAGTAAGGTTCAGGGGAAGTTAAAACTATCTGAGGAGCAAAACTCCTAACACAAAGGACATGGAATGAATCATGGTTCAAAGGCAGTGGAGTGATTTGGCTTTGGTTTTATCTTAGTGAAAGTTCGTCATATATGAAGCCACGTTTGTGTGATATCAGTCTTGGTGGCCTTAGGTGAATCAAACCTGGATTCTAATCCCACCTAATCCCTTCTCTGGTGGTGCGGTTGGAACACATTAACACCTGAGCCCTAGTTTCTTAATCTATAAGAGAAGAAAGTTGCAAAGGGTAATCTAAAGTCTTTTTTTAACTTTAAAATTTCTATATAACTTTGAATTTACTTAAAGGCTTGAATTTGTTTATCTGGAAAGAAACATCAGAGACAGGCCTCACTATGTGAGGTTGTAAAAGAACTAACCCCTGCCCCAATTTGCCGAGATTTCAGTAGAGGATGCTTTCACATTTTCTCCAAAAACTAAACATTTTGTATGCATTATAGGAGTTTAGATTTATGGTGTTGGGCCCTATTTAAAAACAGGAAGGATTTTTTTCTCATTTTGAACAATTAATTATTGATTTTGGTATGTAGCAAAAAATAATATTGGATAAATAAGAAAAAAAATAAAGATATTGACAACCACTGAAATTGACAAAAACCAAAGAAAACAGAATTAGAAGGATAATAAAAAAGGCATAAGTATAGATTTTTAGACTCTTATATCTGATAAGTAAAATGACTGTGTAATTTGTCATCCAAACTGGGACACTTCTTTCTGGGATGGAGACTGACCTAAAAGTAACACTAAGACAACAGGAGTAACTTTAGAATCATCCCAGGAAAACCAGGACATGTGTTCACCCTGCGAAAACAGCAAGAATCTATTTTCCAAAATAAATTTCTTCCCGAAAACCTGAATTAAAGGAAATATGGGCACCTTAATCACCAAATCCAAAAGAGGCTTAAATAATTCAAGTTATTCTAGCTTTTTCTGTGAAAAGGAACAGAGCAGTTGTACAATTATTATCTGATGGACAAGTAGGTGTTCATAAAATTATAATGTACATTTCTTGGGTTATGTAATAAGCCATAGAAAATTCATAATGTGAAATTTAAAATTAGCTTCCCTTAAAATTATTTATGAACTGCATACACCTAAAAAAGCTTCCTAAAGCAGCCAATGTTTCCATGATAGATAAGCGATAACTTATTTCTTTGCTAATTAATATAGGCAGACTTAAATTACATACGGAATTTCATTAACTTCACATCCGCTTTATAGATGTTTCAGGTCATTAACAATCTGTATGTTTCCATCTTGGCCAGAAAAGGAGTTCCTAGTTCGGTAGGTAACTCCTGTTGGATGCTGTGCCCAGCACTGTATTAACCAGATGTGGGAAGGAGAAGCAGCAGAATAAGACACTGCCCCAGCCCTGGAGGAGGAAGACGGCAGGACCGAGGGGCGGGGGGGCTCCACAACCGGTGTCTGTGTCTCCAGAGAAACAGGCAACGCTCAGCTGAGTGAGAATCAGATGGAAAATCTCTCCCTTGACAAATTGTCCGCACAGAGGAACGCTGGCTGCTGCTGTGCTAGAAGAAGAATCCCAGCTTCTCCATGTCAGCCTAGAAGTTACCCTTCCAGCTTTCTACTCACCCTCGACCAGTCTATAATGTGACTCTAATCTACCCATCCGTCCATCATATCTATCTACCTCTCTACCTATCTATCATCTATCTATCTACCTACCTATCTGTCATCTAGCTAGCTAGCTAGCTACCTATCATCTATCTATCTATATCTATCTATCATCTATATATCTATCATCTATATATCTTATCATTAGCTATCTATCATCTATCTATCTATATCTATCTATATCTATCTATCATCTATATATCTGTCATCTATATATCTTATCATTAGCTATCTATCATCTATCTACATCTATCTATCATCTATCTATCATGTAACTATCTGTAATCTGTCATCTAGCTAGCTAGCTAGCTACCTATCATCTATCTATCTATCTATCTATATCTATATATCATCTATCATGTAACTATCTGTAATCTGTCATCTAGCTAGCTAGCTAGCTACCTATCATCTATCTATCTATCTATCTATATCTATCTATCATCTATCTATCATCTATCTATCTATCATCTATGTATCTTATCATTAGCTATCTCTCATCTATCTAACTCTCTATCTGTCATCTATCTACATTTCCCTGTCTGTGCCTATTACAGCCTATCATCTATCTATCTATCTATCTATATCTATCATCTATCTATCATCTATCTATCTATCATCTATATATCTTATCATTAGCTATCATCTATCTATCTATATCTATCTATCATCTATCATCTATATATCTTATCATTAGCTATCATCTATCTATCTATATCTATCATCTATCTATCATCTATCTGTCTATCATCTATATATCTTATCATTAGCTATCATCTATCTATCTATCTATATCTATCATCTATCTATCTATCATCTATATATCTTATCATTAGCTATCATCTATCTATCTATCTGTATCTATCATCTATCTATCATCTATCTATCTATCATCTATATATCTTATCATTAGCTATCTCTCATCTATCTAACTCTCTATCATCTAACTCTCTATCATCTATCTACACTTCCCTGTCTGTGCCTATTACAGCCCTGTCTTAAATTAAGCTCCTGTGTATCAGGTTCCAGTACATCATTCATCCCTTGTGGAATCTACGCTGCAGTCTGTGACTAAGTATGTCATGAAGAGAAAGAGGACCGTGGGAGACTTGTCAGCATTTGAATATATGATTTTAAAATAAAGGAAAACCCAGCAGAGTTTGTCCTCCCTACAGCCCCCTTTGAGACCCAAAGCTGAAGCTTGGTCTCTTCGGAGTTCTTGGCGGAGAGAAGAACGTGTTTACAGGTTTTAGGGACCCTCACGCCGCACTGCTAGAGACCCGCTGGGGGCTGTTTTCTTCCCATTACTTAGTTCCTCATCCGGGTGGCGCTTTCTGTTCCCACCAGCCCTCAGTAGCTTAGTAGTTTGAAAGCATCTTGGTAAGATTCCTGGTACTAAATATAGTATCAAAGCAGATAGTTGAGCTTGCGGCTGACTTAAAAATGTGCAATAATTTAGAATTTAAACAATTTCCTGTGCTTTCTAGAAATGCTGGTTCCACACTTTGAGGGTAATCAGTAAAACAAAAGGCTTCCAGTCCGCCAACCTGGTGGATACAATACGCAGGTCCTCCCTGCTGTGATTATTTAACTTCCCATAAAGTCACAGGTAGTGATAGACGAAGAGCCACACATGGGTTCTTTCAAGAAATTTTAGGGGACGAGCCCTCCCTGCCGATCCTGCGGGTGTGGAGTAGATACAGGTAAAGACACAGGTCTCATCCTCAGAGAGCATGTGGTCTAACGCAGACCCAGAGGGAAGAGTGTGAGAGCCCCAGAAAAGACAGCCCTGATCCTGCTTAGAGATGCCGAGAGGATCTGACATCATGTGATGCTGAGTATCGCCGTGCAAACGGCTGCATCTGCCCTCAGAACAGGCGTGTGCAGCGGCCTCCGTCCACTTCTGAAGATAAGGACGTGAAACACAGAGCCCTTGACGGGCCTGGTGTAGCCTGACGTCCAGAGCTCCTGCCCCCAGAGCTGCTTTCACTGAGTGTCACCTGTGGTCCCCACCCCACTACTGAGAAGGCAGCCCTCTCAGAAATAGGATAACGGGGTGAATATTGTCCAGAACCACAGGATGTCTCATGAGCGCTGATAAACGCACTAAGAAAAAAATATACCCATGCTGCTAACCATGCCGTTTGAGACCTACAGTGATGACTGGTTTGTAAAACGTTACCAAACACCCACTGCCCCTGGGTGATGCTCAGCAAGGTGGTCTTGTACCAACTTAAGGTAACTAGGACGGCCTCTTCATGCCACACGTCCCGTCTGCATGGAACAGAGGCTGATCTCTGAACAAATCCCTGTTTTTCACTGTAAAACTCAATCCAGTTGCAATTCATTGTTTTTAGTAACTGTGCTTAAAATGGATCCTGTCTTCTATAAATATACAAATCACTGTGCTCATGCAGCGGTGAGTGTGGAATTCGAACCACCCATTGAATTTGTGTTAATTGTAGAACATCAAGGAGCTGCTGAACTAGCTAGAGAAAATGAAATGTTTCTTCCCCCAAATATGCAGAGAACTCTTAAGACTCAGCAGCAAGAAAACAGATAACCCGATTAAAATGAAGCTTGTTTTAATCATGGAAATTGAGCACGTCTTATGATTTACAGCAGTATTAATGCTACTGTTATAATGAACAAAAGTGTATCTGTGTGATCCTACTGGACAAAAAGGAGAAAAGTCAATCAGACATTTTTAAGTAATGTGTGTAATCAGTTTCAAATCCACAAGATATTCAAGCACTCAGTCCTATTTGTGTTGTTTCCGCAGAGTTCTGATTCCATCCGAGCAGTGTGTTACTTGCCTCCTGCCTGCTAGTACTTTGGGAGGGAGTTTTCTGTGGTACAGCGTTAAATTCTCGAAATTACCATGTGAGGGAATCCTAGTCCCATTTTATGACGAGAAAACGGACCCAGAAACATTAAATGAGTCCAAGGACACATGAGATAAGGTTGTCTTGTATACTAATAATAAAACTCTCTGTTATAACATTAAAACTGTATCACATTGATGTGACCCTAAGCCTCACAAGACAATAGCTAAACCGAGAGGGAACAGACAAGTCCATGAGCCAGCGGAATATTCGGGTTACCTTCCGAAGCTCTGTATCTAGGGCACTGATGCGCTAGACAACTTCTGTTCAACACCTGGACTGGTTAGCTGTGGCTGCCACTCTCCGTAGAATGATACTCTTTAATTTTCTCTTTTCCGTCACCAGGAACACTGTGGAAATAGGATTTTTGTAAAATTTTACCTGGCATCTTGACCTGGGAAGTCTTTCACCAGGCGTGAGTGAAAACTGTCAGTGATTTAGCAAGTAAAAATGGAAAGGAAATGACCTACCTTGAGCCCCCGCGGCTCGAGTCACTTCACGCGGCTGCAGTGAGGGCGCTTCCCGAGGGCTGCGGTCCCCAGACCTGGAGGGCAGCCCCTTCAGACAGCGCAGAGGATGTTCATCCCCTAAAGCCCTCGGCCTGTCTATCATAGTTTACTACTAAGTTTGTTTAAATGTGCAAAGTACGTGTCACATTACAGTTTTAGCCGAGACAACACAGGGATTTTACCTTAGTACTGGTTTAAATTCATGCACTCAATTTTTAAATTGTATTACTATTTCTGTTAACTTTTTAAACATTTTCTGATATGTTATAGTTTGCATTTTGTGTCACTAGATAGTCAGTGCCAGTTGTGGGAATCTAATATTGTTGTGTTATTTTCACTGTTGTTAGGAAGTTGAACTGTAAAGAAACAATCATTTCTCCCACGTGTATTAACGATATATTTACTACAGAAATGGAAAATACAATAGTTGCTTTTGCAACCTCATAGACAGATTACAAATACTAACCCCTGATAGGATGTAATTAAATACTGTGGTTGTAAAAATCTACATATGGGAGGCACAAGTGTGAGGCAGCTGAGACGTCCAGCATTGGCCCAAACTAAGAGAACTGAGAAGCTCAAATTTCGAGCCCGGCCCAGTGCAGAAGCCTGGACGTTTGACCCCAGATATTACACATCTTCGTGGCGTCCACTTGATCGGAGGTTGGACGTGGCTGAGGGCTCCCCCGTCCCTGTCTGCGGCCCGTGGTGTGTTGCTTGCTCTCTCCGCCCCGGTGTCCCTGTGCTTCTCCTAAGGCCTGGTTGTTAACTCTGAAGGTTTTGCTCCGCAGGTCGTCCACGTGGGGTGGGTCAGCGAGAGACTGGGAGAGGCCAGCTCCTCTCAAACCTTCAGATCCAAGTTCCTGGCCCTGAAGGGCTCGTCCTTCTACGTCTTCACCTCTCCTCCGGTAAGCAGGCCTCCGGGGTTCTGGGAGGGATGCTGACGAGGCCATTCTTGTAAGAGAAGCAAGGATCTGATCTAGCGCTTGGAAGAGGCCAGAGAGGGTGCACGACCAGCCGGCCGTCCTCCTCCGCCCCTACGTACGCAGATGGAAAGGGCTCCTGTGTGGACCCGCTGGCTTTTCTTACTCTAAATCCGTAAATCCACCAGTCCATGGTTTTCCTTCCATCGAACAGCCGTTAAGACGTTAGAGTGTTTTCCTGCTTAAAATAGCTGGCTGGGACGTGGGGATGTAAAGGCTTAGATGTCTTAGAGCATCACGTATATAGCTGAAGAATCCAGAAAACAAACAAAACAGAAGAAAACCCTTCCGTTAAGACATTTCTAATTTAACGGTCAAATAATGAAACTTCAAAAGCTATTTTTCCCTCATATCTTCCAAGTTTTATAAAAATAAACAAACAGCCTGATGTAGTAGGGCCCGTGATAGAAATTTAACGGTGAATGCTACAGTTTACAATTTATTTTCTAATTCCTACCAGCGCCATTTTCCCAAAACTGACCAAATGTAATGTGTGTGCCCTGCCTCCAAGTTTGTCAATTAAAGCAATTTCACCTTGTGTGAGTCCAAACATCAGAGCTGCAAAAAGCAGCAGAACCTGATAGCTTCAGGCGTCTAAACAGTTAGATGCCGTTTACTACAGTGCTGTTACTTTTCTGCCATTACAGATAAATAAAGGGATTTCCTTCCTTCTAAGGCTGAATGCTGTGCCCTTGTCTGCACACAGCACATCTTCTTTATCCGCCCATCCATCAGTGGACACGGTGCTTGTGTCGTGTCCTGTCTGCTGTGAACGGTGCTGTGATGAACATGCGGGTGCAGGGGTCTCGAGGCTCACATTTCATTTCCTTTGGGTGAATGTGCAGAAGTGGGATTGCTGGATCGCACGGCAGTTCTGTGTTTAATCTCTCTGAGGAATGTCCGTACCATCTCCACAGTGGCTGCACCATTTTACGTTCTCTCCAACAGTGCACGAGGGTCCCTTTGCTCACACCCTCACAGCACGTGTCCTCTCTGACTTTGGAGGGATGGATGCGTTTATGGCAAACACGGGGGTGATACTTTCTTGGGTGTTTTCTCATCTTCAGATTCATCAAGTTGTATACATTAAATTTGTATAGCTTTCTGAATGTCAATCATACCTCAATAAATGGTTTAAGAAAAGATTGACAGAGACCTTGCGCACAGGGTAGGAGAATTCCTATGTAGCCTCCCTCCAGGTTTCTGAGGGCTGACCCCGTACAGAACTGTGGTCTGTTTGCTGAAACTGAAGGATTACCAGTGACACAACACTGGGAACTAAAGCACGGATGCCACCAGACCTCACCATTCTTCCCACGGACTTCTTTTCTCTCCCCAGGACCCAGGCCAGTATTCCACCAGGGACTCGAGCTTTTCATAAACCAAGGCTGTGAATTTACTGATGCTGGAGGGTTATCTACAGATTTGCATAATAATTGAGTTCTTCTCAAATGCAATAATGTTATTATATAGCCTTTGTTGCTAAATGTAACTTTCTATGGTTTTGTCTAACAAAGTAAACATGAGAATAACCACAGACAACCCCGATGGCCTCACTTCTGGCTACAGCAGTGAGTGACGTGGAAGGCGGCTGGGGCGTGACTGGTGCATCAGGGAGGGGCGTCGAGAATCAGTACCGTGAGGCTCCAAGCAGAGGGGCCTCCCGCTGGCCTGTGACAGTTGGGAGAGGAGGAAAGGGTCACCCTACCTGCACCGATGTACCTGGAAGGAGGGTTCCCCCCTGCAGAACTGGGGGAGGAAGTGACTGATGTCCCAGGTCACACACCTGAGAGTTCTCCTAATTTTTCTTTTCTTGTTAATTAATATTCTCAGGGTATAAGTTTTCCCTACATAGTACAACATTCTAAATTATGAGAAATGCTTTAAATATTTAATCAGATTTCTGCACCTGTTACAGTGAAAGACGATTTCATCCACTTCCCATGGCAGTGTCAATTTCATGGACAGAAATTCTCATCTGGGGCTCAGGGGATCTCCACAGCACCATATGGATAATGCCATCTGTATTAACACCAGGCTTGGCTTGTTTACTTTAAAATCCCAGGGCCCATCTTCTTGCATCGATCCGTGTCACCAGCAGCATATATCATGCGAATCAATTGCTGACCTCAGCTGCTCGGGTTTGCCCGGAGCAGGCCTTCTGCTGCCGTAAATATCGTTCCTAGAAGTTTGAAATCTGCTCAGCTCTCTGCTCTGGCCTGGCCGAGGGCTGAGTCCTCCCCATGTGCCCCCGTCGGGGCCGGGGTCCCTCCCCGCCCGGCTTCCCCGGCACCGGTGAGCAGCTTTCACAATCTACTCCTCCCTTTCCTTTGGTTTGGCGACAACGTCTTCTGCGTTACAGGTATTCTAGGCACACACGGGATGCCCCGCGTCTTTTCACAGACGCCTGCCCCCCTGATTCTGGGTGCAGCTGGTGGAGGTGCTCAGGTGACCCTCAGAGATGGAAAGGGCAGCGCGAGGAACCCTGCTTTCCTCCGTAAACCGAGGTGAACTGGCCCAGTTCTTAACAGTAAATTGAGGTTTGGGTGAATCCAGTGCTGGGCTGGCGGCCGCTCCTTGGATTGCCCGTTAGCGTCTGTGCCCTGGGAGATTTCGCTTACTTTGCACATAATCCTAGCAAAGCCACTCCACTTCCCTGCAGCTGGACGTGAGCCTCCCGTGTGAGCTTCTAGTTACATGTGGCCATCAGCCCCCGTATCGCGAACGTTCTGGAAATCCGGAGATTGCCGGTTCTGGATTATGTGGGATCCGACAGCATATTGTCTCTTCTGCGGGGCCCGTTCAGAAGGTGTTTGCAGAAAGCAGGTGCTTTGCAGGAAATGCTTGTCTGTCTGTCTGTCTATCACTCTCTCTGTCTCTCTGCCCACTCTTCTCTCTGCCCAAGGTCTCCTCCCTTACCTGATTTCTAATTCCACTGAGACAGAGTTGCATCTCTGATATGGAGAAAGGGCGGCGTTACCCTGTAGTAAAGAAACACCTGTGAAAGAAGCCAGTCACAAAAGACCACATATTGTACGATTTCATGTATGTGAAGTATCTAGAACAGGCAAATCCATAGAAACAGGAAGTAGCTTCGTGGCGGCCTACGGCTGAGAGGGTGGGGAAGGACGGAGGGTGACAGCTAAACGGTACAAGATTTCTTTGGCGGATGATGAAAATCTTCTACAATTGACTGGTGATAGTTGCACAACTGTGAACATACGAAAAAACATTGAATTGCACAATTTAAAAAAGAAAAAAGAAGAAAGGAACACCTGCCCTCTCGTCTTTTCCTATAACTGACATCTCCTTCTCCCAGTAAAGGCGCTTCCTGGCAGGCGCATCTTTCACTAACTCGCATTCCTAACAGTCTCTGCAGGAGACACTTTCCACCCCGCCCCCATCTCTTCTCAGAGTCATCAGCAGCAACATCTTTTGATAATTATAGTTTTGTCGACATCAAAAAAAGAGGGAGGCCTTTTTTATATGTTTATCTCATGCCGTTACTTGTAAAGGAAAAGCGAGACCCCAGGGGAGTCTGGAAGTGATGTCCAGGATGCAGTCCTGTGAGACTGAATGAGCCCCGCGTTCATTTACGGATCACACTGGAGTTAGGGTAGCCAGAGGCTAATGTAAGTTTTTCGCATCCATGCAAACTTGCCCGCTAGCAGATTAGAGTCTCACATCACTGAAATATGAAAACTGTCTTGTCCTGAAGAAAGCCTGTAGTTTCACACTGTGATTTTTAGGTGTGAATATAAAATCGTACATCCCATCAGTATAGCACGTCGCAGCCTCTGAAGCCCTAGAACGCAGCAGAATTTAAGAAGCCCACTGAGACATGCACACAGGTGCAGACCACTCGGTGCCTGTGGCTGTGGTTCCAGCCATGTGGGGGGATGCCACTGGCACCCCAGACGGAGCCCCACGGGGGGCACAATAGTGAGCGCTGGGGGTTCCTGAGCCGGAGACATCTAGAGATGCCCCAAGGAGATTTTCAAGTAGAGTTAGGTACCCTTGTTTCTAGTGCAGGGACGACATCTGTCTGGCAGGATGGAGTTTGGAGGCATCAGTACGTAGATGGTCCTTAATGCTGCGAGGCCAGATGAGCCTCCGTGTCATCTCACTGGATTCTGCATGGTCACAAGTTGCAGAAGCCATCTGCTTCTCCTGAATCTGCATAATTTCTATTTTCCAGGGTAATCAATACTAGTAATTCCCAGGAAGAAATAAAAGGATGAAGCCAGTAGTATTTATAAATATTCGCTCCAGAAATTAGACTGAGTTGATTTATTTGTGTACTTCCTGATGTCTTCATATAATTTTAAAATTTCCTTACTAAATATCACCTATAAGCAAGTACAAAGTAAATGGCTACTTGAGAGGTGCTGTGAGGTTGAAAGCTGGCTTATGGAGAATTTCCTCTGTTAGTAGATGCCGCAAACCAACTTGTTTATTTTCCGCCGTCCTGGGAGCTTCTTAACGTGGCTCCGTTGAATCTAGCATCACGCCGAACGTGAAGGAGATGCCCCTTGGTTACTGGTTGGATAGTCTGTAAAGTGAATATTAAGTATTTAAATAAATATCTAATATAGCTATTAATATAAATATTTAATAATAAGCATTAAAGCTCTGTGGCTGAGCTATGTGATTTGGAAATATCATCAAATCCTCTAAAGAGAATACAGTTGACCCTTGGGCAATGCAGGATTTAGGGGCTCTGACCCTCCACACAGTGGAAAATCCAGTATAACTTATAATCCACCCTCCTCATATGCAGTTCCTCTGTATCCACGGTTCTGCATCCGCAGATTCAACCAACCTCAGGTCACATAGTGTTTACTACATGCATTTACTGTTGAAAAAAATCCACGTAAAAGTAGACCCACGCGGTTCAAACCCGTGCTGTTCAAAGGTCAACTGTACAGAGGAAAAATCAGCCCTTTAGATTTGGGGGCGGGTGAGGGCAGTAAAGCCAGCAGATCTCAAAACAGTTTGTGATGGAAACCCTCAAATAACAACGAGCAAATTCCACGAGAAGCAACGACACTACATTAGGATCTTGCCAGCCTTTGCAGCTTAAAGGAAGCCGTGGGGTGAGGGCTCGTGCATGAGGCCCCCATCCAGGTGCCCGCAGAGGCGGAGGCTTCAGCCCGTGCACTTGCTAGCCCTAGTTCTGCACGGCGAGTTCTCAGGTGTGGAAGTTTCCCTGCCGGAGACAGTGTGATGTGGACGCTCCATCTCCCAGACTTTTGGAAAGATTTCCAGGAGTTCATTCATATCATTTAAGGTAAAAATGCTAGCGGTTCCATTTCTAGTTTAATTAAATAAAGAAAACAAGTATGTAAATATTTTCCTATTAAAGTCAAGTGTTTTGAGAACGTTTGAGTACACAGTGTTAGTACATACAACAGTTAGGTAGAGATCAGACCACAAAAATTTCCAAAGTCAGCATGAAGGCAGGATTCTCATGGCTCCTTTTGGGGTGCGTGTGTGTGTGTGTGTGTGTGTGTGTGTGTGTGTGTGTGTATGGATGTGTGTGTGTGTAGATGTGTGTGTGTGATACCATAGTATATAGTTTAGCACATACCCATTTCCAAAGGTAACCACATGACAATAATTCACCTTGTAATTTGCTTTGAGATGAAAAGGCTGTGTATTAAACACAACATATAAAGACATGAAACATCCTGGGTAATTTTTTTTCAAAGATTTTATTTTTAGAGCAGTTGTAGGATTACAGTAAAATAGAGGGGAAGGCACAGAGATTCCCCTCTACTCCCAGGCCCTACACATCCCCATCATTAACATCCCCCAGATGGTACGTGTTTTACCAAGGATGAACCTGCGTAGACACCTTTTATCACACCTCTTATCACCACATTCTATGAGTTTCGACAAATGTGCAATGATGTGTGTCCACCATTGTGGTTTAGAGAGTAGTTTCACTGCCCTAAACATCCTCTTCGATCCACCTATTTGTACCTCCCTATCTACCAACACTGACAACCACTCATCTTTTTAATGTGTGCAGAGTTTTGCTTTTTCCAGAAGGTCAGATGGAGTCATACAGAATGTAGCCTTTTCAGGTTGACTTCCTTCACTTAACAGTATGCATTTAAGTTTCCACCATGTCTTTTCATGACTTGAGAGCTCATTTCTTTTTAGCTCTGAAAAAATATTCCCTTGTCTGATGAACCATAGTTTATTTATCCATTCACCTACTGAAGGACATCTTGGTTGCTTCCAGGTTCGGGCAAGTATGAATAAAGCTGCTATAAACATCCATGTTCGGGATTTTGTTTGGACATAAACTTTCATCACCTTTGGGTAAATACCAAGGAGTGTGATTGATGGATCATATGGGAAGAATATGTTTAGTTTTGTGAGAAACTGTCTTCCAAAGTGGCTGCACCATGTGACATCCCCACCAGCCATGACCGAGAATTCCTGTTGCTCCACATCCCTGCCAGCATTTGGTGCTGTCGGTGTTGGATTTTAGTCATTTTAATAGGTGTGTGGTGGTCTCTCAGTGTTGTTTCAATTTTCATTTCCCTGACAACATATGACATGGAGCACATTTTCACGTGATTACTGACCATCTGCCTGTCTCCTTTGGTGAGGGATCTGTGAAGGTCTTTGGTCCATTTTTACGCAGGTTGTTTTCTTAGTGCTGAGTCTTAAGAGTACTTTGTATATTTTGGTTAACAGTCCTTTATCAGATGTGTCTTTTGAGATTTTTTTCTCCCAGTCTATACCTTGTTTTATTCTCTTAACTTTGTCTTTTGCAGAGCGTAAGTTTTTAATTTTAATGAAGTCCAGCTTATCTATTATTTCATGAGTGGTGCCTTTGGTGTTGTATCTAAAAGGGCATCACCACACCCAAGGTCATCTAGGTTTTCTCCTGTGTTATCTTCTAGTTTTTTTATAGTTTTGTATTTTACAGTTAAGTCTATGATCAATTTTGAGTTACTTTTGGTGAAGCGTGTATGATGTATGTCTAGATTCATTTTTTGTATTTGTATATCCAGTTGTCCCAGCACCATATGTTGGAAAGACTCTCTTTGCTCCCTTGTTTTGCCTTTGTTCCTTTAGCAAAGATCAGATGAGTCTATTCATCTGTTTCTGGGCTCTCCATTCTGTTCCATGGATCTATTTGTCTTTTCTTTCACCAATACTGCACTGTCTTTATAGTAAATCTTATAGTTAGGTGGTCTCTGGCCTCTGACTTTGCTCTTCTCCTTCAAATGTGTTGCCCATTTGGGGTCTTTTGCCTCCGTATAAGCTTTAGAATCAGCTTGTCAATATCCACAAAATAACTTCCTGGGAATTTGATTGGGATTGTGTTGCATCTGTAAATCAAGTTGGGAAGAACTGACATCTTGGCAATGTTGAGTTTTCCTGTCCATGAACATAGAATGTCCCTCCCTTTGCTTACTTCTTTGATTTTGTTAATCAAAGAAGTTTTGTGGTTTTCCTCATATACATCTCATATGTTTTTGTTAAACTTATAACTAAGTATTTCATTTTGGGGATGTTAATATGAATGGTAATATGTTTTTAATTTCAAATTCTGATTGTTCACTGTTCACATACAAGAATGTGATTGACTTTTGTATGTAAACCTTACATTCTGCAACCTTGCTATAATTGCTTATTATTTCCAGGAGGTTTTTGGTTTGTTTCATTTGGTCAACTCCTTCAGGTTTTCTACAGAGAAGATCTGCAATCAAAGACAGTTTTATGTCTGCCTTCCCAATCTGTACACCTTTTACATGTGGTTCTTGCCATATAGCACAGCAAGGACTTCCAGTTAGATGGTGAAAAGGGGGCATCCTTGCTCGTTCCTGGTCTTAGTGGGGAAGCTTCGAGTTCCATTCACATGGTTGGAGGTTGTGAGTATTTGCCTCACATGGTCTGACGCTCTGTTGTTAGGTGCACACACGTTAAGTATTGTTGTGCCTCCTTTGAGAATTGACCGTTCATCTTTATGTCATACACTTTTTATCCCTGATAACATTCCTTATTGTAAAGTGTGCTCTGTAGGAAAGTAATAGTCCTCTACTTTCCTCTGATTAGTGTTAACATGGAATATTTTCTCCAGCCACTTGCTGTCAATATATATGTGCTTGGGGGCCACGGTTGGCCCTGTGTCCTCCCCTCTGTTACGCATCCAGCAAGAGTTGTTGATTTTTCCACCCGCTCCGCTTCACGCTGATGGTTACTTAGGAGTGGTGATGCGCAAGCTCCTTACATGCAGAACCAGAAACACTGTAACTTTTCAAATAGAAAAAAAAAAATCAAAATTACCGCTACACAATGGCATTGTGCTGACTTAAATCGTTTTCCTGTACTATCCAGAATAACACAAGCGTATTTGAAAATGGGGCCTGAAAGATTTTATAAGACAATGGAAATACTTACTCTGCAAAATGTTAGGGAAAAGAGCCGAAGTAGAAAAAGTTGTAAGTGAATGATTGGAAGCTTTGGGCTGTAAACAGAATCTGTTTCCTGGCTGTGGGGCCACAGGCACTAACTCACCCTCTATTCAGCACTTTCCTCAGTTTAAGGATGGGGGTGGTAAATGCTAGCTGAATACCTCACAGGATGAAACGGAGCGCTGAGGGACTTAATGTGTGTATTCATAAGTGTGTCTGAAACTCCAGCGCATTTGAATTTAACAGAAGAAATTTTACTCTTAATGTTCAGCAACTTCTCATTGTAAAGGCAATACACAACGTATGGCGAGTGAATTTGCACCTAAATATTTGCACATGTTTTTGTCTGACCTTGGATTTTTGTATCCTCGCACTGGAGGCAAATTGCCCAAATCAGAAACAACTGTATGTTAGGTTTTTAATACATATGTTTACTGATCTCCTTTATTCTGACATGAACTGTGAGGTCGTGGCTGTGAGGGGGACTGTTAATTAGTCACAGCATCTTCCCTCCGACCGGGCCTCACGGGAGGGCGAGTGAGGCTGGTGGGCTCTGTGTACACAGAGACTTGGGCCACATGGGAGGGGCTCGAAGTCCTTAAGCCTCTCTGAGTTCAGGCAACATAAACAGCTCTCTTGGGAGGGCGTGGGAGGCGGGCCTCTGGTCCATTTCTCTTTGGAATGAGAATAAGTGGCTCCAGGGGAGTGAATCTACAAGTGTCCCTGCTGATCTGCTCTCAGACCCCCCGGCCTGGGTACCTCACTCCTCCATCCCCGGGCCAGCAGTCTTTGCCGAGAAAGCCCGACCACACTTATGGAGGCTTGTGGCCAACACACTGTGTCAGAATATCTAAATGAACTTTTAAAAGGCCCAGAGAGACTGTGGCAAATAAATTAGGAAAAATTAAAGAGAAAGTCCTGTCTTCAAGGATGGTTTCTGAGCTCCTTCAAGATGAGGGAAAGGGAGATGTTGAAGGCAATGAGGAAACAGAAGGGAGAAGGGCTGGAAGACAGGAAAGGAGCAGCGTGGGGCGGGGGAAGACAGTGGGTTTTCTGGGGCTGAGTTACCTATGAAGATTAAACAGCCGGCGGTGGGGAGTGGTGACCCCAGGTCTCTCCTGTGTGCTGATGCATGCTGGAAAGGCTGCATTGAACCAGGATTCTCTGGCCTTTCTCATGCACTCAGCTCTCCTTCCTTAGCCTGAATTGTCATTTCTGATGTGCAAATTGGAATCTGAGAAATAATGTTTCAGCTACTCATGTTTTCAGACACCATTAAAATGTGTTAAATAACACTTATAAAACCAAGTTTATAGCATCTTATAACATTAACATATAAATTATATAGCAGTTACCTATGAATATGCAAGAAATACTAGAAGTAATTTTAAGGGTGTCAATTAGGGGAGTATATTCTATCATTTAAAATAAAATATTTACCTGGAAAGAAGTAATTTAAGTGAAGATTTGCAGCCTGAAGGCATATTAGACGATTCTGCATCTAATACAGAATATCTCTCTGTGTCAGTCCTGAGGCCACACAAGGGTTCCACAGTAATAGTAAAATACGCCAGGGTACTACATCTGAGGAGCTACGCTCTCTGCTCTATTTCACGTCAGATGTGGTCAGAAAAATAGAAAACTGTCAAAGCAGGAGGCAATGAAGAGAAAGACCTGCTTTTGAAAATTAATTAATAAACTTTGTGTTTTAGGTTTACAGGAAAGTGAGTGGCAGGTAGAGAGCTCAGGCCCCCCATCTTCCCTGTTCTCACCATCCTGCCTTAGTGGGCGTGTGTGTGTCACAGCTGATGACCAGTGCGGGTACATCGTAGCGACTGATGGCTACATGGTCCCCACACAGCTTCCAAAGGCTCTCAGGGTGGAAGTGTTTCGCTTTAAGTCCATGGAAGAAGCGGTCCATCCCAGAAGTCCGAGCATCTTCTCAGTGTCAGCTGTGTCTCTGACTGTGGCACATTCTCCTTGAAACAGTCACCGTGGCCCAGAGCGTGAGACGCACGGACCGACTCACTCCGAGGGCACCTCCACCCTGGGCTGAGCAGTCAGCCACCAGGAGCACGGGAGCCGGGCATGGAGAGGGGGTCTTCCAGGGGGGAAAGGAAATTGACCATCAGCAATGAAAACTAAATGGAAGGGGACAGCTCAAACCACAGATGGCCATGCAGACACACAGATAGTAGCTGCTTAACAGAAGTTAGGAGCGTAGCAGAATGGGTGAGGAGTCTCTAAATTTAACCAAAAATCGGTCCTTAAAATAATGCAAAAGACATCCAAAATGAATTCCTAAAATTATGCCCAATTGTGTGTAGTAGATAAGCTCCGCCGTTACTGGGTTCTTGTATCAATAATGTATCTAAACATCTTCATGCTTCACGCCAACAGCGGGGACATGCAGTTACTCAGCAAAACTTGCTGTGGCATATAGTTTAGTTTTTCAACTGTCCTGCTCCTGGTTTAGAATTTAATGAAGGTAAAGACACATTGACTAGCTCCATTGTTGTAAATGTTTAAATTCTCATACTAAAAATAGTATGTGTCTTTGCATGTATACTTTACATTTTTTTTCCAGTTTTATCGAGGTACGATTGACAAAAATGGAATATATTTAAAGTGTGCAGTGTGATGATTTGGCATCCATGTACATTGTTAAGCGGTTCCCACAATCAAGTTAGTTAACACCTCCATCACCTCACACAGTTCCCCTTATTCGGGGTGAGAGCACATAGGATTCATGTGTCTGTTTTATATTTCTTGCAGGTGAGCGCATTAGACTGGGTCCGAGCAGAAAAAACCTATAACCTCTGTGAGGTACTATTTAAAGTTCACAAGGTAAGTTTCCTTTGCACATTAGATGCTTTCATATTAACAAGATGATCTTTGGGCTTAAAGAGTGAGAGAAATATTAGTTTCCCACTGTCTGTTGAAATAGTAAAATAACATGAACATCTAGCTTCATCCCACAGTCATTCATCAGAATTCCACAAAAGAGTATCATAGAGGAACTTTTAAGTCCTTATTCTTTTTTTTATGTAGGTGCCTTATTATTTCATTCTGGCCTTTTTATATTTTCAACTAGTTTATATGGCTTTCCAGACATCTGAGATGTTCATTTGGTACTGGGATGTCTTCATAGGACCATCATATTTTATATGTGTTCTTCATTAATAAACTATCGAGCCTCTTCTGTTTTTATCCAGCATATCTTTTCAGAAAAATTGAAAAAAATTTTTTGTAAGGTCGGATCTTAACAAACGGCACCGCGAAACAGAGGAAAGCTTCAAGTGAGCTTTATTAGGGAGCGCTCCCGGGCGAGGTGCACTGGTCCGCGAGAAAGGGGCCAGAGAAGTCGCGCCCAGTACTGGATGAGGGGGATTTCTATTGGGGTAAAAGCAGAAGGCGGCTTGCAAGGGGAGGGGGTGGTTTGCTATACAGGGCAATTCCTTATTTGGTGAGGATACAGCAGGGCCAGGTGTTGGTTGGTCTGTTGTGGGGCGTAAGCCCATTTTCCCTTCCCGTCAGCCCCATTGTTTTCTGGGCAGGAAGTTAGAGTCTCTTGTTGATTCCCAGAACAGGTGAGGTTGTTATGTCCCAATGCCTCTCCTACCTCATACTGGTCGATGTTTTCTCTTACCCGCCGGGCCTCCTTTCACCCGGGCCAATGGGCCTTACAATTTTAATCAATAAACATGCTATGAAGTAACTGAAATCATGAAATTAGCCAGGAGGATGGCTACAGCAAAAGTATTAAACTCAATGCAGGGTAAATAATAATCATAATAAATGTATAGCATTCAACATTTTAAAAAAGGAGATTGAATTCTGTGTCTTGTTGGGAGTCTTTAAACAGTGATCTTACAAAGTCTCCCCTTTTCTCAGGTGCCTTTAATTGTTGATGTTGGTCGTTTTGCACGTATGAATTTTAAATTATCTGTAATATTTACTTCAGTTTTCAAAAATTGAAATAAATGTATGATTATTGTAAGAACTAGCACTTTAGTATAGAATTTTTTTAATGATTTGTTTTCATAATCACCATTTCAAAGTATAGTCATTAATATTTAGTCCAGAAATCAAGTTTTGTAGTTGTGGTGGTGTTTTTCTATGACACTTCCTCCTCTCCCCAAATTCCTTTTTCCAGTTCTTAAAATTATGTGTCTGTATTTCACACTCGCCATGAAAGGGATGAGAAAATTGAATCAATCAGACTTGATTGCAATCGTGACCTAAATCATAAACAGCCTCCACACAGTGAATCATAAAAACACTGCTCAGCAGTGAGGCTCCTCCATAAATATTCCCTCTCAACGTAAGAATATTCCGTTTGCATTTTTCAGTGGAACCAAATTTACTCAAATGTTTGGCAAAGGATCTTGAGAATAATACCTTATCTTTGCTGAGTGAGCCTCCTGGAGCCCTGCTAAGTGCTCCGTCTACATCCTGAGTTAATCCTGTCCCCAACCGAGGACTTAATCCTTGTCATCTCCATCTGACAGGCGAGACCCAGAAGCACAGAGGGGGAGTAAGTTGCAGAAGCCTCACTGGAGGCAGGTGGGGTCCAGGTTCCCTCGGCCTGAAGCTCGGCTGAATCCGATGCTATTTTTTTATATGTGCACTATTCTTTTTCCCTCTGCAAATGGAAGCATGCGCACGATTCCACACGTCACTTTCTGCTCTACAGTTTATCTTGCGGCTCTTTCTTCAATATACACAAAGAGATGATCCCGCTTTGAAACCGCTACCCAGTGTTCAATTCCATGAATGTATCATCTTTTATTTTACCAAGCCCTTCTCAAGGGATATTTAATTTGTGCCCACTTGTTTGCAATTACAAACAATGTAATAAATCATTTCACACGTGTGCAAGTGTATCACCAGGAAAAATTTAGAGAGGTGGAATTTCTAGGTCAAAGGATGTGGACTGTTTACATTTTGATAACCAACAAGGACCTACTGTAGAGCACAGGGAACTCTGCTCAATACTCTGTAACAACCTAAGTGGGAAAAGAATTTGAAAAAGAATAGATACATGTATATGTGTAACTGAATCTCTGTGCTGTACACCTGAAACTAACACAGCATTGTTAATCAGCTATACTCCAATACAAAATAAAATTTTTTTTAAAGTGAAAAAGAAATGCAAGTGGAAACGGTGAAATAATATGTTTGCCAATTAGACTGTCAAAGACGGAAAGGTTGGTGACAGTGCGAGGAGGGGTCTATCAAAATGTAAACGGTCCGCGACCTTTGACCTGAAATGCCACCTCTCTAAATCCTGTTCTGCCTCCCCTGTCAGAAGCGCTGGCCTCGCGGGAAGCTCTGCCCTCCCGTGACCTGTTCTCCAGCCCCCTCTCAAGTGCAGCCTTGTGAATAAGGAGAATACAATTCTCCTCAAGTCCTGTCAGAAAACCTGGACCCATCGAAGTTAAACAGACAAGGAAGACGTCGCGGGGGGCAGAGACCGACCTCAACTCCACTGACACAAAGGGCAGGGGTCCCCGAGCTGGCTGAGGGGTGAGTGTGGCCCAGGTGGGCCCCTCCCAAAGGAAGAGGAGCCTCTCTCCCGGCTTCGTGGAGGGAAGTGTCTGTGCAGCCTGGCCTGGGTCCCGCGGAGGGGGGCTCCCGCCCGCAGAGACGGGAAGACGGGCCCCATTCCTGGGCATTCGCGCCCCAGGGGCGTGGATAGCACCCAGGCTCGCCCTGTAGAACCGGCGGAGGCTTTAAAAAGGTCTGCACTTCCAGGGGGCAGAGAGAGGTTTAGAGGGATGGGTTTCCTACCATAGATGCTCCGGGGACGGCAGGGGGCGCCCAGAGTCAGGAAGGGGCCTTTGCCACTGGTCAGGCCGCGGGAAGTGATTTGGGGGCGCCACAGCAGCTCAGGGACCTTTAATTTTGTAATCGCTCCCGATTTTCAGTCTTAACGACCCCTTGCAGTGCATAAGAACTGAGCTCCTGCTTCCAAAAGAAGCTACAGAAAATACCCGGGGAAATGAGCTGTGTATCGATCAGTGATTTCACTCACGTCGCAGCATTTATGGCGCGTTATCTTTTGTGAGGCTCAACAGTTTGAGGTGCAGAAAGTAATCACATCTATGAAATCCTTCAGTGTCCTTTCTTGGGATTTCTCAGGTGGTTCAAACGTTATTTTTAACTCTTCTATTTGTTCTTGCGCGTAGAGCTGAGGTTTGTCCATTCAAATGAAGACTCGCAGACACTTCACTGCTCGATCAAATGAGCTCACTCCTCAGAACTGACTCAAAACAAGGAATTTGCAAGAGTCAGATAGCTGTGAGCATGGCAATATTTAATGATATTCTTAAGTAGTGAACATTAGGAGAATTGTCAGATGACCACTGAGAAATAAAGTCCTAATAGGGTCGTATATGTCAAGTCCTCCATTAAAATCACATTACACATTTATAGAATTATGTGTACAAAGAGACATTGCATGGAGGAAATATAAAAACAAATTAGATAACAAAAGATAGATCATAATAGAATGATCTGTCTTTTAAGTTTCCTGTATTGTTGCTCTAATCGTCTCAAATAAATAGAAGCAGGAAAAAATCCAGGTAATTTTCTAAAATAGTCTTTGCATTTTGTTGTCTGAAAAGTGAACCCAGGATGGTTTCTGTCTTCTCACAGTCTGGGGCAGGGGGGCCACCTCAGGAGTGGGTAGCTGGAAACCTGACGCTGGACTGTGTAGTCGCTGACTTTGTCGGGAGACAGTTCGCTATACGTTAGATGTGAAAGTTCAGTCTACGCCACGACTCAGCACTGCCTGTGGACGGTGGGCTCCGTGTAAACAGAAACCAGCCACATGGGCGAGGATGCAGGTGCTACGCGCTTCATCCGTGCTGTCCTTTAAACCCATGACAACCATTCTCTTACACCCCATTTTATGGTTCAGATATTTAGGCTTAGAGAGAAGTGAAAAGCTCAAGGTAACAGCTGATAATTGGCCAGGAAGATCCCAAGCGTTGCCTGTCTGACTCCAAAGCCTGTTTTTCTCCTATAGCAGCGCACAGCCCCCCACCTACACCAGTACAGGAAAGAACATAGCCGTACCATCGACGGTGCCACCTGCTAAGAGTCCTTCTTTGGTGGTCAGTCCTGACACTCAAGGTCAGTAGTTATGGACGGAGTTCCTGAGAAGTCAGGCCAGTGACTCACATCTTGCTCTTCTCGACTTAGGACCTGATATCCTATTTCCTGAAGGGTTTCTGTGCATATGCCAGGCTGAGGGCAAGGATCTGCGGCCCCAAAATCCAGGTGCAGCCTCTGTACCGTGTTCATTTAGGATCAGGACAGATGCACCAGCACACACCACACCCGTGCGCACACACGCAAGCACACGCACCCTCACGTCGCACACAAGGCAGCAAGTGTCTGAGTGACGCGTGAGGACAGGTCCCTGGGCGGCGGAAGCGGGGACAGCGCGGATCGGGGCCTGCAGAGCCGCCGCGAGGCCCTGAGAAGGCAGGGGGCACCCAGAGCCCGTGCGCCCATCTCCACCCCCGTCAGCAGCCACTGCTCTCACAAGCCTGGGCCCAGTAGGCAGAAGTGTATTTCACATAAAACCAGCCCAGCCCGCAGGTGGGGCACGGGGATTCTGGGAATGAACTCTGGCCACCAGTGTGAGTCGTGGGTGTGGCCTGGCGGGACAGCCCGCGTGGATCTGAATAGCTCGGAGTCGGGGGGCGAAGGCCTGGCCTGTGGGCAGCCTCTGTTCCTGCTGCCACCGGGCTGTGGCTCACGTCATGTCCCCTCAGCTTCTCAGCAGCCCTGGCAGGATGTCCACCTGCTTCCCCGTCCCCGGGGAGGCCGTGCGGGCAGAGGCCACCCTAGTGCAGGGCCTGGCGCGGACTCTTCAGGGTGTCTGTGCAGTGGGTGGGTGAGCGGGAGACGAAGACAGACGTGAATCTCTAGGGGACAGAGACACAGAGATGCAGAGACACACGCACAGAGAGACAGAGAGACACAGAGGAAGGGAAGAGCAGGCTCCGGCCTGAGACGCGGACTCGTTTGGGGCCCCAGGCCCCATCTCTCCTGATCCCTGAGTGAAGCCCGACGCAGCTGCTCCTTGGGTGGGTGCGTTCATGACTCAGGCGAGGCTGTGGCGGAGACCCCCCGCCCCGAGGTTCAGAGCTGCCGGGACATCCGCCCGGTAGGTCTGTGACCCACGGACGCGCTGGGGCTGACTCACGTCTTCTGCTTAAATGTTTAATCAGGAACTGAATAACGGCGCTTTTTTCTTGTTTCAACCTTTGCTTTTGAAACTATTTCTAAAACACGTCTTCTGTGTGGCCAGGACCTCTGGGCTCACGTAGTTAGGTCTCGGTGGCCCAGTGCCCCTGGGGGACCCCAGGTGCTCCGCACACGGCTGAGGGGTGGGGACCCTTCAGGGACCCCGGCAGAGCGGAGAGAGTCGTGCGGTCTCGCTGTCTTCAGTGTTTGCTGATTTTGTGCTCAACTTAAGCACAAACATCTCGACTTTTTTCTTTATCTTTAAAGCTAAGCACAGAAGCAGAAGTTATGGCCACTGATGGTTTAGGTGCAAGATGCTTGCAGAGCATTGGCAGGTGGACATAACTGACTCCCAGATATTGACTTACAGGCCCGTCTCCACGGCAGCGACGTCGGGGGACGCCGCTCCTGAATCCAGGCGCGTGGCCAGGAGGTCGCCTGGTGG
The DNA here is from genome assembly GCF_949774975.1 of Lagenorhynchus albirostris. Classification (NCBI taxonomy): domain Eukaryota; kingdom Metazoa; phylum Chordata; class Mammalia; order Artiodactyla; family Delphinidae; genus Lagenorhynchus; species Lagenorhynchus albirostris. The sequence goes on along the minus strand of NC_083107.1, from coordinate 88,417,752 downwards.
AGTGTGGCCCCAGCCCCCAGCCTGGAAGAGGCCCCTCTGTCCCAGGCAGTCACCCGGGGGGCGTCCCCTCTAACCTGCGTGCCCCCCTCTCTGTTTCAGTTCTGGCTTCCGGATGACTGCTGGGCCCAAACCAGCCTCTGCCTGGGTCTCCAGGACCCCACCTGCGGGGAGCACAGGCCCTTCTGCTTCAGCGTCCTCGTCGGCCACGGCAGGACCCACGTGTTCAGCGTGGAGCTGGGGAGCGAGCTCGCCGCGTGGGAGCTGTCCTTCCAGAGGGCCACCTTCCTGGACGTGCAGAGGACGGGGGTGAGCGACTCGCTGTCGTCTCTGATTAAACCTGCTTGGGCACCGGAGACGTAAATTAGAGCAGCTGTAGCGAGCATTCCAGAAATCAGGCGTCGTCAGGAGCTGGGCGCTTCTCGCCAGGGTCCCTACGTCAAGTGCGCCCGGCAGATGAAGAGGGTGAAATTAGGGGAAAGCAGGCAGAGCTTTCATCTCGGTTGCGTCAGGCTCTCTACTCACTGTGAGGGAAGGGCCTCCTGCGCCGTGTAAGGGAAACGCCCTCAGCCAGCGGCGCAGTCAGGCCCCTGGTGTTTGCTGCCAGCCGTGTTTACTGTGATTCACCGGGACCTGTGTCGTAGTTTAAGGCACTCAGTGGCCCTTCCTCTCAAACTTAATGATCCAACAGGAACATAAAACAGCTCATGTGACTGGGTCGCTTCTCCCTTTTCAGGACAGCAAATAAATCTCTCCCAGATCGGGGTGTGTAGGGACTAAATGGATGAGGTAGTGTGGGTCGTGATCCGCGTTGTTGGAAGTAGCAGCTGCCCTTCATGGGGGAATTCGCATGGCTAGAAGTGAGAAAACAGATGCAGCATCGTGGGGTGGGTTTAACTCCACACGGAAGTTCTGGGTTCCTTCTCCCTCCTGGCCTGGCGTCAGTCGCTCTGGGTGAGGACTTGGGAGCTGCTCCTTCATTTATCAGCACTGCTTTGAATGTGAAAAGATTCCGTGCCATCGTTTATCTCTTGTTCGGGATGTAGAAATGTATGGAGTCCCCTGATGCTCAGTGCTAGGAGGGAGCAGGGAGCGTCCCTTCAACTGTGTGATGTTCTCTGAAATCTGTGGTCCACACGGTGGGTCCCACGCAGACGTTCACGGAAACCAAGCCTGGTCCCTTCTGGGGCCCCGAGATACCCTTGCTCACTTGTAGTTGTCTCTGATGATGTGAACATCTTCCCAGGGAATCTGTCATTCATTTATTGCTCATGAACTGACAACTCTTTCAGTTGGAAACACTGTGGATGTAAGAAAGTGCAACTGTGTGCTTTTGAAGTCAGAACTCCGGCCAGTCTGTTGAGGAAGCCGGGCTTCAAGGTGGGCTAAGCGGCATCTGTGCGGTAGAGGTTTTAAAATTATAATCCTCCCAAATTCCACCAAACAAGAGAATCCAGCTTCTGTATCTGCAGAATCTCATCACGCATAACTCACTGTGGCTCTCCCTGGCTTTACAGCACAGCCCTCTCTGCAACGTCTTTCCAGCCCAGGTGTCTTTAGTTCCTGCTCCTGGAGTGTTTTCCCCCTTCACAGCCAGCCCCGTCAGCAGAGCACCCCTGCATTTCCTGGTGTTGCCTCTACTTTTGTTCATTAAAGTGAGTTGAGCCCCCTTTGCTCATCCCTTTACCACAAAGAACTTGCACCTCCACTTTCCAAGTTATGTTTAAAATATAATCAAGATGCTCGAAATGCAGACGTTAAGGCAGACGTGGCCGTAGTAGGTCTGCGGCTGAGCTGAAAGGAGCACCGGGGCTGGGGCTTCAGATCCTCTGATGCCGGGGAAGCTGCTGCCCAGAGGGCAGCCCGTCCTCCAGGCCTCGCAGATGCCCCCGAGCCCCGCCGCAGCCAGGAGGACGGCAGACGGTCTGTGCCCCTCCCCCGCGCTGGTGCCCTGAACCCAGGTCTTCCCGAGCATTCGAGATCAGGCTGTGGGTCGGGGCTCCACCACCCCGTCCTCCTGTCTGCCTGAGCCCCCCGGACCTCCACTCTGGCCTGGGGGTGCCGCCCGGCTGTCCTTCGGCCGGAAACACGAACACACAGCAGGGAGACCGTCCCAGGCTCCTGTGTGTCTCCTGTCCAGCCCCAGATCCTAACCTAACTTGTCAGTGGCAGAGAGCGTGCGTCCTCGTGTTCCTGCAGCCCTGCGTCGATGCAGCCGGGGACAACCCTGCAGGCAGGTCCAGGCGGGCCGCTCGGGCCCACGAAACTGCCTGGGCCCTGGACGGACTGTGGGCCTCGATCCTCGGGGCACACCGACCACCCCATGTCGCGCCCCTGACCCTCCCACACTGCAGCACCCATGCGGCTCCTTCTGCGTCTGCGGCCCGTCCTCCGTCCACACCCTAGTTTTCCACGCTTTCCTTTTGGATGTAGTGTGACCCCAGGCCACAAGGACCCTGGTCACCCTTGGGTTCCACCCGTGCGGAGCAGGTAGCCGTTGAGCAACGTTCAGGGATTCGAGTGGGCCGCAGCGCCCATGCCGTTTGGGGATTAAACAGTTAAAGAGCCCGTGTTCCTTCTCCAGCTGTTCGAACACCGACAGAGCCACTGATGAGAAAACATATCTAGACTACTGGAGCTGTGCTCTCCTTGGAAATTTTGTTTGAAAAGCCTAAATTGAGTAATCTCCACAGTAAATATTTGCAAGTCTCCAGAGCGAATCGCCGACATCTGTGTGACTGTGAGAGGTGCTGTTCAGTGCTGTTCTTGGCCCAGATGAGCTCTTCTGAGGATTTCCCAGGAAGATGCTGGAGTACGGATTAGGTTACAGCTCAGCAACTCATTTCTCTAAAAACCATCACAGCTTAATTTAATTAAATGAGAACTCAGAGCGCTGCTCGTAACGTTTCTATTTCCGCTCCTGAATTTATTTCGGGGTCAATCTTGTCCTCCAATTAGCATTCCCATCATGGAAGAGCACAGCCAAATTAGCTTTTATTACTTGTTCGCATTTTAAACCTTCCTCTTTCCAGGCTGTAACCATTCTGGTTCTGATGGATGAGGACAGGAAGGGAACACTGACGTGACCTGAAAATGTGGCTGAGAATCACGAGTCCAAGCATTTATCTGGAATCCAAGCTCAATAATGGGGGGATCCTGTCCTAGTTTTTCACTATAAACCCAAAGTCTCCAACATATGATATCACAGATCAGCTGCCTCCCCAAAACTTATAAAACATCTAAGAATAGGGTAAAAAATGAATAAATAAAAATAAATTTAAAAAAAAATAAAAACTAGGGTACGTTTCTTGACATCTACTGCCTTCTGGCATAAGACTCCACACTACTTTCTTTTAAAGTTTATGTTTGTATCCCTAGAAAAAGAACTCCATGTAATCTTGAGTAAGACAAGACTAACTTGGGTTTATCTTTTAAGATTTCACTTAGAGCTAAGTTTTCAGAAAACAAGTAGAACATTAAAGGCACTGCCAACAAAATCACCAATTCCAAATACTGCATCCATACATTGTCTTATAAAATAAACATTTCTGTTTTTGATGGAAACATTCAGCTTTATTTGTAAGTCACACAACTCAACACTTCCTAAACATTCGCTGTGAGATGTTCATCTATATATATACATAAGCACTAGCATTGAGAAATACCCGGTCCTTTGGCATCCACACCTATACATGTGTCTCTGAGTCCCTCCCCTCCCAGAACTGCTCTGTCACTGATCTCTCGGCCTCCACTCAGCTGTGTGAATAACCTGTGTTCCCACGTCCTTCAGGCAGTGTCCATCGTCTGCTGCTATTGCCTAAGCTGCTTTGCTATCCCCAATGCTCTCTCTCTCCTCCTCTCTCTCCCCGCCCCCCGATACATAGATGATAGATGGCATATAGACAGACAGACAGACAGACAGATCTGGTAATGTGTCGCTTAAGGCTAGTATTTTCTTCTTGTTTGTGTCTCATCTGTCCATTGGTGTAAGTGGGGTGTTCAAGTCCCCACTATTATTGTGTTGCTGTCAATTTCTCCCTTTATGGCTGTTAATATTTGCCTTATATATCGAGGTGCTCCTGTGTTGGGTGCCTGAATATTTACAGTTGTTAGATCTTCTTGGATTGATCCCTTGATCACTATGTAGTGTCCATCTTTGTCTCTTACAACAGTCTTATTTTAAAGTCTGTTTTGTCTGATATGAGCATGGCTACCACAGCTTTCTTTTCCTTCACATTTGCATGGAATATCTTTTTCCATCCCCTCACTTTCAATCTGTGTGTGTCCTTAGATCTGAAGTGAGTCTCTTGTAGGCAGCATGGACATGCGTCTTGTTTTTGTATCCATTCAGCCACTCTGTGTCTTTAGATTAGAACGTTTATTCCATTTACATTTAAAGTAATTATTGATGGGTATGTACTTATTGACAGTTCGTTAATTATTTTTCTGGTTGTTTTGTAGTTCTCTTTTGTCCCGTTCTCCTTTTGCTCTTCGTTTGTGGTATGATGACTTGTCTTTAGTGTTATGTTTTGATTCCCTTCTCTTTTTTGTGTGTGTTTCTGAAGATTTTGGGTTTTGGTTACCATGAAGTTTATGTATATATCAACATATATGTGTGTGTGTGTCAGTGTGTGTGTGTGTGTGTGTGTGAGTGTGTCTGTGTGTGAGAGTATGTGAGAGTGTGTGTCTGTGTGTATGAATGTAAGTGTGTGTCAGTGCGTGTGAGAGACTGTGTGTGTTGAGTGTGTTTGTGTCTGTGTGCATGTGTGTGTTGTGTAGTGTGTGTTGTGAGAGTGTGTCTGTGAGTGTGTGTGAGTGCATGTGTGTTGTGTAGTGTGTTGTGTGTTGTGTGAGAGACTGTGTGTGTGTTGTGTGTGTGTTGTGTGTGTCTCTGTGTGTGTATTGTGTAGTGTGTGTTGTGAGAGTGTGTGTCTGTGAGTGTGTGTGAGTGTGTGGTTTTGTGAGTGTGTTATTTTAAACTGATGATCTCTTAAGTTGAATGCATTCTATCCACCTGCACTTTCACTGCCTCCTGCTATGTTTAAGGTTTTTGACGTCATATTTTACGTTCTTTTGTTTCGTGTATCCCTTAAGTACCTACTGTTGATATAGATGGTTTTACTACCTTTTAAAAATCTTCCTACTGGCTTTATAATAGTTGATCTACTATCTTTACTGTATGCTTGCCTTTACCAGGGAGATTTTTCCTTTCATAATTTTCATGTTTCTGGTTGTTGTCTTTTCTTCTCCACTTAGTGAAATCCCTTTAACATGTCTTGTTAAGTGGTTTGGTGGTGCTGAACCCTTTCAGTTTTTGCTTGTCTGTAAAGCTTTTGATTTCTCCATCAAAGCTGAACGAGTGCCTTGCTGGATAGAATGTTCTTGGTCGTAGGTGTTTCCCTTTCATCATTTTAAATATGTCCTGCCACTCCCTTCTGGCCTGCAGAGTTTCTGGGGATTCTCTTCTATGTTAGTTGTTGCTTTTCTCTCACTGCTCTTAATATTCCCTAACTTTAAGTTTTGCCATTTTAATTACAGTGTGTTTGGTGTGGTCCTCTTTGGGTTGATCCTGTTTGAGACTGTGCTTCCTGGACTTGGGATGTCTGTTTCCCTTCCCAGGTTAGGGAAAGCTGTTTCAGCTTTATTCAGCTGTTATTTCTCCAGTTATGTTCTGAGCCCTTTTCCCTCTCTCTCTTCTCCTCCTGAGACCCTTATCATCTGAATGTTAATATGCTTGACGCTGCCCCAGATGTTGTCTTAAACTGTCCTCATTTTTTAAGGTTCTGTTTTCTGTTCAGCTCGGGTGATTTCCACTGTTCTTTCTTGCAGTTCACGGATGTGTTCCCCTGTATCCTTTAGTCTACTGTTGATTCCTTCTAGTGTGTTTTCTATTTGCTTTAGTATTCTGCAGCTCTGTTTGGTTCTTCTGTATATATTTTCTAACTCTTTGTTAAACTCCTCACTGTGTTCGTTCTCCTCCCGAGTTCTTTCAGCATCTTTGTGATCATTACCTTGAACTCTTCATCAGGTAGATCGCTTATGTCCACTTTGCTTAGTTCTTCTTCTTGGGTTTATCTTATTCCATCTTTGGAACATCTTCCTTTGCTGCCTCACTGTGCCTACTTCTCTATGTTTACTTGTGTGTATCAGGTGGGTCAGTTACTTTTCCCAGTCTTGGAGACATGGCCTTATGTAGGAGACATCCTGAGGGCTCTAGCAGCACACTCCCCTCTGGTCATCAGAGCTGTATGCTCTGGTGGTACCTCCGTGTGCGGGGTGTTTGGCTGACTGCCTGGGCACGGTCACAGGCTGGGCTGGTCCCTGGCCCTGTTGGCTGCCACGCCCTGCCTTGTGCAGAGGTTGCTGGAGGCTGATGGTGGGCCTGTGTCCCGATGCAATAGGTGTAGGGCCTGGGGGTGCCGAGGGCTGGTCCAGGCCTGTTTGTGGCACCAGATCCCTTGGCGGGACCCGTGCTGGTGCTGGCTTTCTGGTGGGTGGGCCTGGGCCCCCACAGGACTGGCTGCTCAGCCTGGAGGGTCCCAGGACTGGTGCCGACTGGCTGGTGGCTGGAGCTGGGACCTGGCACCAGTAGACTACAGGGAAGACTCCACAATGGCACTCAGCAGCGCCAGTGTTCTCGTGGTCGAACGTGCTCCCAAAGAGGCTGAGGCCACCTTCCCCATCCCCAGGTGAGCTCCAGCCTCCCTGGAGACTCGCCAAGCTCAGCAGGTGGGTCTGGCCCAGGCTGTTTTCAGATCAACGGCCCAGGCATCAGAGGGACGGACGCCACACACAGCAGGTCACCACGAGGATTCTGCTCCCCACTTACCTGGATGACATCAGCTTCCCAGCCTCATTTCCCCAAAGGGTGCAGAGAGTTATATGGGGGGAGAGACTCTTTAAAAAGGAAATGTCCTCTTCAATAAGTTACCCATCGGGCTTCCCTGGTGGCGCAGTGGTTGGGAATCCGCCTGCCAATGCAGGGGATGCGGGTTCATGCTCTGGTCCGGGAAGATCCCACATGCCGCAGAGCGACTGGGCCTGTGAGCCATGGCCGCTGAGCCTGCGCGACCGGAGCCTGTGCCCCGCAACGGGAGAGGCCACGACGGGGAGAGACCAGCACAAAAAAAAAAAAAAAAGTTACCCATCTTCCTGCCTCAAGTATTCCTTAGTTTTAACTTTCCCCAAAGGCATTACATAAGGACATGGAAAACGCACCCCCGAAGTGCTGTGACAGGAGGAAACATCTCCTGAAGTAGAGCTTGCAGAAGGCATGGCCCCTGCCGGGGGTGGAGAGCTCACCCGCAGCTTCTCCCTAGCGAGCCTGGCGGTGCCTGACATCACCCAGCACTGTGTTAGGGTCTGTTCACCTAGCTTAGAATTTGACCGGCTAGCACCCACAGAAGCCTTTGCTCACCCGTCTGGTGCTCACACGTACCAAGCACGGCTATGAGCGACACAGGTACTGATCACCTGATCCTCACAAAACCCGAGCATGCTGGGGCCACCGTCACCCCTTTGTTTAGGGGACGAAGTGCAAGCAGCCCACCCGCACGGGCCACCTGCCTGTCTTCCGGGGCGGCCCCTGGTGCCTGAACCCCCTGCGCTGTTCAGCCACCCACTGACCCGCCCGAAGCGCCCTCCCTGGATGCCCTGCCGGCGTGGGAGCCCCGCTCGGAGGGAACGCGCGGCAGGACGCACACCTGCCCGGCCCGGGGTCTGCAGACAGATCACGTTTCTCAGAAAAGCACGGTCTTCGGAGAGTGTCCCTGGTAACAGAGCCTCACGTCAGAAGAGGGCTGAGCTCACGGGGGCGGGAATGAAGGGGACGTGCCCCCGGCCTTCCCGCTCCGAGCCCAAGTGCAGGACACACAAGGCGATAGACACTCGCCCCAGAAGCGGTTCAGAACACGGTCCTCCCGGGGCTCCCGAGACGCAGTTCTCACGTGACACCAGCACCGGGTCCCTGCCCAACGCGGAGCCTCAAGCGGCAGCTCCGGGGAAATCAAAGCCGCCTCTAGCTTCTCCCTCCGCGCCTCCCCTGAGAGGGGTGGCGTGTTCTGATCCACCTTCATGAACAGAAACCTGGGTCCCACCGTTGAAGGTCGTGACTACTCCTGCCCGCTTCCCGCTACGTGTCCCCGCGGGAGAGGAGCCGGGCTGCGGGAGCATCAGTCCTCGCGTCCCAGACGGCGTGCAGCGCTGACGTCACGTGAGCATGCAGCACTGACGTCACGTGAGCATGCAGAGCTGACGTCACGTGAGCACTCGTCTTCACGGGGACGCGAACGGCTCGGCGCTGCTGCGTGGCCCCCGTCACTTGCTCTGCCGCCGCCGTCCTGCGAGGACCCCGGTCAGGTTGGGTCGGGGCCTCCCTCCTCCAGGGTGACCTCATGCTCACCTGACCCCATGCGCCGGGCTGGACGAGGCCCCCAGCCCTGCCAGTGCTGTTGGGGGGCCGAGTCAGGAACGCCCCCAGGCTGTCCGTGGGGACCACGTGGCCGATGCCCATCGCTGCCCGGCAGGAAAGGGAGCCCTGCGTCTCCAGAGGCCAAGCGGGGAACCCGGCTACAGGGCGGCTCCCTCCCCTGAGGAAGATGCGTCAGAGAAAGTCGGGCGGAACAGAGAGTTTAGAACAGATTAAGGGTCTCGAAATTCAAAACCAGCCAGGTGTCGATCGACAGTCACTGCTCCTGCCAAGAACCTGGAAGATCTGGAATGAACGGAGACGACCACAGAAGCCAACGTGAGGCCCATAGGAGGTCAGAAGCGTCCACAGGTGCTTTCCAGCAGCCCCGATAACCACACTTCCAAAACAAGAGCCAACACGTTGAAACAGATGGAGACTGGAAAGTCTCAGCAAAGCGATCAAGGCGGTGAGTTACAGAGCAGACACAGGGAAGCTTCAGGGCGAAAAGCAGGACCGCTGGAGGCAAGGCTCAGGGAGTAAAGGGGCGGACAGGGGATGAAGCCCCCGTGTCATCGGAGTCCCCACAGAGGAGACCCAGGGCGGGGCTGAAAAGACACAGGAACTGACACTCCCCAGAGCCAGCAAGTCACAAGCCTGCGGGTTCAGGGAACAGGGCACTGCCACGTCTTCCTGTCCAGACCGATGGTGAGGTTCCCGGCTGAGTGGAACGTTTTACCTGCAGGTTAACCTCAGGGTTGTAACTAGTGTGCTCCCGGGACCTCGGGGTTCACCTTCCTGCAGTCACACCTGATGTTAAGAGCGGTGCCCAGACAGTAGAGCACAGGCCTGTGCGTTTCTGTGCTTTTGCCCGACGTGGCTGGAAGTGTGGACGTGCGCCCGCGGCCTGTGTGCACGTGCGTGTGCTTGTGTGTGCACGTGTGTATGTGCGTGCGTGTGCCCGCGTCCTCACAGCGCTGGTCCCTGGAAACCAGGTGGCCCGTGGAGTTTGGTTTGGGCCCACAGAAGTTCACGTGACAGCTGAGGCCGCCTTACCTGAACCAGCCCCAGAGGGTGGGATGCTGGCCCCTCACAGCAATCTGCCACCTGTGAGGGGTCCTCGGTCCTTGGTTTGGGTTTTGGTGACGTCGCTGCTGCCGTTTTTTCTGTCCTTTGTTCTCGTTTTACAACAAACTCGTCTCGGACAGTTTCCCAAGAACAGCCGGGTCTAGGTTCTCCTGGACACACTTCCAGCCTGACCTGTCCCGAGGCAATTTGTAGGAGCAAAACAATACCCCCCATTTGTGCAACAGGGATGGTCCTTCTGGAATGAGTCCCAACAGGGATTTACTGATCTGGGATGTGTTTCAAAGAGGCTTCAGCGAATGGAACTCTGTGTCCTCTGCTGGTTTATTTCTAGTTAGAGTGACGCCCATGCAGGTGGTCCGACTTCTACAATTTGCTGACAGACCAAAAGCTAGGGACGCTGCCCGTGGGAGCCGTGTCCCAGGATTCGTGTGACCGCGGGCCTCCAGGTTCCCTCCAGGTGGTTGACACGCTAACACTTTTAAAAAATGGGTTTTGACGGGGGGAAGTATTGTAACTACCCGATTAACGTTACACCTCATCATTGAAGAGTGTTTGCTCACAGTTCATACTTTGTTCTAGTCCAAAACGTACATGTGCGGCTGGCAAGGAGACGCTCTGTGCTTCACGGTGGACTTCGCTCTGGGATTCACCTGCTTGGACAGCAAAACAAAGGTAAGGGCCAAGCATCTGGGGGTCGGCGCCCATCAGCGGTGCGTTTTGTTACATTTCAGGGCCATTAACACCTGTGTGCGTCTCAGCCATCACCAGCCCCGACAGTCTCGTGTCCTGTGCAAGTTATCCTTCGTGGTGGACCTTCTCTCTGAAAGCTCAGGGTCCCAGGATCTCACAAGCCCCAGAGCCGGGCAGGGCTGACACCACACCACGTGGTGCCCGTGGGCAGGTGCCAGGGGTCTGGAGTGGGGAGGGGGAGGTCGGCAGGGCTCTCCCGCTCAGGGGGAGGACCCTCCGCAGCGACTGAGCCCTTTGGGGAGACCCCTTACCCCTGCTGGACCTAACACCTGGGTTGTTAGGTTGGGGGGTCGACACCTTGGTTGGGGGGTCGACGCCCCACACCTGGTGGGGCTGACCAGGTGCTGATTCCACACCTGTGAGCCGTGACGGGATTTCAGTTTCACTGGACATTGAACAACCAGCGTGAGGGATGGGAAATGAGACCCACTCCCATCAGCATCTTGAAGGGGCCTGGGTGTTCACCCAACCACACAAGTGCTGAGAATTTTGTTGCAAACATGAAGCCAGTATTTTGTCCTTCGATATTTTTAAAATCCACTGTCTGCTAATTAGGAGCAGAGGTGAGGGGAGAGCACCGGTGTGATGGGAAGAGGAGTGAGACCTGCCAGGGACACGGAAATGTCGGCTTGGAAGGGAGTTGCTACCAGCATCTAGCGGGGAGGGGAGAGCGATGAGGTCAGACATCCACAATGCACGGGGCGGCCCCGCAGAGCGAGTAGGGAACCCCGTTCTGGGCAGGAGTCCACACCCGTCACAGAATTCTGGGCCGGAAACCCACTGTGCTCTTGTCACTTTCCTTCCTCCCAGGAAGATGGTTAGATGTTTCCCCAGTAGGGGTCCACAGACCGTTTATAATGACGAGAGGTCTGCTTGCATAAAACTGGAGTTGAGAAGGCTCTCCTGTCTGCCATCCGACATCAGGGTCACAGAGGGGGCCAAGGCTTCCGACCCCGTGCGGGCATCCTCCCACGTACCTGGTCCACCCACAGTTCCCACCAGCTCGGGCTCCATGACTCGCTGTTCATGCTGTTTGGCCTTTAGCCAGACATGCACGACCTCCTTCCACGTGTCCTCGGAGACAGGGAAGTGACAAAGCACCTCCCCCAGAGAAGGGAGAAGCCCTGAACACAGTTGTTAACCAGCAACTCTGATTTATAACGTCTGTTTCTTGCTTTGTGGTTCAAGGAATCCTGTGTGTCAGGACATCTAAACCGAGACTTTCCAGAGTTCACCTTCAGGGTGCGTTTCTGAAGCCAGTACCCATTCCCCGGCTGCTCTGGGCTCTGTGCAGGCCCGCCTGCTCAGTCCAGGAGCAAAGCCTCCACCCCTTGTCAGCTTTTCCGTGCGCAGGTTGTTCCCAGCCGGCAGGTCTGGTTCTTTGGTCACGGTTGGCATAATACCCGGCGCCCCAGGCCAGGCCGGGGTCACCGTGTCTCCCGCGGGGTCCCCGCTGTGCGGCCTCACTCTGTCGGGGCCACACCGCACCCACCCCCCGGGGCCAGGCCAGGCCGGGGAGGGGTGTGAGTGATTGTGAGAGGTCGGGAGCGAGTGCCTGGCACTCTCCCTTCCGGGGACCCCGAGGCCCAGACGCTGATGTTCCCAAGGCGCCCGCAGAAGAGCCCGCTGGCAGGGCGCCGAGGACGGGAAGCCGCTTCCCTAAAGGCCCCACGTCCCTCAGGCCTGCAGCCTGTGCAGCCGGGTTAGGTCTGGCCGCGTCGGAGGGGCTCCCCCGGAGCCGCTGGGGGGGTCTGGGGAGCCCGTGGGTGGCCTGCGACGCCCGCACCCTCTCTCCTACCTGCCCACCGAGCTTCCCTGCCTCCCTGGCGGCCGCGGGTCTTTCTGTCTTTAGGGCGTCGCCCTGTGCGTGGCCCGCTGTTTCCCGGCGGCGGGCAGGCAGGTCCAGGCCCGGGGCCCTTGGGAGACTCTTCCCAGCCCTGAACCCCGCACGTTTCCCCACTCCGCCCTCACGCTAACCGAGTAAGACTGGAAACAGGCGCACTGTGTTCTTACCGCTGTGCACGGCCGGGCTGCCGTGTTAAATGTCCCGGTAACCGAACCGCGTAACTCGACGAAGCTCTCCTAGTTGAAATAGTATTTATGGGTGGCCCTGCCTGCCTCGCTCTGCCCAACACGCGGGGCTGCCCGCGACCCCCCTGGTGGAGAGCGAGCGGCTTCTGCAGCCGCTGGGCTTGCGGGAGGCGTGGGCAGCTGCGGTGTTCCCGGCCAGCACGTCAGGGCTGAGCCCCGCCTGGAGCTCGCCCGCCGCAGGTTCCGGGCACCGCAGGCTCCGCGTCCCCGCCGCGCTCAGCGGAGCCCTCTCCCACTCGCGTCCGTCCACTCTTGTTCAGTCAGGTTTTCGTAAGGTTCCAACTCAGCCTTCTTTTTGCTCATCCGACCCTCTGGTTCAGACTCCAGAACCCTCTCCTGACCTGTTCCCCTTTGAAGGTGAACTCTTGACTCCACATTTTTCTTGTGATTACTTCTTTATCTCAAGAAGTTCTGGCCTAATACTTATACATTTATTTACACAGTAAACAGTAGACAGTAATGGAAAATGAAACCAAAAACTGACAAAGGAAAAAAGAAGGTTATTCCGGAGGCTTGTTTCATGGATTCCTTTTGAAATTTTATTTTCAAAACTTACGATATTTGAATTAGTTTTGAAAAGCAAAGCTTTCTCAACCTAACAGTGAAGAGTATACCAGTGGGTTGTAAATATATAAAATAGTTATACTTTTACTTCATTTGATGTGTCTGCAGTCCTTTAATGTAGGATGACATTTGCAAGTCCAGTACTAATAGGATTTCAGTATTTCTAGATTGATATGAAATAATTATGAAAATAATTAAATAATTACTGAATATGAAATCATTATGAACATTATGAAAATGAGGTATTCTCCATATGCCCTTTATGTAAGTCATCATGGAAAAATTTGGGGGCCCCAAAATATTTAGATTAGGATTTATCACGCCTATTTTCACAAGATAATTAGCACTCCTGCACCACATTACACTGTTAGATCAGACCGTTTGTGTATGATGTGTGGGTAAAGCTAAATACACAACGTAGCAGTGCTACTTACTCACCAAATGCTTTAAAAAAGCCCCTAGAATTCGATAACAGCCCACATTTTGATGCTGGGCATCTGCTGGGCACTCACCTCAGAAGCACGCATGAGGTCGTATTTCTTAACTCCCCACCCCTGTGCCTGGCAGAAGAGAGCTGAGCAGTTATTTCCAAGCATGAGTTCATTCACCATCAATTCTCCTTTTCAACACTGATAAAGATGAGTTAAGCTGAGAAGATCTGAAATCACAGGGGAGAAGAAATACGTTTGACCTGGAAATTTTTTCTGCACTTACAAAGTAAGTAAGAAGATCATTATCTAATATTTTTAAATTTCCAAACTATTTTTAAAATATTAAGCCAGAATGAACTAGAACTCCATCTTTGGTGGCCCCCGCACTTCCACGATAGAAATGAAGTACACCTCTGCCCATTTCCAAACTGACCTATTTTGTATTGATCCCTCTGGTTTAGGGCCAACCAATGCCCCATCTGCGCTGTAATTAAGCAGAAGTGGGAGAGGACGTAACAAGACTTAGAAAACTGCGTGTGGACCTCAGACCACACGTGGACGGGGCCACGGACCAGCCCCTCCTCCGGGCTGCGTGTCCTCCACGGGCCGCGGACTCTGCTGCTGCCCGTGTGCACGGCATCAAATGTTTGGGACCTGGAAACAAAGGGAATTTCTCTCCATGTTTACTTATTACTTGGGGCATTCGCCTTGTCTCTAAATGTCAACGTGCATCCACATTTTCTTGTTACCTTCTGATGGTCCCCGTGCACAGCAGAAAACTGACATCTCTGTATCGGGGGGTGGGGGGTGGTCCTCGTCATGGGCCTCAGCCCCTACGTCACCCGCTTGTTAGGCTGAAACTTGATGATGCTGCAGGGCTGAGCTGAGACCGAGGTGGAGGAACAGAAAGAATAGTTTTGGGGAAAAAACCGGGAGTTGACTTTCCCATAGGAGGGGAAATGAAGAGTTGGCTTGGGCCTGACTGGAGGAGTGAAGAGGGATTCCACAGCACCGCCCAGGAAAATGCCAACCGGTGACTCTGCTCTAGTGCCTCATCCTTTTCTCGTAAAGTCTCTGGAACCGCTAGTTGGGTTATTTGTTGAATGTTTTTACAATTATCAGTTTATTATCAATTTATGTCAATTATCCACTATCAGTGTGTAATAATAATTAAAATAATTCAGATTTGCTACAGAGGAAGGTTATCATCATTAAACCCCTGCAGAGTCATAAAAATAAAACATAAACGTTAGCATGTTTCCTGTAACACTCGCTTAACTGTAAAACTGTTCTTCAATTACTGAAACGCTGGAAAGACATTTTCTGTCTTCCAAGATTGAGTTCTAGAGATCAGGGTTCCCTCCAGCCTTCAGACGGCTGGCGGGGAGACGCAGGGCCCCTCCAAACACATCCCGAGGCTGCTGAACCAGCCAGGACATTGCTGGGCTTAGCGGTCAGTTAAGGCCGCATCTCTGAGCTGTGAGTGGACAGCGTGTCAGGTTCTGGCCTGGAAAGTCCAGTCGCACAGCAAAGCTCAGAGTCCTCAAGTTAGACTGTTACCTGGAACCACTTGTAGATAAAATGTGCAGAAATGTCATCCATAATGGCAATGGAAAATTCTTTTTTTAAATAAAAATTACCGTTTATAGGTACTTAGAAGTTGAGAAAGAGTTCCGAGAGGCCACCATTAGTGACTTGAAGATTCCTGATTGCGGGAAGGGAAGGGGGCCGCCCCCGAAGGCTGTCCTCCAGCTCCCACATTTAGGACATCTTACCTCACCCCAGATGGGCCACCACGTGACATGAGTGCATGATTTTAAGCAAAGGAGCTGTGTGTGTACGTTTCACAAGCTGCATTTCCCTCATATCACCTTGCAGGACAGTTTCAGTGTAAAAATACCGTACCAAACAGATGATGCAGCTAAAGGACTTCATTGTAAGGACCACTGTGGATTCTTTAAACGATAAGCAGGGCTCTCACGGAGGGATTGCTGCACTTTTTTGTCTATACTATTTTTTTCCCAATATATCCTGCCCGTAGTTTCCTTTGTTATTAACAAATTACATTAGTATGGTACATTTGTAACTATTAGTGAACCAATATTGATAAATTATCATGAATGAAGTCCACACTTTATTCAGATTTCCTTAGTTTCTACCTCACGCCCCCTTCTCTTCCCACATCGCATCCAGGATACCGTATAGCATTTAGTTGCCATGTCTCTGGGTCCTCTTGACCGTGACAGTTTCTCACACGTCCTGGTATCTGATGAGCTTGACAGTTCTGAAGAGCAGTGGTCAGGTGTTCAGTATTTTGTAGAATTTGCCCCTCTGTTGGGATTTGCCTGGTGGTTTTCTCATGCTTAGAATGAATATTATTAATTTTTACCTTAATCGAAATTATACGTGTACAAAGTGTTAAAAGGCTTATTAGTACCAACAGATGTGTCATGGAAAAGCAGTCCTCTGAACTGCCCCTTATCACTCTCCCGCCCCACGGCCCCCTCCGTCCACAATTTTAGCTGTTTCCCCGCATTTGCTGCCCTGTTTCTAAGTCCTGTGCTCATCTTGCCTTTTGTTTTTTTGACAGCCATTTATGATACCATGTAAATGATGGCTGGGTAGGTTATTCCTAGAATCTTACGACCACTGAGCTGTTCTTCTTCATAAGCAAATTTGAACAAACACCAGGTGATGTTCTCAGAGCAGTCCGGGTCTCGCTTATTTGGTGAGGAATTTCGCAAAACCATTATATGCTATCAGATGCCTCCGGCTCCTCCGGATACACGCCCTTGTGATCACCGGTTCCTGGCAGGACAGCTGGAGGGTGGGTAGTTTTAAAGGCAGGTGAGATTTGGGCTGTTTCCACAAAATCCTTGAGGCTGAAATCACAGCCGTCTTTCCCTGCCCTCCAAGGGCAAGCCGGGGCGACGCCCTGGGAGATGGGAGCTGCCCGGGAGGGGGCGTTGCAGGCGGCCTGAGAGCGCTCCCCGCCGCCGCCGGTCTCATCGCCGGTGCCGGGCCCTCCTGGCTGGGCTGTGCTGTTGCTGTGGTTTGTCCTCTGGCTTATCTCGTGGGCCAGCAGCCCTCCTGCAGCCTCTGCTACCGCAGTGCTGATGGAAGCGGCTCCTGAGCGGCTTCATCCTGGGTGGGTCCAGTGACTCTGACCTGAGAGGGCCCTGGTGCCCGAGTGGGGACTTAGTGTGAAAGTGCAAGCACTGGAGTCACTGTTCCCCGAGACCCCACGGGGTTCCAACTCCTCGGCAGCGAGAAGGAACATACGTGGTGACACTTGACCGCGAGCTGCAGGGCCTCTGTTCCGCTGCAAGATTCAATATAAAAGAAACATGTGCCAGGAGCCTCGAGGCCAGTGCGAGTATGAACACACGGGCCGAGGGGCCGACGGGATGACAGCGCCTCTGAAACTCTGCCCACGTCCCAGCCTCTTGGCCTTTTGTGATACTTAGAGAAACGTATGTTCATTATTTCAAAATAACTGCTTTTAATACAAACTTACAGCTTGCTAAAAAATAATTGCTGTCCTCTCTTGGGATTCTTTCTGGGAAGATAAAGGTTTATTATCATAACGAGTCTATAATTAAAGGCCATCTTTTATAAAAGGCAGCCAAGTCTTTATTTGCCGCAGCCTTTCTTTTTTAATTGAAGAGCAAGTGTTTATAGAGCACACATCATCTCTAAAGTACCTTAGCAAACATGAAGCAGTTGTTGCACTAGTATTAAGAGGTAATAGCACCTACGTTTTTCAGCTTGGTTCAGGAGAAACCAACACTGAGTGATTGGAACTTAACCTGGGGAGGGGGCGGGAGAAAGGTTTTCATTTTCTCTGCACTGCTGACCGTGTCTCATGTACTCTGTAGCCAGACCTGGCCCTTGGAGTGGATTCTTTTAAGCTTTACAAGAAGAAAAGGGAGCAAAGCGCTTATGATGCTTTTAAACGTTAAGGAAAACCCAGGAGAAAGGCGGTGCGGGTAGCATGGGATTGAAGAGGAGACCACAGGGGCCTGGGCGCTCGGGCACCAGGACAGCCTCCCTGACGGGAGGGACCCCCAGGAAGTCTGGTGGTTTGAGGGGGTCAGTCTCTTATACTCGGAAAGAGAAGGTGGAGATTCTAAGTCACCACGTGCTCAGTGTACATAAGATAACGGAGAAAACGTCTGCATTTATTTAAATAGATTATTTAACATATTGACAGATGTTAATGAAAGAAGTGAGCTCTTGTGTCTAAACCACTAGATAATTGCCTTCCTTTACAGAATGTGCTCTGGAGGTTTAAATTCTCTCAGCTGAAAGGATCTTCAGATGATGGGAAAGCTCGGGTGAAGCTGCTGTTTCAGAATCCGGACACCAAGCAGATCGAGATGAAGGTAGGAACTCACCCACCTGAGCCCAGCCTCGCCCGAGTAACCAAGCGTCCGAGGGTGGAGGGAAAATAATCAGAATTGGAGTGGGAACCCTCCTCAGAAATCAGCAAGGATGTCACAAGAGCCCCTAGTATGTCTCCTGTTAGAGGCTTTAATATCCGAAAATTGTAAAATCATCGAAACATTATTTGATTCCACTGAAAGTCACAACCTGCTTAGTCAGTATTAGCAGAAAACAATATTTAAAAATACAGGAGAAGTCGATCCTTAAAGGAAGAGGTTTACAAACCGCCTTAAGTGATGGATGGTCTGTGGTACCAGGAGCAAACTGCTCTGTTAATTCAGGGGATCTTGACATAACTTACAAAGTCATTGCATTGAACCGTCATTTTACTATGAGCCACTGTTAATGTTTTCCTTACTTTATGTATAACTGTGTTGTCAACAACCCAGTTTTAATATAAACTAAAGACAAACTGAAGGATAAGTTCCATACACAAAACCAAAAGAAAGAGAAAACAAAAATGCAAAACCTGCAAACACATATTGTTTGGAAACTGACTGTCAGCACTTTGCACGCACTTTTTGATGAAATCCATCAGAGGGACACAGCTCCTGTGACATTGTTATACCCGAAAACTGTGTCAATTTTTAACACCTCTTCACTGAGGTTAATGAGATAGTGCACCACATCTACTTTTTCTTTTTTAACCACATCTACTTTTTAAGTAAAACAGATTGTGCAGAAACGCTTGACATTATTCTATTTAGGGAGTGGATGAAATCAAATCAGACTGTAACCACTGTCAAGGCTTTTGGGTCTGGAGGTGTACAACAGGGCAGCCATGGGACGGTGGTGCTGGCAGGGACACGGGCCCCTGGGCTGTGACGGAGAGGTGGCCACTCTCAGTCACGCCACCCTGAGCGGAGTCCAGTGGACATTGCCACCAGCAGAGGGGGGTCCGAGGAGAGCGGGGAGAGGGAGGGAGGCTGGAAGCGATTGTACCGTGTGTTTGGTACTTGATCTGCATGGATGCGGCTAACACAGCAGGTCCTCCTCTGCTGACGCATCGATTTGCCCTTCACCCTAGGGACTGCGGCCGGGAGGAGCCCCAGGACCCCTTCCAGGCTCAGGTCCTATGCCATCCGTGTGAGCCGGGGGGACACTTAGGAAGCTAACCCCCCAGTGCACCTTGGGTTCCTGTGCTCACGGGTTCCAGGGACTTTGTCAGAGCACCTGATGTCCCAGGACACGGTCACGTGACACCTAGGTTCCCTTTTCACAGGGACTCCTGTTTCATTCGATTTAAAAGTATTTATTTTTATTTTTTGATGTTTAGTCAACTCTTGGTTATCTGTGTTGGTGAAGGGTGTAGAGGCATTGGATGGTCTAAACCAGACGGTCTGAAACAGGAGACGTAAACTTTGGGGCGTGTGTACTGAAGCAGACTCGGTTTCTTTGTGGCCCTCAGTTTAGGCAGCTTCAGTTTCCATTTTCAGGCAAAGAGAAAGTTCTAGAAAGTCGTGGAGGCCACAGGGGCGGATACAGGATTTGCAGAATTGAAGCTTAAACTGTCTGCAGGTGTCTCTTTATGAAAAAATATACAAAATTGCAAATGCGGTAAGCTAACTAGACACAGAAATGAGCGTGAGACACATCACACCTCCCAGGAGACCCAAACTGAACCCATGTCCACGTGAACCCTCCCCCCAGATCCCAGGACCTCCGGCAGCCCCCTGTGCCTCCCCTCCGGGGCCGTGGGGTGCGAGAGAGTAGGGCAGAGGGGGGCCGGGGTCTCAGCAGGTAGCACAACGACCAGGGGCCCCTTGCTCAGGCCCCTCCCGGGGCCTTGCAAGTGGGGATGAAACGGGACAAAGGTAGTTTCCATGTTGTCACACGGAGCAGGAAACGTGCACGTGGAGAGCCTCTAATAAACACGGGCGGCGGTTTGAAGAAACTGCTTCAGGCTGAGGTTCTGCGTTTATTACAGCTTGTGAGACAGAGGGAAGGTTGGAAACGCCAATCAGGAATCTAGAACCCGTGAGAACACCTGTAGCTACCGCTGGACTTAAACCAGGAGCCGGGCGCTGAATTCTGAATAGAACCCAGGGCTATGGCCAGTGGAAGGGAGAGTGGCATGATGTCCTCAGTGAACCGAGAGTTTCAGAGAAAACGATTCCTATTAATTGATTTTCGTTACGGGAGTGATAGTCGTGGAGCAGTTAACCTTTGAGTGTTTATTGAGAATCTTCATGGGATGTTTAACGGATCGCTGCCTCAGGGATGGGCGTAAAGAGAAAATGCATCCGAGGGAGGATTTCCGGGGCTTTGGGAGCACAGAGGGGAGGTTATTTTTTCTATCCATTATTTACAAAAACGTTGTGCAGTTCTGGGTCGTGGGCTGAGCCCATAGTGAGGCCAATGGCCGGAGCTTTGGGGTTGCAGTCTTTTTTAAAGAAAGCATTTGTTTTCCTGTTTTCTACGTCTTTCTCCTAAATAAAGAGTGTAGCATAAAGAAGCTTTCTGAAATGAAGGATTTACTTGCCTACTGATCTACTTAGTAGGTTATAAGCGAATTACAGTTAAGTTGCAAGGACTGAATTCGGGGTCCACTGCAGGGAGGGACGGTGCCCTTCTACCCCCCACCCCTTTCCTATGCCCGTTGTTTGTATTTTACACGTTCCTCTATGATTTCATTTCTGCCTCTAGAATGAGCCGTCAAGGGCAGCTTTTCTTTAGCTTTTTATCTTCAGAGCTTAGTAAATGTGTTTTAAATGAATAAATTAATGAAGAAAGAAAGAGCAAGTTAGTATTGAAAGAACTACCAGATACACTCACAAAAATTGTTATCAGTTTCCAAGGAAAAAATTGTTCCAAGTATCGTGAAAATCCCCGACGACTACAGACCTCTGCACATGAAGGTTTCCGGCGAGCCCAGTTGAGAATCCACGAGGCGGATGCTGGTCGTTGAAGGCAGCGCACTGTGTGATGAAGAAGAATTCTGTCTTTAGGAGGAACAGAGGCGGGTGTTCTTCACTCTGTGATGATCCGGGAGGATAAACTCCACTGGAAACTATGCCTCGGCGTCGCGAGTCGCACAGACGGTCAGACGTGGACGGCGGGGGCTGAGCAGGGGTACATCACGCCGCTGCCGGCTTCAGCGAGTAACCGTGGCGGCGTCGGATTGTGGAGAGATGGTGGAGGGAGACAAGGCCAGGTTCCTCCTGAAAATGGAGTGAAGCGGGGCCTCGACAGCATAGGGGACACGCGAGTGCAGCCCCTTCCAAATATGGGTCTGAAATTGGCCTTAATCTGTTCTCCCGGAAGCTGGAACGGAGCAGAGCTTTCCTTTCTTTGCTCTTCTTTTCCCTTCCTCGCTGCCTTTCTTCCCTCCTTCCTCCCTCCCAGGTCCCCTGCGTGGTCGGTCAATAAGGTGCCCCTCCTCCGCATGGGGACAGGGAAGGCGCACCAGCCGCGTCCCGCTGCATCCAGGTTAGAGCCCAGCATCACCCGGCCGCCTCGCCGCTTCTCACCTGCTGGCCTCTGACGCCACTTCTCGGCTTTCTTCCTGGACGTTGTGCTTCCCGTAGACATTTGCTTGGAAAACATCGCTCAAAGGTTTGCTGTGTCCGAGGGTCTCTGTGCAAGGGTCGTCTTGGTTACGACACCTGCCTGGGGACCCACCCCTCCCTCCGAGCCTTCCTGGGCCGTCAGGCCTTCACCGCGGTCCGGCGGGCGGGGGGATCTTTTATCGCACCCGTTAGGTTACAAGCCGCCGCTGTGCTCAGTCCTTCCTAAGCACGACTGCCTCATCCCCACAACCAGCCCAGGAGAGAAGCGCTGGCATCACAATATATGTTCAATATGGTACAAAACAGATTGTTCAAGTCGACATAAAGTTTACGTTAATTCACGTACAAGCCAGAACGACTTCCCCAGACCTCAGTATGTGAATGTTTCTTCCACCAAGAGAGTCAGCCTGTCCTTGAAGCTTCGACGCCAGGAATGGACTTCTCCTCTCCAGCTATGCGAGTCCTAGGTGGCAGTACTTCCAATGCAGGGCGGTTCTGTCTGCATATGGAAGATCAGTGGTCCAGTGTAGCCGTGCTGTGGAGTATCTTCTCTGGACCTCCCGGATGACTCGCGGCAGCTTCTGCGTCACCTTGCACTTGAACCCTTCTCCCTGCCCGGCTCCACCCACCACATGCCTGCTGGATGCCTCCAGGGCAGCTCAGCCGCAGCCAGCCCCTCCCCTCCACCCGCTCTGGGGCCCCAGCCGCGCCCACTGGACGCATCTCCTCCGGGGTTGATGAGGCCCGGGTGCCTCTGTGAGGTACCACCCTGCTCCCTGAGCTCCTCCAGGACGACATCCCCTACGCAGAGCCTCCGTCTCCGAGGGGCACACAGACCACCAGGCACCACGGGGGATGCGGCCTGAGAATCTGCTTTTCCAGGATGCTCCCAAGAGGTGCTGATGCCTCAGGACCGCTCGGTGTAAGAGCTAGTGCACTAGGTTTCTTCTGGAAGGTTTTGTCAGGAAACAGCGAGGGCCCATTGCACCAGTTTGTCCTGGGTTTCGGCGCCAGTTCTGTGACTAGTCCGCCTCGTCACCTCGCAGAAGTTACTTAAACCCCTAAAACCGCCATTTCCTCCTCTGGAAGATGAACTTGGCGCTTTACTCGGCGTGTCCTACTTCACTTCTGACCTTTGAGGCTGACGATGCTCTATTAACAGACGGCTGGAAGAGGACCGGCGTTGGCTGGGTACCGATGCTGTACCGGAAGCCACGCCTTCCCTCCACGCCTCCTGTGCTGGCCCGGCTCCGTCCGGGGCCGTGTGCATCACACCCCACGGGGAGCCACTCGGTGACGTTTCAGGAACTTTGCCAGCCTGTCATCAGTCCGTGGGGAGTATTTACAAACACCACAGCCATCAGCAAATGCTGCAGCTCAGAGGCCCCGGCACAGCACTGCCTGGGCTGCAGAGTCCACAGGTGGGAGACCCGTATCTGATCCCCTCAGTGGGCCTGTCTCCACACTCAGCGGCTGGGCCCCGAGCTGAGTTCCCTGCAGAATAACACGTGGTAGATTGTGTTCTGTGCGTGGTTATCCCTGCTAATTGTCACATCCAGTTACACTCCTTGGGGGCGTTTTCTAAGGGAAATTACAGCGCGTATTCACTTATCCTAGAGACTCGTTCATTTATTTAACAATAATCTCTTTCAAGTATAGCTTTGATCGGCTTCCATGTTGAATTCTTTGGGAAGGGCAGTGGTTAAGGCTCCCCTTGAAATAAAGTCTGTGTCTGAATTGCTACAGCTGAGTGGAAACTGGTCTTTTAAACGGTTACAGACTTTAAACTTTCCCCCTCGTGCACTGGGCCATTAGATGACAATTAGCGAAAACTAAAAGCCCAGGATGGCTACCGCTGCTCGGAAGGGCTGTCTGTCATCTCACAGACAGTTTTGGACACATGTCTGCAGTTTGCGCAGCAAGATGGAAATAGAGGTAGTGCCCTAAGGAAATGTGATTTCTGCGCGAGGAGATGTATTGAGGACATCCAGGCAACGTTAACACTTACACGTTCATTGAAAGTGTCACCCTTGTGATAGATGGAACATTCCTGAGAGTAAGGATCATAAAAGAAGAAATGTTTTCTCAGGTTTGGGTGACCTCAGTCTTCATAGTTTGACGAGCCCAGTATAGACCCTCACGGCTTCCTGAGAGTTTCCGCTAATTAAGGAAAAGATCAAGGTATTAAAACACTTAAAATCTGATAATTATGCCAAGCTGTAGATCATATTTAAAATCAGTGTTTCAGCCACCATGAAATGTTAAAAGACTTTATAAAAATCGAGCTCACTGGGACAAATAAATTGCAGAGGAAAGTAACTGGGTGACAGGGTTCAGTGGGTGAAACTCACAAAACATGAGATAGAACTTGCTGGCCATGTGCCCCAGCCTCTAGCTCACCTGCCGAGCACGCGGACACACACATCCACGTGCACGAACACTTACAGCACACGTGTGCACACACGCACACAGGCACAAATGCATGCAGAGCGTACACACACGGGCACATAAGTACAGGGGCACATGTGTGCACATACGTTCACACATGTGCACAGGCGCACGTGCACACACACAGGGTGTAGCACGGTTCATTCTGCTAAACTGGGAACACGGTGAGCCCTGCTGTGTGAGAGCTCTGACAGGCTGCAGTGGAGGCCGGAGTCCCGACCTGGTGCTGCCGGTCAGGTGACTGAAAGCCCGGCACAGATGGAGTCAGGATGCGGAAGAGGACCTGAGCGCTGACCTGTGTTAGTTACAAGAAAATCACGAATTAAACCCAATCGTCAGGATATCCATGCAAAAAACCCAGAAAGCCAGTGTGTTCATGTTTACAGCCGCCTTTCTTAGTTCGTGTGTATTTGTACTTACTTGAGTAACTTCCTTGTGGTTCTAAGAACATAGAATCTGTTAAATTTTCTGTAATGTGTTTTTCTAATATTTATAATATATAAGTACATTCTATTTCTTCTTGCAGGAGCTGGAGTTTCAGGATCTGACGGCTGTTCTACACTGCATCCACTCCTTCATAGCGGCGAAGGTGGCCTCGGTGGATCCGGTATTTATAGACAGTCAGAGTATTGCCAGAAAGTACATGTATAGCAGCTGAGCAGTGCTTCTGTTGAGTGCTGAAATTTAAATTATTTTCTTAAGAAATGAATATTTCCTGCACAATATTGCGACTTTGTGTGATTTTATAATGATCCTATAGTTGTGATACCAATAAAACATGTCGCTAGTTTCCAGAGATGGGTCGGACTTGTTGCATCTGACAAGGAGCACAGCCTCCGCTCAGGGAGAGCTGTGGCTGAGGAAACTCGCCTTCCCTGTGAAGTAAGCCGCGTCACCACATCCTCCAGACACGTGGAGGCGCCAACAGCACACACGCTGCTAAGACCCACATCTCGTTTCCATTTCTATTTCCTTACAGTCGAAGAGCCCCAGAGCTTCACCACTTTTATTTTCCCCAAGAATGGCAAGCTCTCCTTTGGATTTCCACCATGGTTTATCCCAGGACATTGGATATAGTTCTCTGTGCTGTACAGCAACTAGGGATGGTCCTACTAAGTGAAGTAAGTCCGAGAAAGACAAATATCATATGATATCACTTACATGTGGAATCTTAAAAATGTTCCAAACGAACTTATTTACAAAACAGAAACAGACCCACAGACGTAGAAAACAAACTTACGGTTACCAAAGGGGAAAAGGTGGGTGGGAGGGGTAAGTTGGGAGTTTGGGATTAACAGATACACACCACTATATATATATATATATATATATATATATATATATATATATATATATATATATAAAGAGAAAGATAAAAAGATGCAGGGGTCATTGACGGCCAACTTGATTTCACTCAGAAAAGCCTTTTCCTCTCAGTGGCCAAGACCCTGCTTGACACAGGGCTGTGGACACAGGATTCCCACCTCAGGAGGCCTTTCTGCCCACCATGACCAACGTGGACAAGTGAACACTGGGCCACTCGGCAGCCCTGCAGACTTGCGGTTGCGGGGAAAGGGACACAGGCCACCCATCAGAAGCACAGTTAAGTCAGAAAGAGAGATGGGATTGGTGAAAACGCACCCTAGAAACTTTGTAAAGCTCCCAACTGGCTAACCCTGGGATAAAACTAGCACAGCGTATGTTCTAGAAGATAGCACCACACTGAAGTTAAGAGACTCTAGATCCAGGGAACAGAGGAACAGGTCAACAGAGCTAGTGTGAGAAAAACGTGGAGGTCTGAGGTGAACAGCTGATGGTAGGTTTATTTATTCAACAAACACTTGCAGAAGGTTCTTCGGGGCAGGCACCGTGGCTGGTCCTACAGCCACAGCAAGAGGCGGCTGAGGACCCAGTGCAGGCTGTGGGCTCGGACGAGGCCAGGTGGCCTCAGAAGGCCGACGTGACAGGTGACGGCGGCCGAGGTAGTAGCCGAGATCCACCCTCGTGGGTCAGTTCAGACATGGGATGTGGCCTTCATGCTTCCAGAAGAACGTTGGCATATTGGTTCCAAATAGACATCATTTTGTAATATAACACGTTTTGTATAAACTACGACTGTCTACCACAGGTTAGGAATTCTAGATTTTTGTATAGTAACTAGGAAGCTGGTTTACTTTAAAGCCCTGGACCATTCATAAATGTGATGGTGGTTGTACCACGTTAGCAGGATTTCCAGAATCTGGCCTATAGTGTCCTTTTTTTGTGTGTTTTTATTTTAAAACTCAAAGGCAATACCCACGTGACTTAGAATTTCCTCACTCTTGATAAAACAGTGCTTACTTGGAAATTTGGATAAGAGTGAGCGTCTTATTCTGTTCGGGCTGCTGTAACAGAAACCACAGACCGGGGGCTTATAAACCACAGACATTCATTTCTTCCAGTTCTGGAGGCCGAAGTCTGAGATCAAGGCGTCTGCAGACTCCAACCCCTCTTCCCGGTTCAGATGGCGTCTTCTCGCTGTGTCCTCACCCGGAGGAAGGGGTGCTATAAGGTCACCAATCCCATCATGAGGCCCCACCCGCGTGGCCTCATCAGCTCCCAGAGGCGCTGCTTCCAGACACCAGCACCCTGGGGGCTTGGCTTCCAGAAACAGTCATAGCAATAAGGAGGAACACAAATGTAACTGGCTTTATACAGCTTTTGTATTTTTTTTCTCAAAGTGGTGACAGTCTGGACAGACTTTCGTGACTTTTTGAAGTGCAGGTGACTCACAGCTCTGTCCTAGAAGACATTCTTTTCTTTGTTCAGAAAGCACTGAGAAATCCCTGCTATGCTCAGGGCCATTAACCATTAACTGTTGCAGGTAATTGAGGCACAAAGAGTTCAGGGTCGTGTTCACAGTTGTAGGAACTCCCCGCCCAGCCTTCAGTCTCACTGTTATTCCCCTTGTCATTAATTTCTTTTCTTTTTTTAATTTTGTTTTTCTCAGTATTTTTGGTGTCATTAATTTCAAAGGTCAATGGATAATTGAAGTTCCCAAGCCTGAATGTATTCCAACATGTGCACTGACATACAATTGTTGGTGATGCCTGAAACCCCAAACAATGGTGAGAGGAACATATATAGCCTCAGAATATTCAAGGAAAATATAAACGGCGTTCTAAAAGATAAAGTAAGCTGCCACCTACAGTATGTCTACAGCGTCCATTTCAAATTCATAAGTAATATGCTAAGTGTGATAAATTAGCATCATTTTATGCTAATAGGTATAGAAATGCCTGTGTTGGTTTAGAACTCTTTTCTCCCCTTGGGAAGAAAAACCACCTTTGAAGACTCTTCAGCTGAACGGAAGAAGCAGCTCCACCGTCACCACCTGGCCTCTGCTTCTCTCACCTTTCCCTCTCCCTGCCCATTGCATGCGTTGGGACGCAGGTAGAGTAACGCTGAGAAGAATCAGCTGCGGCATCAGCAGGCTTCTCCCTGCTCAGGATTTCAGAGACGTCCAGGGCTTCAGCTCACGGGGTTGTGGGTGAACCGCTCTCAAATGGATTTCTGCCCCTAATCAAAGAGTATTCTAGAACCAGGACTGCAGCGGTGAGCCAAGCAGACAAAACCTCTGCCGTGTTCCCCAGACTGGAGCCGCAGCTCCGACGGGGAGTCCTGGAGACGCATTCTGGGTGCTCTGAAACAAGGGAGCAAGGCCTCCAGGACGTTGAATCAGCAGCAGGCCTCCTCGGACAAACTGCTCTCGGGGTCAGGGCTTCGGACGCTCTCTGCTTCACAGGGTCACGAGGATCCAGTCTGGACAGAGACGCTCTTTATGCCCAAACTGCTGGAATGCGAGGAACTGGAAACCCCCTCGAGTCCAGTTCCTGTGCTGCAGCCGTGTCACCAGCTCCTCCCTGGCGGGACCTCTGGTCACCTCCATCATAAACCCTCCTGCCCCTCCGGCCACGGGACAACCCCGGCCAGCCCCAGGCTTTTGTGTGTGTGTTCCTTTTCGTTTTCACTGACCCGGCGGAATTTTTGGCTGAGTTCGTCTTTTGTTGTTAGTCGTGGATAATGAATTTTCGAAGTGTGTTACAGACTTACCAACCCACGACCTCTCAGGGAAACAGTCCCTGCCGTGTTGGGCTTTTCCTATCTAGTAGAACCAAATGTTGGCCCTTTAGGGTCTAACTTTCAGCAGAGAATATCTGAAAACATTTATGCAACATTGTTGACAGAGGAGTTCTTTGGAAAGAACAGCACACCTGAAAAGGTGAGCCCTTTCATTTGTAGATTTATCTTTTAAATAGATGCATGCGAATTTTAAACATCGACACAAAAAGATTGATTAGTGAGTTTTTTCATTCTTTTTTTTTCCCATTTTCAAATTTTAAAAAGAAAAAATGATCATGAAGTAAATTGCATCAAATTACTTCCATCACAAATTGCTGATAGAACATGTAGAAGATGAAAAAATCACACTCTTAACTTGGGTCTGCGTTAGCAGAGTAAGTGGTGGATTAAAAACTCGTCTTCATGATGGAAGAGAGGCTCTATTCTGGTTTACAGCATCTACGCCATCCCATGAAAATGTATTCAGAGGCAGGAATCACTCAGTATTTTCAACCCTACAGCTCCATCAGGCTTCGGATTCTAAGTTCTATTTCTGTGTTTGTTGAGGCTGCATGCTAACCACGATTCTGCGATATTCCCTTGTTTTGCTAAATGGCCTCAGTTGCAAAGCGCAGCATGAGGTAAACTTAGAGCCAAGATTCAGCCAAATGCTGTCCAGCTTGTCTCCGGAAGGTGAGGAGAAGCGGAGATGGAGGTGAGGAAAAGCGGAGATGGAGGTGAGGAGAAGCGGAGATGGAGGTGAGGACCCAGGAGGCTATTTCCAGTCACAGGGGACGCGTGTTTCCCTCAGTCCCTTGGGAGTGATGTCCTGAGTCTTTCATTCAGGACGCTTGTGTCCCTCGAGTGTGTCTCCTGGGCATTGGGTGCAGGCTGAGCTCTGACAGGTGCCTCCTACCCGGGCTGGGGTGGGAGGTATCAGCTCACAGGTCCCCCTACACCTGGGAAGAGAAAGAGGAAGGAGGCCCCGGCTCTGCCGTCTGGGGTCCAGCTGTCCACTTAAGTACAGCCCGGCCCCGAGGCCCCTGGAAGTGGGGTGCACAGTCCCCTTTCGCCCGCAGGGCCAGCCTGTCCTCCCCAAACGCCTGCCGGGAGCGAAGCCCAGCTCTGACCTTCAGCCGGTCACCCAGTGCCAAGTGCTTTTATAAAAAGCGTGCCCCTCTTCCACTCCTTGCAGGAGAAGCCGCCGCACGAGTCCACACAAACGGGACTGAGCGGCCTTTCTGCCCTTTCAGACAGTCCATGAGGGACATTCCTACAAGTCTGTCTGATTTGAGCAAACAGGTCATTAAGGGGCTTTGGCTCGTGTCCTCAGAGGTTCCATTTCTGCCTAGAAATGACCCGGGACGGCCTTCCACTTACCATGGAGCAGTGATCCTCCTGGAGCTCCTGGACCTGGGCCCCGTGTCCATGTCGCCCACAGGGCACCGGTCACTCTCAGCGCCGAAGGGCCAGGGGTGGCGGCCAGGTGACGGTGCTCCTGCCAGGGGGGCCCAGAGGTGGCCAGGGACACAGCCCTACTGCGCGGCCAAGGCCCAGGCCGTAAACGAGCAGGGCTGCGCCTTCTGAGCCAAACCCAGGCCCGAGCCCCCCTCCCCACTCCCCCTCTCTCCCCAGAGTGGAGAATTAAGGCATTTAACCACAGGTAACGTCCCGAGATCAACCAATGGTATTTCAGAACTGAGCAACCTTAAATGCTTCTGGCAATGAAAGAAAACCAAATGCACGCTTCTAAAGAACTTCCCGAGGGCCGTGGCAGCGTGACAGACAGCGGTGCAGAAGCACGAGCACAGCTCTCCTGAAAGGTGGTTTATGTTCTGGCGATGACAACATAGATAAGACAGAGTTTGGTTGGAAAAAGGATACATGCGTCATTGGTACCCAACAGTAAATTAACACCACAGTAAGAGACAAGAATATTAAGTAATACATACTTTTCCTGAGAAAAAATGTTCTCCTAGAATAAACTGTTCCTTTAAAACTGGAACTCAAAGCGAAAGCAAAGCAGAAAGAACACCCACATGTTTCCTCCAGGGAACTCGGTGTCCCGGTTTCCTCCAGGCAGGCGGTATTTTCTACCTTGACTCACACACACAGAGAACCTGCCTGCCCTGAGCACAGTCTTTGTCTCGCATTTGGTGGGAGACGCACGAGCTCCACAAGAATAAGACGTGCCCGCACGTGTGTGTGCACGTGTGAGCGTGTGCACGTGTGTGTACGTGTGTGTGTGCACGTGTGTGTGCACGTGTGAGCGTGTGCACGTGTGTGTACGTGTGTGTGCACGTGTGTGCGCGTGTGCACGTGTGTACGTGTGTGTGCACGGATGTGTGTGCCCGCACGGGAGCCTACGTGTGTGTGCACGTGTGAGCGTGTGCACGTATGTGTACGTGTGTGTGTGCACGGATGTGTGTGCCCGCACGGGAGCCTACGTGTGTGTGTACACGTGTGAGCGTGTGCACGTGTGTGTACGTGTGTGAGTGCATGTGTGTGGGGTGTGTGTACACGTGTGTGTGTGTGTACATGTGTGAGTGTGTGTACGTGTGTGTATGGAGCAGGGGGAAGGCAGTTTCAGAAATAAACATGGGTTCTGTTTCCAGAACCTGGAGAGGTGACGCTGAGGACACAGCAAACATCTACCAGCCCCACCCGTTCCCCGGGGCAGACTCTCGGTTTGAGGATCTTCTAACTGAGAAAGGAAAACAAACGTTGCCATCGGGTGGGATGTCGTGGAGCGGCTCGGACACCAAGGGGCTCACAGTCACAAAGCCGGCCCCGATCCACGGGACTGGGCGCACCCTCCAGGTACGGTGACAGGCAGGTGACGGGAGAGGCTGGGGAGAGCGCGGGGGTCGGGCTCGGGGGCCCCTCCTGCCTCAGTGCCCGGAAGCTGACCCCTGGGGAGCCTGGCTTCTCCCTCTGAGCTTCCAGGACTCCGACGGCAGGGCTGGGATCTGATGCCCCCGACGCTCGCTCAGCCCTAAACTTTGACCCCTGCAGCCAGGGCTGTGGGCCGTCCCACTCCTGAGGCTGGAGGCTCAGCTGCTGCTTCCTTGGGCTTTTAATCTGGAAAGTTGGGCCTCTCCTGGGTCAGCAGACGCTATCAGCACTGAAACGGCCTCAGGTCATTGCTGACAGTGACCAGGGTCAGCAGTGACAGAGACAAGGTCAGCACTGACAGGGACAGAGGTCAGCGGTGACAGTGGCCATGTTTGCTACAGCATGGTGTCTCTGTAGATTCTCTGAATTAGGCGATTATTACCGCTTACCAGGAAAGTTACCCGCTTTTCCCACAAGAAACCACAACCTGAAACGCGGGGCTTCCGGCTGGAGAGCCCTTTTCAGCCTGGACACCGTGGACTTTAGTTTCCATCCTTCATACAGCACTTGACCTTCTGTCCTTGTTAGCAAGCTTCTTACATTCAGAAAACTCATTTTGCAAAGTTATTAAATTGGTAGGGGGACTCCTGGGTTGCAGAAAACACGTACAGCTGCACCTGAAAATCAGAAATACTTGTGACTTGACTGTGCAAGTGGCTGAGAAGAAGAACCGCTCCATTATAATGTGCGAATTCGCCCAGCAGTCTAAGTGAAAATGTAAGTTTACTTCACGTTTCAATGAAACTGGTGATGCGTTCATTGTAGGTGTGAGTTTATTCAGGATTTTTATCGGCAAGAGTCAAACATTCACGCAGACTCTTCGTGTCTTGGCAAGTCAGTCACTAATGACTAAACCTAAAGGAGAACTTTTTCAAAAATTCCTCTTATCTTTAACAAAAATATAAATAGAGAGACCGCTTTCTAATCACGTGTCCTGGTGGCAACAGCTGCGAGCCACACAAGCAAAGTGAAAAGCCCTCTTACAGAGTCTCCCCCGTCCTACCCGTCCTCGGGCCTGGTGGGGACTCTGGCTGGTCCCCTGGGCCCTGCGCTGTGGGCGTCTCTCCTCGACCTGGACAGAGCGTCCCCTTCCTTGTCCGAAAGGCAGAGAGCTTCGGTCCAGGTGCCCCCGCGTGCAGGGAGCGGGGCTGTGAGATCGCAGAGGCCTCCGGCATTTGGGCTCCAAGTCGGCCCAGCAAGGCCACCTCTGGGGACGACTCAGCACCGATGTCCCCAGAGGAGAAGACCCTGCACAGCCGCGCCCGTCCCCCGCTCCCTGTGCCCCAGGCCCCTCCGTCCCGCTGGCGCCCAGGAGCACCCCGCACCTCCAGCGGGAACTGGGATCTGACACCCGAGGGCACGGCTGCCACACCCGCCTCGAACCCGGCCACCGGGCTCCACCCGGGGACGACGTCTCTGCAGTGACAGGGCTCCGGGCGCTCGTCTCTCAGGGTAAATTCCAGATTCCTCCGGGGGCCGGTGGGGAGGGTCGGGGTTGGCGGGAGCGGGGAGCCCCAAGGCGAGCCTTTGCCCAGAGGCCCTGCTGAGCTAGCAACCCAGAGAGCAAAGCACGGCGGGCAGGCGGGAGGGCCCTCGGTGCTCAAATCGCAGAGCGCGGTGTCGAGGCAAGGCCCCAGCTGCCTGGCCGAGCCTACGCCTGTGGTCCCATCAGCTAAGTGGGCACTGAGCGCTTCTCCCGCTCAGAGCCCTGGGCATGGACCACTAGCCTCACCCAGAATGTAGACCAGCGATGTCCCCAGGCTGGCTCTGCCCACGTGGCCTGGGGGCCAGAGTCCGGGAGGCTCGAGTGACCCGAGAAGGACCACGCCGGCGTCCCACAGGATGCCACCGTCACCGTGGGCGGGAGGGTCCACCTACCTACACGTGGCAGGAGGCCACGCACTTCCCCGGCACAGACCGCGCCCACGAGTCACACGTGAACTGGAATTGGAAGGCACGGGGCCCGCGGACACACAGGTCTTCACACAGAGTCCATGTGGGCAGACCGGCCTCGCGTGGTCCCTGGATCCGGCTGCCTCTCGCACACTGCCGTGAGGGCGCATCTTCTCCTCGGTGGGTAGGAACGTGCACAGCGGCTCTGCTCCCTTTGGTGCTGGAGCGAGAGGACACTGGGCCCCTGCGCGGGGACCCAGCGGGAGGGGACTCGCTGCACCTCACTGCAGCCTGGATGGGCTGCACCACGCCCCCCCAAAGTTCACATGCCAAAACCCTGACCCCCAGAACCGCAGGACGTGTGTGCAGTTAGGGTCTTTAAGGAGGTAATGTGGGTAAAGTGAGCTCTTCAGAAGGGCCCCAGCCCAGGAGGACAGGTGTCCCTGTAGGAAGAGGAGGTCAGGACACAGACACGCAGACACACAGAGGACAGTAGGGACACAGGGAAGACGCCGTCTCCAGCCCACGGGACATGACCCAGCGCCCTGGGGTCTGGGAAGGAGGTGAGGCCACGTCTCACTCTGGACACGATATTTTCAAAGGAGGCGGATCACGTGACCCTGTCTTCGTTTGGAAGGTCGTGGGCACAGAGGGAACATCCAGATGTATTTAGTTGTCACCTCCCGCCATTTCATATGTGTTCAGGGGACGACCAAGAAGCATCCACTTCTCCAGGTGTAGAGATGGAGAGTCACACACAGCGTGGAGGGGACCCAGGTCCTGGGGTGACGGACGGTGGGCAACACAATTATTAATGTAGGACACATCCTTCAGAAGCTTCAGGACACACGTCCTGGGGCTTTCATTTCTGTGTACGTGAACATGGGCAAATCATATGCACCGTGACTTTTAAAATACCTTTAGAAAGACGGTCACATCAATAAATTCCCACAGTCCTCGTGAAAGACTGGGATGTGTGAGTATGTGGTGAGGGGCTGTCAGTGTCTCACTACCTGAAGCTGGAGAATGTTTTATCAGAACATTGAAAAGGGCACATGCTCTGGGCCCTTCAAAGGCAGCTGGAAATGCAACGAATACCTCTCGAAAGTGCAACCCTGAGCTGGTTTTTCCAGACTGACCAAGCAGATAGGTTTCCTTGTGTAACTGTTACTTTAACAAAAGCCAAAATGTTTTCTTTATTTCTTTTTAAAAAGGGCACCATTGCTTTTTAAAAGTCTCCCCAAAGATACCCTTTCCTAGATTGTCTTTAAGCAGTTAATTAAATGATACAGGTGTTTCAGGAGAGTCCTATCGTTTTTCGTCTATAACTCGCCAAATATCAGTGTTCTTAACGCACAATATAAAACTGAGCTCGTCAGAACGTTTAATAAACCGGAAAAGCACATGCCGCCTTAACACCCGCTAACATTTCTATCACCCCTTGGAGTGATTCAAATTCACTAAAGGAAGAAGAATGATGCGACCTCCTTCTGTCTCTTCTGGAGGAGGAGGACCTTTGTTCGGGACCCTCCACTTTGGGGCAGGGCTGGGAGCGCGAACAGTAAAGGCCTCAGCGCACCGGCAAGAGCGAAGCGTCAGGTCCGGGATTCCATCTCAGGCTGCTGTGTTTTGCTCAACCCTGTGCTATCTGAGCCCTCGTGTGAGGACGTGGGGTGGGGACACCAGTGAGCTGGAACCTCTAGAAGGCTCAGTGGGACGTGGGTGCTTCATCCCACAGGGCACCACGCAAACTCCAGGCTCTGACGCGAGTCACGGAACATCTTGGGCCCGGTCGTGGAGGGCGACTTGAGCACAAGGACCTGCTGTTCCTGGGCGCAGTCAGCCGGCACGAGATGCCCGTGGAAACAGTTACGTCAAGGCGCTGGCCTCTGAGGCTGTGTGCACAAGGCCACCCGTCTGAGCATCTGCCCTGAGCCAGCCAAGGACTCAGAGGAACATCCGGTCTCCACTGGGATCGTCCTCACGTCCAGGGCCCTAAACACAGGCCGACCGCAGCTGGTGTCCCAGTAAAGAGACTCCTCTGTGTCCCTGTGTTCTCCCTGAACCATCCCGCGTGTCACATCCAGCTGCCTCATCTATGTTCGCGACGCTCTTCGGGCAAATTCCACCCAAAGTTACACGAGTGTGTTTCCAAATGCCCCCGCTGGCTGCCTGGGCACAGCTCCAGTGCCTCAAGCCCAGCGCCCAAACCCGAACAGTCACCTCTGCTTCTCTACCCGGTTCCCCTCCTTCCCTGGCTTCCCCAGAGTCAGAAGCGGGATCTCCACGACCTCAGGCCAGCAGCTCGGCCTGGCGGGCCCTGGCTCTGCCCCTCCCTGCTCCCAGGGAAGCAAGTCACCAAGTCCCCGCTTTGCTGTGAAGGGGCCTTCAGTCTTGCCCTTCATCTCACTGTCTCAGCCTGTTCCCACCATTTCAGGGAGAAATTACCATGACTGTTGACGATTGCCCACCCGCTTTTCTAACTCATTTACTGTGTTACTTTCAAACTGATCTTTCCTGTGCTAATCGTGACGTTCTAGTGCTTCAACTATGTCCTGGTGTCCCGATGCCTCGCACACGTGTTAGCGTCTAACCTCAGCTTTCCTGGAGGGAGCGTATCCCCAAGTTTGAATAAGGCCCCAAGAAGAGAGCGAAAAAGGGCAGGAAGAAGAGGAGTGATTTTCTTATAGAAGAAACCCAAGACTCAGACGGGCAGTGGAGAGGTCCAGAAACCCCACGCTCTCCACAGACCCGGAGACGTGCTTCACGCCCTCTCAGAGACAGGGTGCAGGGCATCGGCGGGGCTTGCTGGAGCCGCTGCCTCTGAAGATGAACCTGCTCTTTCTCATAAGGTGTTTAGCTCAGAGAAGCGAGAGAGAGGACAGTGCGAGCGTTACGAGGGGCCGGTTGCACTTGGTTTCTTCTTTCCCGACACATATGCCTTCTTTCCCTTTCTTCCTCATTCCAGGACCAGAGGCTCAACCTCACATGGACGCACACCTGGCCAGCACACGGCCTTCTGTGCAAACACAGAGGTAAACGTCCAGCCAACCCAGGAACGGGAGCCGGTCCAGCCCGGCGATGTGGGCGGGGAGTGGAGCCTGGAGCCTCCTTATAGCGGGAGGCCAGGCCCTGGGCAGCCGGGCACGTCCAGGGTCACCTGTCCTGCACACCTACCTCTGGCTGAGTGGAGGAGAGGGTCTGGCTGTGAAACGTTTTGGCTTTCCTTTTTCTGAGAGAAATCCATCACTGAAACTTGTAAAGCAGTTCAAGGGAGGCTGTTCTGCGGGCTCAGGGCACATCTGGGAGGCTGTCTGAGCAGAGCCGCGGGGCTGACGACGGTTAGGTTTCCTGTGACCTCAGTGCAGAGAGCGCGGCCGGCAGGTGCGGCCAGGGCGGTTCACAGGTCAGCAGGCCCTGACACGTACTCCACCCAGGATGCCCTGTCAGCCGCACCCCGTTTAACAAAGTTCGTGGCCCCAAGATAGCAGCAGAACATCCGAGGCTAGGAGAAGAAAAACTGGGAAAATGGAAACGATGGATTTGGAATTTTTGCTTTGTCTTAACAGCTCCGTAATTCTGAAATCAGCTTATAGGCAGGAAAAAGAATGTTGTAGGAAATCCCATGTGCATTTAGAAATTTTATTTACCTCTTTTCTAAAGGCTAAATTCCTTGTATTATTCATTTTTTAAAATTCTACAGAGATGTGTTATGGGAAATAGATTTGTTTTATTCCCTGTAATTATCCCCAGAAGTTTTACGGCATTAGGGCATCACCATGAAATAAAACAGGTTGTCACTGAGCTATTCTGGTGACCACAGCTGCCCAAGAGGAGGGATCTGTTTTCAAATAGTTGGGCGGGTAAGGCCTGTCCACACCACAGACATGTGGGTCAGAACCCCCCAGCGCTCAGACCCAAGCTTCTGAGAGCAGCTGCCTCGCAGGGACTAGCGCGTGGAGGGTCGTCGGCAGGGACTCTAACTGAGTGGCTGACCGTGCCCTTGACCACCTGATGCTCTCAATTCCTCTTCAGGATGGGAGCTCGTGCCATCCTGGGCACCACGCTGGCCGTGGCCTGTGCCGGAGCTGTCTTCTCTTTCATCCTGAGACACAAGGACCTCTTTTGGGGTGAGTAACAATAAATTATGGTCTTCTGAAATCATAACGTTATTGCTCCCAGCAACCAGAACAGGAAGCATCGTGGGTTCTCCAGAATCAGGTAAGACCTCTTCAGTGTCTCTTTCACTTTCCAAGAAAAGAACAATAATTCTTGAGTTTAGAAGGATTAGAATACAATTCTTTCTGAAAAATAACTGATTTTCCTATGATTACACAATAGAAAATTTCCATTTTTACCTACTCATATATTTGAAAAACATTTCTTTGGGCGTAGTTGTTTGTTCCTGTATCACAAAATCATTTTTCATTAAATCACTTCTGTGCTGTATTTTCTGGAATCAGGGTGCTACAATGTCAAATTCCGTTAAGAAAGGTATAGCTATGCTGTGGTTGAAATCATCACAGCTCAAACTCTGCTTCTGTTTTGAAAAAAAAGGAAAAAAAGGTCCCAAACACGGAGAAGGGATGTGACGGGAGCAGGGTGTCGGAGGGCGTTTCGAGGATGCTCTCTGGTCACCAGCCCCTGCAACGCGGGCCCCCCGGGCAGGCTCGCCCCTCTGGGCTCTTCAGGGCCGGACATTCTGCTCCCCTGGCCGCTCCCCTGAGCCCCGGGCCCCTCGATCACCCTCCAGGCCTGATGAGCGGCCTGAGTCCACGCAGCCACGTCCACCCCAGGATGTCTCCTGCTGAGAGCCACGGAGTCTCCAGTTTCATTGAACACGGGGGCCTCAGGGCCACATGAGCAGTTGCACCAGAGTCCTTTGCAGACGCATATGCTCCTTAAGGAAATGGCCATGAGGAGGCCGGGGTCAGGCTCTGTCCCCACCCACCACTGACTGGGCCACTCTCCTGTCTGTAAAATGGAGAAAACCGGAAGATTCTCCACCACAGTTCTATTTGCGAGTGTCAGTGAGAGTACTGAGTGCCTCGTGCGTGGACAATACGAACCAGAAAAACAGCAACCAATTCCATTTAAATCCCCTCCAGCCATGTGGCCCCCTCCTCCCAGCCCAGCAAACCCATCGCAGCAAATGGGTGCAGCAAACGCTTTGCGAACGGGTCACTGCATCTGATATTTACCACAGTCCTCGTTCTACAGAACCATAGTGACAAAGGGGTCATGAGTAAAAGCCATTCAACAGAATATAAATATATCTGCTCACTAGAGTTTTTAATTTTAGAAATCATATATTTTTTAAAAATTGGGAAAGGTATATCTACAGCTTTGCTAGAGCAATTTTTTACTGTTTCCCCATCTCTAAGAGGTTATTTTTTTCCTCAGACTTTCAGTATATATATAACTAATGCACAGTATAGCATCTGATAAAAATGCTGCAATTTGGAGCCGAATTTATTGTTCATTAGACTATTTTGAAGCTGGCTAATTACTTGTTTACTTTGTAAATTAATTATTTAGAAAATATCCTTAGTCTTACAGTGTTTCACTTTTACAGCCTTTAATACAATGATTTTTTTTTTCCCAGTTGACAAGCCAATGGTCATTTTAAACAAAATAATTGCGCACTGGTTAACTTCCTTTTTTATTTAGTTATTTATTCATTTATAATTGAAGAATAGCTGATTTACAATATCGTGTTAGCTTCAGGTACAGCAAAGTGATTTAGTCATACATATACACTGTTTCAGATTCTTTCCCCTTACAGTTTATCACAAAATAACTGAGTATAGTTCCCTGTGTTATATACAGTAGGTCTTTGCTGGTTACCTATTTTATATATAGAAGTGTCGAACTTTCTTTGAAACATAACTTTTATCAGTCACATTTCTCTGTAGCCAAAATTTCAATGACGATCCCACCAGACTTTTTGTCTGCGTTTGGGTTTATATCACTTGTGTTCACAGACTTTGTGACACGAGCTGCTGGATTGCTCCCTGTCGCTTGTTCAGAACCGGCTGGGGGCCCCGGGCATGAGGACCAGGTCCGGGCTGGACCACAGACATCCATCTCCACCTGCCAGTGGGGTCCAGTCACCCGTTCACAGCTTAGAAAGCAGAGGTCCCGAGGATCTCAGAGACGGCGGAGCTGTGGCCATGCTCACCCTCACCTCCCAGGTCTGCACATGGAAACAACACACACGTTTGAGCCTGGTTAATAAACACTCAGGAACAGCTGTCCTTAGGTGTCACATCAGTTTGAGAACCGTAGGCAGGTTTGCACAGCAGGAGTTCAAGTCCTCTCGCAAAAGCTCCGAATAGTGCGTTTATCATGGAAACCACGTGAGTTCATCACCTCACGGACTGGGGTTCGTTTCTTGTGTTTGTGCAAAGTCAAGATTTAAGTGCAATCATCTGTGTGTTCCAACACATCATAGCTGTTACAAGAGAATCAGATGCAAACGAACAAGAGGCAGCAGAGGCGTTGCTGCAGATGGGGGATTTGGGAAGCCAGCCTGATGAGTGAATCTGTTTCACAAGGAAAGTTGGCAGACTTACTCCAGTTCATTGGGTTTCAGCAAACAGGTATCATTAAAGTCAGGACTAAACACAGAGCTCAGAGCAAAACCACGTCCTCGGAGTTAGTCGAGAGTACAGCTCAGAGAGGAAGAGTCCAGCACTCTTGCCTTGTTATTTTAGTAGTCACTCTTTGGAAATAAGTGACTTCCTTCTTTCTGGCCTGTAGTGTTTTCTTGCGTAACGGCTTCCTGAATTCCAGCTCTTTCCATATGAGATGCCCATGTACGGAGGGGACCTTCTAGGGGTCGCGCACCCCTTCGGGTGGTACCCGTCTTCAGAAGGCTGACGTCTCCAGATCAGACAATCAGGAAACTCCCTCGGATTTAGTCTTCAGACCTGAAAAGAAGAGGTTGGGTTCCAGATCTCCCAGTCTGTGGTCCTACGGTCGGACGCTGCGTCTCTGGACGCCACCCCGTGCCCCGGTAGCTGCTCAGCAGCAGCTGAAGGGGGTGATTGAAGAGCCAGGAAGGGAGATGAGCCTGACACCCCACACGGTGAGGAGGAGACGACACGGGTCACATCCGCCCGCTACCGGCAGAGACTGGAGGCAATTCAAGACGAGAGCTACACTTTTATGGGGAATTTTCAGCACAAAACTATATTTCTTATGCAATACCTGAAGAGATAATACTCTGCAAGCCTGTAACACTATCTTTAGGACCTCGGTAAACTACTTCATAGGAAGGAAAGATACTGGAGAATAAGTCAGATACAATCGATTACGCTTAAATGACAATGTGAATATCGCCAAGAAAAGGAAGGATCTCTCTAGCAACTGTTAATTCCAAAGACAGTGGTGACAGACAAACAGTTTTCTTTTTACTGAATCCGTTCTCAAATACTGCCCAGTGCCTGCGAAGAGCCAGCAGTGGATCTCATTGCAGGAGACCTAAGAGGCAGGGGGTCAGTGCATTCGGCCAATGCAGGGCCAGGCTGAACTCAGGAACGAAAATGTGGACGGAGGGTTTGGACGGAAACGAAAGGAAGTACGTGAAGGTCACAGGGCCTTAAACCCGGAGCTTTCGTGGGGCTCCCAGTCCCGAGAGCTGAGTGAAATCCCCCCCAGCCCAGGGCAGGGGTCCCTGAAAAGGCCTCTCCTGCGGGTTCTGCAGCCCCAGGCTGGTGGCCCCTCTGGGGTCCCCCTGACTCCCCCACTCTGCCCGCTTCCTGTGCCGCACGCCCACCATGTGCTTCAGACCCCATGGCAGGAACCCATGGCCGTGGTGGCCTGGACCCGGCCGAGCTGAGGCCGCTTCCGCCCCGTGTGCCCTCCACCAGCCCGGGGTTGGAGGAGCGCAGGGGGCACAGAGGAAGGACCAGAGGGAGTCACGCTGTGGAATGTGCGCTGATGGCTGGGGAAGGACACTGAGGGGCTGCAGGCGAAACCCGGCGTCCTTTAAGGTGCCTTTGTGGGTCCACCGGGGGCGAGACCCCACGCTGGGCTCCTGGATGCAGGATGGACTCTGACAAGGTCTCCGCCTCCCAGGAACCTGCCGTCTGAATCCTTACAGTTTCGAGTCCCTTTACTTCTTCTTGCAACAAAATCTTCCGTTAAATTTTAGGACAAGAGCTATCTGGTAACTTAATCCTCCTAAATTTGCTCAGGAAGTTAATGTATTTTCTGGAATACGCTATGCCTATGGAATTCTAAAGATATGGAAATCTGCCATTTTGAAAATAGCTTTCTTTCTACTTAGATGTGTAACGTTCAAGAATATTCTGATATTCTATTTATTCTTAGAAATGGATGCATTTCCTTTGATGAAGTGTTGATTACGCAAAAGGTAATTTAGTAACAGCAGCTCCCTGTGTGCATTACTGGAAGGAGTTGCCTACTTGTGATATTCATTTGGAACCTCACGTTTTAACCCCAAGACGGAATCTTAAATTATTTTCTTAGTCTGTTTGGGCTGCGATCACAGAACCATGGACTGGGGGGCTTATACACAATAGACCTCTGCTTCTCTCAGTCTGGAGGCCGGAAGTCCCAGATCAAGGCTCCAGCACCTTCAGATTCTGGTGAGGACCCTCCTCCTGGTTCACAGACGGGCTCTTCTCACTGTGTCCTCGCCTGGAGGAAGGGGCGGGAGCTCATGGGTTCCTTATACAAGGGCAGGTACCCCATCATGGGGGCTCCATCCTCACGACCTCATCACCTCCCAGAGCCCCTCCTCCGGACGCTGTTCCATTGAGTGCTAGGATGTCAACATACGAATTCTGGGGAAACGCAAGCATTCATACCACAGAACTTGTTAAACATGCCATGCACTAAAAACTAAAATAAAAAATAAGGGTCTTTTCACTGCAAACTGCTGGTGTATTGGAGTAGTTTATCTTCTCTTAAACGCACAAGTTAAAATAGGCAACTATTATTATGAACTTTCTATACCACTGGTTTAGGTAACTAAAACGCTCAGAAAAGAAGTTATTCAGAATCCCTGGAGGTGGCCA
This sequence comes from Lagenorhynchus albirostris, assembly GCF_949774975.1. NCBI lineage: Eukaryota > Metazoa > Chordata > Mammalia > Artiodactyla > Delphinidae > Lagenorhynchus > Lagenorhynchus albirostris. Next base: position 88,376,084 of record NC_083107.1, on the reverse strand, counting down.
GGGCAGGTGAGAAGTAGGAATGGCCGGGCTGCCTGCGTAAGATGGTGCTGGGTCCCTCCCCTCCCCATTCCCAGGGTCTCCGCCAGCGAGGAACCAATACTCACGTAAGATGGGGAAATGGACGCAGGACCCCACGGAGGAGGGGCCCAGACGCCGCGTGGTTGTCGCTACATCCGGCTGCGCGTGGCGGGGAGTTGGTGAACTTTGCGTTTGACGGTGTGATACTTCGTTCGTAGGAGAGACGGAGGAGTGTCGAGCCAGGGGCATCGTGGAGGCGAGCAAGCTGCTGGTGGACGAGGCCGTCTACTCCACGATGAGAAGGTACCGTCCCGCGAGTGGGAAGGAGGTGCGCCGGCTCCTGGGGCGTAGCGGATTTGCCTATTGTCTTCTTCACAGTGTCCTCCACCTTACAGATTAGGGGCTGAGACTCACGTGAGCTTATTCTCGTTTCTGGGGTCACATGCAAACAAGCGAGAGGAACCGTATTCAAATTCTCTCTCTAGCAGAACAGAGCAAAGGCAGTGATGCAGCCAGGGGTCAATACATCCTGGTTCAAAAGACAGATGAGGGAGCCTGGCTCCTGCAGAACTGGCCTCAGACCCAGGGGGCAGGAGGGGTCCAGACGCACGGCCCCAGCGTCCGGGCTCTGCGACACAGCTGTAACCTTACCTAGGAATTAAATCTGCCCCGCATTCCTTTTAAATCATTAACACCTTCATTTTAAACATAAAAGTGACATCAATATTAGGAATATTATAGTCTCACATTAGATGTTCGTAAAGCAAACACGACAAACACACAAGAATTTAAAAAGCAGGTTTTATCTTCACAAGTGTGTTAATTTACTGGAATCTGACTAATAATTATTTAAGGTCTCAAGATACAAAATATCACAAGGCAGAGGTCGGTTTACTTCAAATTTCTATTATTCCACCAGAAAAAGGCCCTATTGTCCATATTGGCTGCAACTAAGTTTTGCTTATTTTATAAAAACTTCAACCAAAGGGGAAAGAAAGAAGAAATCTCTTGAAGTCTGGCTCTGTTAGTGTGTCCACGACTATCATATCAACTATCCAGGAAAAGGGGTAAGAGCTACTGACAACCCCTATGGAGAGAAGGCGCTGAGCCTCCTCGGACCCCCCTGCAGCGAAGGCTGCACCGTCCTCTCCTGAGGTGACCTGCTTTCTCCCGAGGGGGAACTGACCTTCTGCAAAGCCTGTGACCTGGGGGCTTCATTTCATATGTAAATGTTGGAACAAAGGCTACTCGCTGACTGTGCTGCACAGTGGATTTTAGTAACAGCAGAAGAAAAACAGTAGAAACCTGGGAATGAGGCTGTCCCCACTGAGACCTGAGCAAACAGGGAGGTGAGTTCCAGGCCCGCACAGGCCCGCCTGCTGCCCTGGAGCTCCGGCCCGCCGCAGCCTGGGGAAGGGCCCGGGGGCTGGTGCGCGGTGGCCCAGGAAGATCCTGTCTGTTTTCTTATACACCAGCTCTCCTGAGAAGGGGCCCTGGCTGCCTCCCTCCAGACGGCTCTCCAAGGGTGTCTACACAACCAACAGCCTTGGAAGACAGAGTTTTGTTCACTGTCCGACGCGCGGTTAAGGACTCCTTCCAATAAAGGCCAGGCTTCCTGTCCTCCCAGAAAGACCCGGCTTCCTCTGCAGGACCAGAGCCCGCGGGCGCTGCCACCGTAACAGATCACCACAAACTCAGTGGCTACAACAATGTAATTTATTACCTTACCGTCCTGCGGGTTGAAGTCCAACACGTACCTCACGGGCCCAAAACCACAGTGTCAGCAGAACCATGTTCTTCCTGGAACTTCAGGAACAAATGTGTTTCCTGCCTCTTCCACGTCCCCGAGGCCACCTACATCCCTTGGCTACTGGCCCCTTCCTCTGTCTTGGAGATGTCACATCCATCTCCCGAGCTCCCTCCACTGTCACCTTCCCCTGTGGCTACCCTGGGCCCACCTGGGTCATCCAGGATGAGATCCGCTTTTATGATCAACTGAGTAGCAACCTGATTCCACCTGCAACTTAACTCCCTTTGCTGTAGAAGCGAACATGTTCACAGGCCTGAGGGTCAGAACTTGGATGTCTTTGGGGGCCAATGTCACATCTACCGCGGCGTCCAGGGTGTGGAAACACACGCCAGCATGGGTGGGCAGCCCTGCGCAACGGCCTCATTCGTCTCTGAGCCTGGAGCCCGGGGTCTCTGAACCTGGTTCCCGTGGGAGCTTGTAAGGAAAAGCTCTGCCTCTCAAAGTTCACGGCCTCACAGTACCTTTGGAAAACACGCTGGCAAGCCCAGCACGCTCCCACGTTAAGTTCTCTATCGTGTACGTCTATACGCGCCCTGGCTGGTGTCTAGCGTGCCGTGTGTGTAGGATCTTCGATTCTCAACGCCGTCTCCGTCAGTCACGGGCTGTCATCCTGGTGCACCGCCTTCCTCATCTGTAAAATGGGCCCGCCAGCACTGGTCTCCTGCGCTTTGGTGAGCAGTAACTGCAGACGTGGGGCAATGTGGGTCAGTGCTCCGCCGGCACCTGCACGCCACCTCCGCTCAGGGGGCGCCGCACATCCCAGGCTGTTAGTAACAAGGGAAATGTGTGAAGGATCCACGTGCTCAGAGCTGGCAGAACGACTGAAGCACAGCTGGGCCATTTCCCCAAGACCTCAGGGCTGTGAACCAGAAACCCAAGCAGCAGTGGTAGGGGGTGTCCTGCCCCCGAGCTCTGCCCCCACGGCTCTCAGGTTAGGCTTAGAGCTGGTTCTCACACGGGCTCCTGGGGCCTCAGTGGTGCAACCCTGCAGGGGCCACCAGGTGACGGCAGCTTCCTGCACAGGCCACCTGGGTCCTGCCCCTCCAGGGGTCCCCGGGCCCTGAAATGCTGGTGGGCAGGTGGGTCCCCTGTGGTGGGAGATGCTGCAATCCCGAAGGCCGGGGACCCTCGTGAGAGGACAGAGGGACGGGAGGGTGAGGGGCGCCCACGGCAGGACTTGCAGTTCTCGCCGCCAGCAGCTCCGTCAGCTGCTCAGCTGTGCCGTGAGATGCGTGACTGACACGGACACAGCAGGGTCGCAGCCTCAGCACATCTGGCCTGGGACCAGGACAGGCTGCTGGCTCTCCGAGCCCCATCCATCAGCTGGAACCCTCATGTCTAACTGGGTTGTTTTCTCAAGTTACAAAATCAATTGATTTATCCACAGTAATACTCTCAGTGAAACATTAATTAGCACTTAAAATACCCTTAAATAACACTAAAAATCAGTATTGCACAATAAGCTAGAAAAACTGTCAACATAAAAAGTGAGACGACCTTATCTCAACAAAAATTTAAACTATATTACAAAGTGACCAAGAAGAATGAATCAGCGGCACACACACAGATGAGCCATTGTCAGAAGGGTTCGAAACCAACTTAATTTAGTTTTCATGGCAATGTATGGTACAGGCATAGGCAACGTTAGCAAACCCACTCACTAACTGGACTTTGATGAGAAGGTTGGTCTCACACAGCTGTTATGAGGATCAAATGAGTTGGCTACGCATGTTTGTAAAAGACAAACATCGGTCATTCTCCTCACCTTTCAACACTGGAAGACTGTCTACACTGGGGTCCCATCCCTTCACCAAATCCCGCGGTCCTTGTGGACGGGGTCCTTGAATCCCCACCTGCCTGTCGCCGGGCAGGTACTAAGTAAAGGTGCATGTGATTGATTAGTAAGTAATTACCAAACACCATAAAAGAATAATTGACTTTACATCTCCTCTTTGTGCCCAGAAACCTCCACAAGAGAGAAATCATTTCTCCGTCACAGCTTCTGTCTTTTTCCAAACTCCCTGAGCCCACCAGCCGCGCGGCGTCCCGGGCGGCGGACATCATGGAGGTGTCGGTGCAGGAGGCAATGAGGAGGGCTCACCTAGGGTCTGCACTGTCTGGGCCGCCCACAGGTGAGCACCCGGGGGAGGGGGCAGGTCAGGGCTGGGCAGGGCTGCGCAGGGGCCGGGGGAGTCCCTGCAGGGCGCGATGCCCACTCGTTCACAGGACAAATGAGCGGTTTTTAAGAGGCTCAGTAGCTTGGTTTTGTTAGTCTGGGGAATCACTGCTTCTCTGCTGTTCAGATGGGGTTTGGAGAAGCAGCTCGATAACCTAAGTGTCCCGCTCTGTGGTAAGAAATGATTGAGGGATACTTTCAAGGCCCCGACCGACCTGGTTAAAACCTGGGGAAACTCACTTCTGTGGGACGCAGTGTGTTCCAGGGAGACAGGGACAGCAGCCCCGCTTCTCCTGAGAAAACTGCCTCAGGGTCCTGCTCAGGCCTCTGGGAGCGCTGGCCGTCCACTCGGCTGGCCACAGGCAAACCAGCAGACACGAGGGGCGAGCTGCATCCCATCAAAGGCTCTGATGATGTTAAGATACTGAGTGAAAGTGATTTCGATCATAGGCATATTTCTAAGTCCAATGATGAGGAATTAAAAAACAAGATTATTTCTAATGAACTTATGGAGACTTTTTTCAGTGTGGTACCATGAGCTACTTGGTCTCTGAGTTTTTCCTCCCAATTAGCTGTAGATTAGTTTAATGCTGATTTACTTAGCTTTTAGAATGAGACAGACTCAGCTAAATCGGGATTAACCTGAATTCTCAGATACTAAACTTAGTAGTTAAGTTTCATCAACTTTATAGCAACCAAAGATCCATTTGAAATGTTTTTATTGAAGCAGCTGAAAACTGTCTCTAAGAACTGTTGGTCCGCGATCCTGTCTCGGTGCAGCTGGGACGCCGGTAGCAGTGACTGCAGTCAGAGGTCCCGCCGGCCTCGGGTTCACGGTGTACAGTCGCAAGGCCATTGCCCAAGTCTGCGGGTGTATTTGACTGATGGGTTTGGGCCAGGCTGTGGTGCAGAACTGCAGAACCCCATAGTCTAGGATGTTTTCTATTATTTCCACTATCAGCATAGCCAATCTAGAAATTTCAGAATTAGTAAAAGTGAAAGGATCCAAATGTTTCCCCATCAGTTCGTCACCTAACAGTATCTACAATCAAATGTTGGCACCCCTCCCCTAGGGATGTTTCCTGACATTGGTTTTGTATTAACATAGCTATGATCGTGGTTCTTTTTTTTTAAATAAATTTATTTATTTATTTATGGCTGCATTGGGTCTTCGTTGCTGGGCAAAGGCTTGCTCTAGTTGCGGCGAGCAGGGGCTACTCTTCGTTGCGGTGCGCGGGCTTCTCATTGTGGCGGCTTCTCTTGTTGCAGAGCACGGGCTCTAGGCACAAGGGCTCAGTAGTTGTGGCGCACGGGCTCAGTAGTTGTGGCGCACGGGCTCAGTAGTTGTGGCAAATGGGCTCAGTTGCTCCGTGGCATGTGGGATCTTCCCAGACCAGGCCTCAAACCCATGTCCCCTGCATTGGCAGGTAAATTCTTAACCACTGCACCACCAGGGAAGTCCCGTTGTGGTTCTTTTCATGGACTTTGTCTGTTAGACTCTCGCGTGTGCTTGAGCGTTTCCTGGTACAAAGCCTCACCTTGTTAAGGAATGTGTATTTCTCTATCGACTAAATAAAAATTGTAGTCTAAGCTTCATGTAACTGTCCACATACAGTCATTCCATAGAGGTTGTTCAGTGAACATTAATTAAGCTAGTTTTGTTTCTCTCTAATTTGAAAACGGGATGCGTGTCTTCCAGTGTTTTTCTCTCTTGATTTCATCAGGATCTGGCCAGTTTTATGGCACTATCTTTGAAGATTTATACAAACCATCTTGGAGAGTAACCAGTGATTCCCTCTACCAACAGACAAGAAAGTGGTCCTTGCTTTGATTTGTCAAATAAACAGCAACAAAAATGGCAAAAAATAAGAGACTGTTTCCTGGGGCCCTAACCTAGAAAGATTTATGAAAAGGAACCAAACATCAACATGAAGGAGAGAAGAAGGGTTTTGTAGATGGACACGTGGATACTGTTAGGAAACTTGACTGAGGTAGGGTTTGCGGGGAGGATAAAGCCAGGATTCGCCGTCTTCTGAGGTCAGGGCGTGGGCCCCCAGCCTCAGCTGAGCAGCACGGCAAACGCTGGCGATTCCGCGAGCGAGGCTGCGGGTGCCTCTGAGAAGTGCTGACCTCTGGGGTCAGAGCTCTCAGAATTGCTTTTCTGAAAGATCGCAAAGCAAAAATAAATTTTAAACCCCACATTCCTAGCAACGAGGACACTCAAGGGGGTTAAATGAGAGAGGATTGATTTCAAGGAGAAGGAAGGGCTTCCTGCAAAGAATGAGGAGGTTTCTGTGGGAATCCCGATCACATTAGAACATTTACCCCGTCAGGTAGGTTTGTTATTACAATCGAGGGCTGAAGCTTTGGTGTTTGTTCCTTAGATGTTTTATCAGAAGATCTACTGAAAACGATTGCAAACCTGTCCGGATGCCAGCCCTACATGCTTCCCCCCAGATGTCCAAACACCTGCCTGGCAAACAAGTACAGGCTCATCACGGGCGCCTGCAACAACAGGTAATTCCTCAGTGCGCTCGGTCTCACCTGTAAGTTGTATTGGAACATGACAGGTGTCATCAGGGCAGAGTCCCCATAGATTGTTTGAGGTTTCATTAAAGAAAGTGGACAATATTGACTCCATTATATTAAGAAGTGGTCAAGCCTCTTCCTTACGCCCATGTTTCCAATACTTCTGTGTGTATCTTTAATAAGACACAGATTTTAAAAGTCTTCAGCTCCCTGGCAACCAGGTACCACTTTTACCAGCGATGCTAATCATAAACTTCAGGTGTCCCTGAGGTCATCCCAACTTTCTTCCATTTCTTTTTCTGTGTATTTGCTGCCCACTCTCAACCACGGACTCAGGCCGTCTCATACTCTGATCGCTCTTTCCAGAAGGTCAGTCCATTCTGGCAACCCCCAAACATTCCAGGTGACCCCAACCACCTCTGGGCCCCCGGCGTCCCCAGGGCCCCATGTGCCGTGTTCTGGGGAAACCGTACTTGCAGGTGGATGTGGGGTCATGGACGGCAGGACCAGGGTCAGGGGTCTCCTCTGCCCACGGCGCCCCTCCCGGCTCCACCGCCCGCCGAGGAGGGGGCAGCCAACGCCCCCTGCTGACGGGCTCTGGGGGACGCACCTTCCAGGGAACTGTGGGTGGAGGCCGAGTCCCTTTTTTTCCTTCCGTGATGACGATTGAATCTTGTGTCACAGTATTTACAGCAACTAGATCCAAAGGACCAGCAGGGACTTCATACTTTTTTTCTGCCCCAAACATAGCATACCTGCTCAGAAAACTCAAGTGATACCACCCTGAAGCCTCGCTAACTGTTTTATAAATGAGGCACAAGGGCCGCTGAGTATCGGCCCCAAGGTGGCCGATTCTCTCTGCAGGCTCAGACTTGCTAGTTCAAAACCTGCCCACACCAACCTCAAATGTTCACACATCCACTTGTTATAAAAATAGCCCCCAGAGCAGATTTTCAGCTGCCTGGTGTCTGAGAGACAGCAGCTGGTGTTTCAAACAAATCCCAGTGACGTGGAGCCGCGGGGAGAGCAGACACCTGTCCCCCTCGTGAAACTCCCCTCCAGAGACGTGTCACCTGCTTGTCGTCAGCCTTGCGACCATTTCCAATGTGGTCGTCAATCCAGATCTACTAAAGGAAGCACGTGCTGGTGAAAGCTGACCTCTGCGGCCGCCGCGGTTATTCTGCTCCGGCCTAGCAGCATCGGAGAGCGATGCCGGAAGCCTGGAGGGGGCCCCGCCTGGTGGCTGCGAGGTCCCCACATGGTGCCCCTGGGTCCTGCCGAGCAGGCTGCGCTCTGACCCGACCAGAGGGTGAGACGGTCACAGAAACCATGTGATGTCCCGGGAGCTGCTGAAACATGACCGTCAATCAGAAAAAACCACAAACAAACAAACAAACAAACAAACCCAGTCCCCTGAGCAGTTAAATCAGCATTCTCGTTATTCTCAATTGAGTGAAAGAGCTTCACTTTATGGAACTTCAATAAAGACAGGCCAACTGAAACAGATCAGAACTCCATATTAAAGCTGACTTACTGCAGCTGATTAAATGCATTACTGTCCCATATGGTTTTGCAAATGAAGCCCCTTTGGTTGTGCTGGAGACCAACGGAGTATTAAAACTAGAATGATCCCCACTTACTGTCCCTTCAGAGTGCAAAAGTAACCATCACCACCTACTGCTACTCATCATTCCCGAGTGGCCCCTGGACACAGCGGCAGGGCTGGGAGTGAGCCACAGAGTCCCTTTTCTCCAGCGTCAGGGACCCCGGGGTGTCCCTGCCTGAACTGTGGGCTCTCGCCTCAAACAAGAGCTTAGACGGTTCTCGGCAGCCCGTGGTTCCTTTGCTTCTGGACAGAGCATCCAAACCAGCCCCATTTATACAAGAATGGTGGGCGGACGTGGTGTCTCCAATGGTACAAAATAATTTAGTGTCAAAACAAAGCAACTAATTCTTCAATATTTACATTTACAAATACTTTAAAAGTTTTAAAAATCCTTTAGCTTGCCATGATTCTTGTAGACTTCGCTCCCTAAATGTTGTGTCTACACATCAGATGCGGGGAAGAATATTAGAAAGCCTAGATCCCAGTCTTTTCCAATTCAAATGCTTTTGCTACGTGACCTCAAAGAACCCAGCAAAGTTGTCTCCTGTCCACCTGCAAACTCCAGCCTCACTCCTTTCTTTCTGGAAGATTCTGCAACCACCAGACAAACACCCCCATGGCTATTATTGCCATAGGGGTGTGTTGATAAAGGCCGAGGGGCCTTGGACACCACAACTATTTTGTACCCAAATAATCCATTTTTTAAAAACAGAACACATTTTTATCTAACACAAAATTCCCCTTTTTTTCTTTTGTCTTTGAACTAACATTTCCATTCTAATTTGTCTGATGGTTTTCTTCTAAATGTAGGATGTTTTACGATTAAAGTATTTTATTTTCTCCTTTTACATAGTCCTTTACTTTTACGTATTCTCTCTAGGCTTTTTATTCTTGTATTTTCTAAATGTTACATAGTCACGTACTTATTTTATACATTTACATGCGTGATCACATATGTATATATTTACTACTTATATGTGATTTTCACAAGGACTAGTCACCAATCATTTGTCTCTCATTTCCTCATTGCTGGAAACATTTCTGGGACACACTGGTTCCTATTGGTACTGGTCCCTTTGACTTAGAGGCACCTGCATGACTCAAAAGTCATGCTCAAAAGTAGTCTGGAGGACTTCCCTGATGGCGCAGTGGTTGGGAGTCCGCCTGCCGATGCAGGGGATGTGGGTTCGTGCCCCGGTCCAGGAAGATCCCACATGCCGCGGAGCGGCTGGGCCCGTGAGCCATGGCCGCTGAGCCTGCGCGTCCGGAGCCTGCGCTCCGCAACGGGAGAGGCCACTGTGAGTAGTCTGTAATCAGAATGTCGTTAGACACAACTTTGCCTCATCAGATGCACTTTATATTTTCGTCAAAATATAAAGAATGAAACTGCAGATCAGTCTGTTTATGGAAAACATTCCCATTTACCTTAATTGGCCGAGTCCATGCTCACTGTCAAATCCCTGAACCAAGTGAGACTTGTTGATACTTTCTCTCAGAAAAAGCTTGACTTATTTTTGATTCAAACAAATGTATTAATACAACCATCTCACTTCTGAATTTAGGACATTTCAGCAAGTTCCAAAGATTCCACTTTCTAGCAGAAACTTTGTCCTAAAGGTAAATACAGGTGACAGGAAAGGGCATCCTGCCCAGGTGGTTGTAGGAGTTTTGACGGGAGCATGTTCAGCACGGCAGGGTTTCAGGTGTGACTCTGTCTGGAGCCCCAGGGAGGTGCCCATGGTGAGCTCCCGAGTGAGATGCAGCCTTCAGAGGAAAAGCAGGGAAACTGGGCAGCGAAGGTGGGAGACACACGGATGGGCAGGACGCCCCAGGTTCAGGTGCGGAGGAGGGAGGGCACGTGCATGCGGGCTTTGGGAGTCAGCTCCCTCGAGACCACCTGCGCCCTCACAGCCCGGGAAGCATCTCAGCACCACGGGGGCGTGTGGTCCCCACTGGACAGAAGGCTTCACCCTCTACAATCACCCCAGGGGCGCCGGCTCCACTGTGTCCCTGGGGACAGTTCACTGCATCGGCCCTGCTGCTTTGTCCCTCCTCGACTCAAACACGGAGCCCCGCTGTCTCCACAGAGACCACCCTAGGTGGGGAGCCGCCAACACAGCCCTGGCCAGGTGGCTGCCCCCCGCCTACGAAGACGGCATCAGCGAACCCAGAGGCTGGAACCGACACTTCCTGTACAACGGGTTCCCCCTGCCCCCGGTGAGTGCCGCTGGTTTCCCAGAACGGAGCGAACCTCCCCTCACCTTGGAGGGAGCCAGGCTTTGATGAGACCTCGCTCAGTCAGGCCGGCCCCTGGGCGGGCGCTTATATGATGGGCCTCCCTGCCCCTGTGGGGTGGAGAAGGGCTCCTCCCCTTAAGGCTCGGACACTTGGCCCTGACAGATGAGAGCCACTCAGCCAGCGAGTGGAACAACACAGAGTTAACCTTCTCCAGCTTTACGCTCTTTACAAATAGGTACAAGACTAGACACGTTCAAAGACACTTATAATTGGTTAATTCACTCATTTAAGTGGCAAAGATGATAACTGCTACCTACTCCCAGAGGCAAATCCTTTGCCAACCAAACTCATACCTGATCTACTGAGCACCTGGGTCCAAAAATGCATCATTTGTCCCCAATTCGACTGCTTGCTTCAGTGAATAAACCAGGGGGCAGCCACCCACATTCCTCAGCTTATCCCCCCTCCCGGAGCCAGCAAGGCTGCGTCTCTCTGCGCCTCTTCCCTGAAGTTACATCTCTCCTGAGTCAAGGAAGGTCTCAGAGTCTAAGGACCCATGTGGTTAGACCCCCTGGGAATCCAGGCTCACCCCCATCTCGAGGTCCTTAAAGTGACCACGTCTGCCAAGTCCCCTTTGCCATGTGATGTATTCACAGGCTCCAGGGATGGGGGAATGGACATCTGCAGGGGCCATTACCCTGCCTACCAGTCCCCCTCTGACCCCAGAAGTCATATCCATTCCACACGCAAACTGCATGTACCCCCATCCCAAGGCCCCCCAAAGTCTCAGCCCCCCACAGCATCAACTCAAAATCCCAAACCTGATCTAAATCTCACCATTTTCAGACCCCCAAATCTCATCCTTTGAATAATCTGAATCAGGGATGGGGAAGCTCTGGGTGTGACCCCTCTGGGGGCAAAACTCCCCTCTTTTGGGGCCTATGAAACCAGAAAGCAAGCCTGCCCCCAAAATGCAATGGTGGGATGGGCACATCCTGGTTCAGAAACAAAAAAGTGGAAAGGAGAAAGTCACCGATCCCAAGCAATTCTGACTCAGGCCGGGCAAACGCCACCGGGCCTCCAGGCCTGGGAACAAGCCTCGGGCTCAGGGCTCTGCCCCTCTAGGCCCAGCATTAAATGGCACTAATCGCTAGATGACTCAGTGCAACCCCCACGACAGTCCCCAGAGGTCAGCATTTTTATGTTTATTTACAAGTGAGGAAACTACGACTCGGCCCTAAATCACCGCCCGTGCACGTCGGGGAGGAGAGCCGGGGGGCCCCAGGGACCCCAGCCTGCCCCAGGAGCGCCAGCGTCCTGTGAATGAGCGCGGAGCCCTGAGCCCCCGCCTAACCGCACCCCAGGGGTCTGCTTGCCCCGGCCCCGCAGGACGGCCTCCCACCTGTGACAGCTGGTCTGCCCGCCCAGGTCCGGGAGGTGAGCAGGCAGGTCATCCACGTTTCCAACGAGGCTGTGACGGAGGACGCCCAGTACTCTGACCTCCTGATGGCGTGGGGACAGTACACTGACCACGACCTGGCCTTCACGCCACAGAGCGCCAGCCACGCTGCCTTCGGGGGCGGGGCCGACTGCCAGCAGACCTGTGAGAACCGAAGCCCGTGCTTTCCCATACAGGTAGAATTTTTAAACTTCCTCATTTTTACTATGAAACTAAGAGGTGCTGTCTTCAGAACTCAGACACAAGTCACTTCCGGTCCTGTCCCCAGGGGGCAACAGCCATTATGAGTTTCCTGTGTTTCCTGCCAGAAGTTGTCTGCACATACATGTGTATAAGGTTACGTGTGTGTGTGCTCATACCTTACAGTTTTTGTGTCCTACTGTGCGCACGTCCTGAACCTGGTCTGGGTCACTTGGCAATAGTTCTTACACTTCTGTCTCATTAAAAGGACAGAGGCTGGGTTTCATGACCCTCCCTGTCCCACCGCGTTTGCGTTTTGACCTGTTTAACCCGATTTCCTTACTGATGAGCACTGGAGTCGCCTCCAGTTTTGCTGCTCTTCCGCTTCCACAAACAGCGAAGCAGAGAACGCGCTCTGACCTGAATCTCGGCCGCACGCGCGTGCCTAACAGACAAGCCACTGGGGATACAACCGCTAGATTCAGAGCAGGCGCCGTGAACTTCCGACAGAGATTTTGCAGAACCGTTGTCTGTTAATATTGCTCTGGTTTTCCCTCCGACCTGCAACGTAAGAGACATACAGGCAGGGTTTTTAATTACTTCTCCTAAGAAAATATCTCCGAGGCTGGCAAGGGGCATTTTCCACCTAGGAGCAGAGACTGCTTGGGGCTGGGGTCTTCACTCACGTTTGTTCCAGAAACCTTGGCGGAGCAGCCAGGATTCCGCATGTGGCGCCCTGAGCTAGGAAGGCCGGACAGGCCGGAGGAGGGGCTTCCTGGTGGGCCAAGGAGAGCCAGCAGGCGGGGTACCCCTGGCGTCCGCAGAGGTGGCCCCCAGGCGAGGCAGAACACACCAAAAGGAAGACCTGGGGGGCCGGGGGAAGTGGGCGCCACCACACGGCCGCATGAGTCAGAGCAAAGGCAATTCCGACCAGTCTAATCGCCGAGACCCCGGAAGGAGAAGGGCTGCCCGCGGAAGAGCGGACGGGACCCCTGGGGCGCTGGAGGGAGGTGGGCGGCCCAGGGCGCCTAGCGTCTCCGAGGAGGGGGCCCAGGACCCCAGCTGACCCGCCGTGCCCTTCCCGCAGCTCCAGGCCAACGCCTCGCCGGCCGCGGGCGCCACCTGTCTGCCCTTTTACCGCTCGTCACCCACCTGCGGCTCCGGGACCCAAGGCGCCTTCTTCGGCAACGTGTCCTGGGCGAACCCGCGCCAGCAGATGAACGGGCTGACCTCGTTCCTGGACGCGTCCACCGTGTACGGCAGCTCCCCGGCCTCCGAGCAGCGGCTGCGGAACTGGACCAGCGCCGAGGGGCTGCTGCTCGTCAACGCGCGCTACCGGGACGCCGGCCGCGCCTTCCTGCCCTTCGCGCCGCCGCCCGCGCCCCCGGCCTGCGCGGCCCGGCCCGGCGCCCCCGGGGCCCGCGCGCCCTGCTTCCTGGCCGGGGACGGCCGCGCCAGCGAGGTCCCCGCCCTGGCGGCCCTGCACACGCTGTGGCTGCGCGAGCACAACCGCCTGGCCGCCGCGCTCAAGGCTCTCAATGCGCACTGGAGCGCGGACACCGCCTACCAGGAGGCGCGCAAGGTGGTGGGCGCCCTGCACCAGGTGCGTGCAGGGGCCTCACGGGCGCCCCGCGAGGGTGGGTGCGGCGGTCTGGTGGGCCCCCCGCCTGGGCGCTCAGAGCCTTGTGGGTGGACGCCCTGCGTCGAGATTAACCTCGCTGCCGTCTGAAGCCCTGGGTCCCTGGCGGTCCCGTGGGAGCTGCTCGTCTGCTCAGGGGCTGGCGGCGATTATCCCACCAGGAGGCTGACCGCAGTGGTAACAGGCACGGCTCCTCCGGCCTTCCCCGGATATCCAGACCGTTCTAAGCGCTCTGAGGGTTCTGACTCATGTAGTCCTCATGGCGACCCTTTCAGATGGGTGTCCACCAGTGATTTTGGTATTTTGATATTTTGGAGAGAATGAAAAGAAACACAGTCTGTATGAGATCTGCAAATTAGCACGTTAAAGTAAGGATTTATTATGATATTTTTCATCTTGACTCAGAGGATACTGGGTGGAATGTCAAGTTGGCCAATTATAATGGAGCGAAGTTGGAAAAATTCCTTACGTCCATCAAATAACCTTACTAAGTCCGCTGGTCTCACAGGGCTGTTATGAAGGTGGAGTGCCTTGTTTTAAACCAGTGGTTGCTAGTCATGTGTCTCTGATCTGGGCGCTACAGCAGGCCCTTGAGTGCATCCCTGTATCCCCTCAGTGACCCTGTAAGTCCTGTTTTACAAAGGAGGAAGTTGGGTCTTGTCCGAGTTCTCACAGGGACCACATGATGGGATGGGCCATCCCCAGGCACTGCCTGTCCCTTGCCCACCTTTGGTCCACTGTGGCCCAGCCACCCAGGAGTTAGAGCAGAGGCTACAGCAGAGGCGCTGTGCCCGGCGCCACCCCATAGATGTTGGTGGGTTAGGGGACTCGGACGTGGTCCAGGAGAAGCTGGGCAGCAGTTGGGGCTTGTGATTCCTCCGCCGAGGAAGGACGTCAGTGTTTTAATACCAGGGTGCTTTGGGTGAGCCCCGGCCCTGGATGAGTGGGCTAGTGGAGTGTGTGTGTGTGTGTGTGTGTGTGTGTGTGTGTGTGTGTGTCTGTGCACGCGTGTTTGCACGGCGCGGTACGTAGACGGGTAGACTCTAAACCGGGCATCTGATACACAAACAGTCTGCCTGCTGCCTGGATGAACACTGCAGCTCAGTGTAAACGAGCTGACAGATGTGAACACACAGGATTGATAAATAAAGAAGGAAAGAAAGGCACAGGGATCTGTGAAGGGGGGTTTGAGTGCAGCGTGGCCAGGAGTCTTGCGACGGTTTACAGTGACAATCAAGGACCTCATCCGTCAGCCCTCACTGGACCCCCTTCAACAGAGTGGCCTGGCCAGTCAGGAAGCGTTAGGATGATGTCCCCGCTTCTGAGCCGTCCTTCCCCCTCAGCAGGCTCACTGGTGAAATAAGTCCCGGGATCATGCCTCTTTCCGGCTTGCTGTCACCACCCACCTATGCTTTGTTTTGGTTCCCTCTGTGCCGCTCCCCCGAATGTAAGCTCTAGGGAGACAGAGATTCCCTATTGTTTAATGGCTTCCGGGCACCTGGACCCAGCCTGGCTCTAAGAGGTGCTTCACAATGTGAATTCATGAGCGAAGACCAGATCCCAGGGACAATCCCGGGAGTCCTGCCCTGCTGTCTCCCCGAGAGCCGGGATGTCCCTTAAACTTTCTTTAAACGCACAAGAGCTCAGTCGGCGCCGGGGCCTGAGCTGAGTGGCTGGATCTCAGATCCACGTGGACCCTCCCGGAGAAAAGGCTCCATGACCACTGTGTGCCCCTGCAGTGGGGAAGGCGGGGTGGTTATCTGGGTGCACGCGGCCCTAGACTCGTACGTTAGAGGTGCTTGCATTCGAGAATTCTGAGAACCCCTGCTGGCCTGGAAATAGCGTCATGTGTCTCCTGTGCTTCTCAAATAGTGAGATAATAAGTGCGGCCGTGGCCCTGAGAAGCGGCAGGGAGGGGCAGGGAGGAGTGCTTCGCTGGACCGTGACTGTCCCAGCGCACGCGGCAGGTGAGGAACCGCCACGAGGGTTTCAGTATCGTCCTGGCAATTCCAAAGGAGGGTTAGAGCCCTGCCGATCAGAGGGAAGCAGTGCTGCAGCCCTCACCCTGGGGAGAGATCCAGGCTTTTTGGCAAAATCGCCTCCAGTTACATTTCAGATCAGATCGCGAGAGACTGGTGATGGGGGCTGTGCTCCAAGGTCGAGCAGGGACGATGTGTGGGGTGGACTGCAGGGCGCCCTCCGCTCTCTGAAGCAGCTGCTTCGGGGGCGAGGGGAGCCTTGCCAGCCTGTGACGGCAGGCTCTGCGTCCTGCGTCCTCCGGGAGTGGAGCCTGAGTTAGGGAGCGGGGGAGGGGCCACCACTAAACAGTTTCCACTTGAGCGTGAAGCTGTCTCGCGTCCCTGGCGGAGAAGAGAGAGGATCTCCCGTCTGCTGGGGGCAGAAGGGATCAGAGCCGAGCGCTGGTGGGAGTGGAAGTCGCTGCCATGTCCCCTCGCGGGGTGGGGAGAAGGCACGGCTGCAGCCCCGACCGGTGGTGGGAAAAGCTGCAGCATCTGAGGTGGTGGCAGCTTCTGTGTGATCACGTCCTAACTCTGCCCGAATGCCAGTCGGGCACGTGCCAGGCCCCCGCTCCAGTCAGCCCGGGTCTCGGCGGGGACGGCACGCAGCGGTGCGAGGGGCTCCGTGGGCCCTTCACCTGGGGGCCGCGGCCTCCGCTGGCCTGGGAAGTACCGGCCTGTGCACTTAGAAGACACACTCCGTCGTTTGGAAGCGATGGCCCACAAGGACGCAGATGCTCTGTTGTCACCTTCATGTTGTTTCTGAGAATGGTACACGTTCCCTTCCTACACTCATAAGCTGAAATGTAAGACCTTTCCCTCCAGGACAGAATCTTTCCTACTGGTTTATATTCCTCATTTAGATGTGGCTTATGGGCCCAAATATTCTCTTAAATACCAGACAATTCAGAAGGGAAAAAAGGAATACCACAGGGATCTCGGCCCCTGCTTACATTTTAATTCGTGGAAGCCATTCCGACCGTATGTGATCTTTAGGTTGTGTATCATTTCCTTTAAACCTGGGGACAGGTGGTTATCCGTGCATGGATGTATACACTATATACAACATATGCATCTTCTCTGTATACTGTCTCTATATGATACCATATGTCTGCTACGTATAAAGCCATACAGTATCTAATATATCCATGTGCTCTATAGAATGTCTATAGATAATACCATGTGTCTAATACATATAAACCCATGTATATTTTTTATTCTCACAAAAACTCAAAGGAAGAGGTTTCTCCAGCAGAGGAAACAGGTTCAGAGAGGTCAACCTCCCAGAGTCACGTAGCTGAGAAGGGGGGATACGGGGGTGCAACTCACCTTGGTCCAAATCTTCAGCCTCTGATGCCCAGACCCAGCGAAGGGACTAGATTTCTGAGTTTTGCTTTAGGTCCTGGTGTTAACGGGGGGCTCGTGGGTGAAGTGGGAGTGAAGGGGGCTGATTGCTGGACAGAAACCTTGTCATGTTTCTGAACGAGTGCAGGGGGGCAGCAGCCTCCTTGGTTCGTCTTCACGCACTGAGGGTCCCCCTCACTTTCCGTGGCCTGGCCTGGCCTGGAGGGTGTCTGGGGGCATCTCTGACATGCCCTGTACAGCCCCGTAGAAGCCGAGAGCTCAGGACTTTTTTTGGAACAGGGGGTGTTCCTGTACCTGCTCCCCTGCTTCCCTGTGTCCCCCGGTGACAAGACCCCCAGCGACAGCTCGGGAGGTGCAGCGGCCCCCAGGCTTGTGCGGGACGAAGCCCCCCAACCCGGCATCGCTCTGACTGCGAGCCCGCATCCAGCCAGGGGCTCCACTGCCCCGGCTCCCACCCACTCTCCTTTCTCCGCAGATCATCACCCTGCGGGATTACGTCCCCAAAATCCTGGGCCCCGAGGCCTTCGGGCAGCACGTGGGCCCCTACAGGGGATACGACCCTGCCGTGGACCCTACGGTGTCTAACGTGTTCTCCACGGCCGCCTTCCGCTTTGGACACGCCACAGTGCACCCGCTGGTGCGGCGGCTGGACGCCCGCTTCCAGGAGCGCCTGGGGCTCCTGCCGCTGCGGGATGCCTTCTTCCGGCCCTGGCGGCTCCTTGAGGAAGGTGCGCATCCCTGGGCCACGCTTGGGAGGGGGAGCCGGGTGTGCGGTCACCTGCCCGCTGGCCGGAGGTGCTCGGGTCAGCAGCGGGCATGGAGAATATAAATGCATCCACAGAGGTCTGAAAAGTGATCCTGTTCATCAGACGCTTTCGCTGGGGTTTCTGAGTCTCTAGAACTCCCAGGGACGGCCCCGGGCTCCCTCAGCCAGTCTGGGGCTTGTTCACTGGTCTAGGCTTTAGACCCAGCAAACACCTCCTTCAACTGTGACGTTTCTGCTGCTGAAAAACAAGCACAAACCTCCGCCCCTGAGGCTCCATCCTGGCTTCCTTCAGACACACGTCACGGTCCGGCCCGCTGGGGCTCTGACGGGGCGAATCCACCACGAGGCAGCACCCTAAGGGCCCAGGAAACTTGGGAAGCCCTGGAGGTGAATTCCTGAGATTATGGGAGGCTTTTGTTCAGAACCAGCATAGTTTACGATCTGTTCTGTTTCCCCGAGACTCACCTGAGAAAGCGCGTCCCTCCTCTGTGCTGTTTCCAGGTGGTGTGGACCCCATCATGAGGGGCCTGCTGGCGACACCAGCCAAGCTGCAGGTGCAAGACCAGCTGATGAACGAGGAGCTGACAGAGAGGCTCTTTGTGCTGTCGGACTCGGGGACCCTGGACCTGGCATCCATCAACCTGCAGAGGGGCCGGGACCACGGCCTGCCAGGTGGGCCCTCCCGGTTCCTTACCTGCAGGAGCTGCCAGATGAGCTGCTGTTCTAATGTATCTCGGACCTACTGCCAACGTCTGAGAAACGGCTTTGAAAGCCTCTGTATCCCTCGCGTTCTAACTGGAAATAAGGCATCCTCTCCTCTAGTTCTGTTTAGTCTGAGCGCCAGCCCCCCACCCCCAGATTTCTGTGTCCCGCTGCCTCAGCGCCCTGCGGGGAGCTGGCCCGGGCGCAATGCGTTTCCTTGTGTCCATGCGTTCATGCGGTACTTCTGTCGGGGGTCTGCTGTGTCTGAGGCCCCGGGCATAAAACGAGACCCAGTCTTGCCAAAAGGACCGCGGGCGGCAGAGCACATAACCAGAGAGGAAATGACGGGGAGCCTTGGCGAGCTTCTGGTCAGACCCAGATGGCGTGTAAGGCGAGGGCTCACGCGCCATGAGGAGGGTTGGAGGTCTGGAGGCGGCGGGCCCCGAGAGCAGTGGGACACGGAGGGGGAGGATGGGGGACCAGCGGTCCAGCAAGCCGGAGACCAGGAGGGAGCTGCAGCCCAGAGTCACACAGACGTGGTCCTTTCCGTGGCTCTCCCTGTGTGTGCGTGTGTGTGTGTGTGTGTGTGGTCTGTATGTGCGTGTCTGTATGTCTGTGTGTCTGTGTGTCTGTGCATGTCTGTGTGTATGTGTGTGTGCATGCGTGTCTGTAGGTCTGTGTGTCTGTGCATGTGTCTGTGTGTGTCTGTGCGTGCGTGTGTGTCTGTGCGTGTGTGTGTGCGTGTGTGTGTCTGTGTGTGTCTGTGCGTGTGTGTATGCGTGTGTGGATGTGCGTGTGTGGATTGCGTGTGTGTGCATGTGTGTCTGTGCGTGTGTGTGGCTGTGCGTGTGTGCGTCTGCGTGTGTGTGTCTGTGCGTGTGTGTGTGCGTGTGTGCGTGTGTGTGTGTCTGTGTGTGTGTCTGTGCGTGTGTGTCTGTGCGTGTGTGTGCGTGTGTGTGTCTGTGCGTGTGTGTGTCTGTGCGTGTGTGTATGCGTGTGTGGATGTGCGTGTGTGTGTGCATGTGTGTCTGTGCATGTGTGTCTGTGCGTGTGTGTGTCTGTGCGTGTGCGTGTGTGTGTCTGTGCGTGTGTGCGTGTGTGTGTCTGTGCGTGTGTGTGTCTGTGCGTGTGCGTGTGTGTGTCTGTGCGTGTGCGTGTGTGCGTGTGTGTGTCTGTGCGTGTGCGTGTGTGCGTGTGTGTGTCTGTGCGTGTGTGCGTGTGTGTGTCTGTGCGTGTGTGTGTGTGCGTGTGTGTGTCTGTGCGTGTGTGTGTCTGTGCGTGTGCGTGTGTGTGTCTGTGCGTGTGTGTCTGTGCGTGTGCGTGTGTGCGTGTGTGTGTCTGTGCGTGTGCGTGTGTGCGTGTGTGTGTCTGTGCGTGTGCGTGTGCGTGTGTGTGTGTGTGCGTGTGTGTGTCTGTGCGTGTGTGCGTGTGTGTGTCTGTGCGTGTGCGTGTGTGTGTCTGTGCGTGTGTGTGTCTGTGCGTGTGCGTGTGTGTGTCTGTGCGTGTGCGTGTGTGCGTGTGTGTGTCTGTGCGTGTGCGTGTGTGTGCGTGTGTGTGTCTGTGCGTGTGCGTGCGTGTGCGTGCGTGTGCGTGTGTGTGTGTGCGCCTGTGTGGAAGGAGGGGTGCTGGCGCCTGTGCTCCGGCCGCTCCCGTGGGAACGTGGATACGGCAGGTGAGCGCTGGCCTCACTGCTCAGCAGAGACGAGAAGTGGGTAAAAGTGTGACCCACTCGGGTGTGTGGGGTTCAGCCTGGTCCCCACACATGCTGCCTGGCTGGTTTGTGAGCAAACTCTCCACAACGCCCTGCCGCCCGTGCTGGAATATTCCGACAGGGAGGCCTGCAGGCCGTGGGGCGGCAAGGTGGATTTGAGGCGGGGACCCTGTGGCCAGAGCCCCAGGTGTCGATGGCCCACAGCTGGCGGGGCGGGTGGGGCACGTCCGCATCCCGAGTAGGGCGGCCTCGGCCCTCTCCCCGCACAGGTTACAATGAGTGGCGGGAATTCTGCGGCTTGTCCAGGCTGGAGACCCGGGCCGACCTGAGAGCCGCCACCAGCCACGGGAGCGTGGCCGACAAGATCCTGGATCTGTACGGGCACCCGGCTAACGTGGACGTGTGGCTCGGGGGCTTAGCCGAGAGAGTCCTCCCCGGGGCGCGGACCGGCCCGCTGTTCGCCTGCATCATCGGAAAGCAAATGAGGAACCTGAGGGACGGGGACCGGTAGGTGCCCGGGATAGGCGGGGACGCAGGGGCTGTTCAGTGCTGACGGCGTTCCCGCGCTGGAAGGGGGCTTTATGTGGTGAGAGGAGCGCGCTGTGGCCTTCGGGTCAGCAGCTGTGGGCTTTGCCAGCGATGCAGCCTCTTGGGAGGACAGTGAGACAGTTTCCCAGAAGCTGAATTCCCCTGGCGACGGGGCCAGAGGAGAGCCTGCGGGGAGGAGGCCTCAGGGCAGGTCCTGCAGGGCAGGTGCAGAGCCCTCCTGAAGGCTGGGTTCTGTCCTCGTCACTCTTGTCGTAGAGGCAGCTCTGCACCCAGGGAAAATCAGTGCAGCTGAGCGGGTTAACTGGGTCCCGAAATGGAAAGAACGGTCCTCCCAGCGCCGTCCGGGCCGCTCTCCTTCCCTGGCCGCGCCCGGCCTCCTGTGCCGCATGGCGTGGGCACAGAGGGTGGGCAGGAGTGGTCGGCGTGGCAGGGACTGGGCTCTCACGTGTCCTCACGTCTGTCCTCCTGGAGGTTCTGGTGGGAGAACCAGGCGGTGTTCACGGAAGCCCAGAGGCAGGAGCTGGGCCGGCACTCTCTGTCCCGCGTCATCTGCGACAACACCGGCCTCTCCCGCGTGCCACGCGATGCCTTCCGGGTCGGGACGTGGCCCCAGGAGTTCGAGTCGTGCGACAGCATCCCGGGGATGAACCTGGGCGCGTGGAGGGAGGCCCCGCCTCCAGGTAGCCGCGGACCGGGAGCGTCTCTCCTACAGGGTCAAGGACAGGGTCTCCCGGGGGTCACAGCTTCTGAGAGAAGCTGCTTCAAATCCCCTCGGGGGGAGGAAAGAGCCTCCCGCCCTGCTGGGTCCCGGGTGCGACCGCCTCGGCGGGGAAGGCGCAGGTCTGAGGCGAAGCCCCCCTCGGCCCCTCCTGGGGACCACACTGGCCTGCACCTGCCAGCAGAGCAACTGTGTCTCGGGTCCCAGCCTCGGGAGGGTCGGCCGACGGTGAGCTCCCCTGGGGTCAGAAGAGGAGGGGGCTGAGATCCAGCCTGCCTTGTGCAGCGAGGACCGTGGCCGCCCTCAATTAAAGCGGTCTCGTCGTGGTGGGTGGGGAAGCCTGGTCACGGCCAATACGTGGGGAAGGGTTAGAGGCGTGACTTTGCCGCAGGGGGTCAGTGCTGAGAGGGGCCTGTGCTGTGTCCCACCTGGAGGGAAGGAAATTGCTGACGTGAGCCCCTTGGGAGGCCAACTGGGGGGTGCAGCCCCAGAGGAGGGCAAAGAAAGGGGTCCGGCCTTGACTGTATGTACCTGTCAACCTGGCCCAGAGGATGCCTGTGGCTTCCCGGACAAAGTGGAGGACGGGGACTTCCTGCTGTGTGAGGAGTCCGGAAGGCGTGTGCTGGTGTTTTCCTGTCGCCATGGATTCCAGCTCCACGGGCCGGAGCAAGTTGCCTGCACCCACCGAGGATGGGATTCCCAGCCTCCGGTCTGTAAAGGTCAGTCGTTAACAGGTGTCTTTTCGTGGCTTGACCCTGGAGTCTGCATTTTTCAAATACAAATTAAGAATAAATGTCCTTGAAAAATAAATAACCTTAAAAATTGTGAATCACTATACTGCACACCTGTAACTTATGTAATACTGTATAGCAGCTCTCCTTCAATTTAAAGAAAAACTGGAAGGAAACCCCAAATGAAAACATACATAAATGTCATTCAACCAAAGGTGTCTCCGAGTATAATCATCTTCCAGGGACTCTCTGCGTGGAAGTAAAGTGTCCCCGCCCCAGTGGCCCATGTTCCTAAGTCGATGTCTTTCTAGAAAATGAAGTACCAGACGGTCACCTCACGACACGCCCGCGGGGTGACCCGGGAAGGACAGGGGGAGGAAGAGGCTAGAGCTTCAGGGAGGCCTGTAGGAAGGAGCTCACAGAGCCAGTGCTCCAATGAAACACGAGTGTTTCCACAAGAGGCGTCAGTAGAGCAGGCCCCCCACCAGTGGTGGCCTGTTTCCAGGGAGACCTCACCCTCCTCCCTGCTCTGTGGCCCGTCTGCCTACACCTGGGAGGACCCGGAACCGGGACCAGGCAAGCAGAAGCAGGAAGCCTCCCTCGTCCCCTGGGAGAAGCTCCTTCACGTTTCCCTCTAAGCTGCACGAGGAAGACCCTAGAGGAGCAGGAGACGGACTCATGCAAGAATCGGGCTGGCTTACAAGAAATGAAAACAAGGCCCAACTTGTTCAGTCCTACAGTTTCGATTTGGGAAGATGAAACAATTCCAGAGATGGAGGGCGGTCATAGCTGACGACCACGTGATCATACTTAATGCGACCAAAAGGCACACTGACAAATAATTAAGATGGTACATTTCATGTTACCACAGTAACAAAGTTTTCACTTCAATTCTGGGGACTCCAAAACGGGTCCTGGAAAGTTACAGAGGCCACACCCGCCTCTAGACTCGGAAGAGTACAGGAAAAGCCCAGGAGAGGCCGGAGCCCCAGGACCTCAGGACTCAGCCCGGGGCACCAGGTTCAGGAAGGTCCCGGCCGCTCCCTCCAGGTGAGAGGGAAGGACAAGGAGGCAAAGAAGGAGGGGCTCCAGGGCGACGTCCAGGCCACCACTTGGAGGAGGGCAGATGGCACAGGGAGCTCATTGGGAAAGTGAGGGTTTGAGGGACTCTACGGCCAAAACCAGCACGCTGGGCCGGAGAGCCCTGGTTAGACGGTAGGGCAGCCTTCACGCACCCAGGTCTGCACCAGGAGGACGTGGGCTGTAGCCGAGCGGGCACCTCCCACGTCTCCTTGGGGTTTGGGCGTGAACGACGGTGGACTTGAAGGAGAGGGGGCCGGGCCAGGCCGCGCAGAGAGTCACATTCCAGGAGCCTCCCGTGACAGGAGCCCAACCGTCCTGGACCGCGGTGGCGTCTGGACGCGCCTCTTCTGTCTGTCAACCACCTCTTTTATTGCTGCCGATTCTTATGTTCTGTAGACGGTCCCACAGGAGTAAAAGTAGGACAAATCTGAAAGCTTTTAGTGCTGTTTCCGCTTAGTGCTGGTGCAGAATTAAAACATCCCTGTTACCCAGGGCTGTGGTCCTGGTGTCGGCAGGGCAAGGACACAAGCCCGGGGCAGGCGGTGGGGGTGGGTGAGAGCCCTGCGTGCTCCAGGCGTAAATGTCACGTGTGTGCCTTCCGTCTTTACTGAATAAACCCCTGGACCTTTTATGCTGCATCATGCTGGCTACTTGTTTTAGCTATTTATGACCCCGAAGCTCTATTCCTAGGGGTCTACAAGGTACAAATAATAAAGGAGAAAAGCTTAGAACCGGAGAGTAAAGGAGGGTCAGTGCCGCGGGCTCACCCGCTGCCCCTGGTTACGCTCCGACGCCCAGCTCAGACTCTCCCCCAGGGAGGCCTTCTGCGCCCTAGCGATGGTCCGAACAATGCCAGCATCGCTCTTCTGCTCCCAACGTCCTCCCACCTCCCAGTCAGCTCCCCCACCTCCTGTCTACTCCCAATGTCCTCCCACCTCCCAGTCAGCTCCCCCACCTCCTGTCTACTCCCAACGTCCTCCCACCTCCCAGTCAGCTCCCCCACCTCCTGTCTACTCCCAACGTCCTCCCACCTCCCAGTCGGCTCCCCCACCTCCTGTCTTTTTCTAACGTAATTTTTCATACCAACAGCTAACCGCGCCCTGAAAGCACGTGCAAGGCACGTGTCAGCACATCACTAAGTAAAAAGGCGAGTTACAGAGCTGTGTGGGTAGCGAGAACCCACTTTCCAACAAGCAGGGGGTCCTATTTATTTCGACGTTGATAAGCGTCCCATGGAGACAGGAGCTCCTTAAGCTCGGTCACGTGGGCACAGCGAGATAGGACCAGGGAGGAGGGTACTGACTCTGTTTATAGAACCCTGTGTTTTTGTCTGGACACATCGATAATTAGGGCAGAATATCTTTAACGTAAGTATATGACAGGAAGCAGGATGAGGGCTCGCTCCTTTACACAGATACTTTTCGCCTCATCTATGCCTCTACTAGAAGTTTCTAAGCCAAGAATTGCGAGAAAAAAATGACTCTGGAACGTAGCAGGGAGGGAATTTCACTTCCACTGTGAATTGATGAGACGGAAGGGCTGCAGCCCGTCCTCAGCACAATCGCTTACCTGCACGTCCATGGCTGCAGAAAGGGCAGCAACAACATTTAACTGAACATCTAATCCACAAAATCTGAGGAGACTCGTTCTCTCTTCTCTGCTCAAATCCTGCTTAGCCCCCAAAATCATCACATTAAAAAACATAATTAGCAAATGAGTGTAATGAGTCTCTTTCGAGGGCTTTAAAGCCGTGAATCCAGAAGGATAAAAAGCAATGTGTCCGTGGCTTTTCGCTGCAGTTATTGCGAGAGGTTCTGTAATAAATGAGCACAAATACATGTTCCTGCACCTACAGGGAGCGTGAGGCTTGCTGTCGGCACACATGCGCCTAGGGAAGTGGAACAGCGTGCAGATGTTTGTAGCTGGGCCCGGGGCTGTGGTCTTCAGCTCTCCTTGGGAGGTAACCTGTCCCGGTAGGAGCAGCCATGGCCACGGTGCAGACTGACGTGGGGATCTGGGGGCACACAGGCTTGAGACGGCCCTCACCACCCGTGCGGGGCTGCCACACATTCTGGGTGGACTCCCCGGACCAGGAGACCAGACCCTACAGTCCCCGCTCTGGCTTCTGATGGGAAGAACCTGACCGTGGAGTGAAAGGGGTTGAATTCTGTCCCCCCAGAAGGTATGTTGAAGCCCTAGACCTCAGGACCTCAGATGTGGCCTTATTAGGAGTAGGGTCTTTGCAGGTGCACTCAGATTCCAATGAGGCCATCAGGGTGGGCCCTGGTCCAGGAGGACTGGTGTCCCTCTAGGAGGAGGACAGGCACAGAGGGAAGATGGCCCCGTGAGGACGGAGGATGGGAGAGAGGCAGCCAGGCTGAGGAAGCCGAGATGGCCCGCAGCCCCGGGAGCCGGGAGAGACCACGAGCGATGCTTCCCTCCGAGTGTGCTCGGGGCCGTGTCTGCACTTCAGGCCTCCAGAGCCAGGAGAGAAGGAGCCTGCCTTGTTTTACGCACCTACCTGCAGTCCAGTGTCCAGGATGGAGTGAGGGGCTCAGCTGGCGGCAGAGGCTCAGCCCACGTTCACTTCATTCCCTCAGAACAAGGACCACCTACGAGGACACACGCGTGGGACGTTTGCTGATGTGATGTGGTTGGACAGCATGTATTCAGGACATATTTCTTCTTTTGACATTCTGCTGCTTCCTTCCTGAAATTGGCCAGAAAAGATAGCATGTTATTTGGAAACAGGAACCTGGGGTCCGGTCGTGGTTATGGGTTCCGACAGAAGGAGACCGCGGGGGCCGCACACGCTCCTTGTCTGGGGGGACTCACCACACCCACCTGCTCTGCGGGCCTGGGTGTCAGGTCCCGGCTCCCGGCGGCACGGCCGGTGTTCTCCCAGCGGTGGTGGAGGCCCAGGCCCAGAGCCGGCTGTGTGGCTGGAAGCTGTCTGCTTGGGGTGGGCGGACTCGCTCCCACTGGCCCTCACCCGCCTCCTTCCCACCCACTCTCGAGTCCCTCCCGGGGTGGAGTCCTCCTCAGTGTGGAAAGCACCAGCGGCCTCCGGGGGGCCACGTGCCCGCGTCTGAGCGAGGCTGCCGGCCTGTGTGGCCTGAACCTGCGGGGACCTGCCTCACCCTCGGGCCCTCGCAGCACCTGGCAGAATTTGAACGAACAGAACTGAGTCTGGATCGGCACCGGCACCAGAGGGATTGCGGCCCCGAGGCGGCCACTGGGGACGGGCCAGGAGAAGCAGTCAGGCCAGCGGGGCAGAGGGTGGCCACGGGCCGGGCTGTCTCCTGAGCGGCCAAAGGGCCGCTGTGAGCAGAAGTGGGGCGGGAGGGAAATGCCCGCGGGACATCAGGGGACGTTCTCTTTTCAAAGGTGCGGGGATCCAGGGGAGACGCGGCCCCGACATGGGGTGATGTCCCTCTGCCTCCTGGACACGGGACAGAGCTGGGGAGGGACCGGTCTCGTGGGGAACGGAAGCAGGAGGCTGTCCCTGACCTCTCATCGTGTGTGCAGACATCAACGAGTGTGAAGACGTGATGGAACCCCCGTGCCACGCATCCGCCCGGTGCAAGAACACCAAGGGCGGCTTCCAGTGTGAGTGCACCGACCCCTACGTGCTCGGCGAGGACGGCAGGACCTGCGTGGGTGAGACCACGGCCCTCGGGCAACCAGGCTGGGAAGGGGTGTCGACATACAGGCAGGGATGACCGAAGGGTCACCCTCCGGCCATGTGTGTCCGCGCTGCCACGGCCTCTGATGTTGGGTGAGAGCAGGGAGCCAGCCGGTTCGTACCTGAGGCTAGATTGTGTCTGAGACGCAGGACCGCTGTGAAACCCTGGGCGGGGCGGGCTGGCTCCAGACCCTCAGCTAGTTTCACCCCCCCCCCCGTGAATTATCTCCGGGAGGGAAGCACGAAGTTTGATCCCCATGTGCAGAACAGAGAGGGTAAGTGGCTTGCTCAGGGTCACACAGCCACTCAGCTGCAAATCTAGGAATCACAACTTGGCTTCCAGCTCCTGTAAGAAAAATTATAAGAAAAGAATACAAAGAAATCTATTTCATAAGCGATCATAAGAAAAATTATGCACTGGGACCTGTTACAATGGCAAGACATTTTATTAAAGCTCCTGCAGTAGGAAAAGGAGAGCTCAGTACAGAGCAGAGCTCGACTCCAAGCACAGCAAAGACAGCAGGGGAGGGACGCCCACGGGGCAGAGCGAGGAGGTCCGTGGAAGGAAAATTACCCGGAGGAACTTGGCTTCCAGGGTCAGGGATGCTCGGGCGGCGGCTGGGGGTGGGGCTGGGGTTTGGGAGGGTGCACTGGCCGCTGCCCTCAGCCGGGCAGGCTCACCGGCTGGCTCTGTCCTTGCTCCAGACTCCGGGAGGCTCCCGCGGGCGTCCATGGTCTCCATCGTGCTGGGCGCCGTGCTCGTCTGTGGCCTGGCTGGCCTCACCTGGATGGTGGTTTGCAGGTGGTAAGTCCCCGCTTTTCAGCAGCTTCTGCTCCTATGGGCCCGGCTGGAGATGCTGCTTCTTTATTTTTCTGGAACCAGTAGAGAGCACCGGCGTCCAAACCCACCTGTCTCCAGAGCTACTTTGTTCAGTGTTAGCCTTTCTGGCTCTTTCATTCTGCTCCAGATAACGAAAGTGGGGTGACCGTTCGTACACATTAGAGGGTATTGAACATCTGTGGGTGGAGATTCGGGGATATTGGATTCTTGGTCACATTAAATGATTGTATTGAAAGTCTCTTTCGTTAGGAGTAAAGGTTCTTACAAAGGTTTCTCAGAGAAAAAAGGTCATCCCTGGATAAAAACCTTACTCTTCATTTCTCTCCCCTCCCTCAAGAGCAAACTCTGGGGAAATGGGAAAGTGAAAGGTGAACTTTTATGTTAAAAACGGCACAGCAGTTGAGGCCTTTGGCGGCCGGATCTGCATGTTTCTGGGGGTGAGAGCCGAGCCAGGGCTCCGTCCCCACCCTTCGCTGCTGCTTCTCATCTGCCAGGTCTTAGGAATCAGACCCGGCGCCGCGCGGTTTTCAAATGTGTGCAGTTGATAGAGACCACGTGGAAGCCACTGTGGGCCAGCAGCAGACCCAGGCCCCGTCCTCTCTGGCCTCTGAGCTGGGCTGACCTTCCGGACACCCTCGGGCCGCTTCCCCTCCGCCCAGCTGCCGAATCCCTGGTTCTGTGACTCAGGCGCAGCGCCGGCCCCGCACCCATCCTCACGTCACCCTGACCCTCTGCTCCCGGGTGGCCTTTGGTTCACGTCCCATCTTCCTGGTGAGCTCAACGCTTCACACCCCCTGTCGTTTCTAGAGACTCCTTGGCACGTTCAGAACCCCCAGCTGCTGGACCCCAAAGGGAGCTTCCCCCCATGGAGTCGCTCATCTTACAGGAATGGGTTTCTAATACCCAGAACCCTGGACCTCAGCGATCAGGTCTCAGGACTGACATCACGCCTTGTGGTCAATAATTGAGTCTCATCAGTAATTGAGGGTCACGGCCTTTTCGTTTATTCCGAGGACCTGGAAGGGGGACCTCTGTGTCTGTGACCCCCCGGTCCTACTCTGCCCCCTGCCAAGATGCAGTAGTAAATCCAGGTCCGTTTCTTTCCCACTCCAGGATGCTCT
The DNA here is from genome assembly GCF_949774975.1 of Lagenorhynchus albirostris. Classification (NCBI taxonomy): domain Eukaryota; kingdom Metazoa; phylum Chordata; class Mammalia; order Artiodactyla; family Delphinidae; genus Lagenorhynchus; species Lagenorhynchus albirostris. The sequence goes on along the minus strand of NC_083107.1, from coordinate 88,347,139 downwards.
CTGCCACCCAGACTTCAGATGACACAAGGCTGTGATCTCCAGGTGAATGACATTTAGGTGACACACTTGCTAATGGACTCACAGCTTCTAACTGCGCTAATATCTTTCATAGTTCAGATGCCGCGGAGAAATTATTTCTCCAAATCACAAGCTTGTAGAACAGCCACAAGTCACGTGTCAGATACACTGAGGAATTTTAGTCGCTGTCTTGGTCTTCCTTTCCATGGCGAGTACTCATTATGGGCTGATGGTGTCCCCAAAACTCATGTGTTCAAGTCCTAACCTCTAGTATCTTGGAATGTGACCTTATCTGGAAACAGGGTCATTGCAGATGAAATTGGTTAAGATGAGATCGTGCTGGAGCAGGTGGGTCCTAACCCTACAGGACTGGTGTCCTTATAAAAGGGGAGTTGGGACACAGATGCACGGGGAAAGGCCAGCGAGCATGGAGACAGAGACCTGTGTGACACACCTAGAGCCAAGGCTCACCCAGGCCCGTCAGCGGAGCAGCAGGAGGGAGCAGGGGACCTCACAGCCTCAGAGGAGCCAGCCCTGCCCACACCTGGGTCTCACGTCTAGACCCCCAGCTGTGAGAGAGCAGATGCTTACTGTTCACACCCTCCAGCCCCAGCACCCCCCAGACACCGAGACACCTGCCATCGGGCCTCCTCTGGTCCTCAGGGTCGACTTTGGCTTGGGGCGATTCATCCTCAGGACTGTTATTTTGACTAATCACTGATTTGTTTACACCTGCCTTGTCCTCAAGACCCCGCTGCTCCCCTGCACTGGGAGAAGATGACTTACAGTGACTGCAAATGGCGTCTGGAGTTTTAGATGAGGGTGGTGTCAGAAAATATCCCCCATGTTTTCAGAATCACTTGGCCTTAAAAGCTTAGATATTATCGATAATTAAAACCCTTAGGTAGGGCTTCCCTGGTGGCGCAGTGGTTGAGAGTCCGCCTGCCGATGCAGGGGACACGGGTTCGTGCCCCGGTCCAGGAGGATCCCACGTGCCACAGAGCGGCTGGGCCCGTGAGCCATGGCCGCTGAGCCTGCGCGTCCGGAGCCTGTGCTCCGCAGCGGGAGAGGCCACGACAGTGAGAGGCCCGCGTACCGCAAAGAAAACAACAAAAAAACCCTTAGGTAACCATGAAATCAATTAAGCAATAAAAATGAGATGGGCCGTAGGTGAACACCCCCAAACTAGCCGGGTTCTATAATCATATCTACTAAATGCTCCCACTGTGCAAAGCTGATATTACCATAGCTTAGTATTCGGATGCAATTTTGTATTTGTAGACATCGCTGTTAAACATCAGTCACCTTATTATTGTGGAAAAGTTACGCCTCTAGCCCACACACTCAAGATTGACAGCCACAGATTAAATGAGCACCTATCTGAGGAAGTTTGGGAGGGAAACATCTACCACCCTTGACTGTAGACTCTGGAGCCTGAAAAGTACGCCCCGACACCACTTTGGTTGCAAAGCACCACTTACCTGAATGACCTGTGAACCCTGCGGGGGGAGGGGAGGCCGGTGGCAGGGAGGGGGAGGGGTGGGCCTTCTTTATGGGGCCACACGGGGGCCTGTCTGCACGAGCCCCTGAGTCACCGCAGCTCCCTGCAAACGCTGCGTCCTCAGAGCCTGGTGGAAGGAGCCTAAACCTACAGGCCACCTGGGTGTCTGCACGCTGCTGCCCCGAGGATTCCAAACCTGATCATTCCAGCCACGAGGATGCCAGTGGGAGACTGCCGGGAGAGACAGAGACAAACAGAGAGAGACACAGAGACAGAGAGACAGAGACAAATAGACAGAAACACAGAGACAGACAGAGAGACAGACATACAGAGGGAGACAAAGACACAGAGAGAGACTGACAGAGAGAGACAGAGAGACACAGAGACAGAGAGAGACACAGAGAGATAGAGAGACATACACAGAGAGACAGAGACAGAGAGAGGCCGAATGGTGGACACGTGTCAGGTGCTCCATGGGCCTTGCCCTGCATTCCGTGTTGATTCTCTCACCCCCCCCCTTATGCCTCCCCTACTGTTTTGGGTCTAAGCCTATATATTTTAGAGCAACAACTATTAACCTAAGTATTTCAATCAGAAATATACCAACATTGACGTGTTTTCACTGAAAGCCTCTGACCCAGAGTTAACCCCATTAAACCAACTCCTCAACCAGCTTTCTTTACGCAATTAAACACCCCACTTTGACGTTGTTTGTCTCACTGAAATTATATCCACCAAGACAAATCCTCTTCTGTGCAACTTCTACACTAAAAACTTGATTCATGGCCCACATCCATTTCGCTCGTTGGTCTCCAGCCCAGGAGAGCTTCCTCTGCACAGTTACTTCTGCGGGTCTGAACTTCTCGGGTCAACCCTTTCGGTCTAAATTTCATCCAGACTGTGTTTACCTGTCGGTTATTAGTCAGTGGAGACTGTGAGGTGTACATGTCAGTTCCTCCGATGGGCTCTTGTTTTATCATCTGTCCCAAGTGTAGGCTTTGGCCGTCAATTTCAGCATCTGAGGTGAGAGTCTTCAGTTTCCCTTTGTTTACGTTCAGTTATCCTGCCTTTGGTAGATTGCAGCTGCATTCTGCACTGTTTATTTCTACTGAAGTATGATTGCAACTTGGGGAAAGAGGGTGAGTTGGCATTATTTCCCACTTATCCCTGAGAGGTGATGGTCCCCCAGGCGGTGTGGCCTCTCCTCTGCCCGAGGCCTACCTTCCGTCCACACCGCGGGTCTGTGCGTGTCCTCCCGCACCTCCCCTTCTCTTGATGACGGGATGACCTGCTTGGGACAGACCCACGGGGAGGTCGGCCTCAGCTGCTCTACCGCCCGGAGCCCAGAGCTGGCGAAACAATACATATATTTTTCACTGCCGTAAGAGTGGCTGCAGGTCAGACGGCTGAACCTGGAGCGCAGAGTCCTGTTGCTTTTGTTGCTGTTAATTTTTTTGCTATCTTTCAGTTTCTCTTTAAGGAAAACATAGAGTTACGCCTCTTGCATTGAGGGGCTGAGGGGAGGCAGTTTCAGCACAACTATCCCGTCCAGCAGTCCAGAGCGTGTCCAGGCGCGTGACTCGGGGTCCCGTGCCCTGTGGGGTGCCGTCTCAGTCCCCTGTGCTCCTTCCCTGCTGTGCCCTCACAGGACTCCGGTTCCCAAGGCCGGGCTCCCGACATGAGACCTGGTTTCTTCAACTCTCAGTCTCTTTACCCCTACCGTCCCCTCCCTCAGAGCCCCTGCAGAGGTGAAGGTCGATGGCCTGCACCACGTTAGTTGTCCTTATATCCTGGGACACGTTTTTAAAAGTCCCCCATATCTCAGTGTTAGATTGTGTCTTAGAAACAGTCAGATCGAAGCCACTTTCACGCTATGACCTTCGCTGTCATCTCCGTCGTCGTTTACTCCTGGGGAGGTGAGGAATTCTGTGAGGCAGAGTCTCAGCAAGTACCCCAGCAGGGGGTAAGCATCTCCCTCCAGCTGTGCTCCACGGAATTTTCAGTTTTGTTTTCTAAACCGAGGTGTTTTCTTGAATCTACAGGCATTCCTTTGTCTTTGCGGGAGCGAGCTGGTGACCCTCTGAGGTCACATGGCTTGGGGCTCCCTCTGTTTCTTGTAAGCGATGACAGCAGTGTGTGTCCACAGGACACATGCCGACCCTGAATCCTCGCTGCCGATCCTGGAGGGAGAGGGAGAAGGGACTTCCCAGCTGGGACACGGGAAACCCCAGGACGTGAGCTCTCCACAGCACCACCCTCCTGCTGGGGACTCAGAGCAGGTGGGTCCACACCTGGCCTTCCTGAGGTTTGCAGTGCCAGACGTTCCCCTTGAGACCCCGGAAGTCCCTGGGGTGATGGGAGAGGAGCCAGGGCTGAAAGAAAATACTGACTTTTGAAATGTGCTTTTTTTAGAAAATGGAGTAATTATAATCAGTGTGAAAGACTCAGTCTAAACTCGCTTTTCACTATCTTTATGCACATGACCCCAAGCGGCGTTATATTAAGAAGTTACTGCTGCTCCCTGGGGCCTGCCTGAGATTCAGGGCTGGGTGGGATTTAGAGCTAAAATGATCCTCTCCTTGGAGGCAGAGTGGAATCAGCCTTGGCACCTGCCTCCCAAGCGTGGAACCAAAACTACGGCACCCGGAGTGAGGCGGCGCCACCGACATGGCCAGACCAGGCCTCTGCGGCCACGCCGGGGACCGCGTACCCGCCGGACACCTCAGCAGCCCGCCGGGGCCGGGGCCAGGGCGAGGCCTCCTGTCGGTCTGAAGCTCGTGGCGGCTGCTCTCCTGCAGGACCCGGCCTGTGGATCCCGAGTCCTTCTCTGCAAGCAGGAGCCTGCACGTGTGATGCGTGCACAGCTCTTGGAGCCCGAGCCAGACACCGCTCTCGTCTGTCTCGATTTCCAAGGACGGGGACCGGTGGAAGCGGCAGGACCCCCGCGCGCTGCCCGGCGCCTCATCAGGACACGCTGACCCAGCGTGGACGCATAAACCCCACCGCCTTGCGGTTGTCTGGCTCTGTTTGCAAAAGCTGCCTGATTGTTTCCTCCTGGGGGGCTTGCCATGAGAACGTATTTACACGTTATACATATTTATAAACCTGTCCCTCCAACGAAAGGAATGGAAGATTATTTTCACCACCCTCACATCCCAGGCTCACTTTTTCTCCAGTTTTAATGTTGCCTCTTATCCTGTGATTCCTTTTCCCCCCGAGTTTCCTACCCACTCAGCCAGCTTCTCAGCTGACTCACAGGATGGACAGTGCGAGCCCAGCTCATCTGTCTCTGCGGATGCCTGAGCCTGCGTCCCGCCCCTCCTCCTGGGAGCGGAACTCGAGATTTCCTGGAAGGACTGTGATTCTGAGGACGGAACAGGGTCTAAGTGGCTTGTCTCCTCATCTGGGAATCTGCCGCCGGATTTAGAACCGAGGCCTCCATTCCCAGCCGCTGCCCCCTCCCATTTCCAGGCCCCGTTTCTGCCCCTCCATCTCTCTCCCTCGCTTGGGTACCTTAGCCTGATTATCCTCTGAGGGACCCCCTCCGGGCTCGCGGGCAGTCTTGGGGGAGCTATTAGTCACACCAACCCATAAAGCAGTCGTCACTGGGCCCCTGTTTCACACGTGAAGTCGCGAGCCCGGGGAGGCTATGCAGCCATAGCGACAGCTCTGAGGTGGGGCGGGGCTTGGCCGCAGTGGCCCCCACCTGTGCTGGCCCTTCCCTCACCCAGGACGCAGGGAACCCTCCTCCTTCCTCCTGGGGCGTCCGTGCCCTGCACCTGCTGTGTTCCAAGACCACGTGGTAGGTAGGGATTGACAGATGAGAGCCTACCGCCCGGCTCTGCGCCAGCAAGGAGGGAAACCGCCAGGGGAACTGGAGGTTTGCTCCGCACGCTTACACAGGTGTTACGTGGAGAGACAGGTTTTACCGTTCGTCACCAAAGAATACTGCTTCGCGTAGGTCCTGGGCCATCCTGTTCTGTGTTCCCAAGTTCTTATCATTGCTAATATAGAACCCGTTAAAGACTTGATTGGACCAGTATGGGAGACGCTCTAACCACCCTCCCATCGTGCCCCTGGGAGATGAAGCCGGTTTCTGCGCCGGAGATTTTTCCATCAGAGGGGCCGTAGCGAAATAACACGCATTGTAAGTCACTGCGCCGCTACGGGAAAGGAAGCGTAGCAGCTCTGAGTCGCTGAGTGATTTCTGCTGAGGAGACACAGGGACGGCACTAGCTGGTTGGCAGACGGCTCTGTTCTCCCCTGGAGCCTCGAGCTGACATCACCACCAGGAAGCACCGGTCGGCTCGGCTCCGTGTAGCTCTCAGCCTCTGGCCTCTGGGACCTTGTTTAGTTCTTATGTGTCTGTTGGGTCCCATGTGCTGCATCCGGCCCCTGAGCTGCGTTAACGACCAGCTGGCTGGAAGGAACAGTCCCGTCTCCTACGAGTCCTGGGTCAGTTGTCTCACCGGCTCCGGGTCCGGACGGGCCTCAGCGCCCAGGTCGCCCGGTGTTCGCACCTGTCACCTTCCATCTGCGCTGAATCCTCACTCCCCCTGAGGTCAGCTTGTTACGGTATTAGTTATTCTGCTGCTGTAATAATTCCGGTCCATCTGCTGTCAGGATTGGCACTAATTTGCCCAGGTTTTGTACCCTCTGAAAGTCTAACCCAGGAGACTGTGCCCTTGGCCTTGGGGTCTAGGACTCGACCGGCTCCCGGCCCAGGCCCATCTGTGTCTGCTGTGCCTCCTGTTCTTACTATTTCTGTGGGGAATTCACACGAGACGACCTGCAAACTGGCGGTGGACGTAGCTCGCCCTTGGGACACTCAGCATCGCGCGATGCTTACCCTGGATGTCACCCCAAAGATCACTCTCGCCCTTGGGACACTCAGCATCGCGCGATGCTTACCCTGGATGTCACCCCAAAGATCACTCTCGCCCTTGGGACACTCAGCATCGCGCGATGCTTACCCTGGGCGTCACCCCAGCACCGCGCGATGCTCACCCTGGACGTCACCCCAAAAAGCACTTGGTGCAGCTCTGATTTTACAGAGGAAGCAGCTGAGTCCCAGGCAATAGAGGTGAGTCGCTTGGCATCACACAGCAAATCACAGTCAAGGAGAGACGGAACACGGCTCACAGCTGCCCTTGGCGATGGAGCCGCTGGCGGCTGCCATGGGATGCAGGGCCCGTCGTCTCTGCCCCAAACCCAGAAGCTGTGCGTTGTGTTCATGGCATCTTCTTCCTCCACGTTAAACCGTCTGCTATTCACGACTCATCTGGTCAGGCTGACGAGAACTGAGCCTCGCCCGGGCCTCAGAGCATCAGTCTCGCCTCGAGGCAGCCCCGAGCGGACAACAACCCAGGACTGACGCCGAGGCCTTTCCTTTACGGAGGTGGAGGGGCCGGTTCCGCGGGCGCACAGCACGCCTTCTGGGAAGCGGGGGCGTCGCCGATTTGCGGCTGCTCTTTCCGCCGGGCACCTTCTCTTCTGCTGAGAGGACTCTGTCTCTGGTTCCAGGGCACCGACCTGTGCCTCATACACGGGCAGCCTCTGCTTCACCTGCTTCCTCTCCTGAGAGTTGAGTATCACCACCGTATGTATCACTCGGCCGTGACCCTGAGGGGCCCGGTCCCCTGCGGCTCACGGGGCTCTGGGACCAGCTCGCAGAGGCGGAAGCGTCCTCCTAGTAGCAGCCGCTCCGTGCCTCCCAGGGGCCCGAGACCCCAAACGTGCTCAGCAGACCCTCCCTCAGCACTCAGTAACCCGCACTCACAGAGCCCCTGCCCGGGGTGGTCCGGGGGGGGGGGGTGGCCCCGGGCATCACGTCCTCAGAGCAGATCCTTGGTTTCCCTGCACGTTCCTTCTATCCCTGGCAGAATCCGGGCGTTGACTTGGGGCGGAAGCCACAGGGGCGCAGGTGCCCTGGGTGGGTCAGGCAGGGGCAGGGCTCACCTGGCAGGAGAGGACCAGCCAGCTGGGGTGAAGAGCTCAGGTCCCCATCCGGAAGGCTAAACCCCCAGGGCCACAGCCAGCATCCGCGCCGGGAAGGGGAAGAGGGGCCTGGGGCCCTGAGCGCTCAGACAGGATGCAGAGGCACATCCCGGAGCAAAGAGCCCAGCGTGACCTGCACCACCAGCCCCTCTCCTGCACGTGCAAAGAAGAGAATGCGCCGGCTGCGTCACGTGTAAGATCAGGGAAGGTTAATTCCCAGGTCGGGTCCTGCCCGGGTTCGACCCCCAGGCCCTCCCCAGTGGACATCGTTATTACATAAGCAGAGCTAAAATGTTAAATCTAGAGCAAAACAGTAACCAATTAATAAACCATTTAAACTATCAGGCAAACAGAAAGGTCTTCGGTGTGATTTAGCTTAGCAAAATTGTTGATAGATTTTTAGATCTTTTTTTTTTCTGACTCCTCTTAGGGCCTAACTGCTAAATGTTGTTTGAACAGATTATTCTTTAAAATAGTTTTTAATTTGTTTTTAATCTGTAAAAAGAACATTCTCTATCTGTCAGTGCGGCGACAAAAATAGTCCAAACTAAAAATAAAGCTCTATCCCCAAAATTGTATAACTTTTTCATAACAAAGTACATCTGACAGTTTTCATCTCTGTTGAATTGTCACGACTTTCGGGGAAGGAAAAGTACACTGTGCCAAGCAGTCTTTCATTTCAAAGGAATGAAAATTACTTTGTACCTTCTATACTTCCACAAACTACTTTTTTACCTATTTCCATTAATTTACTTAGATTAATGCAAAAAGCCAGGGAAAATAATTTACCCTTGAATGAGTCTTGTCTGCCTGGGTGATTCCTATGCAATTAGAAGATGGGAAATGATGCACTTTCCTCAAATTATTGCAAAATATCACAGTCTCCTCCTCTTAGCCTATCAGTAGGCAGGAGGAAATACAAACTACTCTACAGCTTGGGGAAGTTTTAACATGCTGACTTTTAAATGGAAATGCACCCAGTCACCCCATAATCTGCATGTGACGACACACGTCCATGAGCCGCGGGCTCTGAGCAGACCTCCTGCCGGCCTGTGCCCACCCGCCTGGGGCCCCGGATCCCAGGGCTTCTGTACGAGACCAGACCCGGGCTCCACAAAGAAGGAAGCTTAGAGCAGCCTCTTTTACCAAGGCCACCACCACCTCGGGGTGTCTGGAGAGTCTGCAGGGCCTGGAGGGCCACGGTGATCGGGGGGGTGCTGGTGGCTTTGAGGGACAGAGCCCGGGGATCCGACGTCCTGGCTGCTCCGGCAGCCCCAGCCGTGGAAGAACTGTCCCGGCTCCCACAGGGCTTCTGGCCGTCCCACCGGACCCTGATACAGGAAAAGCACTTCACACCCCTTTCTGGTGTTCTGATGGTCTTAATGTAACCTGAAACACGAACATATTTTTGGCACAATTTTAACTTCAATGAACTTTAAGGGATGATGTCATCATGCAAACCATGATGATGTTTCTGCAGAACTTTGCCAAAAGTTGTCCATCGTTTCAAAAAAAGTGTTAGACTCTCCAAAACTCTGCTCAAGTCCCTCATTCAAAATACTTGTATTCGAGGTGATGGCATTTGTACTTGTATGAATATATGTTTATCGTTTTAAGACGTGGGATCGAAATAAAAAGCATTGACAACATCCAGCTGAATATTGTTCTACTATTTTCAGTCTTAATAAATCCCTTCTTATTTTCTCTTTATATTACATTTAGGACACTATCCTGATTTTTCATTGTATGTGCAGGTAGGTTCTATTAGTTGTAAAACCCATCCCGGGATAGTAAGGGAGCACCAGAAAACACCCTTTGCAACAAGGGAGGAGTGAAGACTTTGGGCTCAAAAGTTTTGTCTTAAAATTCTCACTAACAGTATTTCCACCCTCGGAATGCGCTGTGACGGCGGGACGGGAGGGTGGTGGGATGCGCCCGGGGTCCACCCCCAGAATGCGCTGTGACGGCGGGATGGGAGTGGGTGGTGGGATGCGTCCGGGGGTCACGAAAGCAAGCCTGGAGCTGAGGGTGGACCAGCTTCCTGGGTATCATTTCTTCTTCTCCAAAAGCTTTTGGCCTTGAATGCGAAGGAAAACACTTACCGAGAAAGGCCTTGGCAAGGGAGCTTTCCAAGGAAGCAGGACACGGTGAGAGTGTGTTCCGATTCCCCAGCTGGAAGTTCTGTTTTAAATCCAAGGAACCAGAATATTCCAGGTGGATACCCTGTGCGAAACCAGGACGTACAGTAACAACACTGACATCTCCCATTAGCTAACGGGCCTCAGTTTTAAGTTCTCACCGTGGGAGCCAAGGTGGCTTTGGAGAACTTCCTGAAGAGCAGCCTGAAAGCGGGGGGGTTGGGAGGAGAGGCCTGTCTGACGTGCGCTGGGGAGGCTGGCAGGCCGCCTCGGCGTCACTTCCCACCCCACGCGGCTCTGCAGTCCTTGCGCCGGTGACCGGCCAGGCACACGAAGCGCCGCAGCACGGCGCCAAGGGCCCCGTTTGCTCCCCGGAGGGCCCGGGAGGAGTGAGACTCGGACAGCAGAGAGGAAGGAAGAGCTCTCCAGGGACGCCGGCGTAGGAGTGACAGTGCAGGGGCCGCAGGCTGGGCCTGACCCGCTGTACAGACGCCCTGCTGCCTCCCGAGAGTCCCCTGCCCCTCGCCAGCCTCCTGCTGCCCCTTCCTCTTCTTGTGCCAATCCTGGCTCCGTCCTCCTGTGCCCTCTCCCTGCACACGGCTACTCCTGCCCACTGCCTTAAATACCAACAGCCTCAAGTTTAAATTTCCTGCCCAAACGTCCCCCCGTTCATCTAATTGTCCCCCGAATCCCCCCCGACTGTCTCCCACGAGGACCAGGCGGGATGTTTCATTCCCCTAAACACAGCCGCCCGTCCTCCTGGTACCAAGCGCAAGCTCGAACTGCTCGCCGCACGACTCAACATACGAGGGGAAGAGGAAGGAACAGTGACTGTATTCAGAAGCCAGTGGACCAAGAAGGTGGTGGGCTAACGTCCTAAAGAAGCGTGTTAACCCGGGGTCGAACGCAGGCTCTTTTACGCCAAGGGAAAGGGGAAGCAGGAGGTTCAGCGTTGAAGGTGAAGGTGGGCTGCAGACTTTGGAGCCCCGGCCTTCAAGGAAGCACAACATTCTTGCTCTTCTGCTTGTCCCGTGAGCCGGATCACGAGGTCCTGCAAAACCTCAAGGTGTCAGCGGTTATTTTTCCTTTACCACTCTTATCCCCGCAAGGTTTCCAGGCTGAAAGTGAACGTATCTACAGCGAGTTTCAGCCGTCGCTAGCCTGGGACGTGGGATGGAACTTTCTTTGGGAAGCGTTACGCGCTTTCTGGGCACAAGCAATGTTTGTCTGATGTTTAGCTCCTGACGTGTGGGGCTTGAGTGGCCCAATACAGGGGCCGAAGAATGAGGGAGGCGGTTCCAACGTGGTGTTAGTTCCCTTCTTCTCTGTTCGCCTCCCTCCCCCCCCCCCGCTCTCCCTCCCGCCCAGGCCCCCAGGGACCCCGCGGGCGTGCCCAGCACGAGGGCGCGCTGCCCCCGACTCCCCCCGCGAGCACGGCCCCGCCGGGAACATGGCGCCCCGACCTCGGGAGCGGCACGCACCGCACCTTAGAAGGAATGTTCTCATAGAGGTTCCTGTGGGAGTCGCTGAGAGTTTATTTCACTGCAAACATTTTCAGAGTTGTTTTTAATCGGTAATAAACTCCAGGAGCCATTTTACCTGAAGGTCTGAAGAGAAAATGAAATGCTGAAATACCCTAAGTGTCCCCTTCTGCACGAAGCTCTCCTGGCCCCCTGCCCCCCCGCCCCTCCCCCGCCGTTCCCGGGGACCAATCTGAAGGGCCGATACGCTCACCTTGGTTGGACACTAAGCTCATGAGAGTAAAAAAAAAAAATACAGTAGATACACAACAGAACTGAAACTGGGTAACAAGTTGCGTCAAAGTTTATCCAAGGATGGAGGTGGGGGGGGTGTCTCCCCTGGGGATGGGACACCCATGGGACGCGGGGTAGCCCGCCCACGGCTCACAGAGCCACCACGTCTGCACGAAAGTGAAGTATCTGTGATTCGCTCTCAAGCCCAGCATCCCGTCAGCACCGGAATCCGTACGTCTTCACGACGAGGAGGTCGGCGTGAGCCGCCCGGGCCTGTATCCCTCCCGGTGCCGGAGGAGCAGGCGTGCGGCGGCATTTCCAAGCTGGAGCCGCCGGGCCCCGGGCTCCGCACAGCTGCCGTGAGCGCCCAGCGGCGCCGCACAGCTGCCGTGAGCGCCCAGCGGCGCCGCACAGCTGCCGTGAGCGCCCAGCGGCGCCGCACAGCTGCCGTGAGCGCCCAGCGGCGCCGCACAGCTGCCGTGAGCGCCCAGCGGCGCCGCACAGCTGCCGTGAGCGCCCAGCGGCGCCGCACAGCTGCCGTGAGCGCCCAGCGGCGCCGCACAGCTGCCGTGAGCGCCCAGCGGCGCCGCACAGCTGCCGTGAGCGCCCAGCGGCGCCGCACAGCTGCCGTGAGCGCCGCTCGGCCTGCGAGGAGGGAGGCAGCAGTCACAGCCTCTCACATCGGGCCGTGCGGCTCCGGTAAATCACCTCGACACTCACGTCTGAGCGTCAGACGAGGTGTCCGTCCCCGAAGCCGGTAAGTGGCCACCAGTGGGCGGCGTGGCCGGGGCCTCACGAGGGCTGGCAGCTCAGCCTCTTTCTGTGCGTCCTGTCCTTGTGTCCGTCCACATCTGTCCTTGGGCCGTCCACACACCTGCCAGCTCCCTGGACCCACTCCCCTGCGGTGCTGTCTCCAGGAGCCCAAGCTGTGTGTCCGTGGGAACGAGGCTGTGTCCCAGCTCGGCTCCGGGAAGCTCCCGTCTGCACTGCTTCGGGAAGAACCGGTGTCCCGTTAGGCCAAGGGCAGAAATGCGTCCACAGACATGCTGGGCACCGGGCCCTGTGAAACCCCGCCGGACTGAGCACGGTCAAGCCCAGGATCCAGGTGACTTTTCTGACGACCCGCTCTGTCCGGGCCCCTCTGTCTGGTGTGGCCTCCTTCTCTTCCTCCCTGGAGGCCCCCTGTCCGTCCTTCAAGAATCAGATCACACGTCACCTCTTCTTCTCTGGACCCCATACAGAGCCCAGATCGGCTGTGGGAATGAGCAGAGGAACTTGGGTCTGAAAGGCCCTGCGTGTTCACTCAGCGTCAGCTGCCCCTCCTTCAGAGAAGCTCCCTGGAGGGTTAGTACGGAGCGTGGCTTCTGGCTAGAGGCTCATCCTGCCCTCACCACGCCTCCCCCCACCATCCCGCAGCCCCGTTCTCTCCCGACGGCCCAGGCCCGCTTGTCACTGGAAACCACAGCCCACGCCCCGTCCCCAAATGACACGACGTGCACTCGATTCCATGGCTGCGGCGCAAATCACCCCAAAACTTCAGGATGCAAAATACCCAGTATGTGTCCAGGCGACCTGTGGGTGAACTGCGTCACGGGGCAGGAAGGGGGCTTGCCTCTGCTCCGCCTGGCTTGCAAATGCTGTGCCCTTGTGGTTGGCATCCATCCGCCAGGGGTGGGCTGGAGGGGCACCAACTTCTCTCAAATGTAGGGAATTTGTGTGCTGCTTGAAAGCAGGCTGAGATCAGCAAACGCCACAAATCAGGACGCAGGCGAGCCCAGCATGGGCGGGGAGCATCCTTCTGTGGCGGCAGCCCTGGCTCTGTAGCTGTGGCCAGCGGTTCGCTTTCCCGGGTGTGGTTTGGGTGCTAATAACCCCGGCACGGGCTGCTGTGCGGGGGCGGATTTCACGCCGTGTGACACAGGCCGGCAGGTTTGGCCGTGCCCACCGGCGGTGTCCCCGTCACCCCAGAAGCACCACACTCTGGTCTGTCTGGTGGGAAACCAGAAACCTTCCCCAAACACCAGCCCCACTGTTCAAATAAAAACCTAAGCGGGGAAACCTATTTTCTTAGAGGGCGGAGAACGCTCCTCGGGAATTTTCCGCAGACCTAAGGAAGTGGGTTCCTTCCAGGCTCTGGAACTCATCTTGGAGCCGGGAAGGGACGCTTCGAGCCCAGCTTGCCTGGTGGAATGCAGACCGGCTCCATGGGCGCCACAGGGCAGGAAGGTGAGGCCAGGATGGGGGACACAGCCTCTCCGAGGGACCCGCCGTCCAGAGGCCTCTCCCCTGGCCTGGCCCGGCGATGGGCGGGTCAGGGCCCAGCCCCATGTGGTCAGAGGCGGGCGAGACAGGATGTTCTAAATTCCAGCGGAGAGAAGGCAAGCGGGTCCTCTGGACGTGAGCAGGCGGCTCTGGGGGGCACAGCCCTCACGTGCCACTGTGTCCCCTGGTCACTTCCCAACCCGGGCCTCAATGGACCACCCCTCCTCCCAGGCAACTTGCAGGCAGTCATCCCGTGTCACGCCTGTAACACGGCGGGACCCCTGCCCTCCAGCCAGAAGGGCCTTCCCTCCCCCATCCAGCAGGGGCCAGGCCCACGTCCACAGTCCAGCCTCCTCTGCCCGGCAGCCGGCGGCGTCCCTGGAACTGGACGGCCGCCTCCAGCTTGTGTCTGCTGAGGTACAAACCTAAATCAATGTGCATTTGGGTCGCTAATCACTAGGGGAAAGTGTCACTATTTATGAAAAATAATTTCCTTCAAAAACATTAATTGCTAGTACCGACCACAGAAAGCCAGAGAAAGTGCAGGAGGCTAAGGCAGCGGTGATTTGCAGCCAGAAAAAGAAGGTTTTGGAAAAATATGAAGGTGGAATGTTGAGTTTGACAGAGAGAAGGAAAAGCAATTTTGTGAAAATGTTTCATCATGAGCTCCAGCCGGAATTTGTTTTTGAAGATTTATAAATGACTTTACTCTCATGTTACAGAACCATCTGGGGGCTGAGAGGGTGACTTAAATTTGTGGTTGTGTGTTACTGAATTTTATGGGAAAATTACACGGTCTGGTGGAATCTGAGTCTCAGAAGATCTCCTCCAGTGACGGGGATCCTGGCGTCCTCGGATCACCCCCCAGGCCCCAGGCTCGCGGCCGGCTTGCCCCTGATGGGCGGCCGGGCCCCTGGGGGGATCCCAGGTTGCATCACGCTCTGAGTCCTGCCCGAGGTCTGCTTGGTGAGGCCCCTCCAGCAGACCAGGGACCTCAGGAGCTGCTTCCGTCCAGCTGTCACTGCACAGGCCTCGGTACAGACAGACGGACCTGATTCACCAGCGTCCGTGGGAACCAGGAAGCGTGAAGCCCGTGGGCTGGCCAGGTGTGCAGAGTGGCCCCAGCATGAACAGCTTTGGGGACGTCACACAACGATTAAAGGAGACAATTAAGTGACGCCAACAAACTTTATCCAACGCGGCACTAAGCGGCCAGTTTCCTTTGGGAGAACTGACAGTGGGGGGAAGGGAGGGCAGGAAGCTTTTGCAGGACGAAGAGTAAAGAGCAGGAAGAGGAACAGAAACTCTCCGCGTGTCTAGGGCCACCATCTGCCTTATTTGGGGTGAGACGGCCCAGAGCTGGCCTGGCGGTTGGGGTCTGGCTGGCCAGGGACGCTGGGCTTCTGGGCAGCGGAGCCTTTACAGGAACACGGACGTCACCAAAGGGTCCCACGGGGACGGCTCCATCAGGGGCCTAGGAGGTTATTTCAAGACAGAGAGCTTGCCATTTCATCCCAAAAGGTCCGCAAACCTCCAGCAGGTTCTGAGAAGGAAAGCAGGGGGATCTGAGGCTTTAAAGGAGCCTTCTGTGCGCCGCGAGGAGGCCTGAACTGCGGGCGGGCAGAAGGCGCGCGGCTGGGTATCTGGGGATACCCGGGGGGCACGGTGGGATGGCTGCTCACTCACTTACCCGCCTGTTATCCAAGGGCAAGTTCAAAGCAGGTTTCCCTGAGCACCGATCTGATCGCTGAGCCTTGAGACCTTGTGTGGGGTGCAGACGCTGCCCCCTCCAACCGCCTGGGTCATTCCTAGGTTCAATGTGGGACGGCAGTAATGGTGATGATAATAAATTTGAAAAGATACATGCGCCCCAATGTTCACTGCAGCACTATTCACAATTGCCAGGACATGGAAGCACCCTAAGTGTCCACCTATGGATGGATAAAGAAGATGTGGTGCATATATACAACAGAATACTACTCAGCCACAAAAAAGAAGGAAATAATGCCTTTTGTAGCAACATGGATGGACCTAGAGATTACCATACTAAGTGAAGTCAGACAGAGAAAGACAAATATCATATGATATCACTTACATGAGGAATCTAAAAAATAGTACAAATGAACTTATTTATAAAGTAGAAACAGACTTACAGACATAGAAAACCAATTTATGGGACTTCCCTGGTGGCACAGTGGTTAAGGATCTGCTGCCAATGCAAGGGACATGGGTTCGAGCCCTGGTCCCGGAAGATCCCACGTGCCGTGGAGCAAGTAAGCCCATGCACCACAACTACTGAGCCCACGTGCCACAACTACTGAAACCCACGTGCCTAGAGCCCGTGCTCTGCAACAAGAGAAGCCACTGCAATGAGAAGCCCGTGCACCGCAACAAAGAGTAGCCCCCGCTCGCCACAACTAGAGAAAGCCCGTGCTCAGCAAAGAAGACCCAATGCAGCCAAAAATAAATAAATAATTAATTAAAGGAAAAAAAAAAAAGAAATCAAATTTATGGTTACCAAAGGGGATAGTGAGGGAGGGGTGGGGGAGATAAATTAGGAGTTTGGGATTAACAGATATAAAATAGATAAACAGTAAGGACCTACTGCATAGCACAGGGAAATGTATTCAATATCTTGTAATAATCTATAGTGGAAAGGAATAAAAAAACGAATATATATCTCCATATATATATATACATATATATGAATAACCAAATCACTTTGCTGTACACCTGAAAGTAACACAATATTGTAAGTCGACTCTACTTCAATAAAAAATTAATTAATTAGTAGTAACGACAACACACTGGGGTATCCTACGGCGACTCGAACTGCAGGTGGATCCAGGACACTGGTGGGCTTGTAATTGTTTCTCATTTCTTCGTTCTACAAAAGCCTCAGATGCTGAATACAAACTCATTCAAATCTCTCTACAGTCGACTCTGCGCTGTAAAAATCCTTCTTGAGAAAATAGAGTTGTCTAAACCTGCCATGTGAAATATTTTTTGCTGGCAGCATTTAAATGCACTTTCCTCCAACCCCCAAACTGGGAAAACAATTTTTGTTTGGAAACGCTTGGGATGCCACCGTTGGGGAGAGCAGTCTTTCTCAGGGTTTGCGGTCTCACCGCAGGAGTGCTTCCATATGTGCGCTGAGCTTCCACCGTTTCGTCTTTTCCAGCCAAAATGTTTGCATTTCCTGCTCCGACACAGAGTATGACGAGCGGGGAGGTGGCCGGTCCACCCCAGGGAGCTTGGGAAGCCGTCACACCTGCGGCTCTGTGGACGCCTGCTGGACAGGCCGGGAGGAGAGTGGAAGGATGCTGGGTCGCGTCCAGGGAGCTCAGCTGCTGCATTTAGCAAAGACCTCCTGGACCCGCTTCCTCGGAGGCGTTCCTGTTCCCTTCTCCCCCTCAGACGTTAGGGAGCTCGTGGTCCCCCCAAAGGTGAAACGTTCTTCTGCGGAAGCCCCTTTGACAGCTCCCACCAGGCAGTGAGTCAGGGGTCTGTGATCAGAGCTGCCAGGACGCCGACACCGAGGCTCCAACAGATGAAGCACGAGGTTGGAGAACCGCACGCACGCGCTCGGCTCCCGAGGGTCACAGGAGACAGGACGCGCCCCGGAGGAGAAGCACCGCCTCCGCCCACGTGACCGCCCCGCCCCCCTTCCCGGGCTCCTCCTTAACCGCAGACTCCAGGCCTGCAAACATCCTATTCGCTGAGAGGCATTCGTGACCCCAAATGGACGCTCACAGTATCTCGAGGGCACCGATGGGCACCACAGAGCAGCGCCCGTTCCCAGCTGGGGTGCAAGCCCAGCCTCTGCTCCAGCTCGTCCCGTGCACAAGGGTCTCCGTCACGGCCCAGCTGGCGCTGCGTTGTCCTTTTGTGCTTTGGGTGGTGATTTCTCTATTGAAAGTGGCCCCAGGCAGAGTGTGGCAGAGCTGCCTGGGGCCTGGGGGCCGGGAGGCTGTGGGATCCCTCAGGGAGAAAGCACACGTGTCAGCTGAGCATCCTTCAGGTACCAGCGCCGCCGCTGGTGCAGGGTTCACGGTTAAGGAACCAACCATCTGTAAGAAATACGGTGTCATGACACAGAAACGCACAGAAAACAGGTTGGGCGCTCATCTGTTGATGAAAGGCGACCGCAGGCTGGCCCCAAGTCAGTTGGAGCGGGAGCGCCAACTACTGTTTCATCACCTGGAGGACCGTGGTTGTGCTTCTCCAGCACTTGGCCTGAACTCAGAAGCACGTCAGCCCTGACGCCGGCCTGGGGACTCCAGCCGGCGCCCAGCAGCTCCGAGGGTCTGTGCGTTTGTCTTCACAGACCGCTGCCCTGCAGGCGGTCCCCCTGGGGGTGTCCAGAGCGTGCCGCTTATGCTGTTCTGATGGTCGTTCACAGTCGCATCTGCAGGGCCAAAGAGGACGAGGAAACTGTGGCTCCGGCAATTCTGGCTCAAGGAATCGCACCCCTGGGAGAAAAGTCAGCCTTGCACCCACCGTGGTGCACGCCCAGCCCCGCTGACCTCCCGACTGGACCGGACCACTTTGCACGTTGTTCCCTGAATGCGCCAGCTTTATGGAGGGCAGGAAGCACCTCGTGTGCCACTCGATGTCCGTGTTTTGGAGGCTCCCAGGGTGACCCAAACACCCTCTGCGTTGGCAAGAAGAAGAGATAAAACAAAACAACATAATGCATCTGCGGAGGCCCCTGCCAGTGCCACCAGTCCCCCCCACCCCCGGAGACCCTGAGGCTCTGCCCCTCCCCAGCACCATCCACCCTCTGAGACCAGGAAAGTGACACTGATACTTAAAGACAGAGTCGACTCGCAAGATCAGTGCTGTGCTCAGCCCGACAAGACTCAAGGCGGCAAGGGGTCAAGCCCTGGATGAAGGTTCACCCAGCAGGTTGATTCATGCCTGCTCTCTTACCTCCACTCCCCTGTCCTGAGCTGGGTGCTCAGACAGGGATTAAAGGAAGAAGGCTAGGGCATTCTTGCACAGAAGTCTGATTAGTGAGTATAGGAGACCTTATTTTCCTATCCTGACTGTGAAATTAGCCAGGCTCCCAGACTGAGCCTTGTTGTTACAAAAATCCTTGCTGTTAACACAAAGACAACCATGCCGTGGTCCAGATTTACCAGTTCAGCGCTAGAAATAATGAATTGTTATTTGTGAACTTTTGACACTTAGAACCATGAAATTGCTCAACCAGAAAATTTGGTGCAATTACACATTGCAAAAATGATATCTCTAAAAGGGTATAAAGAAGACAGAAAAACAATCCCAAGTTTACTGTAATTATTAGATTCAGAAATTCTCAAACAACAAACTGTTTCTGAGCACCAACTCTATTTATGCAAAAGAGAACAGGGACTGACCACATACAAACCAACAACCAGGAGAGACCTGCCAGGCTGTGGACAAGCAGGGCACCCAGTGCCATGGAGAGCTGGAAAGAAACACACTGTCCTTATTTGCAAAAAAAGAAGATTATATCTATAGAAAAATCTAAAAGTATATTTTTAAAAAGCTATTAGGATTAATAACTGAATTTATCAAGATTGTTGGATACAAGGTCAAAATCCAAAATTCACTTGCTTTTCTATGTACAAACAACATGTAACTAGAAAGTGATTAAAAAAAATAGCCTTTACAACAGCATAAAACAGCAATAACAAGAAGTACACCTAAGAAAAATGTGCAAAACCTTTGGGAAAGATTATAAAACTTTGCCAAAGCCTATTAAAGAAGCCATAAAAAATGTAGGAATAGTTCATGCTTACACATCATGGGAGGATTAAGTGTTTTAAAAAGTCAACTGAACTCAAATTGAATTCTTGATTCAACACTTTTTCTTTGGTGGAAATCGACAAGCCTATGCTAACTTTCCGTTCATATAGAGACAAAAGGCTGCAGAACAGGGAGTAACACTTGTCTTGCTGCAGACTCACACGAACGCCGTCACCTGACCTACGTGGACGGACGCAAGAACAAAGGCTCCAACACCAAGAAACCTGCAACAGCCAGCCACACCCCTCCCTCTCCTGGCCTTTTAAAACGCTTTGTTGAAACCCTGTCAGGGGTTCGGCGCTCGGGGACCCTAGCCCCCCGTCTCCCTTGCTCGGCCCTGCAATGAACCTTTCTCTGCTCCGAACTCCGACATTTCGGTTTATTTGGCCTCACTGTGCGTCAGGCACGTGAACCTGTGCTCAGTAACGAAATCATTTCCAAATCACTTCCTAGAACTGAATATGAAAGGGAAAATTACCAAGTTATTAAGTTTCTAGAAGATTACATAAGAGAATATCTTAACTTTCCTTAAGATTTCTTCATGAGAACCCAAAAAGCCCATAAAGGAAAAGACTGATGAGTAGGACTTGATTAAAATGAAGAATAAAAGTAAGTACGACGTATATTAATATACAGTAAGTACACGTAGTAAATATATTAAGAATATATTGAGAGCAGGAAAGGCAGGAGGTAAGAGAAGAGGAGGTTTCTGTGCAGCCCTGGGGTCGCTGGCTGCTTCCTTGGTTCCCCCGTGGCCCCGGGGAGGACCTGCAGCCTCAGCGGCGGGTCCTGGCTGAGCTGACAGGGCAGCTGTGTTAACCTGAAGTGGTGTCAGATCCCACGTCTCCACCACGGCTGCATCTCCAGGAGCGCGGCACACGTGAACGCCCGCGTTCCCGCACCCATCTCCCTTCTCCCCTCCCTCCCTTCGCTTTGTGAAAAAAGCTTCCCACCAATTCCCTTGTGACTGAACTCCCGGCTGGGATTAGGATTCCTGCCCAGTTTCAGAGAGAAGAGCCCTCAGCTACATCCTCCTCCATAATCCTCTAACTCAACAAGATCTCAGCACAAGCCCGCTTCATTAGAGCGGGAACCCGTCACTCACTCCTGCGCCCCGTGAGAGGAGCAGTAATGCAGGGACCCTCGGCCGCTCCGCCCCACAGCATCTGGTCTATACTTGCAGCTTGGTTTCTTTTTTTTTTTTTTTTTTGCGGTACGCGGGTCTCTCACTGTTGTGGCCTCTCCCGTTGCGGAGCACAGGCTCCGGACGCGCAGGTGCAGCGGCCATGGCTCACGGGCCCAGCCGCTCCGCGGCATGTGGGATCCTCCCGGACCGGGGCACGAACCCGCGTCCCCTGCATCGGCAGGCGGGCTCTCAACCACTGCGCCACCAGGGAAGCCCGGCAGCTTGAGTTTTACAATTTTTCTCCCGTGTACACAACGCTGGCGATCCGGCAGCCGTCCTAACAAAATCGTCCTTGTTTCTTCTGGCCTCTCTCCTAAGAGACCATGACTGGAGGGTGGAAAGTTCGTACCCGGGAGGACATTCCTGATAGAACCCCAAGAAAACACAGGAAACATGATTTCACCATGTATTTCTTTGTGATGAAATTGTCCTCCCAGGTCTGGCAGTTGGAATACAGCCGCGAAGATTTGTGTCATCTTTAGGGAGAACTCAGCTCTTCCCCACTTTACCAGAAACCAGAGCTCAATCCCCATTCAGTCCCACCAGACGGGGTGTAGGGAGCAAAACCTGCCACCCCAAATGTCGTTGGCCTGTGGATTATTCTCAGCTGAAAACAGTCAAGGCACAAAAGAAGAAGAAGAAGAAACTTTGAGGTTCCCCCTTCACTGCCTGAAGAATTTAGACAGAGCGCCTGTGACAGGGACAGAGCATCGCCAGACATGCCTGCAGGGGTGGTGGAGAAACCCTCAGAGACCAGAGTCACCCTGTGTCCTGCTGTCTGCCTGGCCCGGCGAATGTGTGCTTGTGCATCTCCCTGTGAATTACCTTCCTCCCCTTTCGAGTCCCAAACCCCCAACACCCTCTTTTGTCTTTGGTTGAAGATGGTGTGTTAAGGGAGGGTTTGGGCCATTTTGGTGAGCGACTCAGTTTTCCTGGGGGTCTCCCATGCATACGTGTTATTAAAACTTGGATTTTCTCCTGTTAATCTGTCTCATGTCAGTTTAATTCTTAGACCAGCCAGAAGAACCTAGGAAGGCAGAGGGACACGTCTTCCTCCCTGGCAGGTGCTAAGGCAGGAAGTGCCCTGGAGCAGAGCGCCATGCCCCCTCTCCCTGGGGCCCTGCGGTCACCCTGTTATCTGGGTCGGGCACATGTTGGCTGGAATGGAAGTGGACAGAGCCTGGCTGGCCACCATGCAAGTGTCATCAGCCCAGGTTCTCTTCCGCCGGAGCCTCTGCCTGTCTGGCCCTGCGTGTCCTCTGTGCAGGGGGCCGGGCGAGAAGCGCGGGGCCAGCCGCTCTCATAACCCTCCGGCGCCACCTCCTGGTACGCGGCGTCCACACTGCCTGCCGCTCGTGCCGGAGACCAGGTCTGGCTACTCAGCACCTGTTTTGGGCCCTGTACCCATGAGTCACCAGTATCATGCAAACAGAGGCCAAATGACCTTTTGGGGGATGCTTGTCCCATGGCATACCCCAAATTCTTCTGTACTGCAGTTCACGGGAAAGCTCCGCCCCCTGGGCCTGGGGTCAAGGACATCCCCGGGCGCTTGGTGAACCACAGTAATGGTGACTGTATGACTGCGCCTGGCCAGCCTTTCAGACAAGAGGGGCTGTCACCTCTGGATACGGCAGGGGACATCCCACAAGTTCCGAGCGAACGTGGGGCTGAGCCTCGCGCGAGGCTTTCCTCCTTGTGCCTGTGGCTCCTCACGTGGGCTCAGAGCACTTCTTAGGCTGTAAGCCCCTCCCCCCACCAGCTTCGGAGCCTGGGGACAGACCATCCCTTCTGGTCCCAGGCCGGTGGGCACAATGACAAGTGTGAGTCCCGAGGCTCCAGAGGGGAGGGGCCCAGCCAACCCCGCTTCGAACACTTCGAGATCATTTCTACCTTTGCCCGAACTGGGACAGACGCTCCGCTAGGGGCACAGGTCGCTGGCTTCCCCGTCGGCTCACGGGACACGCCCTCTCCCCCCAGCGCCCCTGACCACACCCACTTCACCTGCCCCATTGTCCTTTACTCACTCTTCTGCCTCATGCAGCTGGGCTGGGCGCCCCAGCTGCTCTGGCCACCCTGTCCCCCTGGAAACCTACCCAGCAGAGAGCAAAACAACCGGCTTTTGTGAAAGAGGAGCTTGGCCGGGAGGGGCGGCTCCGCCTGGACCCTGAGATGCTCCGGGGACTCTCGCCCTCAGGGGCCGACTTATTCGGAGGCGCCGGCGCTTTCTCTCCGCAGCTCGTGTCAGAGTCGGGGAGGCACGGCTGCCCGCGGGCAGGTCAACTAACTGGGAGCTGGTGCCTCTGTGCGCATAGCGAAGCCACTGTCCCCGCACACACGGATTTTCTCACGGGGACCCATTTTACACGGATGGCAGGACGCCCGCGTCCCCAAACAGCCCTCGGTGTCTTCCCAAGACCACAGTGGGTCCCGGCCCTGCGCTCTGGGCCAACGCTCTTCTCCGCGGCCCCAGAGAAGGTCCTGGAGAGCAGACGTCGTCCACCTGTGCCCTCGGTGCCTGGACTCCACTGAAACACCGGGTCCCGCTCAGGTGGCCCAGGATACCTCAGGGTCCCTGGTCACAGGTGGGAGCCGAGACCAGAGAAGCCCATCCCCCCTGGCCCTGCCCAGCGTCTCCTACACCATGGGGTGCGCGGGTTTTGGTGCTGCCTTTGGTCCAGTGAGGGGTCCCTTTCCCAGGCCAGGCACAGAAGACGGCCTGCTTCCCCAGCACGTCCAAGTGCAGCCATGTGGGTGGATATGGGCTGACCAGGCAGAAGGGGCTGTGACCACAGATGTGCTCAGACCAGCCGGCGACCCGGGGCCCAGGGGAGAGCAGAGGCCCAGAGTCCTGGGGAGGCCGTCCAGCTCCTGCCTCTCCCCAGGCGGGGCCCCTGCAGGAGGTGGCCGTGCTTCTAGGGCCAGGCCGGTCAATGTGAGAGCAGAACTGATGGAAGAGACGCCACCTCTGTCCCGTGGGCACAGCCAACGGAGTCTCTGCCTCAGGTGACCCCCTTCCCACACCCGCGGCCCAGAGCAGCTTGGGGGTGCCGGCCACGCAGCTCACGGCCCCGGGGAGGAAGGGCTCAGGGCTTCACAACCACCGAAAGTTTTACAGGGAGATTCACCCCAATTCCTGTGCCGAGCCGACGGCACTGTGTGCCGAGAATTCTGAGGCCGGCTCCGGGGGCGATGAGAAGCCTACCTTTCACCCTCACAAAGGCTTATTGAGAATTGGCCGCGTCCCAGGTGCCGTGTAAGCACTAGAGATTCCGGGTGAACAATTTCAACTCTCTCATTAGAGGATAACTATCAGACAAAAATATAGACAAAAACTATTTGTGGCAACTTTTCCTTTTTTCTTGCTGATAGAGCGTCTAATTCCATAGGTAGCCACGTGCCCATCTGAAAACTGACACTTCTCAGCCCATGCTGCAGGCGGGAGCGGCCGTGAGCCACAGTGCTGGCCAGAGGTGGAAGTCGAGTCCTTGGGGGGGGTTTCCGTGGAATGTCTTCAAGCAGGTCTAATCCAACCAGCAGCCTCCCATTTGCCCTTGGCCCTTGCTTCTTCCTGCTGCTCGGAACACGTGACAATGGCAGCAGCCCCAGTAGCCACTCTGAGCGCATGAGGACAAGGGCCCCACAACGCGATGGCCAAGCAGAAAGGTGGGCCCTACACTGCCCACCGCCAGATGTCCTGATTTATGAGAGAAAAGCAAATTCCTGTCTCTTTGAAGTGCTCTTATGTAGGTTTTCTGCTGTCATGATCCACTGTCACTGGGAACTCAGCAGGTGGACTCCATCACCAAGGCAACACAAGAAAACAAATGAATCGGGGAGACGTTCAGGTCGACCTAAGTGCCCTGAAGAACACTGACAAGGAGACGAGGCCCAGTGGCAGGAGGAAGATGCTCTGGATCCAGAGGTCGGGGAAGGTCAAGCTGGGCTGCTCGGGACGCACAGGACCCGCCACACAGGCTGGCTTTCCAGGCAGAGGCCGCGGCACACCCGACATTTGAGTCGCAGAAGGCAGCCCGTCCAGCTGGAGGAGGCGGGGCGGGAGGCAGTGTGGACGGACGGCACTGAGGGGCCGGGGTGTGGCGCGTGGCGTTGGGAAGGGCAGGGGGTGAGCGAGAGCCCTGCAAGGCCGGGCTTCCAGATCCCAGGGCAGAGCTCAGAGTGGAGCGCTCCCCGGAGGTCGCTGGACAGAGTTTGGGGCAGATCGGGGGATCTTCTGCCCAGGACGCTGGGGGCTGCTCTGGGCTGGGCAGGGTGGCCAGCAGCACCCTGCCCCCTCCCAGATGCCCCTGTCGTCCCCAGGCATCGCCTGTGTTCCAAGGTTCAGAACCAGTGCTCTACTGTCCCGTACGGAGGGGACAGGGTGCAGGAGGGCAGAGTGGAAGGGGGAGACAGGAAAGGAGGGCATGAGGGTCCCCAGGATGCAGTGGGGACAGGCCACATGCCTGGAAAACCTCTGGCAGACATGCTGGTGGTTGAATGGCCCCCGCCGGGCACAAGAAGGACTCTGCTGGCCTGACTTGTGTATGTACCGGGACAATCGAATGTCCTGGACACACAGGACCCCAGCTCCACCCCATGGAGGGGCCAGGACCACGGGGAGGGCTTTCTGTGAGAGCTGCCAGACAGGACTCAGAGGACAGAGGACGGCACGGCTGGGGAGTGACCTCCGCCGGTGATATCGGTCTTTAATCTGCTGCTGCGGGTGCCGGACAAGGGCCCCAAGAGTGCAGAGCGTCACTTGTGGACTCAGGCCTGGGAAGAGGCTGCGGACAGTGGTACTATCGCTGGGAAGGGGAAGCTGGGGGCACAGCGGGAGGATCCGATGCTTCCCGGGGACTGCTCTCAGATGTCCTGGTGGAGACCAGGCAGGCAGGCGACCTGAAGCCTGGGGATGGCTCTGAGCTCCAGAAACACTTGCAGGAGACTCGGGGGAGGTCAGATGTGTCTCCAGGAACTCTCACCTTCAAACAAGGAAACCTGTCTTGGCCGACACCGTGAGGGACCAAGGCTCTGTCCAGCTTGTTGGTTTTTCTGCTGCAGGTACTTTAGGACGTAGGGACACCGCACACGGGGGGAGAATCCAGCAAACGCTACCCCTGGCCCGACGGCCACTCTGTCCGAAGCAGAGTCTCTCGTGGCTCCCTGGCCTGACAGCAGAAATTCCTGCTGGATGAAGGCCTCAGGCTGGGAGAGAGTATGGACCAGAACCTTGGGGGGTGAGATGACAAAGCACCTGGAAAGGACCCGGCCCAGACAGCGCACACCAGCGACTCTGGGATTGATCTTAAGCACCAATTGTTCCAGCTTTTGCCAAACACAAGGAACCCTTCCAAGAGCCCTAGTGCACAGCCTCCCAACAGAAACAGCACTGCAGGTCCAGCCAACCCTGGCTGGAAGATTCTAGAAGACCTGGGTGGGACCAAAGCCATCCACTCCCAGTTTACGGACAATTCATATTGCTAATGTTTTCCTGAGCATAAGTAATTACAATAATTCCAGGAAACCAGAATTCCATGAAGGCACTTAGGGCAAATCTGGAGGAAACACCTTTAGTTTTGTAAGATTCACTGACAGTTGCCCTAAAAGATGGAAAAATACAAAAGGTGGAGGGAAGATAATAAACGGATAAAGTCTGAGTAGTTGTTACTTGTCCTGATAACAGACAACTGTTCACATGGTTACTTTCCTGTAAAGGACCTGTGCTCCCTTGTGGTTAAAGGTGCGACTGGCCCACGAGGGACCCTGACACAACCGTGATGGGGGACTTGCAGTCCTGGCTCCTCTGAGTGTGACCGGCATGCCCACCACCTTCCTGAAGACCCCGTCTTGCTGCGAGGGGGGCTCACCCTCCAGGAGGTGGTTTGGGCTTGAGCGGCCATGTCCTCACAGCCCCAGAGGTGGGCACTGCCCCAGACACCCGATCACCACTCTTTACCGGGCTGTGAATGGGGGTCCTTGTCTTTCTGGGGGTGAAGCAGCTGATGTGACCCTGGATGCCACTAAGATCCAGGTCTTCCACTGAAAGGTTACAGCAGCCTTGAGAGGGAAGTGGAGATAGGAGCTCACACGGGGGTCCTGCTTCCTTGGGGCTCAGGTACACCCACGTTACCATGTGCCTCGCCAGCAAAGTTCACATTCTCTCTGGGGGTTGAGCTACGTTTTTGTCATTGGCAACAAGAGTTCTGACGGATCTAAGTTGTAATTCTGGGACTCGGCAATTCATCTTTCGAATTTCAGCCAGAGGGTGTCAGCTCAGCCTTTGAAAATGTCTCCTCGGTGACAGCAAAACTCGGTGTCTGTGTCCAGGGGTGGAAGGAGAGAAGAAACCCACACGTAATGCTGTCTTACTTTATGAGGAAGGTGTTCTTTCTCCTGTCTCACATGAAGAGAAAGGGAACCCAGATAGGTCAGGCAACTTGTCAAAAGCCAGGCAGGTGGCACGTAGGTGTCAGGGGAACTCAAAGCACTGGTTTCCACCCCAGCACGCCGACTCGTAAGGTGACCAAGAAGGAAAGCAAAGAGATCTCTTCGAGCCCAGAGATGAAAGCGTGGCCCTTACACCACCCTAACTGCAGCTACAGCAGGAAGACGTCCCCAAGAGCCATTCTACGACCCCACGAGGCTGCAGCCATGCCAGCAGGCGGGTGAGTCATATGCGGGAGAAGGATCCAGAAGCCGACAGCACCTGGGCTCGCACGGGCCCCTCGGGGCCCTGGGGCCTCGTCCAGGGCCGGGAGGGGTGAGGGAGCGGGTCGCAGAGTCAGACGAGACCGAGACGTGGCCAGCTCAGCATTCAGTTCTCCCCACTCGCTGACCAGGGTCCAGCTGCTTCCCCAGATTCCACAGCTGTGGCAAGTCTGCACACCTGTGCTGCTCTGGACATCAGCTTAGGGCCTGGACTCTAGGACAGTGAGACCTGTGCCTGGTTGTCCACTGGGTAGATCGGAATTTAGAGTGGACTAATTAATTTATAGGGTATAGAACAGAAAATTGGGTTTATATGGCTTTTCCTAGGCCTGAGAACGGTATGTTTAAGAGGAAATAGATAACGGGGGAGCTGTTTTGACTCATTTTTATGAAAACCAGAGAAACCCCTGCATGACTTTCCTGGCGTTTCTCTCTTCTCCAGGGTTATGTCTCCACCGCCGAGAGAAAGCAGGGGAGGAAGCCCATTCTCTTGTATGTACGTACCAAGTAAGAATTCATGGAGATAAAGGTAAGAGGGGGTCACTAAGGAGTCTGTAACATGGCCAGGACGTAAGAGCTGAGCGCAGGAACGATAACGGGTGAGTCCGCAGAGCAGCTCAGGCCGGGCGCCCTGCTCCCACTGGTACTTTCTCGGAGGTCGGCCACCAGGGGCTCAGGTGGTCAGCAGTGGGCAGCGGGTGCATGGGAATAGTTCACGTAAGGAGGATAAGGACAAGGGCAGACACAAAAGCAGGAAAGGGGCACGGGGCAGGGCGGCGGGCTTCAGTCACACGGGAAGGAGGCTGGGGGCTGAGGCTGTGTCCAGGTGTATCCCGGCCTCTGCAAGACCTGGGGTGTCAGCCGTTGGCCTCTCGTTTCACAATATTCTGAGTCCAGTGAGGGAGTTTCTCATGCAAACTCTGTTGCCTTTAAATTCACGCAGAGCCTATGAAGTATTTCAGCACCCTCTTCCTTCTTCCTGTCGGCATGAAAACACAAGTCACTGCTTATTGTTATTTTGAGAACTAAATGTGGAACCTGGGGGATCGGAGACGTCTCCAGGAGCACAGCTGTGCCCAAGTGGCCAGAAAGAGAACCGCACTCCTACGGCACTTGTGTTAGAGCCTGGTTCTGCACTAGGCACTTGATATGAACCCCCCAGCTGTCTGCACAGCAGGAACAGGTGGTGTGAATTAAACCACACACACACACGCGCACACACGCACACGCACACAGCACATGCACACACACGCGCACGCACACACACACGCACACACACGCACACACGCACGCACACGCACACACATGCTCACGCACACACACGCATGCACAGACGCGCACACACACGCACGCACGCACGCACACACGCGCGCGCGCGCGCACACACACGTGCGGCCCCGAGCGCAGCGTCTCCGTAAGCGAATGAAAGCGTGGTTAGGCTTGTAGTTCAGCACAAACAGGAAATCATACTTCAAGCATTCAGATTCCCAAAGTTACAGAATGTCGTCCCCCCATGTGAGGAACATTCAATGAATTAGGCATTTCTAGCAGGACCTTGGGTGAAGTATAGCATGACTCAAAGTGTTAATTCAACGTAGGTGTTCATTTTCTCTAAGTTTGGTGAAATGAGAAAAGTACTGGCCTCAGTCAGAAGAAGTGGGTTTGAGCCTTGGGTCCACGATTCCCGACTTCTGTGGGGCCACGGGCAGCAGAGGCGAGACCCAGCCCGGCTGAGATGTTCTGCAAACACACGGCCAAGGCAGCACCGGCATCCCGTCCCCTCTCACTTTACTCACGCTGAATCACAATTACAAGAAATGGTGACCGTGGCTATTCTCTGAGTTAATTTCTGGTGCCGTAATTTTTAAAGAACACAAACACCAATGTTTTCCAGGGACTTCCTGTGAGAACAGCTGCAAATTAAGTCATCCAGCAGAGGCTCTGTTTGTGTACCCTGATTTGTTTTGCTCAAAGATAAAACAACAGGAGAATTCGTCTGGGTGCCAGGAAGGATGAAGCTAATGGGAAAAGCATGTAACAATGACGTCATGCAGCTCCGAAGTTTAGGGCTTTCAATCGAGGGTTAATAACCATTACAGAGAGATTCGATTTTGATAAAACACATCAAAAATAACATTTTCCATGATACTTAAGATTATGCTCAATGTTGGAAAAGGAAAGAAGGTTATAATGAAAATCAGAAGATTCCTACCCCTCTCCTTCCCCAAACCTCCTGCACAGCAAAGCCACACCGGACTCACCGTTCTACCCTTGAACAGTCCCTGCAAGCGAAAAAGGGACAGTCCCCTCCCTCCCCAGTAACACCAAAGTGTCCATAAAGAAGCTATTTCTGAAAAACGGGGCTTCCTGGCAGAACCAACTAGACCAGCATCAGGCTGATGTTCAGAGTTATAATGGGAAAAAAGCCTGACTTCGAGATCACTGTTAAGTTAGGGAAACGTTTGCGGCAGGAGGTAAGGCTGCCGTGGGAAAGACCACGGAGACGTTCTGGCGGGCTTCCTTCCTCTGGAGACCCCGTCTCTGGAGAAAGAAATCCAGACACTGAAAGAGCAAATGAGCCTGAGCTATTTTTCACAAATCCCACAAACATTGAAACAGGCACCACTAGAGCCTCTGGAACCTTCCAACTTCAAACATGCTGCTTCCCTGTCATCGCCTCCAGGTTTGGGTCTGAGAGTATCTGTTACCATTAGCATAAAAGGCGGCAAATCCACAACTAGAGGATTTCAAGCATGAAACCTTAACGCTCAATACCTGAGGAAGCAGGAACGTGGTCTGCTCAGGGCCTTTGCCAAAGTAGCCACTTAAAGAAAACAGGACGGCAGCCCAAAGGGCCGCACAGCGGGAAGGAGCCTTTTCAGAGGAGCCTACGGGACAGGACAGACACAGGCCTGGGATAAGCTGGCTGCAGGGGGCCCCAGGGCTGCCCTCCACTTGCGGGTGGCCCGGTGCAGGTGCCCCGCCTCTGGGCCCATTTCCTCTCTTCTGCAATTACAGGACAACCCATTTAGCTGTTCAGGCCGAGACTCCCAACCATCCCTAGTGGGCATTTGGGAAATGCAAGGCTCCGGTGGCTTCGGGGACAGAGGACTCCGCACCCCGATCGCTGACGTGCTCGTCCTGCTCCCCCATCTGTCTCCAAGGTTCTAGGGTCTCACGGCTACAGCTGCGGATGGTGATGCGGTGGTGAAACCAGAAGAAACATACTCAGGTGACTCCCTGAAACTGTCAGAAAAGACTTTAAAAAATGCTTTTGGGTCATTCTCTAAGCACAAGGAAGAATCTTTCTTTTTTTAAAAAAACATCTTTATTGGAGTATAATTGCTTTACAATGGTGTGTTAGTTTCTGCTTTATGACAAAGTGAATCAGCTGTACATACACATATAAGGAAGAACCTTTTGGCAAATCATTTGGCAAACAAAACACAACTATTTATGTCACTGAGCACATAATTTTGCCCACAGGAAACAGGTGTGAATATTTTAAGAAGGCACAAGGAATGTTTCCATACATTCTCCTCATTTTTCCTTTAGATAAGACTTTAGTTTTTTAAGGGCAGTTTTAGGCTTACAACAAAATTGAGAGGAAGGTACAGAGAGGTCCCATATATCTCCCTGCTCCCCAACTGTTGAAACTGCTTAATTTTTAAATATCTTTCTAATGACTTCAGATTTTTATTATGAAATAAAATACACAAAAAATTACCTAAAAGTAAACCGACAGCTTAATAAATTATTGTAAAGAAACTCATGAAAACCACCAAGATCAAGAAATTAGGTTTTACCATAATTATCTCAGAATCCCTCTCTTGATTGTTTTTATATCGATCTCTCTTATTTTCTTTTTTTCTGAAGTTTATTTTTTTATACACCACGTTCTTCTTAGTTATCTATTTTATACATAATAGCGTATACATGTCAATCCCAATCTGCCAGTTCATCCCACCCCCACTACCCTCCCCCGCCCCGCTGTCTACCCTTGGTGTCCGTGTTTGTTCTCTACATGCGTCTCTATTTCTGCCCTGCAAACTGGTTCATCTGTACCATTTTTCTCCTCTCCTCATTTTCTAAAGCAAGAGACAAACGCTTTTGCCAACTTTACATCGTCCACTTCGTTTCATTTGAAATGGCACAGGGTGCTCGGGGCTGTGTTGACCTGGGTCAACCTCTGACCAGGAAAGCGTCTCATTTAATTTGTCTTTTGTTGACCGAGGGGTGGAGAGCAGGTGAGCTGCAGGTGGGCCAGGCACCTTGGGCCCCAGCCTCTGGCAGAGGCGGCCTCCAGCCGAGTGCAATGGACTGTGGACCCTGGGTCCCCCGGGGAGGGGGTCGGGGCACCATGCCTGCTGAGAATCTGGCCGAAGGGGGTCTGCTCTCTCCCACCCCCCACCTCAGACTGACGGATGGTCCTTCCACGGGCCAGGGGGCCACCATCCATCCCAGGGCGGTCAGCACGCCAGGGTGGCCGGCACACAGCACAGGGGCTGGTCTTGGGGGAGGGAGAGGAAGCCCAGGCAGGCCCGTTTCCGGGTCCGCAGCCTGGCCTCCGCATCGTCCAGTCTTTCTATCAACCTGCGGCCCACACGCCCTTCTGCAGCCACTCTACCTGGGTACCTGCTTCCCGAGCTCCAGCTCACGGGGTCCTCGAGCACCCAACACTACGCGGAGAAGCTTATTCACGTCACACAAAAACGTACGTAGCACGACATCTGTCGCTCGAAGAAAAGACAGCTGCTCGGGTCGTTCCGCGCAATCCCTCACCTTCCCGTGACCAGGGCGAGCTCCCCAGGACAGCATCAGAGGATTCTGGCTCAGTATTGCCTGCAGTGAGGCAGGGTCGTGAAAGTTCAAGTGTCTCACCACAAAGTTTGAACTGATTTGGCAAATTCAAAAACTTCAGTACTGAATGTTTCCCTTTCAGTTTTCTTCTTGTGGTAACTCCATGAAGAGCCACGAATTTTCCAGCTCCTGCAAAGACACCCTCACATCCCTCCAGGTCCCTTCAGGACGGCATCCTCTCTCCTGCCTGGACCCAGGGCACCAGGGGCTGGAAAGCTGTCACACGGTCACATGTTTCTGGCCACAGAGCCAGAAACCTCGGGGGTGGGGCAGGGGCTGGAGGTTTCTCCTGGGAGCTCGCCCCCAACCTGCCCAAAATTCACAACACGGAGGTCAGCTCTGTCCACAGGACAGCCTCCCACCCACAGGGGAGGACAGCCTCCATTTAACTAATCCCCTTGTTTTTCTTCCTTTTCCACTTTTTTCTATGAATGGTGGTCCATGCAGAGACCCAGGGCTCCCCCGGGGACCTGCCTCTGGGATCGGCTCATGAAAAGAAGAACACCCATTGTCCGTTTGAAAATGTGGCCCATTTATTGGAACTGAAAGGCATCGTTACATAGTGCAAACGGCTCTTTGGTGACGGACTGATTACAATGAACAGAAGAAAGGCACTTGCTCCTGGCAAAGGGTTAGAAAAGTCAGGGAATATGTACACGCAGCTCCCCACGGGGCTGGAGGCGTGTCCAGGCCCCTCCCACCACCTCATCAAATGGCCGATTCTGCAGACGTTCCCACTGCAACCGCAACCGCAGAACTTCTCTGTGAATCACAGCCAGCCTCCCGTCGGGCTAGACAACGCCATGCCAGGCTGCCTGTCTAAACCCACCCTCTGCGTGAAACCAGATAAACCTCCCAGGCCCCTTCAGACACCAGAACACTCCGGAAGGCGGGATTTTATACCTGAGCAACTTACACAGCCATCAACTTTCAGACAAAGTTATCCGTTTTCTGCTTACAGAGACTGGTTCCAAGATTTGGTTATTTATTCAGTGTGAGTTATTAGTTCAGAAGAAGTCCCGTGCCTGTGAAACACTGGAGTTTTTACTGATCACTTAGTGATGTGTGAGGACAGACTTCAAGCCGACCGTGTGTAAGCTGCTGTCGAGTCCTCGGGCTGGAATGTTAGCAGGGCAGGCAGTGGGGTCTCCTGTGGCCGGGAAGGAGGCCTGTGCTGGGCCGAAACCAGGCTTTCAAACTGCCCACTACCTGCTGGATGCTGGCGGGAGCCCTGCCTCCCCTCCCCCACCCCGTGATGAGCTCCACACGGGCCACAGGCTTTGGCCCCTCGGACCGAGACGGCCGGGGTCCTCGAGGGTCTCCTGTGGGAAGGGCAGGTGGGCGCTGTATCCGCGCCCAGCACAGGACCCGGTTCGCTGTGGACACTCAGGTCTGCGGAACTGAGCAGGACGTCCAGGGACATGTTTCTCAGAACACAGACCACTTTGTATTTGGAACAAGACGGGAGGTTTTTGGCCAGTTAAAAAGACGGAGACCATGAGGTATGGAAGTTGCTTTTCACTGAATCCTACGAGAACTTTTGCAGAGTGGAAATGGTTTTTCTGATGTATCTAAAACTAAAGCATGGGCGAAATTTCATCAAACGTCACACGCTGTGAAAACAGAAATGAGGTATAGGGATTGGTCGTTTTTCTTCAATGCACTCACACAACCTGAAGTTAGAAAGGTCCCAACATTCGAACTCCTCCCGGTGGAAGAAGAATCTAGAGCACTGTGGCCCTCCCGTGGGCTCTGGTGGGACAGAGCACGCGCTGGCCACGGCTAACGCTGGCCGCGCAGGTCAGTAGGTACCGTGGCGTGGAGCGGAGGGTTTTCACATCTGGTCCCCACCAGCCAGCGTGCGTGCAAGTTACAGGTGAACGCAGACCTGTTCTAAACGCGGCTGAAAAACCTTCCAATCCCGGGCGAAGGAGTCGGGAGCCGCAGGACGGGCTGCTGCTCCAGGCGGTGCGGTCATCCGCCCTGTGGGTCCAGGTGATGCCCTGGGAGCTGCCGAGGGCCGGGGCTGGGGGGATGTGCTCACTGCCCAGACCAGTCACCCAACACGCTCCGCAGACACTGCTCCGTGTGCCAGAGACTGAGTTCCTTTCCAATCCCGTGTCCCTCCTCTGGCGGCTCCACTCTGCAAGCTCCTGGTACCAGAACCAGGCGGGACTAACTTTCAGTTGAGAAGAAACGGTGACATTAGGTGAAATCAAGTTAGGAGCCTCAATGATTTAATCGTGCAATTTAATAGTAGCACCAATTTTTCATTTAGAAAAAATTAAATAAAAACCTGAGAAGTCTAACATGAAGTTAGGACACGTGTCTGCTCCGTGGTCTGTTGGCGAGCACTCCGGCCTGAGCCCCCTGGGCGAGTTCCGACACGGCTCCGTGCCGTGGCCCCGAGACGTCCCGGCCTCGCTGTGCCCTGTCCCCTGCACTGCCCGCTCCGGCCTCGCTCTCCAGGGGACGAGGGGGAAGCTCAGGGCTCAGAGGCACTCAGGGCTTCTTCCCCATGGAGTCTCCCGGGCAGACAGGACAGCAGGCCCCGCCGACCCTCACGGGTGCTGGACAATCGGCCGGCTGGCAAGTCTCCACGAAGCAGGTGACCTGCCCGTCCTGGAGGAGAGACGGCGCCCGAGCCCGTCAGTCCTGGGGACCCGGCCCCTGCATCTCACCCCACCCCCAGCTCTGACCTCCCACTGGGGACCCCGGGATCACGTCCCTGGGTGTCAACCAGGAGGAGGTCCGGCTAGAGAGGAGCTGGGAGGACAGGGCTCTGCCCAAACCTGACAACCACCAGGGACACTGGACGGACCCCTGCTCCTCCAGAGCCAGGGGACGAAGTCCCCTCCCCATGTGCACCGACCCGCCCGCCGTCCTCCCGTCCTGGCTCCAAAACTCCGCCCCAAAACTCCCGCCCAGCCTGGGCAGCGGCCAGGCCCCTCTCCCCTGCGGCCACCACTGCCCCCTCGGTCCACTTGCTCCAGGACCGAGAATAGTGTGGACAGCCCCGCGCTGACCAGGGGCAGTGATGTCCGTGTCGACCTTCAGCAATGGCTCCGGGGGAAGAGCCCTGAGTTCTCAAGGGACGTGGGAGGGGACCCCACAGCTGAGCTCCCTGACGGCCCTGCTGCCTGCCCGGGTCCCCCGCGGCATCCACACTCACGCGGCATTCACAGACGGTGCAGGGATCCCGTTTCCATGTGGTACCGTCCGCGCGCGAGCTGCCGTCTGCATCCACGCACTCGGTGCTGAGCCGAGACTCGAGTTTCTGTATCTGCGGCAAAGCAGAAGCGCTGGTCACCGGGATGCAGCGGGCAGCTTGGGTACCGCGCACCTGCTCCCTCACTTGAAACGATGCCTCACGACGAACGGGGACCGAGGTGAATGTCTAAAGCACTTTCCTGGAACCTCAGATTTACTCGTTAGGCAGCTGGTAGCTGTTTGTCCAAAAGCTCCATGACAACAGCCTGACCTCCGCCGTGTCTGAGGCCAGAAGTGCACGGACTGTAAGGACGGTGAGTAGTCGGTAAAGAAGAGAAGAGAAACCTTAGAAAGAAGCAGAGAGAATGCCGACACAGGACTGGGTGACGAGAGCATTCTGCACCAGCTTCTCAAAGGAGCTCTGGGCTGTGACCGGCTGCTGACCCCGACGCACACCGGCCCCAGCTTGGGGCCACCCTCTTGCTGGGAGGGAGGCGCTGACAGGGTGGCGGGGGCTGGAAACGCTGGGGCCTCTGCACCGTGGAGGGTCCGGCAGCCCCGGCCCATATCCCTCTGGGATACGTGAGAGGAAAGCAAGCTTCCACCTCGTTTATTTAGCCCACCATCGTTCGGGTTTTCCGAGTCTCAGCTGACTCATGAACGAGGTGTGGGATGGGCACCGCCAGGCGTGGGGTGGCCAGCCTCTCACCACCCCGTCCTGCATCCCCGTCTGGTCAGCCTGACCCATGTGTGCAGAGCGACCAGGCCTCTCTGCCGCTCCCTGTGGACTCTCAGGGATCAGGGGTCAGCTGTCTGGCCCTGGACACTCATCCGAGGGTGCAGCCCCACCCTGGGCACGCTGTGTGGTCAGCTCAGGGTCTGCTTGGGTTTTCTGTCTCCAGCTCCAGGCAAAGGGCTTCTTGTCCGGGCCCTGAACCCAGCGGGAGGCCAGCTGGGGCAGGCCAGTCCTCCCCCTGCCCACCCCCCCAACCGTGGCGAGTCTGTTAGCACCTGAGGCTGTCAACTCTGTCTCCAGACCCCTAGGCAGGAGGAGAAGCTACAGGGCAAGCACAGAGCAGATGCAGGGCAGCCGGCGCACTTCTCCCCGGAAGATACAAACGTCTTCCAAGCCCGCGGACTGAGACCCCCAGAAGCAGGACGTGGCCTGCACCACAGATCCCCAACTCGCAGGCCTGTCTCTGGAATGTTCCACAGCATCAGAAGCCCTTCTCACTGGGACCCTCTGGGACCCTCTGCATGCATCCCATTAACCTGAGATCTCACTCTTCACTCCCACTTAGGTGACATCACGCTGAGACCCCCGCGCAGACACGGCAGGGGCGGGGTGCGGAGGTCTGCAAACCCTGCAGACCCCCAGGGAAGAGCCCCAGAGTACAGATGTGCCGGTGCCCTTCCGGCGCCCAAGGGGACCCGACCTCCATCAAAACCTCCTGATCCCCCTGGGAGCAGAGGCTTAACAGTCATCCCTGAAGAGGAGGCTTTGGGCAGGACTTGAGGTTTGAATTCTGCATGGCCCTGACCCGGAGCCCCTCACAGCCAGTGTTCGGGGGGAACCCGCGCCCCTCACCCAACGCGCCAGTGGGCAGCCCACGGCCGAGGGTCCCCGGTCCCAGGAGGTCCAAGGGCAGCTCAATGCGGCCCAGCTGGAGCCAAGCCAGAAAGGAGGGCAGAGACAAAAGTGACCTCCCTGGAGGCTCCCAGGCCGAGGACCAGGGGTATGTGGGCAGCACCTTCCCTTCACCGTCACGGGAGAAACGCACACCGGGCCCAAGGGTGGAGAGGGGCCGGGCAGGCCGGGGAGGTGAGGATGGGGGCGCCCAACCTGCTTCCTGAGGTCCCTGATGGTCTTCTGCATCTCCAGGACAAACTCCCGGAAGTCGCTGGTCCCTGCTACTGGTGGGCGCTCAAAGGCGGTGGCCGAGGTGTTACTGGGCCTCGTCTCGGGCATCCCGGCTCTGCTTGGGAGAAGCAAGGGAGACTCAGGACACAGCCAAGGGTGTGCGGCTCCCAGGCCCGAGGGCGGGGCGCATGGAGTGGCTGCATGGGTGCCCTAGAGGCACCCCCCCCACACCCAAGGGCCAGCTGGCAGGGCGCACGGTCCCAGGTCCCGGCGGGGCTCGGCCGTACCTTGGCATCTTCCCAGGCCCCGCATCCGTGGCTGGCTCGTCCTCCCGGTAGCTGAATTCAAGGGACCGCCTGCCTCGGAAGTGGTAGGAAAACGCGTTGAACTGTCCCCGGGTTCTGCAGTCTGCGGGCAAAGCGCAGACACGTTAGGGTCTCGAGTCCCACGACGGGGACGTTAAGAACAGCCCGGCAAGTATCGCTGTCCTTCCCGCAGGACACGCGGGGCGCGGAGGTCGGCAGCGCTGGAGGCACTGTCCCCACTCCCCTTCCCCTCCCCACCCCAGGTGAGCGGCCTGGAGCCCCCCGACCCCCAGTGCTGCGCCCCGATGACACCCTCCTCCGGGTGGGGCATGCGCCTGCTGTGCTGCCCACACGGGAGCGGTTGGCACTGTTTCAGCAACTTCTACAGTGATCTCAGAAGTGTGTGCATGTGTGTGTCCTCCTCTCCGTGACTCATCAGTCCTCACAGAGAGGCTGAAATTCCTAACTTTGGTCAAGAGAAAAAGACACGCATCCTCCCAAGGGCAGTTTCTTAGGTTTCTCACGTGTGCAGGTTCGTACTTGGATTAAACAAATACACAATTAAGAGATGAAGCTTAAGAAAGTTTGGGTTAAGTGAGTCTTTTTTTTGCGGTACGCGGGCCTCTCACTGCTGCGGCCTCTCCCGCTGCGGAGCACAGGCTCCGGACGCGCAGGCCCAGCGGCCATGGCTCACGGGCCCAGCCGCTCCGCGGCATGTGGGATCCTCCCAGACCGGGGCATGAACCCGTGTCCCCTGCATCGGCAGGCGGACTCTCAACCACTGCGCCACTGGGGAAGCCTGTAAGTGAGTCTTTTATAAACACTGAGGTGTCGATAACAGCTACCGACATTTGGTTCTGTCAAACCATAACTCTTTTTTTTCCACCACTTTTTAGATATGGCTTCTGGACTAAAATAAAAACAGATAAAGTTTATAGAGCATTCTTTAAGTTTTGTCAGCTGAGGGCTGTGCCTGCTATTTCTAAGAGGAAAAGAATCCGGAAGAAAGGATGCTGGAAACTGTACCAAGTGCCTAAGCCTCTGACTGTCCAGCGGAAGCAAGAAAAGGCTCTGGAATGAGGCACAGACGACGGAGCCTGGATCCAAGACTCAGGCTCTCAGAGGACTTCGGGTTTCTGCAGCAAAAACCAGAAAACCTGTCTGTTCCTTTCTAAGCAGCTACAGGGAATCTATCTGGTAAAGTTATCAGAAAATGAAGATTCTGTATCTGAAAAGAAAGACTGGCTTTTCCCAATGATTTTCAAAGAGAACAACCGTCTGCAAACACAAGAATCAAATTCTCCGCCATGTGTGTGGAAAACTGTTGTGACCTTAATATACTAGTCAGAATATTTTTTTAAAAAAGCAAAAAAAACCCACCAAGTTCCCAACAGCTATAAAAATGAGAAATTAATGCTTTGGAAACTTGGGCATGTAGCGAGCAAAATTTTAATATGTATGTGAATTCTCCTACAACGTTGCAAATCGTATTCATTATATATATATTTAACGTATTACGTATCCCATGTATTAGTTACGTACATCATACGTACGCACAGAGAGAAGCCACAGACACAGAATCACAGCAGACACACTCACTCACACACAGAACGTGCATCGACCCAGATTTCAACACTTACTAACGAAAATAACAGCTCATTAAAATTAACTACTAGCGAGAACCACCTGGCCAGGGCTATTCCTGCGGAAATAACGAGGTGCAAAAGAAAACCGGTTTCTGCACCTGGTGTCCATCGCCAGCCGAGGCGGAGGGCCGGGGGCCGGGGCTCTGGGCCCTCCTTGCCCACCTCACCCGCAGGGGCTGTGTGGCCCGTGGTGTTGCCCCAGGCTCGGGGCCCCATTTCCTCACCACAAGAGTGGGGTTACCCAGAATGGGTCCTCAGTGTTCCCCCCATTGCAATGTTCCCTGGGTCTCTGATCACAGTTGGAATTAAACCGAAATTATGTTCAAATGAGAACGTGTGGTCGAGGTTAGCTACGACCCGGCTCGGGAATGCTGCGTAGGAGCCGCCTGGACGGCGCATCCAGAAACAGCCGCGGCGGCAGGACAGGCACCGCCGCCTTCGCGGGCTCCTAGGTGCCTGGGTGAGGCCGCCGCGCAGCTGCCTGTCACACTCTCCACCTCCTTAGGAGGTGATTTATGGCACGTTCCTCTGCTTACACAAGCTCTTCTGGACACTGAGAACACACAGCACGCAGTTTTAAAATTAAATTTGATGTCTGGCAAGCTTTGCGATCTGTTTCTTGTTCATATTTTATCTGCGGGGACAGACAGGCAGGCTATGAAATGCAGACGTGTGATAGGTTTTAAAGAAAAGCTGGGAGCTAAGCTCATTAAAGTTTTGCTGTCTGTTTCTTTTACTTAGTAGTTCTCATTGCTAACTCCTATCTCCTGGCATTACAAATTCTTCAAAACCATGACTTTAATTATCCTCGGGTTCCACAGTACTGCTCGGTATGGACACTCCAGAATTTACGGACCCCTAGAGCCGCCTGTTTCGTTTGTGTTCTCACTGCTGTGCCGATTCCAGCCCGTGCGTTAGCGGGCACTAAGCTTCCACCCAAACTGTCGGTGAAGGAGGACGGACCCCGGTGAGCGGCAGGGCCCCGGGACGCCCACCTTCACAGCAGTCTTGCCACACGCGGAGGTCCAGCCGGGGGATCTCGTCACAGCTGCTGTACCCGTGGGGGAACTCAGCCACTCGGAACACGTCCCTCTGCACACGCGTGATGTTGTCTGAATTGTCGCACACGATCCGGGCCAGCGACGTCTGCTTGATCTGCGTGAGCTGGGCGGGGGTGAAGACCCCCGGGTTCTCATACCACAACCTGCGTTCCCCAGAACGAGAGCAAAGCTCAGGGAAAACACGACACGGAAAAGCCCCAGGGGGCTGGTTAAAATATTCCCCACACTCAGTTTCGCCAGTGATGAGACGTAAGTGGTTCAATTAGGTTATCACTTAAAAATGGACTCAAACGTTACTGTGAGCCACTCAAAAAACGAAGACCAAGAAATGTGCACTAACATCAGCAGGGGCAGCTCCTCTGATGGACCAGCACAGGCCACCTTCCAGAAACACTGCCGGCACACGG
This sequence comes from Lagenorhynchus albirostris, assembly GCF_949774975.1. Classification (NCBI taxonomy): domain Eukaryota; kingdom Metazoa; phylum Chordata; class Mammalia; order Artiodactyla; family Delphinidae; genus Lagenorhynchus; species Lagenorhynchus albirostris. Next base: position 88,306,435 of record NC_083107.1, on the reverse strand, counting down.
CCACCTACTGAATTACCTGGCGGCAGGTGCATCTGCATTTACCTGTCCCCGTCCCGTAAGCGCTTGAACTGCGTGCTCAGCAGACACATCAAGGTAGGCCCCAGGCGGCTGCCGGGGACCAGGTCCTCCACCATGAGGGCGGGAAACAGGTCGATGTTGAGCGGGGAGCCGTACAACCTACGAGACCAAGCAGAGCCTTCAATTCACTGAGCAAAGCCGTACCTGGTGAAGAGCACAGCAACCAGCGGAAAATAAAACCCTCGTGGCTTCTTTATCATTATTTGACGTTATTCAGGTCTTCACTTAGTAAAATCCACTTATTTCTTTAAAGCATCTATCCATTATGTTTTAAAGATGTGTTCCTATTTCCCGTTTATATACGCATGATAAAATACACACACGGATATATTTATCATAGAAAGCTAGAGAAGCCAAGAAAACACAAGGAAGGAAATTAAAACCACACCTTTTCTGACTATTTAGAGACAACGTGACATTTACTGGAAACCCTTCCAGTGCTTTTGTCATTGATACACATGAAGAATAAGCTACATACACAGCTAAAGACACGTTTTCAAAACAATACTGGGATCCTGCCGTACACTGAAAACACACTTGCTGTGAAGAAGCTACTTACTAAGTGGGAATCGCACAAAAGACTAAGACAGCAAGGTCTAATGTTCAAGAACAAACTTTTTCATCAAATTCTTCCAATTCCTTAGAAATAAATGCTTCCAAGCAAAGAGCTGACAACTCCTCTAACATCATTCTTATCTGATCTCTCCCGACACCCTGGGCGGACGATGATGGCTTCGTTTCAGCTGCCACCCAAAGCTCCGCTGGGCCTTTTAAGTGCATCCTGTAACTGCTTGGACTAGGGGTGCGGACTGCGGACAGGGCCGTGCCGGGCCGTCCTCAGCGCTCCCCCTCTCAGGAGCAGGGTAAGCGCGAAGCTGCCGGAAGGGCATTCAGTCCGAGGACACGCCATCCTCGCTCTCCCCAAGTTCGAGGACGTTCACACTGAACTTATCCAAGTTCAAGGACGTTCACACTGAACTTTAGTTCAGATGGAAACACAGTCAGAAAGAGCCTTGCGAGTTTGGTTCTCCGCCTGCAGGGGCTTTTCCCAAAGGAGACACCCCGTTCCTGGGCAGGGCCCCCTTCCGTCTGCCCCCCACCCCTGGGTGATTGGCCACACAGGTGGGCCCCGCAGACCCCAGACCGAAGCAGGGCACCCTCCTGCTCACAGCCCCCCAGCACAGGCCACACTTCCCCCTCGCTGTGCACCCAGAAACGGACCGATCTGATTGGATGCCACTAACACAGGTGCAAGCACACGCCCCCTTAAGCCCCGTCTAAAAGCCTCTCTTCCCTGACAGCGTCACTGTCCCGCAGCTGGGACGCACTGTCCCGTGTTGTCACTCTGCCCGGGCACCTGTCTCATCCCCACTCAGTGAGTCAGGCCTGACGCAGAAGCGGGTAAGCACGTGACTCTCCTGGGGGTGGATCACACTGACCGCCTCCCCAGGGTCCCTGGAACTCGAGGTCCAGGGCCCCCAGCCCCCAGCAGCGCTGGGCTGGAGAGCAGATGGCTCTGACAGACGCTGGGCAAAGGAAAGAAACACCGGGAAAGTGATCTCATCAGTCTGGACAAGAACAACGGAGGATATTCAAGCATGAAGAACACAGACAGTCCACACACCCTGGCTGAGCAGCCCGTGCCACAAAGGTCTCTGTACCGGGGGAGCGTGCGTTTATGTACCAGGCAACCTGACACTGTTATGTAAACGAACACCGGAACATCTTCAACTGTAGAGCGTGACGCTCACTTAGTCACAACCTGCGATAAACTACGAGTAAAAGTCGTTTTCTCCGGAAGGCGCGGGCCAGGCCCTGAAGAGGACACGCCTGAACCGCAGTGTCAAGCGTGTGACCGAAGCGTCAGCGATTTACCTCCTAGTGAGCAGGAGCGTCCAGAAAACGACCCACGTGGGCCTTTACAGAAAAGCATTTTTCCTTTTTAAAGCCGTTCTTCCAAATGGGAAAACATACTGTAAGTACACAGTGACCAGCGGGCTACAGGGGACCCTTGTGGGAACACTCTAGTGAGTGGTTATTTCCATTAAAGACCCCCCCAGAGAGACTGGAACAATTAATGAGAAAAACAGGACTTAAGGAGCCAGGGCAGCCTGGACACGAGAGGGGCGGGGGCGGGGGAGTCGTGAGGACCCTGTCTGAGCAGCGATCTGGACGCAGAGATCCCGGGGAGGAGGCAGTCGCTACAGGCAAGAAGCCCCGTCCCGCCAGACGCCGGCCCCTCGTGGCCTGACAGGCCGGCCCTGGCCTCTGCGGGCCCACGGAGGAGGGGCTGCCCGGGGGTCTCCAGGGGCCCTGCCCCGCGCGCTGGGCGTCCTCCACTTCCGTGCCCCCGGCCCAGTGAGCCCTCTCCCAGGAGGGGGGAGGCTGCTGCCTGTGGCGGACGGGGGTGCAGGGGACGGGCGACGGGCCCGGGTCTGGGGGATAGCGGGTTTAGGGAGAGGACTCCGGACAAAGCCTCATAGCTGGGGGCCCGCCCGTCCTGCGGCGCCAAGGGCTGGCGCTCCGGCTCCCAAGGCTGCAGCAGGGTCTCTTCCCCGAAGCGCCCGCGGGCCAGTCTTGTCCTGCCCGACGATCTCACCCCTCCACACCCCTCCCATCAGGCCCGCCGGACAGCGCCCCTCATCTCTGAAGTCAAGCCTCAACCTGCCCCCTCCCCGTCTCCACGTGCCCCCCACCCCCGAGGCTGCACAGACAGAGACGCAAATCCAGGGGCCACGACCCCCTTGGGCTGTCCCCCCACACCCACCGTTGCAGCTTCTCCCGGATCTCGGGGCTCCTGATCTCGTTCTTCAGGTCCTCGAAGGTGTGGGCGGCCGACAGGTTGCAGTAGACGCGGTAGTCGTGGTAGGGCGGGATGCCGTGGTCGCGGCCGCGCTGGATGTTGATAGCGGCCAGGTCCAGCGCTACCGTGTGCGCCATGGAGAAGAGGCGCTCGGTGAGCTCCGTGTTGAGCAGCTGGGACGGCACGCGCATCTTGCCCGGCACGCCGAACAGGCCGCGGAGCAGCGGGTCGATGCCGCCCTCGTTCACGATGCGGAACGGGGAGAAGAAGGCCTTGTGCAGCGGCACATGGCCGTGCGCCACGGGCTGGAAGTTCTCGTCCAGCCGCTGTAGCAGCGGGTTGACCAGCGTGTGCCCGAACCGGAAGGCGGCCGTGGCGAAGGCGTTGGAGATGCCGGCGTTGGCGCCCGGATCGTAACCACGGTACTCGCCCAGCATCTTCATGCCCACCTCGCCCAGCACCTTGGGCAGCCAGTGCCGGTAGGTGATGTGCTGCACCTGCGCCCCTACCACCTTGCGGGCCTCGTGGTAGACGGTGTCGCCGTCCCAGTGCGGGTTCAGCGCCAGTAGCTCGGCGGCCACGCGGTTGTGCTCGCGGAACCACAGCGTGTGCATGCTGGTCAGGCCGAGCTGCTCGTTGGCGCGGTGGTCGCCAGCCAGGAAGCAGGGGATGGGGCTCTCGTTCTCGTCGCGCATGCACTCGGTGGGCGGCCCGGCCGCGAAGGGCAGCAGCGGCTTGCCCGAGCGCTGCACGATGCCCTGGCGCAGCAGGCCCCGCTGGCTGGCCAGGTCGCGGATGGCGCGGGCCTCGTGCTCGGAGCTGCCGTAGACGTTGGAGGCGTCGATGTAAGAGGTGAGCTGGTTGATCTGCTCGCGGGGGTACACGGAGTTCATGAGCAGCGACGTCATGCCGCTGCCGCACACCGGGCTGGAGCGCACGAAGAACATGCAGCGCGCCCCGCTGCGCGCTCGCGGGTCATCGGGGGGGATGGCCACCGAGAAGCAGGGCGGGTCGCTGCTACACGTGGAGCTGCAGTGCTGCCCGTCGGAGAAGCGGGCCTGGCTCAGGGCCACCACCGTGGAGTCCAGGTCGTGGTCCAGGAACTGGCCCCACTGCATGAGCATGTGGGTGAACTGCTCGTCCGGGGTGATGGCCTCGGTGCCGATGAGGGCCGTGGACACCAGGCGGGGCATGGGCAGCGGGTGCCCGTGGTAGTGCCGGCCCGGGTCGATACCACGGGGCGTGTTGAAGCCGTTCTCGTACACGGCCTTGAGCAGGCGCTCGAAGGCGGTCAGCGAGGCGCCCCACATCGGGTGCTGCAGGTTGTTGCAGGTGCCGTCATGCGTCCGGTACTTCTGGTGGAAGCACATGTCCGAGCAGTTGTTGACACGCCTGTGGGCCGTGCAGCCCGACAGGTTGGCGATCAGGCTCAGGTACTGCGGGGACACGAGGTCGTTGTAGTGGTAACCTGGACAGAAGGTGGAGACACACCTCAGCAGCCCGGGCACCAGGCGGGCACGAGCGCTGGCCCGGGGCCCCTGCCAGCTGGGCCTACCGGACCGAACAGCAGTGCCGGGACCCGGGAGAGAACAAGCAGGGAGGTGAGGAAGCTCCCGCAGGGAAGTCTGGGAAGGACCTGGCGCACCAGCTCCCGCTCCAAGCTCTCCCAGACCGGCGCCTGGGGCTCCACACGCAGGGCCCACGCTCCCCACACGGCCGCGGGGTGGTCACCACGCATCTCGCGTCTCCCTTCGGGACCGACGCCCGTGTACGTTTAAAGAAGACAGGTGGCAGCTCCCCTCTGCAGAGGACAGTGTCCTAAGTACCCACATAGAGAAGCAGTAAAGAGATGGAGGTGACATTTCCCAGGCTGGGGGAGCAGCAGTCAGACACACAAGCGCTGGAGGCCTGCACGAGAGAGGAGCTTTGCAGGGATAGGACACTGGGCTGCCGTCGCCATCTGGCGTCGGGCTCAGACCCGAGAGCCTGGCATCTCCCGCCTCCCCAGAGAGAAGGGCAAGGCATGCACGCCTGCTCTGTCACAGCCGCCCCGAGAAGTCCCGAACGGCTGAAGGGTCAGCAAGGAAAACGCTTCCTCCTAAACACTGCCTGGGCGCTAATCCCCCTCCGGCCCTGCAGAGGCTCGGGCGGGGCCCTGCAGCGGGCAGAGGAGCGCGTGGCTTCACCCTCGCCGTCTGCGCGGCACCTGCTGGGGCTCCATCAGCGTCCTCTCTAACAGCCCCAACCTGGACCCATGACCTCCAAGGGGCTCTCCTCGGTCCAGAGGCCCCGATGGTCAGAGCCCGGGGGCCAGGGCAGCACGACCACCCGTGCTGAGCACATGTCAGGTCACCGCTGGGTCTCCCATCAGACCTGGGGAGCCACAGGACTGTCCCAGCTCAAGGCAACCCGCACGTGACCGCGATCATCACAGACCACGGGCCCGACAGGCTGGACGTCGTCATGGGGAAGGGATCTGCGGGGTGTGGACCCCGCCCGGGTACTGACTCGTTCCGTTCAGGTCCACCATCAGGCCGTGCTGCACGTGCTCCTGAATCAGCTGCAGCGCCCGCTCGAATATCTCCCCGGCCCGGGCCTGCTCCACAGTGTAGGGGTCCCGTGGGTACCGGAACAAGGCCAGCAGGTCGTTCGGGGAGCGGGGCCGGCTAGCGGGTGTTCGGGAAGAAAAGGGAAGAACGGAACAGATGACTGAGAACAAAGGTCACTCGCGCCCAAAGGAGAATTATCGCTCTTAAATATTTCTGTGGCTACGTTTCTACAGACACAAGGTATCGTACCTTACTCATCCCAAGCGGAAGGCAACAAAACAAACGAACAAAACCAAAAGACACTAAAAACAAATAATTAATTACGTCAGTAGAAAAAAACACCAATATACTATTTCAGTTCAAATGCAGAAAAAACGTTAGAATTGCCAAGATGAACAAATGCACGAAGGGCTTAGGAAATATTTTGTTTTTGCCAAATCACTGAGTAACAAGCCAAAATAATGAGTCAAAAAATGTTTTAAATGTTCTATTTGTGAATCATAGTTCAGTTTCTACTTGGAAAGGAGCATCTTTCTGTTATCATAACCCCCAGCAAAGTTAACACCAACACTGTTTACTGATTTTCAAATTAAAACTGTGTTTTGTTCCCATCAAACCGGTGAAAACTGCGTCCGAGAATCACCCTCTGAAGCCCCGCCCGCCTCTGCAAATACCTGTCAAACAAGTGCGTCCGCGTGGAGTTTATGGCTCTGTCCACCGTCGCGATTGCTTCAACAATGGATGAGGCTACAAATGGGTCCCCGTTCCTACTGACATCGGGAACTAGGAAATGCGAGGTCGCAAGTCACCGGAAAATGTGCACACAAGTGAGTCAGAGAATAATGTCTAGACTCTATGTCACTTAGACTGAGGCATACTTTTCTCCAATGTTATTTCTACTTTTCACACCAAACCTTAAGTTATTTCATCACAAACTCTACGAGAAGCTGTTTTCAAACTGTATGGAAGTTGCAGACGCTTAATTTTTTAAATCATGGGATACCCCATAAAAGGACAAGGTAGTTGTAACTTAAAACACTGAAGTTCTTCTACCAAAGCATCACCCAACAGGGGAGGCGCTGACTCAGGCCCACCCGCCAGAGCAGCTGCCCTGCTGGGCGGAGAGTGTGGTGCTTCAATTTCCGGTGGATTCTGTGCTCCTCCCATCAAAGGTCAACCTGCCTGGGTGCTGGACCTCAGCCCGCCCACTCTCCCGAGACTCTGCTCTCCCTTCACCCTATCCCCAAAGGAAGGATCAGACGTTCTTACACCCAACATGTGTGCATGTGGGCACGCACACACACACACACATGACCACATGTGCACACGCATACGTGACCATATATGCACACACATAACGATACATGCGTGCACGTATGTTCACGCACACTCAGGCACACTCGGATACACCTGACACCTCTGAAGCTACGGCTCCCTTTCTACTTTCCTCTTTTCATTCCTTTTTCACTTAATATTGACATTTTTCTAGCGTTTAGAGTTTGCTAAATAAAATAACCTTGTTCCAACCAATCTTTATCTTTATTTTCCAAAATGTCTCATGCCAGGTCACCAACAGCATGCATTTTAATAAACGGTATCCTTTACCTTCAAAATACTCGACCTTCTAGAAAACCTGACACGGCTGATAATGTCCTCACTGAAATGTTGCCTTCACTTGGTTCTGGGATACACACCCCTCCCTCCTGGAATACATCCCCCTCCAGACTGGGACATATGCCCTCCTGACGCCGATCTCAAACAGAGCCCCAATTTACTAATTTTTAGAAGCTAGTATTTTTATGTCATGTGTTAGACAAATGGACAGAACAATCTTACATAATTGTATTACCCTAATATTTCATTACTACCAATGATTTAAACTGACTTTGTTTTTCTTCAAGCAATGATCACAGAAAAATCATCCAAAAACACTTATTTATATGCCTTAGAAAAAGAGTAATGAAAATTCACTACAATGTTCCGGGTGGTTATTTTGGGGAGTGGGATTATGGGTGGAGATTATTTTTAAACTTCACGTGTAACTAATTCATGTTAAAGTAACATTATTTTTCAAGTATAAAAATAAACATTAATTGAGAAAAACACTGTTTCTAAGTCAGGAGATTCACCGATTTAATTTATAATCACTCCACGCTCTAATATAATGGGAAAATAAGGTCATTTAACATTTCCCCCCCTCAAAAATAAAGGTTTCCAGTTTCGCCTTTACTGCTGTCTGCAGGTGCCCACAGGCTCCAGGCACCGTGCAGGGAGTGTGGAGTATGGGCTGTGAGGTGTCGGCATATAAATTAACCACACCCAGGCAGGTCTGAGGCTCACCAGTCCTCGGGGAAGGCAGATTAGGTGATTAAAGTGGAAAAGGCAAAAACACACATGCAGGTGGAGGATGTTTCCTGTGGGAGGAACTGGGGGATCGTCCAGGAGGGGCCTGGGTGTGGAGGCTCTGTTACCCGAGAACTCAGGCTTTCTGTGCCGGGGGGCGGCAGGTGAAAGCGGGGCACAGAGAGAGCTGGAGACAAAGTGCAGGTTTGGGTCGAACTGTAAGACTTTATGCAGGGACTTCCCTGGTGGAGCGGTGGTTAAAAGACTCCACACTCCCAATGCAGGGGGCCCGGGTTCAATCCCTCGTCAGGGAACTAGATCCCACACGCACGCTGCAAGTAAGAGTTCGCGTGCCGCAACTAAGGAGCGCGCGAGCTGCAACTAAGACCCAGCGCAACCAAATAAAATATTTTTTAAAAAAGACTTTATGCCAAGCTACAGGCTGTGCATTTTACCCTGTTGGCCCAGAACACATGGAGTGTCAGAAAGGTGGAGGTGACACCTGGATGGACCAGGTGGTGGGGCTGGAGGGGATGCCCTGGGTGAGCTCTGCAGGCCGGCACAGAGCCGGGGTCCACCGCTCTAGGGCCACCAACCAGATCCAGGGAAGGGAACGGTCCTTGATTATCTGGGGGTTTAAAATGAAGACCTAATACACGCCAGGACCGCACAAGGCCACACACACCCAGAACAGAGAGGAAACAGAGTGAAGGGGCCGGGATTCTTTCACAGCAGTGACTACGTCTGTGCTTTGCCACATGGTGACTGTAAATGACATGCTGTAGAATTTGAGGGGGTTTGGGTGACCACTAAACCAACCAGGAAACCCAGAGCGAGGCAAGATCTCCAAGGGCACGACCACATCGGCCTGCAGAGCCTACAGCAGCAGGAGGAAGGACGGCTGTGCCTCTCTGGACCCCGCCCACCTCCCTGCAAGGTTGGGCTGTGCTGTCTTCAGATAACGCCCAAACCCCCAAGCTCCCTGCTCTCCTTGGTCGCCTCCGACCGCGCGGGGAGCGTCGGTGCTGCGGGCTCACCATGCACGCTGAGCACCGTGCTGACCGCCGCCTGCCCGATCGTGTTCCGGGCCGAGCACTCGTAGCGGCCGGCGTCCGCAGGCCCCACGTCGTGGATGGTCAGGAAGCCCTCGGGGCTAATGTGAAACTTCCCGCTTTCTGTCACCTGGACCCCATCCTGCAGCAAGATAAATGGAAGAAACGGTGGGGTCAGACTGCGGAGCAGAGGCACCTACCCTGGAGAGGAGCACCACCTGCCAGGACCTCGCTCATGGGTCCATCACGGTGGCTGTGCTGAGACCCGCCGACGCTGGCAGGAGCTCGCCCGACGCCAATTCAAGGGCATGAACTTCTCCCACCTGCTCGCAAAGGACCCAGAAGAACTTAAGACCTCACTCCGGGACATCCCTGGACCTCTGGGGTGCGCGTGCCGGGGCGTGGCCACAGACGGCAACCTTCCTGGGCGTGTGCGGGGGTGGGAGGTGCGGGAGAAGCCAGGATGCCCGAGCCACACCCAGCGAGGATGAGGCTGCAGGGCCCTGCGACCCCGCACCTCCCTCCCGGGGCGCCACTGCACGACCTCCAGTGCACGACCTCCAGGAACAAGTTCCATATTAAAGCACTTGCTTGCAATGAAACACTGATACTCATTTCTTTACTGGGCTTACTAAGAACAACACAGAGAAATGAAACAACAGGAAACCTTCTCTAGTGATTACGGGACCAAGGATCCAACAAAAGGGTTTTCTTTGCTTTTGTCACCAAGAAGGACCCGTAAAGGAGCACGTCCAAAGTCTGTCTCGTTTTGTTTACACCACGGCTGCCTTCCAGCTACGGGGGGTCTGGAGAAGCAGCGGGCAGGGGAGCCACACGCCGCAGCCCTTACCTTGTTCCAGGTGATGGCGGGCTCAGGCTCCCCCTGAGAGCTGCACGGCAGCTGCACGCTGCTGCCCACCTCCACCGTCGTGTCACTGGGGATGCTGGTGAACACCGGGGTGACTGCAAGGCAAGGGACACGGGCTGACACACGTGGAGAACCCGGGAGACTCCTGATTTGTTCCAACAGCTTCAGGCGAGCAGAGGCCCTGCCTTCGGTCCGGGCAGGCCCAGGGCACAGAGCGCTCCCGCTGCAGCTGCCGGAGCCAAGGAGCCGGACGGGACCGAGGGACGGTCCAGGGCTGCCACCCTCCACCTGCGCGGCAGCATCTGGTCCGTCCGCACGGCTCCGGTCTGCTTGGGGCGGCCTGGGGCTGCCAAGTCCAAGCCCCCCCCCACCCCTCAAGAGCTGGTGACGGGAGGAAGCAGGGGACCGGCTGATGACCTCACCCACGGGCCGCCCACTGTCCTGCCTGCTCAGCACTGGAGCAGACCCAGGCCCTGACCCCCAGGGACCCTCTGCAGGCAGCCCCCCTCCGCGCCCACCCCCCAGGCCATCACCCCTCCTGCTTTCCTCTCCCGGCTCTCAACAGGGACCCGGGGCCAGCAGGAGGCAGAACCTCGCGTCCAAGACATGGGGGCCTGTTCCCGGGTCAGCCGGTGCTGCTGGGTCCGGGGCCACCTTGCTCACCCCCAGGGAAGGCAGGGATGACGCAGTGACATAACGTGACCTGTGTCCCACATGCGGCACTGTCCTCACTACCGACATGGGAGAGACAGGCTACGACGACGGCCTCGGGATGCGCGTCTGGGGGACGGACCGTCGCAGGGAGGGGTGCGGGACCACTGCCTACCTCGGGCCTGGACCGTCAGGTGCGCGGTGACACTCTGGGAGCCGATGATGTTGACGGCCTGGCACTCGTACTGGCCCTGGTCGTGCAGGGCGACGCCCGAGATCCGAAGGGTCCCTGACGACAGGACCAGGTGCCGTCTGTCCACCGACAGCTGGCTCCCTGCAAGGTGGGGATGCACTCTCAGTGACAGGGATACACGGACACAAGCCTGGCCTTAGAGGTGGGAGACGGGAGCCTCAGGGTCAGGCAGAACCCTCGCTGAGGGACAAAGGGGTCGCAGAGCTCGTCTTCCCCAGATCTGGCCTGGAGTCACCGTCCCGGCCTTTGTCACACACCTGTGCGTGTGCGACAGTTCAGGGACAAACAGCACACAGACCCGGCCCCCCCGAGACTCTCCAGAGAAGGAGCAAGGGGCAGGGACCAGGGGGGCGAGGGCTAAGTAAGCAAGAGCCGGGGTGGTGTGCAGACTCGGGGACAGGGGGAGGCCGGTCCCAGGCTGGGCACAGAGGGATGGGGGTGGAAAGGGGACGAGGGATGGGAAGGCGTCGCGGGCTGGGAAGGGGATGGGGCTCTCCTCTCGTCCAGGTTGCTCCCAGGATCCCTGGCAATGGCCCCTCAGGGGCGGAAGGGATGGTAGTGCCCTGTGGTCCAGCGCTAGTCACCCCCTCGATTCCAGAGCAGACCCTGATGGTCCACCAACGTGGGCACCTGCCTCTCCGCAGCCTTCCCGGCCAGGCTGCTGTCACCCCCCTGGGGTGACGGGCTGGGCCTTCCCCACATTGTGCGCCCAGCAGCTTCCCAGCTAGAGAAATCGGCTGGGGTCCCACCCAAGGAATTAACGTGGTCAAGTCACAACACCTCTTGGGGAGCAGCAAGAGAACTCTGGGAATTCAAGTGAGAAAGTCATATATACGGTACATGTGTTCTACCACCAGTTGCTAGAAGGTTCTATCTGCACATTAGTAAATCTGCTCCAGAGGCTAATTCCGTGCACACTGAAGGCGGGACCCAGACTACTCGGGAGGAGATGGGCCCGACATCAGGTCCTCGGTGCGGACAGGTCTCCTGTCCTGTGTGTGCGGGGCTGGCCCATGACACGACGTGCCCGCAGCTCTGGGTCACGCCGGGTTCAGCCAGCGCCGGCCTGCCCGGGGGGTCCGAGTCCCAGGAAGGGAAGGACGGAGGGAGTGGGTCACCGTCCTGCCCGACACCTCACCTCCTTTCGTCCAGGCAATGACCGGCTGTGGGTAGCCCTTCGCCTCGCAGTGGAACTCAACTGTCTGACCCTCGATGACAGCTCTGTCCTGGGGCGTCACGGTGAACTGAGGAAGCGCTTCCGGAGGGAAAGACGTTGGAAATGCAACATTTAGGAGACAGCTTTGGGTGAAAACGCCGTTTTGAAGGCACACCGCCCGCCCTCCAAGAGTCCTACCAGGACCCCGACTGTGGGTGCGGCATCCCAAGCAGAGGAAGATGCCGGAAAGTGAAAAGGGATACCAAACGCTGGCGCTTCTCAGCGTCACACTGACAAGCGTGCAGAAGACTCTTAATCTAACAGCACTGAGGCTACAACACAGAACCCAGGTAACGACCCACTTCAGCTCCTGGAAGGGGCCTGACCTGAAGAGATTCATCTCACTCCTCAACCTAAACTAACATTTGCAAATGGTATAAAATGTCATCTAGCGCAACTGTGCATAGTGACAGGAGTTATTTTATTATTACTGGGTGAAAAAAAATTACAGAATAATATATGCAATATAATTCCATTTTTATAAAAGCAACAACCACAATCAAAAAAGGTAAAAACCAGTGACATGACTGCTTGGTCACAGGTGCAAAGAAAGGGCCAGAGGACGGATTAAGGACCAACTTTCAGTGACGTGGCTTCCACTGGGGACAGAGGAAGCAGGGTGGGGGACAAAGGAAGCCGGTGGGGACAGAGGAGAAGGAAAGAACTCATTCTCTGCATTTCACACTTCTGTGTTGTCCCAGCGCTTCTTGACCAAAGTCCCGCTGGGCAATTTATTTGAAAACTAATAAACTCATCACACAGTCAATTAAGGAATTTGGAAACACGCAGCATTAAGTCTTAAAACTATACATATTCTCAGACCCTATGTCCAAAAATCGACCCTAAGGAAATTCCAAGATGTGTGTAAGACATACTGATTCCGTACACGCAGGCCTTGGTGAACTGGCATGCGTGCCCACATTCGTGTGGGGAACACAGCAGAAAACTAAAGCTCTGACCACCTGAAACCTGCACTTGGAAAATAAACATATCACCCAGTCCCACCGAAGGTCAGATGTGATGGGAGAGGATGAAGCAGGACCCGGGGCTGGAAGACCAGGCGGAGCCCGCGGAGGGGCTGGCTTGAGGGCAAGCCAGGGAGGCTGCGGGGAGCCGGGGCCTCTGCGTGGACGCTCTCACCTTGGACGATGATGAAAGCCGTGGCGTGGATGCTGTCCACGGTGTTGGAGGCGAAGCAGGTGTACTCGCCACTGTCCTCCCGTTCCACGTTCTGGATGTAGAGGCCGCCGGATGGCGTGATGCTCACCCGCGGGTCAGCGGGCAGGGGGGTCCGGTCGCCTCTGGTCCAGGTGATCCTTGGCGGGGGGTGGCCCGTGGCGCTGCACTCCAGGGTCACACTTTCCCCCACCAGCACCTCCGTGTTCTGGGGTTGGATTACAAAAGCGGGGCGAGCTGTCACAGGAAACACAGATTCAGAATTAAAATCCTCCAGTTTAGCAAGTGCTTTTGCTTGGCGTTTCTATTTTCATGCTATTCATTCTAGCTATTAAAGTCTAAAATAAGTAAAACAGAAACAATACAATTGCACACTTTGTCTCCTTTCTTTTTTCAAGAAATGTGCAGACCGCAAAGAGGGTCGTGGCCTCAGGTCAAACCACCATCAGCAGCCCTGACTGACTGATTCCTTCTTCAAACATGGACCAAACTCTGCAGAAGCCTTACTTTTTTTAAATTCTAAACGTATATGTCAGTCTTTTCAGTAAACCTTGCTAGTAGTTCTTACTGGTTATAGAACATTGTTTTTAAAGGGTATTTAGAACATATAGAAATAACAAATTTCCCTCATTGAAAGAAAAATACAAATTAACACTCTAAAGAGATGGTTATAATGATGATTACAATGAGATGATTTTTCAACTCTAAATCCAGAAAAAAAAACCCACACACTTATCACTGAGCTTGTGTGTCGAGCACGTGAAGAAACAGAACTCTCACACGGGGGTAGCACAAGTTGCCACGGTCCACCTGGACAGAAACATGGCCACATACATCAAAACTAAAAACGCCTTCACCCTTTTACCCAGAAATTACTCTGCTAGGAATGTACCCCACAGATACCTGTTGGCCAAAAAGTTCGTTCGGGTCTTTCCATGTTACAGAAAAACCCAAACGAAATTTCTGGCCAACCCAATATTTTTTACTGGCTTGTAAAACAATATATGTACAAAAAGGGGTTTTTATTACTGTGTTGTTTCTTCAGGCTGACATCCTGACCCGCAATTTTCCAATCCAAAAATAAAATATTTTTTCATAACTTCTTTCCTTGGTCTCTCTAGCACGAGGCTACTCATAATGTCCATTTATTCCGCTTACTGTGAACATCCGTTCAGTTTGCTACAGGATTTTATACACTGATTGGGTGGGGCATTGCCCAAGATTCCGTGACAGTTCAAGTCAGTAAATGGATTACGTACCATGTGGCCCTTCTGAAAAAAACCCCCCAAAGTTCCACATTTCAAACCACCTCTGGCCCAAAGGGTTTTGGATAAAGAGAGAGAGACCCGTGACAGCAAAAGGTTTGGAAGAGACTTCACGCGCCCCAAAGGGAGCGGCTTACACAGATGCTTCCTCTGGATAATGGGATTCCGTGCCACCACCCTTAAAAAGGGCAAGAGTAAGGAAGTCCCTCATAGGTTGAAATGAAAGGTCTCTAACATCCAGTAAGAAGTAGCTCTGGCCTTGCAGGCACTGGCAGTATTTTCTAGAAGGAGGTTGGATGGAGGTGGGAATTACGTGGACCAGGGAAGGAGACAGGAAAGAGACTTCTCTACATCTTTTCTCGTTTGTTCATTTTTATTTTTTATTTTTAAACTGCTTTATTTTTTCTTCCAGTTTTATTAAGATATAATTGACACACAGCACTGTATAAGTTTAAGGTGTACAGCATAATGATTTGACCTACATCAGTGACTTGAATTACAGTAATTACCAAAATAAGTTTAGTGAATATCCATCACCTCCTACAGATACAAAATAAAAGAAAAAGGAAAAATATTTCTTCCTTGTGAGGAGAGCCCTTCGGATACTTTGTTTATTTTCAAACCCCACTTATCACACATCTAAGTAACAGTGGATCATAGAAAACAGAAGTGACATTTAATGTTAGCATTTCCAGAGGATGGCAAACTGGAGATGTGGAGCCACGTACAGGGACGAGAACCAAAGGCGAAGCCCATCTTGAGGCATTGGCACGGCCCTGCACTTGTACATGTGGCTTGTAGGACCCTTAGGAGATAGAAAGATGAGGACACCCCAGGATGAGAGCCAGACAGAAAACTCTAGGACGGGTCCCCAAAATGCTCCACCATCAGTACGAGAAAGAGAAAGTCAGCTCCTACCCCCCAGCCCCCCGCAGGGACCTCTGCTGAGTAGAAGGGAGAAATAAACCTCACGTCAGCCTTTATCAACCCAAAGTGGGCCGTCATATAGGCCTGCTGTCTACTTCACACCACGTTAGGCAGAAGGAAAGTGACCTCAGTGGAAGAGCTGAGATGCAGGAAGAAATAAAAAGAACTGGAAGTGATCATTACACGGTACAGCTAGACAAACATTAACAGTACAACGTAACAACCTTTTATACATTAAAAAACAGAACTCAGCCTAGAAACTAAGGTGGGTAGTTATATTGGAGACAAACGTAAAGACAGTAACTGTAAACGTTGATAATTTAAGAATGCATTTGAAATTTCTCTAGAATAACCACTTACAGAAAAGAAATAAGGTATATAACTTCCAAACTAGAAGTAGGAAATAGAAGATGAAAAAAAAATATTTCAAAACAAGGCAAGAAACATAGAAAAGGTTGGATAAATTGTCCAAAATAAGAGGTCGAATTTATAAATCTGAATTGCTAACCACAATAAATGTATATGGACTCATTTTTAAAGTCAGTGTGAGTTTTTTTAAAAAACTCTAGCTCTATGCTGTTTACAACAAACACCCAAAATATACTAACATAGAAAAAGGTTCAGAAATAGAGTCACAGGGCTTCCCTGGTGACGCAGTGGTTGAGAATCTGCCTACCAATGCAGGGGACGCGGGTTCGAGCCCTGGTCTGGGAAGATCCCACATGCCGCGGAGCAACTGGGCCTGTGAGCCACAACTACTGAGCCTGTGCGTCTGGAGCCTGTGCTCCGCAACAAGAGAGGCCGCGATAGTGAGAGGCCCGCGCACTGCGATGAAGAGTGACCCCCACTTGCCACAACTAGAGAAAGTCCTCGCACAGAAACGAAGACCCAACACAGCCATAAATAAATAAATAATAATTAAAAAAACACCAAAAACCTGTAGGTTATAAAAAAGAAAGAAAGAAAGAAAGAGAGTCACAGATATAAAAAACAAATTTGTGGTTACCAAGGGGGAAGGGAGGGGGAGGGATAAATTAGGACATTGGGACTGACATACACACACTACTATATATAAAACAGATGACTAATAAGAACCTGCTGTACAGCACAGGGAACTCTTTTCAATACTCTGTAATGACCTATATGGGAAAAAAAAAATCTAAAAAAGAGTGGATATATGTATAGGTATAACTGATTCACTTTGCTGTACATCTGAAACTACTACATTGTAAATCAACTATACTCCAGTAAAAATTTAAAAAAAACGTAAAAAAGAAAGGTTCAGAGCAAAATGATGGGAAAAGTATAGTTGACAGACACTAATCAAAAGAAAGAAACTAACCTTAAGGCAAAAAGCATTAATAATCAAAAGTTTAGTTCATGAGGAAGATTAAAAACTACAAACTTATATGCCCCTAATAATAGCTTCAAAACAGATAGAGTACATTTAGCCCTTTGTGACTCATGGAGACTTACAAATGGGTCCATTATCATTACCTACGTCACAGTGTTGGCAAACCTCTGTAAAGGGCCACAGAGCAAATTTTTTGGGCTTTTCAGGCCTAAATCTTTGCATGTGATTATGTTCCAATAAAACTTAATTAACAGACATTGAAATTTGAACTTCATATAATTATCATGTATTCTAAAATATTACTCTTAAGTTGTTCACATAAAAATGCAAGACACTTTTTTTTTTTTTTGCGGTACACGGGCCTCTCTCTGTTGCAGCCTCTCCCGCTGTGGAGCACAGGCTCTGGACGTGCAGGCTCAGCGGCCATGGCTCACGGGCCCAGCCGCTCTGCCGCA
Organism: Lagenorhynchus albirostris; assembly: GCF_949774975.1. NCBI lineage: Eukaryota > Metazoa > Chordata > Mammalia > Artiodactyla > Delphinidae > Lagenorhynchus > Lagenorhynchus albirostris. Next base: position 88,289,445 of record NC_083107.1, on the reverse strand, counting down.
TGTGGGATCTTCCCGGACCGGGGCACGAACCCGTGTCCCCTGCATCGGCAGGCGGACCCTCAACCACTGCACCACCAGGGAAGCCAAGACACTGCACCACCAAGACACATTTTTACTTCAAAGATCTTGGAAAAACAGGCAGTGGTCCAGGTTTGGCAGCCCCTAGTCTAGGCTGGCAGGCTGCCACTGGCTGACCCACTCACTCTGCAGTGACATTCCAGTCACGGATTTAGGAGACCCTCCATGTGCATTTTAGGGAGCAGTGCCAACATGCACAGACTAGTGCACTAAAGAAGGCTCTCGTTCCCGAGAGAGAAACAAAAATTCAGATCAAAAGGGGTTAGATTTGGAACTCTCAGGCCACAGAGAGATTTTAATATTCCCAGCTAGGAATCAATTATTCCGCTAACACAGCAACTTTGCTAAGGAAATGCACTGTTTATGCTCTATTGCTCCCTTTTGTCCTCTGACATATACCTACAGAACTGCACCACTCTGTTCAGTATTTTGTGGGTTTCCCTGTGCCTGACAAATTAAGCGCAAGCCCCTTCTGTGACCGGGAGCTCTAACTTATCTGTGGTAGGTTCACAGCCATGTGACTTTGCAAAGATGCTGGACGCCTTGTTCCACTCGGGGAGCATGGGATTAAAGGGCTTTGATGTGGCTGCGATATATGCACTGCACTTTCCCTTGAAGGGAAATTCGACAGCTGGGAACTCTCATTCATCAGTAAATCTTGACTGTGCCTATGCTGGGATGAACCAAGTGATACGAAGGTCTCGTACTAGGAATCTAATCAAAGAAACCCACAAACCACTTATCTTGGGATTGAGGGTACTGCAATGCCCTGAACGATAAACCATGAGGGAAACACAGACCCTGGCCCACCTACACGACAATGACACAGGCCCATGGAGGCGGCCTGGCCACCTGTGCTCTTCCAGCAGCCACAGGGGATCAGGCCCACCCTGGGCTCTGCTCCAAGGGCCACAGCTCCTCTTCTGACCAAGGCTCCAAAAGTCAACACTTCGACAAGGGCGGGGTCTGTAACCTGGTGGGACCCAGGCCAATCAAGGCCACAGCCATGCTGCCTTTGGCTCAAACAATCTTTTCAGTTCAGGTGCCAATATTTTAGACCTGGGAATTCTGCATACAAATTCAGATTTCTGGCTTCTTTTAAAACAGCCAAAGCCCTTAGCACAAGAGAGAGCCCACTGCCAACAAGTGAGAGGAGCCCCTGGGACCAGCGTGAGTGGGAGGTGTCGGGGGACGGGGCACGTGTCTGCCCAGGTGTCCACAGCTCCTCTGCACTGTGCTCCCAGCAGCGCCTGTCTCTACTGTCCACTCTGAGTGGCCGTCCTGGATCAGGGGTTGATGGTGGACCAGGGCAATGGTTGGGGGTCACCTATGACCCTGAGCCGACCCTGCTGTAGCAGCTTAAACGGGAGACCTTGGTGTTTGTCTTTTACCACCAGGTGCAAACAAAGAAGGGAGTGGACCGGGAAGAAGGTGGGCTCTAAGTGTCTGAGTGAGCACTCAACGTACCTGGAGACCCGAAGTACCTGAGGGTCACCTCCTGCGTCTTTACCTCTCCGGCCACGTTTTTCGCCATGCACTGGTAGATGCCCTGGTCTGTCTCCCGCGTGTTCTGGATCATCAGGGTCCCATCGTCCAACAGGTTCAAGCGGGAGTCCGTCTTCATGCTCAGCTCATTACTGGAAAGACAGACCTGGCAGGCTCAGGCTCTGAAACAAGGAAACACCTGGTCCCCCGCGGCGGGCTTCTGTCCTGGCGCGGAGGCCCCAGCCTGGAGGCATGCAGCACCTGGAGATGCGGGGTCTTAACTCGCCTTCCTGGAAACTTTCCTTCCCAGCAGCCTGACTTACCGGCATTTCTGGAAAAAGTGTTTATGCACTGTGTTTATTTGCATCTGTGATTAACTCACATATTCACTTTTATTATTTACATGTTCAACCTACAAATGTTTCAAAATGGTCCTTGTTCCAAAGGGAAAAAATGAACAGAATGGAAAAAATTCGCAGGAAAACTTTCCCTTCGTTTCTGGCAAATCCATTCGAGGCAAAGGGGTAGAAACATTTAAGTTATTAAAAGTGGAAGATTACAAACGTCCCCAGAACAACACCGCCACTGTTCGAGGGATTTCCCAGGACCCCTCTCAGAATCCAGGTGCCCACAGGCTACAGACCCAGGTGCGGGAGGCGCTGTCCGGTTCCCCGCCCACCTCCCTCATGCTGTGCTCCACCTGCACCAACCACGCCGCCAAAACTGGCATCTCCGTCCTTCACGAGCACTTCCGGACGGAGGCAACAGGCCTCTCAGGCCCCATACGTGAGGCTCTTCCTGACGTGGCCCAGTTTTCTCCCACAGACACCGTGAGCCCCGGGGGAGGCTGGGCTGCTGCAGATGGGCCCCGGGGCGCAGCCGTGCACCAGACGCCGGCCTGGGGCCTTGGGTCTCCCTCTGCCGTGACTGGCTCTGCGATGTTAACTCTAATTAGCATCAAAGTGTTGACTTACAAACGTGGGTGTGACCACTCACGAATGCAGGTGTGCTGGCCTTGAGCGAATCTGTGCTTCTCTGCCTTTTGAACGCACACTCCCCAAAGGAAGCTCTCCCGTGTTCGCTCTGTAATTTACCTCTTGCCACCCTCAGAGCCGTCCCAGATCCCAAGGCACTGGGGACAGGCCAGCATCTCACGTTCCCCACACAGCTCTGGCCCCGAGCCCAGCGTCAGCTGCGCTAGGTCGACGACAAAGTCAGGCCTAGAACCACTCCATGCCTCCGTGGCAGGTGCATCTCGGGTGACCCCCCAGGCTTGCTGCCCTGTTCTCCTGTGCAAACACCGCTGGACTCGAGAGCTGGTGTCAGGGGCCCATCTCCTCTCACCATCGCGACTAAACCCAGCCAGGGGCTCTACGGGCCACACTGAACCCACAGGAGGCTCTGTTGGTGAGTGAGCGCAGGCGGGGTGCTAGCGTTTACAGCAAGCACGGGGGCAACGACGACAACGTGGCCTCCCGCAGAGGTTTCCTGCCCAGGACTCGGTTCAAAGCGGATGCGTGCAGGTGCCGCCCTTCAACCCAGACGACCCTTGGTGGTCTGACCCCCGGGCCCCGCGGGGATCTGACCACACCCCCCCCATACCAAGATGCTTGTGGACAGAAGGCGAGGCCTGGGTTTCCGGAGACTAATCAGGTGCACAGGAGCGAAGTGCGTGCGTTCACCTCACAGGGTCTCCCTGAAGATGCCACCCGCAGGGAGGGCCCTCCCTCACCTCCTTGGGACGCAGGGACCTCAGCCCCGGTTCCGTCCCCTTCCTCTCCCCGGACGGGGGTAACTGCCCCTTCCGTGATGACCGGCCTCGCTGACCCGGACCAAGCCCGGCAGAGGGTGACTCGGGCCGTGCGCCTCGCAGAGGCCGGGATGTGCCCGGCGGCGACTTCAAAGCAGGAAGGTTGCCCGGAAAGCACTCCCTCCTCCTTGCTCTCCTTCCAGGGAGGAGGGTCAGGGCGGGCGGACTGGCCGTGGCTCACGGGCAGCTGCATGCAATGGGACCCGGCGCCCCCGACGGCCCGTCCGGAGCCGCTTACTTGTTTCGGAGCCAGATGATCTCGGGCTTGGGGTTGCCCTCAGCCCTGCAGGTGAAGAAGACGGTGTTGCCCAGGGTGACGTCTGCGTCCTGCGGCTCCGACGTGATCCGTGGCCTTTCTGCACCAAAAAGGAAAGCAGGCCTTCCTGGTCTTAAACTGTCACGTGACAAGAACCTAGAGCAAATCCCTTCTGTTCGAGACAAAACCACTCCCACGAGAACGGCGGGGGGCATCTCCACGGAGAAGACGGTGTTAGAGCCGAATTACACAGCATTGCCAGCATCTGAGGTCCACCCGCTGAGAACCCTGGCAACCGGTGGCGCTGAGCCTCTGACAGACAGAGCACCGGCTGACGACCTCAGTGGGCGCTCCCCCCGAGAGCCGGACACTCGTGAGCCAACAGTTTTAGGGAATGAAAGGACAGACAGTGGCACTTTTCAGCTGAAGCCGCCACGAAGGCAGAGGCTGTGCAGGTGCGGCCAGGGGCTCCCAACCGCGGGACCATCTCAGTGTGGGGTTCCCACTGCAGTCCCTACGGCCACCCAGTCACTGAGCACAGAGAGGCATCCCTCCTGCACTCCAGCTGCTGGGTGACTGTCCTCTGTGTCCTCACAGCAGGCTGGACTGGTCACCTACTAACCAGGAAACTCAGACAGCTGACCCCTCTCAGCCCAGATGTATTCACTGACCTGCCACGTGCAAATGCGTGTGCTCCTGTGTGTGTGTACATGCGTGCACGTGCCTGCAAGTGTGTGCACAGTACCTTCACAACACCTGGCATCTTAAATAGCCACAAAAGGCCGTCTGCGTGTCTATTACTGCACAGCGTCAACAGGAAACCCCTCGGACTCACCGCCGGCCACGTTAACCCCCCGAGGCCGCACTGCTCCCGTTTCCAGTCCCAGGCGCCCTGCTCCCCATGCCAGTCTGGACACTGCGGCTCCCTCTGCTGTAGCCGAAGGACCCCCAGCCCCACCGCTCATCCCTGGTGCCACACTCGCCCACTCGCCATCCTCTCTGACGTGCTGAATTCGGGAACGTGGAGAAAGCTCTGCTTCTCCATTCTGTCTCCAGGAAGAGGCAATGGTGCTGAAGGAGCTGGAGGAAGGACCACCCTCTTGAGCGCCCCCCAGTGACCCTGAGTGACCGGCAGCAACCGAGGACCTGCCAGGACACTGAGGGCAGAGGCATCGTCCCCAGGCGTCCCGCGAGGCCCCGGGAGTTCAGAAAGTTCAAGGCACCACCGCCTCGGTCACCCCAGCCTGGCCCCTGTTGACAAGGTCGGAGCTGGGCTGGGGTGGGGTTGAGGGAGGAAGGTCCGCTCCTCCCCCAGAAGAGAGGTGGGCAGAACCCAGGCCGACTCAGGAGGGCAGCCCCAAGGTGGGCACAGGGAAGTGAACCTGTCGTGACCCCCGAGCAGGTCCAGAGGGCAGAGGGCAGAGGGAGCAACCTCCCCCTCTCCACCCGTCCTTTGCCCAGGAAGCTGACCCTAAGGAGACAGTCTGGAGAACGGGGTGCACACAGCACAGCAATGCTGCCCATCCTGAGGGAGCCCTGCCAGCAGAGCAGCCCTTACAAAGACGCGGGCACGACGCGCGGAGGCCACAGGGTGGCCCTGGGACTGAAGTCAGCCACCTGCACACACTAGAGGCAAAAGAGCCTGACTGTACGGGGATCGCTCGTAAAGCGTTACAAACAGTGACGAGTAAAGTTACATAACTGCGGGGGGGGGGGGGTTACTGTGAAATGGAGTGACCTTCAAAGTAATTAATTTTGTTTTCAATATTTGAAAATAATGATGCTCTGGAGAACCTAAGTTTAGCACCACCTCCCCCCCCCCGCAAAAGTGCTAAACTTAAAAGAAAAGCTGGATTCCTTGGGCGTTTGTTTATCAGGAAGATTCGTCCGCGAGATTTGGCTTCACTCCTTTTCTTGTGTTTCTTCGTGAGGCACTGTGTACGCGCAAGCGGTGCACAGGTGCGACAAGCCAGACAAACTCGGCCTACGGCCACTGGGCGTGGCCACCACCCAGATCCAGACCCAGAAGGCTGCCGGCTCCCAGCCAGCAGCCCTGCGCCCTCCCCCAGAAACCGCCCCCGCCCCCGCCCCCCAGCCCCCCGTGGGTCCTGCCGGCCAGGCAGCTGCAGCCTCTAAAGGCAGAGGCCTGGAAGGAGCAACAGGTAGTGGTGCATTTCAGGTGCCTATTTTTTCTGCAGGGAAACCTGAAAATTAAACCCAAGTTTATTACCAGATAGTTTCTTACAGGTACTACAGAGACGGGCTTTGTAAAGCAGGGTCCGGTCAGGCCCCACCCAGACCTGATCTGTGGGTCAGCCAGTGACAGCTGGAGACAGGGCTGCACACGCTATGCCCTCTGGACACCAATGCGGGCTTGGGTCCCGGGACTCACTCACCACAGTCCAGCTCCTCCGGGGTGATGGCGGCCACCGACCGCCCCTGGATGCGCCTGGGGTATTCACAGGTGGCCGCTGCCTGCGCATTCCCCGACCGGGCATAGCTCTTCAGCAAGTCCGCCAGCCACAGGATCTCACAGTCACAGTGAAGCGCGTTGGAGTCCAGACGCCTACGAGGAGGAAGCCGCAGCCGGTGAGACGGGGGATGCGCAAGGGCTGACCCGGGCCAGGGAGACCCGAACTGACCAGCAGGGACGGGGCCTGCAGACAACACAATCTGACCCGGTCCTGCCCGACCAAGGGACCCAGCAGAGATCCACACTCGGCAGGAGGAAGAGCCCGAGAGCGGGGGAAACCCGAGTAACGCAAATAAAGGGTGGGGAAAGGAGCAATCAATTACTGTCTATTTTAGGTTCAAGACCAAGGGACAGACACGTGCTGGACGAGTCCGGGAAGTTTCATGAAAAGCACAAGACAGGAGCCTTCGTAAAATCAGTAATGCAGAAATCCCCACCACCCGGAACTACTCCCGAACTCTCACCACCACTGGCGCTGCGCCATCATGTACTACCTCACTTAACCCTTAAATACGCCCTAAAGGACAGTCAGCCCACAGGGCGCAAACCTCAGCTGCTGAACTAAGTGCCGGGAGAAAGTGCCCCACGGGGCTGGACACATCCGTCCCAGCAAGCGGAATAGGCAGGGTATCATCTCCTCCCTCGGAAACGATGACCATTTATGCAGCAAAGCACGAGGTAAGGAGTGTAACGGGGGGACGTGAACCAAGAGCGAGGAGGTGGCAGCAGGGCCGGCCCCGTTCAGAGGGAGCTCCCCGGGATCAGAGCCGAGGGGCTGCCCTCGGGCGTCCACTGAGCTCACACCTGCCGGCCAGTGCTCCCCAGGGAGGCGGGCCCGTGATGGCCCACCTCCCACTTGCATTTCTCCAGGATGCTGGCTCGGAGGGGGCAGCAGGCAGAACTCGCCCTCTGTCTGGACAGCCAGCTCCGATGAGCACGTCCCGCGGAATCCATAGGGTTCAACGCAGACATGACAGAACCTCCCCCCCGCCGATTCCTCAGGTCAGCAGGCCGTGGGGGACCTAGAACCTTTCCGGCACCCGCTGACCCCAGAGCCCCTCTGAATAAACGGCAGGACCTCTGTGCTCAGGACGGGCCCTAGTGACAGTGGATGAGCAGGTGTGTGACCCTGGCCAGCGGCCCCTGGACCGAGCGGCCAGAGCAGGAAGCCCCCGACTGCATGCTCCCCTCTGCCGTCTGGTGGGGAGGGGGAGGCTCACTGGGGCCGAGAAACCTAGGGTTTCACAGGCCGAGCAGATGCAGAGGGCAGTGCTAGACCATCAAAAGGCCAAAAAGGAGGCAGAGACGGAGAAGGACCTTTCCAGCCTTCTGTAGACTCGGGTGACCCCCACGTGCCCTGAGCTCGTCTTGGCAACTCCTGGCAATTTCTTTCCTACCCTCTCTCATCTACCAAACAGGCAGTGTTTCTCACCTGCCACCCTAGAATGCAGTTTTTAGTTTGGCTAGGGATTTCTTTATCCTATGAAGAAAAGAATCGTAAATAGTGAGGAAACTGTGTCTTACTTAACTCGAGAGAAACAAAGGCCGCTCTGGGCCCAGGCCTGGTAATCTGACTTTTCTATCTCTTTCTTAAGTCCAGTTCATTGTACACTCTCAGTAATACCTAACTGAGAAACAATGGCCTTGAAGAGCTCGGAGAAAAACACACAAAAGATGTCAGATAGCTTTCTCCATCAGCTATTATAAGAAATTACTCAGTGTAAAGATAAATTATTTTTGGAGACCTAAGAATGGACAGAATTCAGTTATGTGCATGCCTAAATAAAAGGAATGCAATACAGTTGGGATTAATTCTAGGCCAATTTTATTTCCACCAGTACGATATGTAACATGCAATTAAAGATTAATTTGAGGAATTTAAAATTGATTTTTAAAAACGTCTTCCTGTTGCTACATTCCTCCAAGCCAGCTCGGTCTTGGTTCGGCGTTCTGACGGCTTAATCCACCCTCCCTTCCTAATTCATATCCAGGCTGTGATGAACTCTTCTTTGAAATACCCAGTAAAAGGGGTCAGGTAAATGCATATGACGTGGAGAAATTATTAGTCTTTGCTGAAAAGACAGCATAAAGGGTTATTATACTTACAATCTTTTCATAGATTCCAAGTGATTAAATGTTCCCGGAACCAAATGTGTAATTCGGTTGTTATGTAAAAACCTGTTGAAAGAAGTGATAAACGACAGCAATGCTTTAAAATACTTCCCTAGACGTGTAGAAAAGTGTAGAAGCAGGTAAATAACTCAGCTTTCAGAGAACATCCCAGTGACTGCCTTTGTTTCGTATACGTGAATTTGAGAACAATGTTCTTTAGTACAGAAATAACTACATTGTTTTCTATTTTATCACTATTCCCACTTCTGCACTGTTAGAGGAGAGCACAGATTTCCTACTGAGACGTTTCCCGGTTGTTTGAACAGACAGAGGTGTTCTTTCTGTTACGGGAAATGGACAGAGCCACGGGCTCCAGGACCCGCAGGGAAAGAGGGGCAACAACACTACTTACAGCCTCTCCAGCTTCGGCAAATGCTGAAATGACTCTGGGTCCAACGTTTCTATCTGATTAAAGTGCAGGTATCTAGAGGAGTTTTTAAACATGGGAAAAAGAAACAAATTTTAAACAATTTTATACTTTTTATAGATCTATAGGGTTTTGCTGAAAACATTTGTTCTCTAAGTCATTTCAAATACACACGTCAATAGATAACTCTCTAGATCTCCTACATTGTATGGAAAACAAACGCAGTCATCAAATAGGAAGATTAAAGACAACGGAAAACTGGGTGCAGACTTTAAATGATTGACTGGACAATACGACTAAGGGTCAAGCACACCGACCGGGCTTCCTCCCCACCCAGCGGGGAAAGCCAGGGACACTCAGCTCTCCAAATACATGGACCTTTCTAGAAAAAAATCAACATGATCTTCATTACGCCACACACGCAGGTACGTGAATGCCTTCATTCCAATCTTTTAATTTACAAACGGATTTAGGAGACTTACACTTCAAGGTGACATTGGGTATATTGTTTTTCAGCTACAGAAACAGCAACTACAGAAGAAACCTGGCCCTGAGTTAAGCGAAATAATGTATTTCCTCAAATGTCCTTTAATTACATCGACCATCCAGAGCTTATACTTCCGTTTCTTTCCGCTTATACTTCTTTCTTGCCGTAAGTTACACATTTTTTCGTAAAACTAATTTCTTCTCATTGTCTTGCATACCGCCTTTCTCACTTTGAAAATTGGTAGGCTTTTGCCTTAGAAATACACGGAAGCCCCCTCTAATCGGTGCCCGTGCAGGAGCCCCTCCTGCCACACAGGGACCTGGCCCGACACGCCAGGCTGCGTCTTCACGGGACGCTGGGACCGGCAGGGTCACAACACAAACCCACGCAAAGGAGAGCTCTCTCCACACTCCCTCCACCAGGTACAGCCTTTCACTGACTTTCTGAAATGATGGAACCTCAGGGTCCCTCGCCCTGTCCCGTCGGTGTCTGGCCTGCCCTGGGCCAGCTCGCCGGGAGAACCACCGTGGTGACCACGCGGCCTCAGAGCTGCCCACCGTCCTCCGCGGGCAGGCAGCCTGGTGGGGGCCGGGTCTGTGCCCACCGCCCTCCCTGCGAGGGTGGGGGCCTGAGGGCAGGATGGCGGGGGCAGGAAACGCCCCGTCCTGACTATGCAGGACGTACACTTCCAGCGGCCACCGTGGAGCAGCCCGGGGCCACGCCATCAAGCACAGACACGGGGAGCAGACGCGCTCAGCCGTGCTGCTCCAGAGACCGCGGGCCGGCCGGCCGGGTCCGGGGCGAAGCCAAGGGAGGCAAAGAAGGGAAGACACGCCGGTCCCAACCTGATGCTGCTTAAAAATCCACGTGCCGACAGCCGGGGGAGGCTGACCGGACGCGGGTGCTGCTTTGAGGGGCTCAGGGTTCACAGGCTCCCTGGGCTGTGGCCCCTCTACCGATGGTGGAGGAAAACGGGCCGAAGGCAGGAAGGGAGCCCCCAGCGCCGTCCACGGTCCCCGCCCCTGCCCGCGGCCAGCCTCTCAGGGAGCCCAGGTGAGCCTGCTGGACGGGGCGGGTCTCACGCGCGGCCTAAGGAGCCTGTCAGCGCCTCCGGGTTAGAGACCAGAGCTAAGGACGCACTTTGGGCAGCCAGCCGGCCCAAGGCTGCAGCCCGTCACCAAGTGCCCTGCTCTGCATCTGCGCCTGTTCCAGGAGTCCTCCCCCAGCCCTGGGGCAGGGGGTGTCCACGCACGGCCGGTTGCTGAGGCTCTGTCCCAATCGATTTCGCTCAAATAAACTCTAAACATTCGTATAAGCCTCCGCTTACCTTTTAAGGCCTGCGAGAGCCGACGTGCTGGGCAGACGGGGCTCGGGACCAGCCTCCCCTCTGCTGGAGCACGTGTACCAGCTCCGGGCATGGGGGCCGCAAGGGTGGGGGCCCGAAGCGCTCTGCACGCGGCGGGGCAGATCTGAGCGCGCTCCTAGGGGAACGCGCCCCCCCCCTCACAGTGCCTCCCCGAGGGGCGGGGACGGGTCCCAATCTCCCTTCATCCTTAAGTCTCAGCAGCAGAGACTCCTCCCTCCCAGCGCCTGATCCTGGGTTTGGAGGCAGCCTGTCTCAGGATGCTGTCCCGAACCCCTAGGACCTTGGTCACCAACTCCCACTCGGCGCTCCGGGGATGCCATTCCCCTTCCCTCCTCATTTCTCCCAGGCTTTGCCTCTGTTTTCCTCAAAAATAACCCCGCTCACCCCCTCCCAAGGCTCGATGGGCCTCACTTAGTTCCACACCTGACAGCACGTGTAAATCCCAGCCCCAGATCCATTAAAACTGAGTCAGGGGCTTCCCTGGTGGCGCAGTGGTTGAGAGTCCACCTGCCGTTGCAGGGGATGCGGGTTCGTGCCCTGGTCTGGGAAGATCCCACATGCCGTGGAGCGGCTGGGCCCGTGAACCATGGCCGCTGAGCCTGCGCGTCCGGAGCCTGTGCTCCGCAATGGGAGAGGCCACAGCAGTGAGAGGCCCGCGTACCGCAAAAAAAAAAAAAAAAAAAAAAAAAACTGAGTCAGATGCAGAAACGTGTTCCGGGGACCCTCCCTCCACCTGGGGGCTCTCCAGATGCTCCCACGTGTTTCTGTGATGATCTGATCCCTGTGTCATTCTCCCTGAAGCCGAGGGTGCACAGCCCCTCATATACAGCTTCTTTCTAAGTCCAGTCCACGGCGAGCACGGCAGGCTCGGGAAAGTGGCTCTCAGCTGGATAAACAAATGGGTATCTAAAAACAAGAGCGCTGCGTGTGCTTCGGAAGCTCCTGGTTCAGGTGAGGCCTCCCCAGCTCTGCCTCAAGGCCTCGGGAGATGTTTCCATGTCCGGGCAACTGACAAAACACGAACCACATCCTCAGCTGCAGCACCCCCGTGAATAGACTGCCTGACACGTGATGACTCCAGCCCATTGACAGACAGGTGACCGGCCAGGCAAACAGTCAGAAAATGCCTCTGACCAGGAATTCTACTTCAAATGGGCATGCTGACCTCACAGCAAAGTAGGACTTCCTTCATACGCAGCCCAAGAAACAACATCCAGCGTCCCCTAACTGGAAACACATGGAAAAGTTTATTTTCTCCAAAATAATGACATCGTGAATGACGCAAGTAAACCGGACGTGCAGATTCACAAACAGGAAATACTGTACGAGGAAAACAACTTCCTGGTCCCCGAAAGACCTCTACTTGCTCAGATCTGTTTACAAGTCTATCTTGTTAAACTGGAAGCACCATGGGGGCAGGGGTCAACCGGTGTTACTGGTCCTTGCCCCAGGAATGCAGGGCACAGGGGGTGGGGTGGCTGCCCAGATGGGCGGGGTCAGAAGGAGGGAGGGACCACGGCTTTGTCATCTGCATGCATACAGCCCTACGCCCCCGGAGCACAGACATGCATCGTGCAAACAGCAGACTTGGCCTAGGTTTCCCTGCAAGAGGCAAAGGGCAGGTGAAATCTGAGACACCGCAGAGCAGAGGAGAGGCACTTACAGTTGCTCTAGAGAGGCAAGTCCCTTAAACGCTTGCCTGCCAACTGACTGGATCTCATTCTTGTACAGATAGCTGAAACAAGAAACACGGGAGGATTAGCACACGCACGCCAGGCCGTAACTCAGGGTGGAAGGAAGAATTCAGTTGGCACGTGGAGACAGTTTTCAAATTCATGATCGTATTAGGATACAAACAGAACGTTTACACAGTAGGTACAGTTTCTCCAAGGAGGCTCCCCTTCCCCTTTCTAAGGAAAACCTCCAACCGGAGATGATCAGACCACCGCCACGTCTTCAGGAAACTCACAGATTCTTGGAGGACAGCTTATGAGCAGCTGACAAAGCATTTGCTTCGAAGCCTGAAGAAAATAAAATCATTTCCCGAAAAACAGGTCAAATGCATTGAATATAGGCTCCTGTAACTGATACAGTTTCAAAATGCCCAGAGATAATCTGGGGAATAGAAATTACAGACTAAATTACGAAGACTACATATTCTGTTTCCCGCTCAGAATCCCGTTCTCCTACAACAGAAGCAACCAAGGCTGAGCAGAAGGGGCACCCGAGGGGCCCACTGCCTGTTCCTCATGGCCTGCACGCTAATGGTGCTTGTTTCTAAAGGGTTAAATATTTCAAAACACATGAAAATCACGTGAAATTCACATTTCAGTGTCCGAAAATGCAGTTCTTTTGGCACACGGCCGTGCCGACTCATTTACTGTGCTCTACGGCTGACTTCGTGCCCCATGGCAACACAGACGTGTGGTCCTCAAAGCCTCACGCGTGTACTGCCCCGTCCTTTCCAGAAGAAGCTGGCCAGCTCCTGAAGGAACCCATCAAGGGTGAAGACTTTCACGCCAAAGTATCCAATTCCACCAGAAACACAAAACCATGTGTGTGGGGTCCACCCATCTGTCCTGGACTTCAGAACACATGTCTACCGCGGCCGTCTGGATCAGACGTGGAGACACCTGCCCCGGGCATTTCTCCATGGCTGATGTGGGCAGAGGGACGGATCGAAATCCACACCTTTCCTACAGTGTAACTCAGGCAGATCCTTCTCCACACACTGGATGCCCGGTGGCTGGGCCCTCACCTACCTACCCACTTAATAAACGACACCGCTTTGTCTCAACGCTTGTAACGTCGCCTACTTCATTTCCAGGACATGCGTTTTACTTAATAATATTTGGTGCACGGCCCAGTCTAACAGGACCTGCTGTGCTGCCTTCAATCGCTGCAATCCTTCCAAGCGTTTTCCCTTCTCTCTCTGTGCAAATCTGCTGAGGCGATTTCAGCAAGAACTACAGGCCTTAACACAAACCAGCCAGAATTCCCCCTGAAACTGAGGCCCAGTGCCTGAAAGAGGCCTGGCACAGACGTTACTCCTCCAGGCTGCCGGGTCTGAGCCCTTGAACTGCCACCTACTGGCTGTGTGTCTTGAATAAGAATTAACGTTCTCTGCCTCAGTTTCTCCGTATGTAAGATGGAGTGAATAGCAGGACCTCACAGGATGACTGAAATTCAACAAATATATGGAGAGCTTTCGAACAGGGCCTCACACGTGCAACTCCTGTCCAGGTGTGAGTTGTTTCTCCTACTGCTAACCCTATAGGAGGTGAGTCTGAGCAAAGGTTTCTGTGCCTGTCTCTTAAACACAAACAAGCAAAACAAAGTATCAACACAGACATCACCTTGCATGCACTTCAAGAAGATGAGAGTAAAGGAATCCTGTCAAAGAGTACATGCAGTTGAACCAAGCTAGGACATATGAATGCATGCTGGTAAGGACACTGGAGCGTAATCTGTTTTCCTAAGAATAACTCGGTATTGATCATGATCTAACAGTAAATCATACATAATTTTCTACTTCATCAGAGAGTTGACCCTTTGAATATGAGTTCTAACCACCTGAAGGGTTAATTTTCATCATCCGGAAAGCTTAATGAAGGCAAAGGTGTATTCCTTACCAGAAGTCACTGGAGCTCCAACACGTAAGGAACACTCAACCTCCAAAAATACACTTTGGCACTGATTAGATAAATACCAAGGCTGCAATAATCAATAAACTGTGGAAGCCTTCTTAAACATTGAAGATGCATACCGCACGGTCTCCTAAGTCAGTGCCTGTCAGGATGGACCCTCCCGACGTGGTCTGGGAAGTCGGAGGAGAAGGCTGGGTCACGGGACACCTTCCCGCCACAGCTGCATCCCTGTCCTGGTGTCTGTTCTCACAGCGGTCCATCTCCCCCCCCGCCGCCCCCACCCCCCGACCACTGCTCAGCCCATCCCGGTGACCCTGGAACCTACCGCGTGGGTGTCTCGGATGAGTTCAGGTGGGAGGGGGAAGGGTTGGCACGTGGATGCCTTGACAGGAAGCCCGTCAACAGACGAGGTTTAAAAGTATTATTTTTAAAAACTGTCTTAAGTGAAAAATGAAGTATCCCTAACTACTAGGGTAAATGATAAGTTGCTCTTAAGTAATTCAAACCAAAAAAATTAAAAATAAAGTAAAAAAATTGTTTTCTTAGAAACAGACTAAACATGCACACACACACTGCAAATACTGGCTCTCAGTTAACGGACTCTGCTTCTGAGAAATCCAGGCTTTCTTCTGGGGCTTACACAGCACTTAAAATCAAAAACCAAAACAAAACGTAAGTAAATAAATGAAAAGACCTTTCCCTCATTTCAAAAATGAGCAACAAAGCTTAGTGTGAACATTGTTAATGGAAAATTAATATACTGCATCAAAAGTGATGGAGAAAAGTGTGTAGACACGACACTTTCAGATTCTTTGTGGACGAAGATGTATTTAATAAAGAGTTAATGTTATCTCTTGCTCATAACCACTGTCTCACCTAAACTCAACAGGACTTGGAGACATCCAGGTTCACTTAAGCCACACGTTTCCCCCCAAATCACTGATACCAATCCCTCATTAAAATGGGTCTAGCTGAACAGTCCTAAAATGAAGAGTAATTTCCTCAAAGCACATGATACTTACTTCTAATCTGTTAGAACCAGCAATGTATTCAGTGTTTTGTTAAAGTTTCCAACTTCAAAATAAGTGCCTGTGAAGGTATTGAACCAGGCGAGGTCACTTTCTAACTGCAAAAGTGACTTCAACAAGCAGATGTTTTAAATGCTAATAAACTCATTAATTCAAATCAATTTTTAAAGGTAGAATAAAATTTAACTACATAAAAATAAGAGGTGAAATCACCTGGCGGAAGATAGGGAAAATTAGCAGGAATTAGTGACATTCCAGAGGGATCTGTCATTCCCATCTCACATCTCGCCCACCCTGAAAGCTCAGATGCCACAAAATACGTCAGCTGTTCACACGGGCGGCTGAACATAACTCACCACCTTCCATCTCAAGAAGCGTCATTATTACCCGAGGATGATTTTCAGAGGCTATAGTTTTTAATTTTATTCAACCGATTTTACTTAAGGCTTAGCAGATAAACACTAGAAATCACATAAGGTAGCGCTTTATACTGATAACGACTCACTTTAAAAGTCCCAACCAAAGTTTCACTCACCTTTCGGAAATAAAACCTCTTTTTCACATGACTGTATTCACAATAATTCATGAACAGTACAATATTTAGCTCAGTGAGGAAACAGTCCGAATACAGGTAACAGACTCTGGTGTAAAGAACTGGTCATGACTTACAGGTATTTTAGATTCTCCAAGTCTTCAAATGACCCACCAGGTATACTCTTGATCTGATTATTGTTGAGAAGCCTGTGAAAGAAAGTCTCAGTAAGAATTTAAAAAACAACACGCTTCTGAATCGTGTTACGATTAAGCCACAGACCTAATACCGACATTCGCTAAATGCAAATTAACACAAGCAAGAGCACTGCTGGTGCTGGATGCTCCCGGCTGCAGGTTTCCTCAGGGCGCTGGTCCACATCAGCGCACACTGCCGCAGCTCTGCACACAGCGGAGAAGCAGTCCCCTCTTTCCTGCACAGAGACGTCTCTTCCGTCTCCCTGCCAGCCAGCTGGGAGGCCCTCGCGGAGGTGCAGGGTGTCCCGGAGGTGGGTGTCTCACCGTGGAGCTTTCCTTTTCACAGGGAGGGAGCTGGGGCCCAAGCCACCCGTGTCCCCCCCACAAGGCTTACACAGCAGTGGTGAACGTTCCTGACCCCCAGGGCCTGCACAGAACAGTCACCTCCTGGGGCAGAAGGGCCAGAACCCGTCTCCGCCCACGGCATTCAGCACAGCCCATGGCAGCCCGGAGTTGGGGTCTAAACCCTGGGACACAGCTGGACAGCACCCCAACCCCACCAGGGCCCGTACTAGCTCAGAGGAGGGCCATCCCCTCGACCCTGCAGTGGGAGACGTGACCAGCACAGGCCTGGATCACACCCAGAGGATGGACAGGTTCACAGAGGTCAGATGAGACACACGGGGGCAAAGGCCATGACGGCTGCCAATCCTGGGACCCAGTCCTGGCAACTTAACGAGCAAATCCCTCTGTCAGGCTCCACGGCAAAACTTCTCAGCCATGCCCACCCACAGCGGGCAATGGGGCCGACGTCCCTCAGCCTTCGGGATGTATCCCCAGGGGAAAGGTGTGATGATTTCTCAGAGCCCAGCCTCGGGATGTACCCACAGGGAAAGGTGTGATCATTTTTTTTTTTTTTTTTTTTTTTTTTTGCAGTACGCGGGCCTCTCACTGCTGTGGCCTCTCCCGTTGCGGAGCACAGGCTCCGGACGCGCAGGCTCAGAGGCCATGGCTCACGGGCCCAGCTGCTCCACGGCACGTGGGATCTTCCCGGACCGGGGCATGAACCCGCGTGCCCCGCACCGGCAGGCGGAGTCTCAACCACTGCGCCACCAGGGAAGCCCCTGGTGTGATAATTTTGATATCTCTTTTCTACCGGCTCCCAGTACAATGTTTGGACTTACAATGTGTTCAAGTTTCTCAGCCCCCTGAAGGCCCCCGGCTGGATCTCTCTGATTCTGTTAAAGCGAAGATCCCTGTGAAGAGACAAGAAACGCATTTACGGAGAGAAATCTGCGATTGTCACTAGTTGTGTGTCATCTTTAAACATTCAGTTTCCAAGCAGCAATAAGGCACTTAAGAAACTAAACCTCCCTGTTCATTCCCTGGACGCATCAACCCTGGGCCAAGGCTAACAAAGACATGAATATTTGTCTGAATGACAGGTGGATGCTCTCACCTCACAGAGTTTGTTTAAACAATAATTATGGGGAGATAACAGGTTCCTTGGTCACCCATCCATCCGTCTCCGCCAGCCCACGGGAATGTTCAGGGCTCAGTGTTAAGACAACACACAGGACGGATTTGCAGGGCCTCACGAAGGGAGTCACCCCTGGAGCTGGCGTGGAAACACTGGGGTTCCCTCCGGTAACCTCTGAGCTGGAACTCACTCCCCCAGTAAGGACATTCAGCCCGAACGCTCAGAGCCACAAAGCTCATTCAGCGTGCGAGCTGGAAAAACAAGGCTCTTTCATGTGTGCATCTTAACACGGTAGATAAAATTAAATGCACAAGTAGAAGAGTGGACGGAGGGAGGGCCTGAGCAGCCCAGGAGAGACCAGAGCCTGAGGCAGAAGCCGGCCCAGCAGCAGGAGACGCGCGGACACGGGGCAGGCCTGCGGGGCTCAGGCCGGGGCCAGGAGTGCCGGGACGGAAGGTCTGCTGAGATGCCCGCTCCCACCCTCCCCCAGCTTGACTTAAAATCTATCAGTTGACCAAGTACGAAAGTCACTGACAACTAAACACAAAGACCCCTTTCTTGACCAAAGAATCTTAGAAAAATTAAAGTTCCTTCCTCACAGGCTGAACCCCTTCCATCACAGCCCAACAGGGATCATGATGGGCTGAACTGTGTCCCCACCAATTCACACGTTGAAGCCGGACTCCCAGGTTCTCAGAACGTGATCTTATTTGGGGACAGAGTCCTTCGCGAGGTGACCAAGTCCCAGTGAGGTCACAGGGGTGGCCCTGGTCCAAGACAGCCGGTGTCCTTGTAAAAAGGGGAGATTTGGAGACGGCACACGGGGGAAGGCCAAGGACCGCGGCAAACGTCGAGCCGGGTGGCGGGCGGCGTGGCGGCATGGCCTGGCTCAGACTCCCGTCGCGGCCACAGAAGGAGCCCGCCCTGCCAGCTGACCTTGGGTGGCCAGCCTCTGGGACTCGGGGAGAACAGACTCCTGTCCTGTCGGTGGTGCTTCGATAGGGCGGCCACAGGAAACCCCCACGGGTATCCTGGTCCAGGTCACGAGCGGACAGCTCTCCTACGGTACTTACTGAGCCCTTTCAGTGTCCATCACCTTTTCAGGAATCTGATTATGTTGACCTGATTCAACAGCTCTCACTGATGACAGAACTGGTCTGAGTTTGCGGTGGAGGCTTCTCGGAAAGTGCTTGTTCGAGTGGCTGAAGCCACCCTTGTCGACGTCGGGCAGCGAGTGCAAGGCACGGCCTCCGGGCATTTGCTGCCTCGCTCTGGGTCAAGTCCTCGGGACCCAGGCAAACGGTCAGCACCTGACCCTCACCCGGGTTCACTCTCTTTGGGGACCCTGTTGCCCACCAGCATGCTCCCCCAGGACCCCTCCTCCCCTGCACAGACAGGCTTGTTTTCTAATAAAGAGTAATTTACGTTCATATTCAGAACAGAGTGCGCGGCCCCCTTGGGGGGGAGCTGGGAAGGGGAGGGCAGATGGGGCCAGCGCCCCTGGGGACCCTAACACTGCCCGCACTTCCTGCTTTCTTCTCAACTTCAGAGGGCTAAGGTGGCCCCGTCAGCGTCTGGTTCTGTCCCCCAAGAGCTTAACCCTGGTCCTTCAAGCCCCCCTCATGCCCTGATCCTAGCGCACCGCCAGGCCCGTCCACGTTCCCCAGACAAGGTGCAACATCAAGTCCACCCCTCTCCTCTACCACCAATGCTTGGCCAGGCCCGGCCATGTCTGCAAACCCGGCCTCACTCTTGGACTGGACGCCGTCCATGACTGCCCAACCCACTGCTCCCATCACTGTAACAAAACTCCTGACCGGGACTGCGGCGGCCTTTCCGGTGGGCCCCGTCCACCCCTCCAAATGCTTCAGGCCCATGGGCAGCCTGCATGGAGGACCCAGGTCCCCCGACCAGGGATGCAGCCTGCAGACCTCTAAGTGGACCGTGTGCCCAACCCACTGCCAGCGCTGGGTGAGGGGCCTTTCAGGGCAGCCACGTGCACCTCCACGTGGCCCACACGGTGCATCATAGCCAGATAGAACTTTCGTTTCCATTTCCTGCAACACATAAACGGTTCCAAAGCGTTATCACTAATAAGTAATTAACTGTTCATTGAGGCGCGTCTGGAGGCCACATCCCTGCCCCTCACAGCTTCCCCTCCTCCCCGGTCGCTCTTTGGGGTTACTCTACCTCACCCTTCCACTGTTTCCTTTGGAAAATCTAAGCAAATAGAACGTGTGTCTATTTCCCTCCCTTTCTTGCACAAAAGGCAGCTCCCTGTGAACACGCTTCTCCTCCCGGGATAAACTGCGGAGCTTCCCGCAGCCGTGTGTGGACACGCCCGCACCTCCTTCCGGGCAGCGACCGTGGCCTGTGCTCGGGCCACCTGGAGGGCCGCTCCGAGCCGTCACGGGCAGTACCCGGGACTGGCTCTCTGGACCCATCAATTCACACTGTCGCTGAGGTATTCCCGGAATCGATTCCTAGAAAGGTGTGGCTGGGCCGAAGGATAAACAGGCGTCATGACAGCTGACATCTCTGGGCTTGCTAAGTGCCCATCACTTCCATAAACACACGTGGTCCACACACGCCACACGCTGTGGGAGCCCGGCGTCGCGCGGGAGCGGGTGACCCGCGGGAACCAGGCCCGGGCACTGCCTTTCATCCTCTGCTCCCAGCATGCGGCTGAGCAGTGAGGGCTCCAGGAGGCTGGAGACCGGGGACAAGGCAGCCCAGGGGCGACGGCACGTCCGGAACAGGCGGGCAGGCCCCCCAGAGCCCAGGGGCTGGTGCAGCCCGCGAGCAGGCGAAGGTTAAGGGCAGGCTGCGCACAGCGGCAGGGAGGGACACAGTCGGCGGGGGCGGCCCCAGGCCGAGAGGCGTGGCCACCGCTGGTGGGAGGGGCCTGGAGGAGTAAAGTGACGGTAGGCGGTCCGGGGACAGGCCTGAGGGCCCAGCGGCAGGCACACGCACCCGCTTCCCGCGCTCACGTCCACCTGCCTAAGCGCTCGGAGCCCTCGCCAACCACATCCCTAAGGGCTGACGCGGGTGCGTCCGTCAGAAACACGGCGCCCAAGCACGGGGTCTCCCAGGCCAGGTCCGAGCGGCGCGGATGTCAGTGGGACCGGACCTCACCCCGCCTATGCCTGCCAGCTATGCTAGGAAGGCAAGGCCCGACGCCCCTCTTTCCGGGCAGACCCCAGAGCAGTGTCTGCAGGGAGCAGCCTTGAAGGATGGGTAATGCCACCTCCGGTCACCCTAATACTTGCCCACCGCTCCCCCTAAAAGGGTGGCCTCCCCAAGGTCAGTGCTTCTCTCCTCCGAGGGACGTGAGGGCTCAGGAACCAATGCCCTTGTCTTTGACCCCAGGCCCCAGGAAGGAGAGAGCCTGAACGTCAACCCCTCGACGGGTGCTGTGTCTCTAGGTGGTAAAGTGATGCGTCAGGCGTTTCTGGCATCACGCGCTTCACTGCAGAGTTGGGTTCACCTACGTTCATGACACTTAACCACAGGACTCACTTTTAGTCCCCCCCCAAAATCCAGTACTGATGCTGCTGATTTTTAAAATATAATTTAACTCAGGGCTTCCCTGGTGGCTCAGTGGTTAAGAATCCACCTGCCAATGCAGGAGACACGGGTTCGAGCCCTGGTCCGGGAAGATCCCACGTGCCACGGAGCAACTAAGTCCGTGCACCACAACTACTGAGCCTGCGTGCCGCAACTAGTAAAGCCCGTGCTCTGCCATAAGAGAAGCCACCGCAGTGAGAAGCCCGCGCACCGCAACGAAGAGTAGCCCCCGCTCGCCTCAACTAGAGAAAGCCCGCGCGCAGCAACGAAGACCCAACACAGCCAAAATAAATAAATAAATAAAATAAATTTAAATATATGTGTGTGTGTATATATATATAATTTAACTCAATTCAGTATTTACTGAGTAGCT
The DNA here is from genome assembly GCF_949774975.1 of Lagenorhynchus albirostris. Classification (NCBI taxonomy): domain Eukaryota; kingdom Metazoa; phylum Chordata; class Mammalia; order Artiodactyla; family Delphinidae; genus Lagenorhynchus; species Lagenorhynchus albirostris. Next base: position 88,268,127 of record NC_083107.1, on the reverse strand, counting down.
TTGAAAAAACAGGGGTCATGGCTAGAAATCACAGAACGTTGAGACACTATGATACATGTATTTTTATTGGTTTTCATCTCTTCCTCCTTTCACATAAAACAATAGAAGAAATAGCTAAAGGAATGAGGGGGAAAGGAAACAGGACAGATGGAGAAGCAGACGCTGGCGGCGGGACGCAGGTCTGGCTCAGAGTATCCCAGCCGCCAGTGCAGAGACAGCCTGATCAAGTACACGATCATGAGCTCCAAAGAGCCCTCGGCACGCTGCCCGGGAGAAGTGAAGCTTTACCGATGCTAAGACACAGGCGAAGCTTCTCACAACACTGGGCACGCAGGTGTACCTCCAGAGCACAAGCCTCGTGACTGGCTCTGCGTGTGTGCTGCCCCCTCCCCGTACGCACTGGCAGGACTTCAGCGTGTGATCCGGGCGAGCAGTTACAGAACTTCATCCTGTCCATCCAAGTGCATCCTTCCGGCCTCCGAGGCCTCCCTGGACCCTGATTTGTATCAAGGACTCACTAATCCTCCCAGGAGTGTGTCACCTACAGGTGTCATAGGCACACACTCTCCTTCTTCACTCAAATTACTGAAATTAAAAACAAAAACAAAACAGGGGCTTCCCTGGTGGTCCAGCCGTTAAGAATTCGCCTTCCAACGCAGGGGACGCGGGTTCGATCCATGATCGGGGAACTAAGATCCCACGTGCCGCGGGGCAACTAAGCCCGTGCGCCACAACTACTGAGCCCGCGTGCCACAGCTAGAGAGAAGCCCGCGCGCTGCAACTAAGACTCGATGCAGCCAAATAAATATAAAAAATTAATTAATTAAAAAACGAAACAAAAAACCAAAAACAGAAATGTAGGTCAGCAAAGGAAAAAGCAGCGTCCGATGGTGAAGAGCACGTGGGTCCTGGTCAGAGGCTGGGGAGAGGCCACACGGGGCCAGGTATCCTGGACGAGGGACAGTGACAGAACCTACACTTGCACCCATCGCAGGGGGACAGCCCTGCTCCAGCGGGACCCAGGGCCTGGACACGCCATCTCTGCATGTGCAGGGTGCTCCCGGACACCGGACGGTCCAGCGTCCACTTCAACAACATGACAGCCCATCCCCCCCGAGGGCCCAGGGTGACCACGCGTCCTGGCTGCCCCTCAGCCCCACACCTGTTAAAAAGCGCTTTGCTTTCAGGAGTGGAGCCGTCAGGGGCCAGGAAGCCCTAGCTGCCCAGGTTCCGCCCCTCGTCCTTCTTGCCGTGGCATGAGGTGACCCACAGGCGGCCTGAAGGGACGAGCTCAGAAGAGTCACAGAGGCCAGCGGTTGACCCGCCACCATGGCAGAAGGCCAGGCTGCTGGGTCTGCTTTTCCCTCCCCCTGTGCTGTGGGCTTCTGTAAAACACAGAAAACGTTGCGTCGCCCGACGTGGCAGCAGAGCCCAGTTGCCGGGAAAACGCCTGTGCTCATCAGTGACGAGCGGCCCTTGTGCGATCAGTTGTGCAGACGGTACTCCGGGCCTGGCTTCTTCGGATGACGTCCAGGGCACCAGAGAACAGGCGGGCCCTCCCACACAGGAGCCTCAGGGCGCAGGGAGAGGGGTCCCGGCGGAATCGTGCCCCCCCAACCCGAGGGCTGGCGCTCCCGTCGAGGGGAGCTGGCGTTGGGGTCTCTAGAGAACTTCCCTCTGGAGCCCTCCCAGGAGGTGGGTAATGTGCAGGCCCCTGGGTGCCAGGGGTGCCGCGGGTGCCCGAGGGGCGAGTTCTTTATTCTCAGAAACAGCTCTGAATTTCCTGCTGCGTCTGCTCTTCATCCAGAACCTCAGGTCCCAGAAAAAGGCCACACGGACAGAGGAGGGACGTGGGTGCCTGCAACACAATTCGCTAAGTGTTTCATCTTTTTATCGTCTCCCCTTCCAGGATGTAAGCACGTGGAACCAGGGGCCCACCTCTTGGCTCGAGAGAACGGAACCTGCTTGGAGGGGCTCCCTCAGTGCTGCTGACGGACGGACCCGGGACGGGCCCTGAGCTGCTGCCGTCTCCGGGCCAACGGGTCCTCCTGCGCGGCCGCCTCCCGCTCCTGGGGAGGGGGACTAAAACACGGCTCGGGGGTCGGCAGCCCTTCCCACGGGGCGGGGGACGCACTCCGAGGGGCAGCAGCGTCCAAACTCTGCTGGGCCCTCAACCCGCCGCCCCAGCTCAGCGTCCTGAAGGTGGGGCCTGAATTAGGTCAACTCTTCCACAACCTTCTGATCAACTCGGTAAAGTCTGGTTCACTGAGTCATGTGTATGAATAAAGAGAAAACGGGAAGGCAAAAAAAAAAAAAGCCATTGTTTTCTCCTGATAGAGAATTTTTAAAACACTGAATGGTTCAAAGCCCAGGACAGAAAACTATTTCAAAAGAAAACGGACTTTAGGAAATAAACCAAGGTATTGACTCATCCAAAGGAAGCTCACATGGAAGCGCATTTACTCCGGTTTTGGTTTTAGGTTTCGTACAGCTAAAAAGAGAGGCGAGGAAGAGCTTAGAGTGTTTTGCCAACTGGGAGTGAGAAGTGAGCTCCCACCTCGGAGAGGACCCTGGTTTCCACCTGATGGCCCGCACAGACCACGCAACAGCCAACATGTCCGTCACCCTGAAAGCATCACTGCGTCACTGCTGCTGACAACCGAGGGCAGTTCAGTGCTGGAGGGGGGGCTCTGTGGACAGCCCTCAGCAAACAGCGTTCAAGAGATGCACTGCCCCTGCAACCTCTCCAGCCCGCCAGGAGTCAGCAGGGACGCTGCTCATTTGAGGACGATTCGGTTCATCGCCTCGCCACTGCACTTGGACCGTTGGGTCATTTGTTAAGAACCTCCTTGGTGCCACCATCGCTGGGCCCCCAGGGAGCACTCGAGGGGCCCAACTCCAGCCCAGATCCCATCCCTCCCCTCCCAGAACCGGGGCAGGTCCCAGAGGAAGGCTCCAAGACTGGCCACGTGGGCCCAGGCAGTGACCCTGTCCCCTAAAAGGCCGGGCAGAAAGATGGTGGGATTCGGTCCCACGCGGTCTCCATGGCAACCTCTCCACTCCGTTGTCACGCTACGTAGCCGAGGGCAGTGCCACAGCAAGGGACCTGCTCTGATCATGCGCAGCTGTGATCACGAACCTGAGGTTTGAAACGCAAAAACCTACGACATCAGGAAGCACTACCTTCTGTTTTCAACTATTTAAAAATGTAAAATGCAGAGTTCACAGGACAGCAAAAGCAGGCGCTGGCTGCTCCGGGTCTGGACAAGGGTGCGGTGAGGCAGGTGTCTGCCCACCGTCCCAGGAGATTGACTGTTCCTGGGCCTCCGTGTCAGGGGCATCGTTCTGGGCCACGTGCAATGTAAAGCCTGCCCCCCACCGCCCCGCACCGCCTCACAAATGAACAAAATGTATCTACTGGTTCACGCACTGCAGGCTGCGTCCTCTGGGAAAAATGCCCAAACTTCTCCCATGGCTGTTTAAAAACCGAAATCAGTGTTTTTCTTGCTTTCCAGACCAAAAAATGGCCATAGCTGTGTACCAAAGACTCCTCTCTCCCAAGGCCCCTTCACGGCATCCCAGGACGCCCCCATGCAGGGGGCGAAGCCGAAGACAGCAGTGCAATTAGGGCAAAAGGCCCCCCTCTGTCTCTCAAGCAAACGCGGAGCCGAAACAGCAGCCTGGACGAGCGTGAAATCCGTTCTGCCCAGCGCGGCGCGTCAGTGAAAACACGGTGGCCTGACGCCCTTCTAGAGAGCAACAGCCCAGGAAGCAGTGCGCACACACGCCAGCAGAACCCGGCCCAGGCGTGGGAAACGGAGCTCCGCTTCTGCCGGAGAACAAGAGCAGGTGCGGGTGAGCGCGTCTCCGCGTGGGCGGGGTCTCTGCAACACCGCAGCTCCCCTGTCCCCCGCAAGGGGTCTCGGGGTCTCTGCCGGGCCCGGCTTCGCGCTCCAGTCCGTGGAAGCCCGAGGGGCTGCAGGGGTGAAGACACGGGCCTGGGCCCTGGTCTCGCCCTGAGTGGCCACCGCGAGCCTTGCGCCCATCCAAGGGGCCCCGAAAGCCTTCCGTCCAGGCCCCACGTGGGACATGGGAGGAATCTGTGCACGTGTGCCCACGTGTGTCCGCAGACACACCTCCTCCAGGACAGGGCGCCCCGAGAGCTGCTCTGCGTAGGTGGATCAGTTTCCGAGTCGGGCACCAGGCAGGTCCAGATTCAAATCCCTGCTCTGCTCTTCCCTGGCTGTGCAATCCTGGACAAATGCCTTGACTTCTCTGATCCTTCCTCGGTTTGCTCATCTGCAGGATAAGGGGATGATGTCCCTGCCTCTCCTGTGAGGACCACATGAACCGAGACCAGCGAAGCAGGAAACGGGCCGGGGACAGGACCAGAGAGGCGGCAGCGGGCGGGGGTGGTGGGCACAGGTCACAGGTGCACCGAGTGCGCGGCAGCCCGGAAAGGGATGGGCCACCTCCCGCTGGCGTGCGCGGTGAGCCTTCATCTCACACTCAGAGGAGAGGTTCAGAGAAGGCAGTTAACTGGCCTGAAACCACACAGCCCACCTGGGCAGCCTACAGGGGGGCCTGGGGCCTCATCCTCCACGCCAAAAGTGTGTCCCCAAGACCCCCCTTCCCCAGGCACAGTCCCACCAGCCCCCATCAGTGTGACCTGAAGACATCAGAGCAGCACCCAGCAAGCCCTAGTTTCCACCTGGTGAAGATGCAGGTGCGGCTGGAAAGACTGGTGTAATTTCAGCACAGCATTTCCCTGGGGCGCCGAAGCCATCCCAAGTCCATGTCCAGAAACCCGGCCGTGTGAGACTCCCCTCCCACTGCCCATCCCCCAGCAGGTCTCTACCCAGCGAGGAGTCCACAGCGCGTTCCCAGGTCCGACGCCCCCGGATCAGCACAAACGCTTTCAGCCGCGGCAGGTGGATCCAACCAGTCTCAGCGGCTTTCCTGACTGGTAACCACACCAGCAAGAACAAGGGATGCTGGACACCACGGGGAAGACTCCACGGGCCAGCTCCGGAGACTCGCCTCATTTACCTGATGGTGAAACTGCTGACATGGGCAAGTCCTATTAACAGCGGAGTCTCATGCAGAAGGAATCACAGAATTAGAACATTAGCCCCAGCGGCTGGACGGGCAGGTCAGGAACCACCAGAAGAGACGCCAAAGCACCTGCTGACGGGCCCGGCCTCCCCCTGGCTCCGCACGCGCTCAAGGCACCATCCACGCGCGTGGACCCCGACCCCGCGCCCTGCAGGCCTGGCCAGACTAAATGGACGGACACCGGCGGCCCAGCATGTCCACGGCTGCCACCTGCCGCCCGGTCCTGGCTCCGCCCCTGACCTGCCACCTGCCGGGCACAGACATCAGCCCACAGCCGTGCTGTGGCCTCACCTGGAAACCAGACGCTCAGTGAGTCAGGACGGAGACCACGTGCCTGGAAGATGGCCACCTCGGGGTGAGCGGGGAGAGGCACACAGGGACCCACTGACACCACCCCTGGGTCAACAAGGTGATCCGGGCACAGAGGAAAGCTCACAGACGGAGAAGCAGATGGGACAGGTGGAGGGAGGGGCAGGGTGCACACAGGTTTCTCCTCGTGGAGGGTCAGGAGATCAGTAATACAGAAGTAAGTCCACGGACGCCCTGGGAAGAGACAAAGTTGCTACGCCCCAAGGGTTACGGGATGCAGGATAGAAAGTATTTTTCTTTTCCTTACCGTGTTAAAAAATCTTAAATGAACGATCACGCTTATATAATAGCTCATAACTAAAAGATGTTTTTTTTTTCCTTTCCTTGCTAAATATAATTTTAAACAAACTAATCAAGTTTTGGGCTCAAGCAATAAAAACTCATTCAACAACTTGCAGCCTCAACCAGGAACAGGGGCGCCACACCCCCTGGCTCTTCTCTGAGAGTCTCTCTCCCGGGCCAGAGGTGCCTTCACAGGCGTCCAGGTGTCCGCGCTCCAGCCACCCCCCTGCCCCACCTCTGCCCTCTCTGCTTCACTGGAGCTCTGAGCCTCTAAGGGGCTTTTATGGCTGCCCTGGACCCTCACAGCACAGCCTGCCAGCCTCAGCTCCACCGCTGACTGTTTATTCCCTTAGTATTTTCTAGTTCCTGTTCCCCAGAGAGACATGTGTCTGAGCTAAGCCTGATCACAAGTAACCGGCCAGCACGTGGACTGACTGTCTTGGATCTGGTATCCACCTGGATCCAACCAGCTATGGCTGAGAGAACCAGGGTCACGCGACACTCGACACGGACCGGCATCAGTCAGAGTTCCCTGGAGAAACAGAACCAACAGGACGTGTGTGTGCGTGTGTGTGGGGGTGGGGGGGTGCTCATGTACAGAGAGAGACTGAGATTGGTTTCTGTTAAGGAAAGACTTATTGTGGAGGCCGGCAGGTCCACAGTTTGCAGGTGAGCCTGCAGGATGGATCCCCAGGGAAGGGCCGCCGTCTGCTCCCAGGGCCGTGTCCTGCTTTTCTTCTCTTAAGTCTTTCCACTGATGGGGGTGAGGTCCACCTGCGCCGTGGAGGGCCATCTGCTTACTTACTGACTTAAGTGTTCATCTCCTCTAAAAACACCTCCGCAGAAACCTCTAGAATAACGTTTGACCAAATATCTGGGCACTGTGTCCCAGCCAAGTTGACACATAAAACTGACCACCACAGACACCCAAGCGTGCTGAGATGTACCCTACTTGTTACAACAAATATTATAATTTACACAATTGAATGGGCTGAGTTTGTTCTTACAGAGACAGACAGAGCTTACTCTTTGAGTTCAGCAAAATAAACGGATAAATCATGTTATCCCACTGGGCGTTCGTCCAAGACTTAGCCAACTGGCAAGCGGACAGTCACAGAACCCAGCAGAGACCAAGCCCAGGAAGCAGATTTCAGGCTCTACCAACAGATTGATTTTTCCTGTTGCTTTTCTAACAGCCTCGAATCAGACTGCGCTGTAGTTACCACCACGGAGGAAATGGATCAAAAACAGAATCAACAGATACTGATACCAAATAGTTACCCCCCACCAAGACGCTCCAGGAGCATCTAACCGAGGAGGCTTCCTACATACACAGATCTTGAGTTTTTAGAAAGACGGGACGTGCAAGCCAAGTTCATTACTGAATGAGAACACATTTCTAGGGTGTAAGTGATGTGGTTTCATCAACCAGGACGAAAGAAGTGTGGGGCAAATAATAAGCCCCAAGGAACTTAAAGCGGATGGTCAGAGGCGAGCCCTCAGGAAAGGTTCTGAGGGGAGGGGACACGAAACGGAGCCTTGTGACGGGAGGAAAGGTAGACCTTAGCCGAGGTGGTCCCTCCTGAAAGTTCCCCTCCGCTTTCATTAAGGGGATCCCACGCTGCCAGCCTGACCCGCCTCGCCGGCCTCTCCTTGGCAGGGATGCCGGCGCAGTCCTCTCCCTGTGCCCGGATGTCCAGACTTCTTATGGTCTCACAGTCCTTCTCCAGTGAGAAATCGAGAAGCCTTAATGCAGCGCCCACCGCATGTAATGCACTGGGTTATCTCCAGCACCCAGGTACTAGTCCAGCAGGATCCTTGAAAGAACTGAGAAAATAATCACTCTAATCATTTTCTGTTGGGCTTCCTTCTCTCACAACCCAGCTGAGAAAGGCTGCTAGACACGGAACTCTGAGAAACCACAGAAAAATGGGAAGAAGGCTTCTCTAAGACTAGGGAAAATAACGAGGAAGTTGGATTTTAAGCCAGTGCATTCTGAGTTTAGGAGGAAAGAGGCTTGGGTCTAAGAAAGTTCTTCCCAGGCGACCTCCTTTCTATAACCACCCCCTCCCCTTGCTGGACTTCCAACCCCACCCCGGAACCACGGGGGTGGGCATCAGGATAGAGGCGCACAGCCTACACCACAGACTCTGCCTCATGGCAGTGGGGTCTACACATCTCAGCACCAGTGCCTGACACTTACCAAGGACACTAGAATGAGGGGGGGAGGGACAAACAGACGGGCAGATGGATGGATGGACGAATGGATGAAGCCGTAGGTGGTTATGGAAGGATAGATGCATGAATGGATGAATGGATGGCCAGATGGAAAGGCAGATGGATGGATGGATAGATGGATGGACGGACAGATGGACGGACAGATGGAAGGGCAGATGGATGGATGGATGGACGGACAGATGGACGGACAGATGGAAGGGCAGATGGATGGATGGATGGAACAGCAGATGGACAGATGGATGAACAGATGGACGGATGGATGGACAGATGGAAGGGCAGATGGATGGATGGATGGGTGGAGAGATACGTGGGTGAGTGGATGGAAGGGGTGACACAGGCATTGACCTAAGAAAATTACACATCAAAATAACACGCACAAGGAAACAAATGCTCAGGATTAATATTTGGCCAGCCGCTACCATGCCAATACCAACATCCCGCGTGTCTGAATAAGTAACAACGATGACTAACTGCACCCACTTTAATTGCTATTTTTAAAAGCTGAAGTGCTGCTTAGCTGGTTATGGACTTTTAGAAATATTGTTTCACTCCAGGAAGTGACAAGCCTAATCTAGGCTCTTCCCCTAAAGGAAGCCGTGACCAGGAAAAGAAGCATAAATGTAACCAGTGCTGCAGATGGGCGCAGCCCGCATTCCTCGGGCGAACGGCTCCCTCTCTCGCACTTGTCTGCAATCTCATTTCTTTCTGAGTAAAGAAATCTCCCGCCTGAGGGCTGTGTTGGCCTCACTTTTCCCCACAGAAGGGAACATATCAATCCAAACGTTGCAGGGGCAAAATCTTCCCATCTTTACCAATCCCAGCCTTTCATTTATTTAGAGTAACTCTGAATTTCCACTCACATCCTTAATTCTTAGCAAATAATTAACGTTAGATCTGGCAGGAACGGCATTTTAGAAAAGTTGGGAAAGGCAGGAGCTCGATTACGGAGCGTTTCCTGGGTCCCACGAAAGGCACCTTCCGGGTGCAGCATCACAAGGGGAGTTTAGACGCTTCTTGAACACTTGGGTTTGGCCTGGGAGAGAGAACGCCTATCTAAGAAGCACTGAAAACGAGCCTGGTGGTATTTCCTGTTTGCATCGCAAGTATCTGCTTCAATTAAAGGAGCCCCGGCGTCCTAGCTCTCTCCCACTGCCTGTCTTCCCTCCTCTGGACTCCTCTGGTTCACGTCCGGGTCAATAAACCCAGATGTGATGATAACAATAGCTTCCCCAGCAGAGCATCGACCAGGCAGGCTGTGTCAGGAGTTACACACGCATCCCCTTCCTCATGCCCAGGACGCCCCTGCAGGTGGGAAACCGAGGCTTCAAGGGGTGAGAACCCTGCCCAGGGGTGCGCATCGGGAAAGCTGGGAACCAGCGCCCCGGCCGAGGCCGACCACACCCTGAGCTGCAGCCTGGCTGGACGAGCTCTCCTTCCCCCTCAGTGGGACGGGCATCTCCCACAAGGTCAGCCTCCGTCATCAACACCGTGGCTCCGTCTCCCTGCCCAGGAGACCACAGCTTGGCCAAACCGAAGGCAGCCTTGTCCATTTCCACGCCCGGCACCTTGCCTGCAATATCTCCACGCAGGTTCCTCCTGGCATGTCGCATATAATAATTAACAACTTTGAACTTGACAGAACCTCAAAGGCAAGAAACTTTCTCCCCAGAGAAGATTAGGCGGAGACTGCTGAAGGTTAGAAGTGTCCTGCTGCTCTGGGGGGAACTGCCCGGCTCCTAACCAACCATGTAAACCCTGAGACCCCACTCCGAGGAAGGTCTGGGGTGAGCGAGGGGAGACTTTGCGGGGCAGGCAGCGCGACGAGGCCCCTCCCCAGTCCCCGCGCCCTGAGGTCACAGCGTCTCCACCTGGAAAACGGGAGGACGCCGTCCCGCCCCATCGCTCACGGATTCCGGATTTGAGAATTTTCCCCAAGTCGATCCTCGTGGTGTCTCTGTCACCACCGAGGACGGGCACAGAGATGACGATGATGTGTCCAGTGTCCTTTTCAGGGTCTATTTAGTGCCATGTTGCTCGCATTTTTGTGCCTTTTGTTGGTGACTCTGCTGTTTAAAATGGCCCCCGAGTGCGGTGCCGACAGGCGTCCGGTCACGGGGAAAACACGTGTGTGTGGGGTCGGCTTCCTCCGGGCACGAGTCTGTGCTGCCCTGAGCTCCACGTTGACAAACCAACAACAGACGTCAAGTAAGGTGTCTGTCAACAGAAGCTCACAAAGCCGGGTTGTGCCTCAATCGATGGATGACAACAGTGCCGTGACCTGCGCCGGGCTGGACGCTGACCCTGCGTCTCTTGGAAGCAAGGGTCCTGGGTCACTAACTCAGAATTCGCAGAGACTATGTAGAACACAGCCCTGCGAATAACGAGAATCAACCTTAAACTTCGCCTCCGCTGACAGAGATGGTGCTGAGCTGGGGCTCTCCCAGCCCCTCCCACCTCAGATCTCAGGGCCCGGCGGAGACATCCAACCACAGGGCAGAGACCACACGGGAAACTGGCCGCAGACGGGGTGGCCGGGACCCAACGGAAGCCAGGCTGCGCTGCGGCCTGGGGAGGGGCCCACACAGGAGCTGGTACAGCCCTCAGGACGTGCTGGCATCAAAGCCTTCAGAGAGGAGCCCGGGACCACCATCGAAGTGCGGCTACCGAGGGAGGGCGCACAGGTGCGCGTGCCACGTCTCCACGGTCAGGTGTGAGGGGCGCCCTCGGGGCCGTGCGCCCACATCCTGCAGATGATCCACAGAACGCAGCAGACGTAGACGGCTGACAGACAGATGGAGCGGCAGACACGGACAGACATGCAGACACCCCAGCGATTCCGTGTCCACGTGCGCTCACGTGACTGCTCGTGTATCTGAGGGAAAGCCCGGCAGGTTAACAGTTTCCTCTAATGATGGAAATGTGAGTCATTTATTATGGTGTTTTTATTTGTATTTTCACATTTTTCTACCATGAACATGTACAGCTTGAACAAAAATATTTAAAAATATGTTGGAAAAGAAGAGTAAACAGGACAGGGCACTGGAGTGGGTGAGGGGCAGGCTCCACAACCTCCTGCTTGCAGCTGCTGGGGAGATGCTGCCCCCCACCTACCCCCCACCCGGGGCGGAAAGGCTGTACCTCCAGCCAAACTCCACCCACAATGACCACCCCTGCAGGGCCTGAGAGAAGGCAGCTGGCAAATTTCCAAAAACCCAGTGTAAACCCAAATATGCCTCATCCTGGCAGAAAATCTGGAGTCAAGCGCTTGGCTTCTAAGAAACCCGACTGATCTACGGGTTACTGCCACAGGCGGTTCAACACCTGCCACGATAATTACACGGCGCAGCTCTCTGTTGAGGAGGAATGCACAAAATTCTTGTTAGAAGAAGGAGGTTCTAGTTTCTAACCTCTATTTACCCATGATGGCCCCTGCTACAGCCCACAGTGGGGCCTAAACTAACGGGGGGCTGGAGCAGGGGGCCACCATGCGGCACAGGACACGGGAAGCAGGGCTGACACCTCGCAGCCGTCTGTTCTGCACGTGAGGGGCCAGAGGTGCCCACGTGCAGCAGCAGTGCCTGGAGAGGACACAGTGAAGGCAGCACGGCAGCCGCGCACCGCCCGTCCAGCACGTCTGACACTCCCAGTGCAGTTTTCCTTCCCGGGAAGGCCCTAAACAACATGCCAGAGACCGCCAGGCACCAGGTGGGGACCGGAGACCAGTGCCCCCCAGGCAATGTGCGCACAAGTGATGTGTCCCCTCGGGGCCGTCGAAGCCCTGGACCCTCCTCTCGCTCACTCCCCCCTCCGCTTCCCTGACAGCCTGGAGGGCCAGGGACCAGGACAGCAGAGCTACAGGGTGGACAGAGCCTGGGTCCCCAGGTCACTGGTAGAGCGCCGTTACCTTAAAGGGCCAGACGGGAACGGTGCTGTCACGTCACAGCTACCCAGCTCTGCCTTTGGCGTCAGAAGCAGCCACAGCCACAGGTGGGTGAAGGGCGGGGCACGTCCCGCACAGATGAACCTAGCACCCAGGCCACGGCCCTGCCGGCCGGGGTCTGCAGGCCCCGGGCTGAGCGCAGAGCCTCCAGTGACAGCTGCCCAGCGAGGACATCTGCCCTGGGTTCTGTGTGAGGGAAGTAGGAGCCCGCACTGCTTTAAGCCGCCGAGACCCTGCGACCATTTACTGTGCAGCTGCAGTTGAACTCCCCCGCCCGACACAACAGCCTTCCAAAGGCAAACGGGGAGCAGTGGGTTGGACAGTTTTTAGTTTGGGGCGTGTGAAAGCATTACTCTACTTGTTACTTTCTTCATAAGCCACACTGTTATAAAGCTGCAGAAGAATTTACTGAAGGTTTTACAAAATTACAAGAAGAGATGGGATAACGGGGCCAGACCTCCTCCCCTGCCTGAAACAACCAAAAGCTGACAAAATACATGAAACAACTGTTTTCAAGATACCGCGCAGGAGTCAGCAATGGACAGGATCCCCGAGGGAGTGAAAACGAAGGAGGTGAGCACAGAACCGCCCCAGGTTGCTGCCCAAGGGACGGCGAGAACCCACAGGACGCAGACAGGACAGCTGGAGCTCCAGGGACCAGGGAGCCTGGAGCGTCAAGCGCTCAGCGCAGCCGTGCGTGTGAGGGCAATAAAGCTCAGAGCAGAGATCAGCAAAACAGAGAAAGGAAAAACCAAAGGGAAAGATCAATGCGTCCGAAAGCTGGGTTTCTGCAAAGGTCAATACAACGGAAAAACGTCTAGGCGGCCGATCAGGAAAAAACGGGAGAGCAGACACGCGTTTCCGACACCAGGAACCAGAGAACGGACGTCCCTACACATCTTGAGACGTTCGGAGGGTAACGGGGAACTTCACGATGGACGGCTGTCCCAGGATCGTGCGACGTGGCCGAGCTCCCAGCTCCCAGGGCTCACTCAGGAAGAAACTGTCCCCAACAGCCCTGTGTTTACTGAAGAGTTTGAGATCACAGTTTAAAACCCTCGCAGGAAGCCCAGCCCAGCCCGGGGGCTTCCCTGGGAAGCTGGAGCAGACCTCTAAGCGGCACTGAGCCGCGTGCCCCCTGCTCTCCCCTCACACCCGCTCTGGGAGGCAAGGTCTGCCCTGGTACGCAAAGCAGACAAAGACATTCCAGGACAGGAGAACAAAGCCCAGAGCCCCTGGTGAGCACAGATGCAGTCATGCCCAGTGAGGCAGAACTCGGGACGAAGGGCGGCCAGGGGCGCGGGCCCCGCGGGTGAGGACGCTCCTGACTGTGACGACGGCTGCACAGGCCGGACACAGCACGGTCCCCCGAGCGCGCACCGCGAACACGCACTCTGCTGTCCTGCCAGCGGAATCCCCACGAGGCTTCTGATTTTCCTCAGGGAAAATTCATCCAGACAGAGGTCGGAAAAGGGAATCGTCACTGGTTAAGCTTCCACCACGGACCTGACCGTAGAACAGAAAGGGACGAGCCTGCGGGCTGCCCGTGGGCCTCTGAGCTCCGTGGGCTGGGCGACAGCAGCCTGTACCCACCCAGCCGCCCTCCCGAGCTCCCCTGGGGCTGGGCATCCAGACGCCAGCAGGCACCATCCCTCTGCAATGAGCTGGTCATCCGGTGGGCACCCAGCTCTGAACAGACCACCCTTCAAGGGAGGCTGACGGAAACCAGACAAGGCCAAGGAGAGCCCCGGGGGCACAGCGGCAGATCACTGCCCACCCAGGGTCTGCGGGGGAAGTTCTCTGCAGTCTGCGTCCCCTCGGAGAGAAAGGCAACAGTGTCCAGAAAAAAGAAACCGATCAGACCAGCAGGGATAACTGACCCTGTACCCGAGCCAGGAAAAGGGGAGCTGAGAACTAAGCCCCGAAACAACTAGCACGTTCTGACTTCAACTTTTTGCCAGTTTTGATTCAGTCACATGAGTCATCGTTGGCCTGAGCGAGCCCGGGATTTGCTAAGTTTTCTGTGGGCTGGGAGCATCTGAAGAGAAACCAAGGGACCAGGAGAGGAACACGTGGGGTTTCTATTTTTCAAAATTAACTTCAAGATAAAGAAAACATGAACCACTGGACTTACCAATTTAGAAAGATCCTAAGTTATCGAAGATGCTATTTTAAACACCAAAAGGCATCCCCTCACCCACTGACACACGTGGGCTGAGTTTTGTGCAGGTGCTACATGAGACACGTAGTTACCAGTTCAAGTTCAAGGCCGACCCCAGGGAGCTGCCGGCCAGCAGAGACATATAGTAACACACGAAATGTCCAAATTGACTATTTAAGCATCAAATTCAGTGATGTTTAACTGCGTTTCAATTGAATTCACCCGAAACTGTATTTGTAAAGAAGCCACATCTGCTCATGTCCCCCCAAAGCACATGAAACCGTGACAATTCAAATGCTCGGTAAACCGGACGCTAAGCTGAGAGACCTGACGTCCCGGGCACTGAAGGCCGGCAGCGCCCCGCCGGTGCACACGGGTGCAGGGAGACGGGAGGCTGGGCCCAACTCTAGCCCTGGGCGCTGCCCTCAGAGCTTGGCCGGGACCCCGAGGCCCCCATTCCCTCACCACGGCACCTACTCCAGTTTCTTCCTGCTGGCAAGTGCCCAGGAAAGAGGTCGGCATCTCCAGCCAACAAGACAGAACCTCCGACTCAGCCGGTGGGAACCAGCACAGGCGCACGGACCTTCCAGCGCTCACCCATTTGTCAAACAGATGACGGGCCCAGCTCCGGAGACTGGGATGCTGTCGCTGTTCTGTTGACACCTGACCGTGGCACCTGTCCAGCCTGCCCCCCTGCCACCTCTTGTAATAAAATGCCCGCCTTCCCCCAGGCAAGGAGCCCTCCCCCGCTTCCAGGCCACGCGTCCTCAGGCAGGGCAGGTCCTGTCCTTAGCTCCAGGGGCCGCCAGGCCCGGGCCTGGTGGGCATGACCGCCCGCCGCCCAGGGTGTGCTGGGGACAGACAGCGGGTCTGTTCACACGATTCCCAGAACTCGGGCTTGTGACCGAGACTCACCTCCTGCACTTAGGCCATCGGAAGGGAAGCCGACGACAGCTGCCGGGCGTCACCAGCAGGGAAGCTGAGTCATAGCGCTGAGGAGGCGGCCGGGGACGCACAGAGGGGAGGGGACCGCGTCCAGGCTGTGGTGTCCACACCCTGGACAAAGCGGAGCTGCCCCCGGATTCGCAGTCACAGGGCCCCATGTGCTCTTTTTACAACGACTTCCGTGACTCACTAATAACACAGTGAGGGGCGGGGGGGGGGGGGTCTAGCTGCCCTGCTGCAGTTTCCAAGGAAGCTTTTCCAGATGCAGCTTCCAAAGGCATGTTTTCAAGAGTAAAGCTGTGTCCAAACTGAGCACGGCCCCAGGACCACTCCCTGATGGCTGACGTCACACACAGCATCCCAGGTGGCCTCTGGAAGCTTCCTCGGGTCACCGAGGTCTCCTCTCTGCGCACAGCACACTGGGCGTTCTTAAAGCCGTGGGCTCGGGACGCCGCAGAGTGGTCACCACCATTTTGGAAAAATAAATTACCAACATTCAGATACTTGAAAAATGTCCCTCTGGGCTGCTGTGAGAATGAAGACTTCGACTTCATCCCAACAGGGGTCTAAGGGCAGAACCTGCTCGGGTAAGCCACGGGCTGCAGCTTCAGGCCTGTTGTCACGGCCTGCACGGTGTCCTGCAGAGACCGACAGCCAGAGGCTGCTTTGCTGACCTCGGGAAGCCTCACCCAGGGGAGGAGAGGCCAGCCCTGCCTGGAGGCCGAACGCGTCCCCACAGGACGGTGGCGGGAGAAAGGGAACTCCCTGAACCCCAGGAAGACAGGGGAGGGGACGTGCGGCTGACAGCCTGCCCACCTCCCGGCCCAGGAACGCTCCCTCGCTCCGGCCACCTGGAGGCCAGAGGCCTCACCTGGGCGCACAGGGAAGCGGTGGGAAGTTGGATCCTCCCGTCGGCCGGCTTCCAGGAGCTCCAGTGGAGGCTGGTAAGGGGAGACGCTGTGCCTTGGGGGGCTAGTCCCCAGGGAGCACCAAGACCTTCTCCGAGTATGGGAATATGACCCCAAAGACGGGTGGTCACTCGCCCAGACCTCCAGAGGCACTGGCGCCCAGGGCTGGCCTCCTGCAGGCCCCCTCGGCCAGACACGCCTGGATGGCCAGTTGCCCTCATCACAGGGCCGCAGGGCCTCCCTCCCCAGCACCCCAGCGGACCCGGGACCCTGAGAGGCGGGAATCGGAAGCTGGCCCAGGCCCAAACACACGGGTCAGCAGACGTCGAGGGATCTGAGGACAGCTGCCCGGCAGGCTGACCACGAGCCCAGGGGAGGAGCTGTCGCCAGCCCCCCGCCCCTGGCGCCCTCGGACGCCAGGGCTTCCTGTCACATGGACGGCGGCTTTGGAGCTGCCTGGACCGTGGGGTGGGAGCCAGCTTTAAGGAGGCGACCCCACGACCGCACAGACGAGGCCACGGAGAGAAGGACGGGGTCGGGGGTGGGGCGCGGAGGGCTCGCGAGGACTCATGAGGCGGGAGGTGTAGAACGTGTCGTCCCGAGAGGTCCCGGCGGAGCGGAGGACGGAACCGGGCCAAGTAGATGGCACACTGCTTAGGTTTTAGCGCTAGCTGTTTCATCATCACCGTGACAAACGTCTCCCGTGGTGCTGAGCAGAGTAAAATACTCAAAAACTAAACAAGTATTTCTACAAAAGCTGAGCTGAACTGAGCACCACACCCGCTGGGGAAGGGACCAGCTGCAGCCCGGGAGCCCGAGGGCTGCAGATCCCAGGGCGGCTAGAACGCCGCTTTCTACTTTCCAGGGGCAAACCGGAATCCCAGGACACTCTCGGACCATCATTTCTGAAGCCCAACCGCACAGCAAAACAGTCCGCTCTCTCGGGCCCCACCTGGACACACCCTAAAACGCCCCGAGCAGGACACGAGTCTGATATGCCCAGAGATTCCCACTCCGTCTTTCTGTGGGGGCCGGGGGGAGGGTCCCGAAAGCAAAGGGATGCAGTGATGGCTGGACGGCCCAGTTAAGTCTGGGGCCCGGTCTTCACTTACCCTCACATCTTTCAAGTCCCCAGTTGCCACCAAATCATTTTTTAAAAATAGAAAACAGCAGCAGATGCATGAGAGCAGAGACCTGGGAGAAAAGCTGCAAGTGAACACTGAAAGTTCCTGCACAAGTAGAACTTGTGACATGACTGCACCCCAACGAGCAGCCCCCCAGGAACACGCCAGACCGGACCCCGGAGCCACAGGCGGCAACATGGCGCCCCCGAGCTGGTCTCTGCCTCATCATCACCGCCCCCCTCTGTGTCCCCAGCTCCGGGCCCCCAGCTGGGCCCCCTCCCACCAGGACTCAGTTCTTCCCCTGTCCCTGGTCCACACCGGCAGCGATGGGAGCTTCCTCCCCCTGCGCCTGTGTCTACACAGCTGTCAGCTGGGTCTGTGTCCATGTCAGCGATAATCTGCTTGGTTCTGTGAGGGATCTGGTCAGCTTAGCACACCCTGCCCCCTCACAGAATCAACGAGACCACGCAAGGTCATTTCAAAACATCTTTAAAAACTATAAAACCCCGCGAAAGCATAAGGCACAGGAGGATTTCTGGAAGTCTTGCCAGTTACCTATCACGTCACTTTCCCTGCCTACCCTCAGCTGTTTTACAAAACCCTATGAGGTTCTGTGGAGACTCTCACCGCCCGCAGGACGCTGGTGGCTCCGTTTCTGTTCTACAACAACCACATTTTAAAATATTGTTCTTTTTAAAAAGCCATTAAGATGTGAGGGCAGAGCCCAGTACGAGTGTTAGACTTCGGCCAGATGTGAAAAATGGCTTCAGGGTCCAGGTTTTTTCCACTGACTCACTGAAGAATTAAACGACTGCCTCCAGGACACCCTCACTTGGCCGGTTACGGTCCCCCTCCTCAGCGCCTGATGCCCTCCTGCTGGCCCGCCTCGGCTGGCTGGCCGGCCCTCCACACGGGAAGGAAGCCCGTGCCCGTCTCTCTCGGAGGAGCGGTTTCCAGGCTGCGAGGCGAGTCCCGCCGAGGACCCCGAAGGAAGCTGCCAGTATAGCCGGCGGCCGCTAGGAGAGTGGTCTGTCCGTGCACTTTGTTTTAAGAGTAGGAACACTGACCGCCCACTTCCTGAATAGTCCACTCAATATTTTACAACTTTCGCAGGCTGTTCGCGGTGCCAAAGTACTCTAGCTCAGCCGAGAAAAGTGGAAACTATTTTTGGCATTCAGAGGAGCAGCGGTAGGACGCTGAACACAGTCAGCGCCTGGAACGCAGGCTGCCTTTACAGATTTTGAAACTTTCTAATCAGAGGCGCAGCCAAATAGGCCTGCTGCACTCGGCGCACCCGGGGCCGGGATCCTCTAGGGAGGGCGGGGGTCGGCCGGCGAGGGCGCGATGCATCCTGCCAACCGGAGCGCCGGGTCTCCGACGGCACCACCAGGGCGCGCCCCGGCTGGAGATGAGGGCGGGGACGTGCCCCGGGAGCAAACCCGCTTGGACCCCGACTGTATCCACCCCCGGGCCGCCCGCGCTGCCCCGCAACTCGGGGACCCGCACCGCGGCGCCTCCCGGAACTCGGCCAGGCTAGCTCACGGCGCAGAGAAAGCCCCAGAGAACCGTGCGCCCCACGGGCCCCGGGACAACCCGGGCAGGAGGCTCTCGGCGCCCCGACAGATGCGGGGACGTGAGGTCACGGAGGGTGCGCCACGGAGGGCCCCTCCCCGCCCCAGAGCCGGGACAGGGGTGCCGTGCTCGGGGAGGAGGGGAAAACGGGGAGCGGGAACCGCCGAGTAGAAGGAGGGGGGAAGAGGGGGAGGGGAAAGGAAGGGGGAGGAGAGGAAGCCGGAGGAGGGGGAAGCCGGGCCCCAGGAGAAGAGGGGGCCGGAGAGGGACGGGAGGGGGAGGAAGGCGAGCGGAGGAGGGGAGCCAGCAGGACCGGGCCGGGCAGGGCGGAGGGCTTTCCCCGGCGGCTGCAGACAACTTTCCCGTCCCTCGGGGATGCCGAGCTCCGAACAAAGGCGGCTCCGGAGGCGGCGCGCGCTGCGCTCAGGTCCGGCCCTCTCCCGGCCACGGAGGACAAAGGCGCTGCCGCGCGACCCTCCCCCCGGCCCCCGGGACCCGGCCGCCCCGCGCCCCGCCGGACTCACAGGATGGAGGTCTGCGGCGCCACGGCGGGCACGGCCTCCAGCAGCAGATGCATGCAGCGCACCGTGGTGCGGAAGCACAGGCAGCGGCTCGGACACCCGTTGCCCTGCTTGGGGGCGACCGCGGCCAGTGCCCCCCAGCACGAGCACAGCACGAGCGCCAGCAAGCAGGGGCGCGCGGGGCGCGCGTCGCGCACGGCCATGGCCCACGGCGCGCAGGACGCTCGGACTCTGCGACCGACCGCGAGGGCCCGGCGTGTCCAGCGCCGCCGGCTGCGGCCCACGTCCCAGCTGCGCGCGGGGGGCGGGGGGCGCCAGCTGTGCACATGCGCGCGGCTCCTCCCCGCCCGCCCCCTCCTCCCCAAGGGCCGGGGCGGGGCGAGGACCTCCTGCCGGGCGTCGGGCCGCGCCGCTGCCCCGGGTGCGGAGCTCAGGTTGGGCCCCCGGGTTCCAGTCCCAGGTCTGCGCCCACGACCGGAGGCCTCGGCCAAGTTGCTCCGCCTCGCCTAGCCGCCGTTTCCACATGCGTGCAGTAGGGGTGGAGGTTGTTTTATAACACGCGTTCGCAGTGCTTAGCAAGCTGCACTCAGGATTCCAAGCGCTTGCTGGAGCCCTCTCTCTGTCTCTCAGTCTCCCTCCCTCCCTCCCTCCCTCCCTCTCTCTCTCTCTCTCTCTCTCTCTCTCTCTCTCTCTGCCCGCCCCCCCCACGCCTGTCTCTCTGTCTCTGTCTGACTTGTACAAACACCCGCTGCAGCAGGATCGGAGCCAGGGGTCTGAGCCCGTGAGGCCCGTTAAGCACTCACGTCCTGGGCACTGCTGCCGCCAGGCCACTGCTGGGAGCGATGAAGACGTTTGCGTAGAGGCCTGGGCGCAGGGATTGACCAGGTGGACACTCAGTGTCCTTTAGTTTCCTCTTTTGTGGCCACACCCGGAAGAACCCCACCGGGCCTCCCCCAAGGGGGCCTTGCCTAGGGCCACCAGAAGACGCAGGGGTCGGTGGGAAGGAGGGGAGGCAGTCCCACGTTCTTCTGTCTGTCTGCAGCCCCATTCTGACACTTCACTCTCCAGGATCCAGGCTCTGCGTGTTACAGTTGAGGAAGTCCAGGCTGTCCTGTGTCCAAAGACATGATCACCAAGTCCCAGCGTCAGAGAGAAGCCTGGGTCTGTCCTGACCTCCACACTGTCGTGTGACCCGTGGGGCGTTCTACCTCAGGTATGCTGCCGCAGGACTGGGGTGACAGGGCGCTTTCCTGCTGCTGTGTCAGTAAACTCCTGTACCTACACGGTGCCCCGCGTTTGCATCTGCGGGCAGCTGAGCTGGGGTCTGGCTCAGGCCCCTCCAGACGCTGCACGTTTGTCACGGACGCTGTCATCCCTGTTACCATAGGGAGAAGCCTTCCCAGTCCTCCAGCGACCCGGACCACGCCAGCCAGGGGTCCCGTGCTAACGAGTGACAAATCCCCCCAGGCCTCCACACTCCTTTACGAGTGCTGCCTGCTCGCCCCACAAGAATTTCAAACTTAAATGCAGAAACCCAAAACCTTACTTTCCCTGAAAGATGTCTGGTTTCTTCTGGATCGCTGATGTGATCCTCCAAACTGCTTTCTCAGACCCTCCAGCCCAGAAGTGGCCTGTTCGGTGCTCACCCACATGTAGGGAGTTGGGAAACCCCGTGGATTCCAGTTGTTCCTTGGGGCTCAGTCGATTTCTGTTCCTCCATTTTCCCTCTTATAACCGCTGACGGTCCTGGCCCTGCCCATCGCCCTGGACCACCGCCAAGATGCCACCCCACACCGGTCTACAGGTCCATGCTCCCTGCAGCAGGCAGAGAAGGTGCCACTGCCCTGCCCTGCCCTGCCCACCCCCCCCCCATCCGAATGTCTCTGGACCTCTCCAGTGTAAGTGGGTAAATATCAAATTTCACCCACCACCTCCACCTCTGCCACCCCAGGTGCAAGGGTCCTGAGCAGCACGCAGTCTTAGCCTCGCTTTTCAGTTCAGCACCAGCTGCGGCTAATTTGATGTGTCCAGTTTGCTGGGCTGTCACACCCCGTGATTTGATCAACCACTAATCCAGGTGCTGTGCTGAAGGTATTTTGTAGATGAGGTTGACGTTGGTGAACTTGGACAAAGAGGAGTTCCCTCCGTAACGTGGGTGAGCCTCATCCCCTCAGTTGAAGTTCTTTAGAAACTGAGCTTCCTGGAGAAGAAGTTCTATTGCAAGAGCTCAGCATCCACTCCTGCCTGAGTTTCTAATCTCCTGACCTGCCTGTAAAATGTAGGACCTGCCAGTGCCCACAAGTGCGTGAGCCACTTCCTTAAAATCTGTCTATCCCGCCCTCCTCCCACCTTCCCTCCTTCCATCCTTCCCACCTTCCTCCCTCCCTCCCTCCCTCCCTCCCTCCCTCCCTTCCTTCCTTCCTTCCATCCCTCCATCCCTCCATCCCTCCATCCCTCCATCCCTCTATCCACCCATCCATCCACCCACCACCCTTCCATCCATCCCTCCATCCATCCGTGGTGCTGTCTCCCTGAACATGCGTGTCGGGTACACAGCCGTCTGCAGAACTCCGGATGGAGGTGTGGCGGCAGCGGCCAGTGCAATGACTGACGCTCAGGCCTGAAGGAATTCATGTTTCAGTAACGAAGCTCTTACGTGGAGCCGAGTGTGCTTCCCGCACCTTTTGTGCAGCATCTCCTGCATCTGCCCTCTAGAGGCCCACGGAGGCCTCACACCTTCGGGAACGCAACCTTCCTGGGGAATCACGTGCAGACGTCAAAGCCACTCAAGTTTTCTGTTGCCCAGGGCCCTGGTGACTCTTCCCATTTCTCTCTGATGACCACCCTCCATACCTCATTGTCTGCCCACAATCCTGTTATCTGTCCTACAGCAAACAGCCCTTTCAGGTGTGATTGTGCTGGTTGACAAGCTCTGGTTGTTCAGATGTGCAGACAAAGGAGCCAAGATTACCGCGATCGTCTGTTTTCTGTGAACAGTATCGCTGAGCTCTCCAGTGGATCAGGCAGACGTGGGGACATGAGATCCATCCTCCCGGTGTCTGAACACAGGCTCCGAGGCAGGACCTGCTCACACCAAGGTGCACAGACACCTGAGCCTCGAGACCGTTCCTGAGGAGGTGTTACTATCCTCATTTTGCAAATGAAAGCACCGATGCTCAGCAGAGAGAGTAACATGTCCCAGGACCTGTCACTCATCCAGGGAGGGAGGGAGGGGAGGGGACAGGAAGCTGACTGACCGAGCCTCACCTACTGCACTGGACGGGGTTGGGGATCCCCCCAGATGTCACTGGGCCCCTGCATGCCCCCCCACCCCCCAGTGGCTGCCGACCTTCTCCGGAGACCTGCTAGGGCTGCGAGGGCTACGGGGCCGCGCTCCTGGAGATGCCGGGCACTCCGCCCCTCCTGAAGCCGCCTGCAGCGGCAGACACAAGTCAGCCCTCAGACTGCAGGGCTTCCTGGCCTCAGGCGATCGCTGGCCAGTGTCTCCCCTGCTCGGTAGCTGTCCTCACCCCGAGAGCCCCTTGTGCATCAGGCTCTGCTGAGAGGACACCTGCGTCTCCTCCGTAGTGCCACGGGGTCCCCCAAGGACAGGACGGTCGGCATTTTCTGCCGCTTCTTCTAGAGTGACGTTGCTCCTGTCTACCGGTCTGTCTCCCCATCTGCCTCTTCGAGGATTTATGAGGAAAAGAACGTGGGGTTTGGAACAAGGCAAGCTGGGAGGCAGCCTCCCCAGCTCTGTGACTCCTGGTGACTTTCTCGCCCTCTCTGGGCCTCGGTTTCCCGTCTGTAGCAGGAGAAGACCAGTTCCTACTCGAAACGTAGGCTGTCGTGAGGACTGAGTGAGGGCTGTCGGGGATGCCTGCCTGGGAGCCGTCAGCCGCGCCAGGGTGAGCGTTCTCCTTGCTGGGAAGGCTTTCCGGGTCTGGGTGGCCCCCAGTCTGGAGGCCTAGGGGCCATTCCCAGACGGTGAGTCACCCCTGAGAACCTGGCTGTGCCTGAGGCAGCCCCCCTCCCCCCAGTCCCAAAGGCCTCTTCCTGCATCTCCCTGCCCTACGCCCGCCCACTCGCTGGCAGCCCAGGGGAGCAGGGCCCCCGGCTGACCTGGGTGTAACTCCAAGAGCCCGTTTTGGGGCTGCTGCCACGAAGCATCACACTCGGGTGCCGTTGACCCGCAGAAACCTGTCCTCCCACAGTTCCAGAGGCCAAGGTTCCTTCTGGAGGCTCAGAGGGAACATCCGTCCCAGCCTCTCTCCGGCTTTGCCAGGAGGGCTGCAGACTGCCAGCCCGGCCCCGGTCCCATCGCCACAAGACCTGCCCCCAAACTTGTCCTCAGCCGGTGTTTCCCTCTCCTTATGAGGACGCGCTGGCTCAGGGCCACCTTAGTAAAGCCGTCCTCCTGACTCTGGCTACGTCTGCAGCAGCTGCATTTCCAGAGACGTTCACATCCCGAGCTCGGGGCTGGACTTGGGTTCAGGGGGACAGAGACAGCAGGCAGCGGTGGGGATGAGCCCTGACCCTGTGGCCTGGGGTCCTGCTCACCTAGGCTGCTCCTGGCTGGCGGAAGGGAAGGGCCCGGACCTCTATTCAGCCAGATAAACCTGAAACTCTAGCCTGCAGAGCTGGCTGTAAGGACCACAGGCAGACGCAGTGGCCCTCACACTCGTGCTCCGTGCCCTGCCTCCAGATAAGGACGTCGGTAATGCTGGGTCCCCCTTCCTCCTTTCACGACTGTCTGAAACCTCCATCCCAGGGATGAAAGCACAGCCGTGAGGACATGGTTTCATTTTATCGTCATGAACTCGGAGACAACTTCTCAGCCAAATGGGTCTGAGATCAGCTTTTCCCAAGTTAAAGCCGTTCCTGTTGACAAACGCCCCGTGTTTAGTTGTAACCCCGCATGCACCCTTTCCTGCACCCACTTTATCTGCAGCTTCGGTCAGCGGTTATACTGCTTCCCGTTAGATCAGCTAGAGCCTCTTTTTTTACATCTAAATTTTGAAAAGAAGGCAGATGACTAAATACACCCACTTAGAGCTGTTTTAGACTGAAATCAACACAGCCGCGAGTGAGCTCAGCCCTGGTTCTCTGACCAGCCCTTTGGGTGCTGAAGTGGATGGAGGTACCATCCGGTAGGGCTGGGGCTCAGCCCTGAGCAGGCCACAGGGTGGCCTCTGTGGGTCCCGGCGCCACGAGGCCCCGCCCACCGCAGCCCAGCCGGCCCCAGGCCCAGGTGAGCACCTGGCGGCGCATCCCCGCTGCCCAGGGCTGAGCCAGGGCGGCTCAGAAGTGGGCCGAGGTCGGCTGCAGGTGAGCCTGCTGGGTCCTGGCTGCCTCCAGCCCAAAATAACCCACGTGCCAAGGCGGCGCATTTTGGGGTGTCACGGTCTGCCCCCCTTCACTTGCTTAGGCAGGTCATCCGACAGGCGCCACAGTATCTTGGGTCCCCTCCCCAAGGGTTTCAACGCCCAGGATGACTCCTGTCACAGGACTGGAGATGGGGCAGTGACCCCACACACAGACGAACAGTCACAAACCATCACCCCCCATCCCACCTCCTAAGATCATCTTTTCTTAAAGCTCTCCCCTCGGAGGCCTGCATCCTCTCCCCTCCTCAACGAAGACGTGCATAAACTCTCACGTCTCATTCGTGCTTATCCTGTGATGCCCCATTCACATTATATTAAAAGTTAACCGACGTCTGTGCCTCTCCTCCTGCTATAACCCGCTTGCGGTCCGTTCACTTCACAGACTGGCCATCAAAGCCAGAAGGGCAGAGGGCCAGGCTTTACTCCCTCCCCGGCTTTGAGCCAGGATGCGATGGCATCACAGGCAACCTGCTCAGAGGCCACAAAGCCGGGGAAACCTCAGCTCTGTGTGGCTGGCTGCGTACAACCCACTGCAGTCTGGAGTCTGGAGACCATAGGCCCATCTCCTCCCAAGGGTCTGGACAGCAGGCCTGGGCCCAGAGGGTCACAGTCAGAGAGATGCTCTCAGGACCTGGGGGAACTGCCAGGAGGGCAGAGGCTTCCTTTAGCCATTAGGAAGATGTACACACATCTGAAAAGGCCCGAGAAAGACTTCCGAAAGAAAAGGGAAACGGGAAGTCGCTGTCTTCCACAAGGAGAATTTAGCCTCTGGTTCTACCTCGTGTTCCCCTGACCCGGGAGCTATCACAGCACAGACTCCAGAGGGCTCTGCCCGGCGCCACTGGCATGGCCGGGGGGCAAGTGCAGCCTCCACCCCCTCGCCTACACTGAGTGGAAGCCCGATCTCTGGGTGGGAAGCATCATACTCCGCCCTGCTGGTCCCCTGAGGAATGTTCCAGAAGGAATGCCAGTGTGGCTGTGCGGGGAGGGGTGGACGGAGAGCTCCCGCTGGAGAGCTGGCGGCAAGGGGCCCAGGCCCAGGCCCGCGAAGAGCCCTGAGCGGGGCTGGAAGCCAGCCTGTCCGTTGGCCTTCGGGTCTGAGCCTTCGGCTCAGCAGGGTCATCACCGGCTGCGGAGAGCCAGGGCTGGAGTAGAATTTCTCCGGCTTCGCTTTAGATATCGCCTTCCTAGGCTCCCCTTCAGACTGCTGTTGACCCTGACTATTTCAAGGTCCCAAGACACGGCCTGTTCTTAGGACAATTCCCCCTCTGCCCTTCCGTTGCAGGTTCGTGTGCCTGACACACAGTGAGGCCAAACAAACTGAAATGTCGGAGTTTGGAGCAGAGAAAAAGGTTTATGGCAGGACCACGCGAGGGGAACGGGTGGCTTGTGCTCGAAAACCCCAGACTCCCCAGTGGTTTTCGGGAAAGCGTTTTTATAGGCAGAATTCGGGGTGAGGATTGCAGGCTGTGTGACTTTCTTCTGACTCGCTGGTGGTGAGGTAGCAGGTGGGCCTCCAGGAATCTTGCGCTCAGCCTGAAGTTACCCTCCTCCACCTGGGTGGAGGCCTTAGTTCCTGCAGAAGAACTCAGAGGTACTGCTATGTATATTCCTTGTGGAGGGACCAGGACACTGCCCCAAGGCTGCACTATTGTTTGTTGACTGCCTTTCCGGTGTTTCTGCATCCCCTCCCTTCCTGGATTAGTAACTGTTGGAATCTACCCTTTGGAACAAAGGGAAGGTCTGGGAGGCAGAAGCCTTTTTCCTATTGTTACCGAGTCCAAGCTCGCTCTGCTGGCCACATGACAGGCCAATAAATCAGGGGATGAGGTGTTGAGGCAAGGAATAGTGACTTTATTCAGAACGCTGGGCGTTGGAGAAGATGACAGATTAATGTCTTAGAGTACCATCTTACCGGGGGCTGGATGCCAGTTTCTTTGATAGAACAGAGAGGGGGAGGAGGTGAGAATGTAAAGTAAAAAGGCCTAAGTCTTGTAAAATATCTCCTGGCTTGGCCAGCCTCAGGGAGGGGATGTGTTAATTTCTTCTTTTCTGCAGCCATTCACAGGTGGGCAGGGTCAGGGTGTTTCCCTGTGAGCTGAACAAAGGCACTTTAGTTTAACATTCAGGCAGAGGGTCAGGGTTCTCCAAGGGAGGTCATTATGTGTGATTATAATAACAAAAGCAACGAGAAGCAAAGGTTAAAGTCAAAGAAACAGATCCAACATGGAGTCAGATTTTGTTCTTCCCTGTTACACTACAAAGAACTGGGGCGCACGGAAAGGCTTTTGTACCCGGCGGGGCCCCACAGGGTCCTGCTTGGTTTTACTCCTGTGTTCTTGGCTGGGGGCCTAGTAATAAAAGACTAATGAACAAGAGAAAAAAAACCCAAAAGTTTCTCCAAGGGTGTGCCTACTGTACTCAGGGGGACACCCAGGGAAGTGAGCATCTCAAAGAGGTGGTTTAGAACTCAGGTTTAATCACCATCTTCAGCTACATCTGAGGAAGAAGCCTGTGGAGGCCAGTTATGGGAAGGGGACCCAGAGCGGCAAACAGATAAGGTTCTCACGCAGATTTAAGTCAGGACTTCCCGGTGGATGAGGGTCTCTGGGGATATGGGATCATCCTTCTCCCCAAGCTCAGAGAGGAGACCCCCTTACAAATGGAGATGTCCCTTGTCAATGAAAAACGTCACTGCCATATTAGTGAACAAAGGATGCTACAGCAATCCAGCCACTGAAGCTACCCCTATGCCCTTATGGTGGACCCTGAGGGAACTCAGGATGGAGACAAACGGACTAGGAATTATGGTTTATTGGGTGGACTTGCTGAGGACTTAAGCCCAGGACACAGCCTCTCAGAGAGCTCTGAGGGACCGCTCACGAGAGGTCGGGGGGAGCCAGGATCTACAGGGGTTTTTGCCACAAAGTCCAGGCAGTCAGAACATCAAAGATGACTGTTCATTAAAGAAAACCAGACATCTCAAGTTAAGGAATTTAGCACTTTGCTACGCATGGGAAGAGGCAAGAGTCCGGGCTCATTGAAATCGTCCCTTTGATCCGCACGTCTGCTACCTGGGGCCAGTGTCCTGTGCTTTGCCAACCTGAGTCCCCGCAGGGGCACCGCAAGGGTGGCTGCAGCCCGTTTTGCCTCCATCCTGAGTCCTCTCAGGTCTCACCTTCAGGGCAGCCTGAGTGGCAGGATGGCTGCAGCGTCCTTTGTTTACTGATACGGCAGCAACGTTTTTCATTCACAGCGCCACGAACATAGTTTTGTACCGGGGAGATGAGATGCTGAGAACAAGAGCTGTGCTTCTGGAGCTGCTCCAGACCTTTGCTCAAAGCCCGTCAACCCCCGCCTTTAGATGGGGTGAATGTAAATCTTTAAGTTAAAGGGTCCAGAGACAAGAAAGGAAGCTACAAACAAATGAGAGAGAGAGAGAAAAAAAGCAGATGGAACTGTTGCAGAAAAGAGTGGGGTGTGAGAGGATGGTCACGTTCCAGGTCACGTCCTGGGTCTCCCGGGCACGGCCGCCAGGTGAGGGTCCTTGGCTTTGTGCAGGAAAGAATTCAAGAGCAGCCATGGTAAAGGGAAAGCAGGTTTCCTTAAAGAGACGCACATTCCTTGATAGAATGCAGCCCATCTCAGAAAGCCAGAGGCCCCCAAATATGGGGTGGCTAGTTTTTATGGGCTGGGTCATTTCATAGGCTAATGAGGAAGGAATATTCCAGCTATTTTGGAGAAGGGGCGGGGATTTCCAGGAACTGGGCCACCGCCCACTTTTTGGCCTTTTATGGTCAGTCTCAGAACTGTCATGGCACGTGGGGGTGTGTCATTTAGCTGATAGGCTGCAATGAGCCTATACTGAGGCTGGAGGTCCACGTCTTGGACCTGGTTGTTTCTAATCAGTTCATGTCGTGTCCTCAGTGGCTGTCATTCTTTTAAAGGTTGTGCCCTGCCCCCTTCCTGTCCCAGAACAAGGACCCAGATGGCGAGGAGTCTGACCTCCAACAGAGCCCCAGTCTCCTTATACACTGATTTTACTACATTCGCATATAAATGACACACCTACAGGGTGGGACATGATCAGACAGAAAGGACCAGAAAAGGATAAAAAGGGGATGACGCCCCGCTCCCTTGTGTGTGGCGGAAGCCCCACCTCTTCCCCCGTAGACTAACGCATGCACCTCCCCATCACCAGCCTCACTCCGCTTCCCTTTGTCTTTATTGGTTAAAGTGAATTTCTCTGGCCAGGTGGGTGAGAAGCTTATCTGTGAATTCAGTTCCTCTTCTCCATATAGAGCTTGTGCTGTGTTGATCTCAACTTTGGTTTTGCCTCTCCATCCTGAAGGGAAAAAGAACCCTCTCCTGCTAAGGCAGGGAGCCTGGCTGCGGCCTGAGCAGGGTCCATGCAGATCAATTTGGTAACACATGGAGGACAGCTGCCAGAGGAAGGACCAGAGATTGGAGGAGAGGCAGCTTCCGGTGGGGCTAAGACACCAAACCCTTTCACGTACCAGAGAATGAGACAGATAAGATTCAAATCCAGACATCCAGAAAGGCTTTCTCATTCTGGAAAGCGAAAGGGATCCTCCCCTTATTCTGCAGGAATAAAAGAACTTTAAAAATGTGACCATGAGCTAATCTTTCATGCTTTGCATCAGATAAGCCTAAAGTATTTAGGAACATTTTCGAATCAACACTTCATTGGGTTCCGGGAAAAACTTTTGGCAATACAGCAAATGATAAGATGTTAATTCACAAAGCAAGTGAACTGCAGAGAATTCCAGCTCTCCTAACACTCAAGATGGGAACGAGGAAGCCGGAGGTCTGGCTGCTTCTAGTGTAATCAACCAATCCGGTCACAGCAATGGGGAACCGGATGGAAAGCAGAGGGAGTCCAAAAGCAAGCTTTCAGGGAGGTGCTCTGGGGGTCAGTACCGGCAGATACAGCTCCAAGGGAGCAGTAACACCTGCGAATATTAATGTGGAATAAAATTCATATTTTATGGCAAGACAAGAAAAATTTAAACCTAACAAATGTTCTCTACCTTTTGGCCTCCTCTCTCCCCTGACTGTGCACTGTGTATCTGCATTAGGCATCGACCAGACCTCCCCATCGGGAGCAGTACCTGCTCAGCCATAAAGAGCAGTGTCCTCCCAGCGTCACCTAGAGAATTCCTTAAAGATGGCATTTTTTCTTGATTTTATAAAGGGTCACATGACCCTCCTCGATGATGATGCTTAGATCTGATTATGTCGATCACACCTCAAGAGAACTGGGGAAAACAGAACCCTATAGAGAAGGAAATGAGCAAGGCTCGTAATCTGATCACATGGAGAGAATCTGTGTGATGGTTTTGGTGAATAAACTTCTGGATCTAAGGCGGTGTAAATGCAAAAGAAAAAAGACAATGAATAAAGTTTGTTTTTCTTGATGTGTATTTTAAATTGCTTAAGGCCCAAGGCTCTCCTGCTTTGCTCTGCATTGCTGAGGAGTCCACACGGACTGGAGCTCAGGCTGTTGAAGGAGAGCTCTACTCATGGGAGCCCTGAGTGCAGCCAGGTCTCCCGCAGCAGAAATGGCCCCGGATTAACGGTGCAGGGACTTAGGACTTCGGGGAGCTGAGATGCTCTGGCCGTCAGTAAGGGCTTCTCCTGTTCTTGGAGAGGCCACCTCCCGAGGAAGAGGGGCATCACTTTCCTTCCTGGTGACGGGGCTTCCCGGAGGAGACCGAGGACGGAACTGGACAGATCCCCTTCCACAGGCTTGGGGGATGGCTGGACAGCGAGAATCGTGGTTCTCTCAGTCACTAACACAGGTGGACCTGGCCCAACCTTGCTGCCACTCAGCTGCTCCTTAGCGTGTTTTCTGTACTGTTCACTGGCTTTATCACAAGCATCTTATCACTGAGTCTTCATAACCAGCGTTTCTAGGAACACCATAGTGTTCCGTAAGGTGCATTTGTCATCAGCTGCTCAAACCTTCCTCTGAAATAGGACTTTGGGGTTGTTTTCACTTATCTCAATGCATTTACAGTTGCTTTGGTGTTTTTAGGGGGACTCCTGGAATTACTGGGTCAAAATATGAATTTTATAAGATCTTTGATATTATTGTTCAACTGCTTTCCAAGATGTTTATACCAATTCTCAGGCAAGGGCAAAACAGCTTTCGACAATCAAGTTGAAAGATTCCAGTCACTGCCAGCAGCTCCTTGATGCACCACCATCTGCTTTAACTGCGTTTGATCCTGAAGGGGGGGCTTTTCACAGAGGTGCACCCCAAGGTATGGACAGACAGGTAGCAGGGTCCTAAAAGCATCCCTCCACCCTCCCCCTCCGTCAGCCCTGATGCAGCTGACCAAGCTGTTAGGTATAAAAGAACAACAATGCTCGCTGGGAAGAGGGGCTCAGATGGCCTTGAATCAGCAGAAGACGCCACTGGGACTCTGTTTTGGATTTAACAAAGAGTATGGCGGGTCTCTTCCTCAAGTTTTATATTTTGCGGGACTGTGTCTAGTACAGGTGAGTGTTTTTGGAGTTTCAGAGGGTTACTTTTACTAACGAAGGTGATGGGCAGCTGGGTAACTCATCGTTGTTAAATCATATTTGGAGGCTGATTTAAGGGTTGTGGGGGATCCTTGCTGATGGTGTGGAAGGAACAATGGTGACGATGCTCCCAGGGGACCAATCACAGGGCGAGTGGCCCCCGGAACCCCAGGTGGGAGGTGCTGAGAAAGACGCAGCGTCTTCCTTGGAACTGAACCATCAGACAAAGTTGACCACCTGGACACGTCTCAAACCTCTGTGTCCTGCAGACCCGGGAAGGCAGGGGAGTGAAGCGACCGGGGTGGGAACGTGGTAACCGGAAGCAGCCTGTGAGCCCTCGTGACGCCAGATCTGGAAAAACCCGTAAAGGACGTTCTTGGCTCAAGTGGGAACTTGGGGACGCGGATGCGTGTTACGTAATGATGATGTCATATCTAGAGGGATAACTGTGGCAGTGAGGATGTCCCTGTTCTGGGGAGACGCCTGCGTGTGACGTGACCTTGGGGGAGAGAGTGGGGTGACGGCAGATGTGGCAGAGTGGCTTCCGGACAAGCTCCGCACAGGCACCTCCTGAGCTGCTCACATCTGCTCTCAGGGGCCTCGGAGTAGAGAACGAAACCTCCGAAAACGTTACAGTGAAAGCATCCGGCGTTGGGGAGAAACGTTCCCGGGGGTCCCGCTGGGGGCCCCAGACAGCAAGCACTTCCGGACTCCGGTGAAGAGGCATACCCGGTTAGAGACCCATCGTGCTACAAATGTGGTAACACCTTTTTTATTTAGAGTAAGATGTGTTAACATCCAGCATGACAAAATTTGTACAAAGTTCACAATTTAAAAATGAATATCACTGCAACTTGTGATTCCACACATTTATAGCAAAATTAAAGTGTCAACAAACCCATGCCGTGTAGTACAAAAATAAATCAAACTTCAGTTCCACAGAGAGCACGATAAATATTTATACAAAATTCTGTCTTAATAAATGATTACTTAAATTAACTTAGAAATGAATATGAACAATAAGTTATAATAAATAAACTCTGATGACTCACAATAGTTCCATGTGAAAGGTCAGCATTCTAATATGTGACACTGTTGTGGTCCTTATATAATAGTCACGGGTAACTTTTGATCTGATAATTATGTACCAACGTTAGATGAGCAGCAGACTTGTGCTTAAAACCCCTTTCCAT
Source organism: Lagenorhynchus albirostris (assembly GCF_949774975.1). Classification (NCBI taxonomy): domain Eukaryota; kingdom Metazoa; phylum Chordata; class Mammalia; order Artiodactyla; family Delphinidae; genus Lagenorhynchus; species Lagenorhynchus albirostris. The sequence goes on along the minus strand of NC_083107.1, from coordinate 88,235,823 downwards.
TGTACATAGGTGAGAACAATTAGAATCCCAAACTGATACTACCTATTACTCTACCAAAAGCATCACTATATTGGCCAAGAAGCTGCAGACACGACGGGGCGGGGAGATGCATGTGCCGATATGAACAACGGGGGCCCCCCCGCAAGGAGGCCGGGGCCCTGGATGGGACATATGGCCGCAGGTGACGCAGAGCACCTGGCTTCAGTTCTCAAAAAGGCAATTCTGAGCAGGGCAGCTACAACTAATCACACAACAGAAAAAGGGCTCTCCAGAGAAGGGGCTGCAGAGCCCAAGTCATGACGTAATCTTTTCCCAGCTAATTATTAAAGTCCTCCTGGAAAACTGTAAGCTTTTGTACAGTGAGCAGTCTAAAGTGCCGCTGGGATGTACATATATTTATACATATATATATATACCGAGGTTGAGTATTGTATCAGAGTATTTGCTGTGAGGTCCCTGTAATCTCCCTTAGCATCATCGGGTCAGCCGGGAGGCCTCCTCAGATTCCTCCAGGGTCAGTGTCACGAGGCTACTGACACGGGAATTGCACACCTCCGTACGGATATAGGACAAGGTAAGTGCAAATAGTCGACTGGCACGTGGGGGCAATGACCCTGTAAGTCCTGTTCTGCTAAAAATATTTTTTTTTATTTTTACAAAACCCATCTTTTTTTTTTCATAACAAAATTTTAAGTACTTTTGTACTTCCTGCATAACATCAAGACATGGAAGGAAGGATGCTATTACATGTAAATCAAGTCAACGGCAATCGGAAAACACGACACACGTCGTCCCAGGGACGAGCGAGCAGGGGAGAGCGCAGCCGTGGAAAGTGGTCTTATGCATCACGTAGTGCAGTCGTCGGGTAAAACAATCAATCTCCAGGGTGCAAATGAGTCTAAGATGATCTAGTGTAAAGCAAAAAAGTGCTGAAGTATATTTAGTTACTCTCAACATCTGATTGCATTCATTCTTAGAGAAGGTCATGACAGATCAAACAAGGCTACGCAAACGTTCTATGGTCAACTGGTCTCCAGCGGACGGGACGGGACAGTGGAGCACACTCGTCCTGACTCTGAATAGGACCCGGGCTTATTCAAAGTCAGCGTGGGGTGAGGACACTTCTCGGAGCTGCTGGCCCGCGCAGGCCAGCAGACAGATCAGCCCAGTCGCTCGAGGACTCACAAATCATGGGCCTTCAACCCCGTACGTGACATCATAACAGCAACAACAACTGCAAGAATAATTCTGTTTAAGGTGGAAGGGGAAGTAAATAGTCTTAAATGATCTTTTGAGCGTAAATGAAAACACACAGATTCTGTTAGACAGTTCAGAGGGGCACGGAACTCTCGGGGAGGTAAAAGAAGTTTGTTCCAAAGGGTACTGAGAATGGAAGAGGAAGTCTTCGGGTCATCCACCTCTAATAGGCCCCTGTCTTAACTGAAGGTCCCAGAGTCACACCATGTAATTAATGCTCAGGAGTTAGTTTAAAAAGTGCTGTTTAAGCTGCTTTGAATCTTCTGCCAAGTTTCCATGGCTTGGTGCTGTCTTACAATAAATTACTTATCTCATTTCTTACAGTTAATCCATATGCCATTTCCTTGGAATGCAAAAAACCTCATTTATTGCCCCACCATACACCATCCTCCTAAAACAAACAAACAAAAAAATCACATAATATTTCCAAGCATTGTTCAAAAATAAAGCATTTGTTTTTCGCAACCAATTCTTGCTATGAAACAATATGCACACGAAATGTTTTTCTTAAATTCCGTCAGATCATCCGACGTGAGGCGAAATGCTAACACCTAAAGAGTGGCGGCAGGACCACCAAATGTCATTCAAAGCTGTTTTTGTTTTTTGTCCATTTCGGTTCAAAATACTAAAACATTTAATCACTAAAGCATTAAAAAGAATTTACACTCTATTTATTTTGATCGGCTTACCTCTTCAGAAATATATATACCCTCCAATGTGCATACATTAGCAGCTATAAACATTACATGGCATATCACACTATGTCAGCTTATATGAAAACGTACAAAAATGTGAATGTATTCCAAAACTATTCTGTAGGTACTATCTTTAAAGCAAGACATGAAATCGTTATGAAGTCTTGTAAGCATAACACTGTTTCAAACAGAAATAAATATATAACACTTTCTGGTAAATTACAGCAGCAAAAAACAAGAGGCATCCTTTTTTTAAGCAAGATTCCATCACTACAGCAGCTGTTCAGACCTGAATTCCTCTCACAGCCTGCTTTATATTTTCCAGTAGAGCTTTATTTTCTGGGCTCTGATAACGATCTTGATTTGTATACATGTCCGTCAAAGTAGTCACGTATGCATCAAAATTTTGTTCATTGATTGGATCCTACGAGATATTAAATAGTAGTTCATATGCAACTTTTAGTTTCTTAATAGGATATTCACATCAGCATAAAATAGTATCATAGCATAACGCCACTGTCCTTATCATAGTTAAAAGGCCTTTTCAGAGAGACTTAATCTTAGGGGATCTACTGGTTCAGCCCCACCAGAGTCTCTAGCAATTAACGTTATGGTTTGGGGGAGGTAACCGCCAATATCCGAAGTTCGAAGAACGGTGAAAATAGAAAAGAAAAGCCATCTACTCTAGGATGCGCACCGCACGCGGCCTCCGGGGGCTGCTCCGCGCGGTCAGTCACTTACCATGTGCGGGAGCTGGATGTTGGCGAGACTGTGGATCAGGGACTGGCTCAGGTTGGCGAGTTCGTGGAGGAGGGACTCGTTCTGCTGCTCGATCACTTTGTTCTCCTCCTCGATGGTCTTCAGGCTGCTCTCCATGGTGGTGATCTGAAACGCACAGATGCGTGGGACATGTAACATGAGCCGGCCAGGGGAGCATGCGCCCGCTCCCACAGGGAGAGGCGTCAGCTCCCGAGGCAGAGGAAGAACCTCTCTGCTTAAATGAAGAGGCTTCCACGTGAAGCACAGGTCATTTTCAGGGTCATCGTCTTGTGTGCGTTGAGTCATCACACTTGAGCACGTGGCAACTGGACTCTAAGGGCTTGTCTTTCTGAAAAGGGATTCATGCATTAGGGTGGGCTAGGCTCCTGGGCTGTGTCGACTTTCACTCAATTTTTTAAAAAGTTCTGCTTGTCCTTGTGCATAGAGGATCACATGAGGACTGTGTCCTTGTCCCGCCCTGGTCTTTCCGCTGGTGTGATGGGATTCTTTACCTGGATTAGTATCTTATGCACTGCGGCGACTAATACGTCTTCTTTTTAGCCCGAACTTAATTCTGCACAGATAAGTCTTGAAATATTGATTTATCTGTGAGGCACGTCACTGCCTCTCCTTAGGGTCGAGGCAGGTGTCTCTACCGGCATGTATGACATCTCTGCCTCCCTCCATCGGATAAAGGTCTACCGTGGCTTCCTGGGCAGCTCCTCCTTCCTCTAATATTCCAGAGAGAATTTAAGAGTTGCCGTGGTACCATCTGGCCTCCACCTGCCACCAGACAACCAGCACTTACTACACGGCCAGGCAGGAGAGCTGCCCCCATCTGCGTGGGCTGCAGGGACACAGTCGTGGAAGCGAATAGGCAGCTTGGATGCTGTAGTCAAGGCTGCTTACACGGGTACGGGGGCTCCTGGCAGCCACAGAGCGTGTGCCAGGCTCTGTGGGTCCCCCGCACCTGTGTAGCTTGGCAGCCGCAGGCCAGCATCACAGGGGATGCGTAGGAACAAGACAGAGTTGCCGGACGTGCACCGAGCTCACAGCCTTAGCGCCTTCACGCTGTAACCCCGGCTGCCCCCAGTCACCTGAATCTCTACTTCATAAGCTCTAAACTCTGATGTCTCAGGTAGGGTTTCCCCACTCACAGCCAGGGGGAGGGTGGGGCACGCGGCTGGTTCTGTGCCCCCGGCCCTGGCTCAGCGTCCTCTGCCTGGGGATGGGGATCTTCCTCCCCTCCCTGCCACTGGCAGCGTGTCCTTCGACTACGTGTCTGAGGGACATCTCGTTTCCTGCAGTGCAGGGAGGAGGCCGCTAGGATGGTGTGTGCGTGTTTATACGAAAGCTAGACCTGGCTCAGGATAAAGATAAGATTTATAAGAGACAAACATAGAGCTTAGCAATCACTGATTTGATGATATGAAAAAAATAGATAATCCTTCATACTGTTCTGAGCGTTTTGTTTTATTTTTTTATTGTTTTGGCCATGCTGTGCACCTTGTGGGATCTTAGCTCCCCAGCCAGGTATCGAACCCCTGCCCCCTGCAGTGGAAGCGCAGAGTCCTAACTACTGGACCACCAGGGAAGGCCCCAGTTCTGAGCATTTTCGATGGAGAGACCGTGAACACTGTCCAGGCTCTGGACCTGGGACCCTGCGAGGACCCTGGTCTCCCTCAGTTTCTGCAGTTGTAAAATGGTCAGACTGACCATTCAGTGCCTTTGAAGCAGCAGAATCAGAAGCTATTCTCACACTGAAGGCTCACTGGAGCCCTCAGGTAACACAGGTAAGAGTGGGGCTCTGACAGCTGGGGCTTGGGCTCCGGGGCTATCAGGCGCGGTGACCGTCGCTCCCTAACTATCCCAGCGGCCGTGCTACGGGGCTTCTGGGGGCCGTGCATGTGCCCTGTGTGGCCGGGGTGTGCGGCCTGGAGAGCTCTGTCTTCACCTCCAGTCGCTGGACAAAACGCAGCAGCATGGTCCTCTCCCTCCCGGTGTCACTGACCCGGCTGGAGTTGAGGGGTACCAGAAAGCCCAGCGGCACGGCCTCCACCCCTCCCGCTTTGGTTTTGGATTAAAGGTAAGGAAAACCCTTGCCTGCCTCAGGCACGCCTTGGGCTGCAGCACAGCCGGAGGTGAGGCCATGGTCAGCAGGTGGGCTGGTGTCCGAACAAGTGGACAGAACGGCCAGGCAGAGAACCTCAGCCTCACATCCGCCCGAGGGCACGAAAGGGTAGCCCTGGAGTCCCTGTTGTGACCCTGGTGGGGGCATAGCTGGAGGGCTCCCCTCCCTGGAGAGGCTGTGCCCGCGGGGACGGGGACCAGCAGGGACCTGTCCTTGCCCCCTAAGCCCATGGGCAAGAATTCCAATAAGGCTGTGATGCCCCGAGGGGATGGCTGGGGAGGGGCAGGTCCAGGCCACAGAGGGCGTGGGTTCGAACAGGACAGGAATCCTTGGCGTCGCCTGTGAGTGGCTGCAGTGCTTCCCCATGCCCAGAGCCGGGGCGGGGAAGGCCTGTGGAGAGGCAAACTGGGCGCGCTGGGCCCACGGCTCTGCGGCCCTGGCTGAGCAGTCAGGGGCAGCGGGAGTTGTGGACACTTACCATGCGGACCGCTGTGGGCACCTGGGCTATAGGACCAAAGCCCCTGGGATGGGGCATCTAGTAGGTGCTCAATAAAGGCTCCACCCCTCCCCTCCCAGCAGGCTCGTGAGGCCACGGATAGCAGCGGCCCCCGGGAGCCCAAGGAACAAGCTCCCTGTTCCCGTTTACCGCGTGATGACCTCCGGGCCTTTGCATCCCGGGGCGCGGGGGAAAGAGCTCACCCGCTGCAGGAGCCGCGCTCCTCGGGACCGTCTACTCATAACCACGTGTCATTAAAAATACCAACACAAGAGGGAAAACTAGCCGGCCGGCGGCCCCTCTGTCACAGCTAGTTTTGCCACTGAAATGATCTCAGCAGGACACTGAGAAGAAAGGTGAATAAGTAAAGGGAAAACCGGGCAAGGAAACAGGCAATGGCGGCAGCGCAGGCGGCGGCTCGATTGAGGCGTCAGAAACTGTTACCTGAGTCCGGAGCTTGATCATGTCGGCTTCCATCTGGGAGTTGGATTCGTTCAGCTCCTTGATTTCCTCATCCAGCTGCTTGATCTCCTCATCGTTCTCTACGCCTGAAAGGGCGGAGGGGAGGGCCTTAGAGACGCTGCGCCTGGGAACACTACAGGTAGAACCTGGCGGCGTCGCTCTTTCTAGGTTTGGAACCGAACTTGCTGGGGGAGGGTACTCTTCAATTAAAAACTATAGTCACAGTTTGTGTGTCTTCTATCCCCACTGCCACCCTCCTTACAATCAAGGCACCTAAAAACAGGAAAAATCAGCTGGGGGGACACAGGCCCCCCAAACTGAAAGGCTCCATCTCCCTGGGACGATTAACCAGAGCCTCAGGGTGTGACCCCCCCGACTCCAGCCGAAACCATCTCGTCCCGGACGTGGATTTACGCGGTGCAGCCCGTGAATTGTCTCCTCTGTTTATTCCCTGTCTCTGTCTGCATCTCTGTCTCGCTCCCTCTCTCTTTCTCCCCCATCACTCTGGGAAGGAGCCTGCTGACATATCTGAAAATGAGGCCAACAGGGTCCCTGCCCTCCACAAGCCTAGGTTTTGGGTAGGAAAACTGATAACAGACCGGTAACCAAAAACCCGACTCGGTGGGTGCTGGGGTAGCTGTCCCCCGTGGGAGGATGAGGGAGCAGTGACAGCCTTCAGGCGGGTGGTCGCAGAGGCTCTCTGAATATTGACAGCTAACCAATAAACACGTCCCCCCATCTGAATGGCCAGGGCGTGAAGCTTGGCTGGGCCGCGTCCTGGGGGAGCGGGGCTGTGCAGCCGCCAGCGGGGCCCTGGCTGGGCTGCAGGGGCAATTGTCAGGGTTTACAAGGGGCGTTTTTGAGGCCAGCTCGCCTGGCTGGCTGCCTCCTGGCCTCGCCAGTGTCAGAAAGATCCCGATACTTCTGGTGTTTGACGCTGGTGCCCCACGGCGGAGCGTCCCTAGGGGACGAGCAGGAACCCGGCAAGTGAAGCTACGGGACGACCACACCTGTCCCTCGCACGGCACCTGGGGGAGCTTGGGGGGCCGCTGTCCAGCTCTGTAGAGAGAGGGGTCCAGTCCACCTGGGACGGAGGGCCCCAGACCACCTGGAATGCTGCAGACGCTCCACGGAGGGTTCCTCGCCTCCCAGGAGTCGAGAAGGCAAAGCAAAGGGAGACTGGGGGTCTGAGTCTCAGCTGCTGTTTTTAGCGAAATGGAAAAAAAAAAAAAGATCAGCAAGAGTAAAGCATCTTCCTGCGAAGAACCACGTTTCTCCCACGGCATTATGTCTCCTCATAAAAGCAGTCAGGACGAACGCGTCATCGTGTTCAATTTAATTTCCCATTTAATGATCCCTCCTTCTGAATCGTTTCTCCCCATGGACCTGTCTTAGGTGTGAAGCGAGGCTCACGGACGAGCTGGTCTTGAGCACCTGCCCAAGTCTTCCCTCTTCCCCCTGCTGTGCTCCCACCGTCACCCAGGGGGACGGGGGGTGACCTTAACCAGAGTGATGGCTCTCTCGTCCACGACCCCTGATCAGCGTCTTAGGTCCTCAAGGTGCTTCTCTGCCAGCGTCTTACAAGGTCCAGAACATCAACAACGAAGTCTTCCTTTTTATCAAATGCACCCAGAAAGCATGTCCTAAAGGATATAATAACAAATACTGCCAGGAATGAAACGAGGTTCACCCTTTCTCAGGTGGAGGCCGCCATTCCCCCACGTTTTATATGTGACCAAGTCTTTATGGCAATCTCTCAGAATTAGGGCTTAGGATTGACTGAGTTAGGGTATATAAAACCTGGCACATGGGAGGTCTCCACCGAGGCTGTGGCCAACGCAGTTATTCTTCCATAGTTGAAGTTCAGGTATAGCTCAAGACAAGAATGCATAAAAATAATCACGATAAATGCATAAAAATCCTGACTTGTAAAAACAACTAAATCATGAGGCAGTTTATCATTTAACGAGGATTCGCCACACATTCCTCTAAATTGCTGGTCCTCCAACCGCACGGAGAACATCTCTTATTTTAACATCTCAGTGAAAACTGAATCCTCGGGCTGTGATGGTCGTCAGATTTTCCAAGTGAATTTCTGTTATGATTTCTGGACAAGCTCTTCATGTCATATTTCTTCAGCTTTTCAGATTTGAACAGTTTAAAACTTTCTCTTTTCCTGGGGGTGTTTTGCAGTTTGTGTTGAGGACCAGCCGTGTGAAGAGAGGGTTATCGCATTTTCCTAAGAGGCCCAGAGGATGTCCCTCTGTTCTCGGACCCCGAGGCGCAGCTGCCTTTTAAGATTTCCCGAGCGTTGCTTGCATTCAGGCCCTTTTTGAAGCCACTGTTACCGGTTCTAATGTTCTGCGGCGCGGGCGCTTGCTGAGAGAGGCGGCGCGTCTCCACAAGGCCCCTCAGGCAATGGCTCTGAGCCTCTCTGTAGTGTGGGAATACATTGTGCAAAGGAAACGCGTCGGTTAATACAGGAGCAGTCTTCTCTCACATATTAAATAAAATGTCTCATTTTTACTTGCATATGACACTGAAAGTGTCAGAGAGCAGACATGACTGCGTGTCACGAAGGTACCTCCTGCCAGAGTCTGTATGTGAGGCTGGGGCAGCTCTTCCTGGGGAGCTACCCCCTGTGCACCCCCAGAGCTATTTGATCAAGAGATATGATTCTGGATAATCGTGATAGGAAGGGTGAAAGATGTGCTACGCAACTGCCTGTTTCCAACACCGAGATTTCATGTTTCCCTTGAGAAGTGAGTGGAGTTGTAAGCAAAGCAATCCATTTCAGGGTTGGCGGTTTGCAGATCGCTACCCTATTATAAAACCCAGAGAACGTTGGGAGAGAATAGCACGCCTCGAATTTCCAATTAAACCCCCTTAATTCGCTTGTCAGGAGCACCCCAGCAGCAGTACCTAATATACAGCGAAGCGTATAAGATACACCGTCATGTCAGCATCTTTGTCTTGAGGCTAGATTCCAGCAAACTTAGAAGAATTTTGATAAAATTATGAGACAAGAATGTGGTCTTTCTGGAATATAGGTGAAATCTTGGGAGCCCATTTCACTGGGTTGAATTTTCATGAAAGAGTTTCCAACAATTATTATGTTCTGTTTAATTTTTGTGGAAAACCAACGTCTAAGCAGGGGACAGAGCTCACGGTGCTGGGAGATTTCCTGAAGTCTGGTGGCATTGCTTTCCTTTTCTTTCTTTTCTTTTTTTTGTTTTAACATCTTTACTGGATTATAATTGCTTTACAATGTTGTGTTAGTTTCTGCTGTACAACAAAGCGAATCAGCTATACGTATACATATATCCCCATATCTCCTCCCTCTTGCGTCTCCCTCCCACCCTCCCTATCCCACCCCTCTAGGTGGTCACAAAGCACTGAGCTGGAAGCATTTCTGAACTGCCTTGATGAGGGGTTTTAGAGGTCTGGGGTTTAGAGCCGGGTTTTGAAACATGACAGACCTGGAATCTGAATCCATATCTTGCTACTTAAGAATCCTGTGGTGAGTACTTTCCTTAATCCCTAGACACCTCAAATCCCTCCATTTAAAAAGTCCCTATCTGTCACAGTGGCTGTAAGAAATAAGCTCACTATATAAGATACCTGAGCTATAGCGAGACTCGCCAAACAGGGGCCAAAGGAAAATGTTAAATGCTGTGTTGTCTGAGCAGCCCCACAGCACCAGGGTGTCTGCAGGCTCGTCTCTGCTCTGACCGGAAAGTAGCACAGATTGGTTTTGTCCTGCTGACCCCGTCGATGTGACTGACAAACAGTTAAAAGAAAAGAAAAAATACCGTATGTGGTCTAGTGCAGCGGGCTTCGATACTTGCTGAATTAAAGAATTTAAAAAAGACACACCTCTCCCTCACAAGTCCTAAAACTGCCAGCTGATGGTTTTTACTGTGACTTTAGTTGCCAAAAATGTATATATTTCTAGAAAATTGTATGTTGCAGAGTGCTTTCAGTATATTTTCATCAAAGCCTTGGACTGAGTGTTTAATTTATTAAAAAAAAATCTACTGTGTAAACTAAGTGGCAAATCAGGCTTCATTATCAAAACAATCTGCAGATCAGATCAACCGTCCAACAGAGGTCACCGTAAATCCAATAAAGCACTAGCCAGGGCCCCCACGGTGACCTTTCCGTCTCTAAATTTTATTCTAGGAGATGGACGGATGGATGGATGGATGGAGGGATGAAGATGTGATGAACTAAGGAGCACCGGCTGCAGCACTGTTTCCTCCTGAAGCTCTTGGACCTGCCCTCCTGCCCGCTGGGGGGCGCCCTCAGGAGCCCAGCATTCGTGAGCGGTTCCTCGTTAAGTGTCTGCACTTGTGTGAGCCCAGGACTCGGGAGCAGCCTTTCTTCCGTGACGGTGGGGAAGCTGGGGAAGACCTGGCAGGTGACAGATGGATTCTCAGACTGTCGGATTCTAGTGAGTCACGTGGAATTCGAGGGCCTGGAATTAAAGCCATCCATGTGGACGTGCCCCCAGGTCACCCTCGAGAGCCCCAGGGCACAAGTGCCTGGCTGTGAAGCCCGCTTCTGGAGAGGGGAGAGCGCCCGGTGGGCTCACTGGCCCGTCGGCGGCACTGGGGCACGGCGGGCAGGTAGGCTCACTGGCCCGTCGGCGGCACTGGGGCACGGCGGGGCCCTGGCTGCGGGTGTGCCCTCACAGGTCGCCCGGTACCGCTTTCACCTCTTCACCGCTTTGAGTTTCCTCTTCCTTCTTGGTAAAGGGGAGCGTCAGTACCCACGCTTGGGGCTGCTGGGAATATAAATGAATAAGTGCATGAAATCCCCGGACAGAGCTGCAGGCAGGGGAGGGGGCCTTCCCTCAGCTCACCATCCCAGACAGTAGATGAGAAGGGCAGAAAAACGTTAGTTCTTTTCCTTCTCTCCTGAAGGCTTGGCCAAAAACTAAAACCAAAAAAGCAAAACCCCAAAGCCGCCTGCAGCCCAACTCCGGAGAGATGCTCACAGGCGCAGAGTGACCGTGTGCAGAGGGTCCCGGAGGAGACCCCTGGTAACTCCGCAGAGCCCCAGCTGCTCGGAGAGCTGACCGACGACGTGGGATCATTCAGGGGGAGACACAGAACAGTGAGAGTCTTTGCGGGGAAGAGATGGGAACAGACTCTTCTCTAAACTTCAGAAAGAAAAAGAAAGAACCTTGGATTTCAGAGCCGGAAGGAAACCTCAGAGACTTTTAGATGCACTCCTCCCTCTTCAGATAGACACTCGGGAGAAAAAGCCGGAACCCAGGACGGGAGCGGCCCGGCCCGAGTCAGCCCTAGGGTTCCAGCTGGTCCCTCGGCCGCGGGGCTCAGTCACTGTCAAGAGGACACATTGCACGTGGAGGGTGAGTGACCTCGGGTAAGGTCTGCACTCAGCATGTTCAAGAGATGAGAGGGTGAGAGATGGGCTCTCCCTCACACAGAGTGAGGGCCACGCCTTTGACCGTGAAGGCCGGGCACAGCTGCAGGGTCAGTGACCGCTGAGCTCCCGTCCCCCAAAGAGCAGAAGTGAATTTCCCACAGTCCTGCCCTTTGGTCAGACACACACAGGGATGAGGCCATTTATCCACGGGATGACGTGCCCTGATCTTGGCAGAAAAGGTGCCCCGACAGGTGAGAAGCGAGGGGACCGCCAGCCCTGGGCTCCAGCATGGACTGGGCTTGGGAAGACCTGGGTTTGACCCTCTTCTGCTGCTTCATCTCCAGGTGACCTGGGCTTCCCCGGGTCCTCGTCTGTGGACAAGCAAGTGACCGAACGTACAGCAGGAAGAAACATTCTGAAGACTAAAATCAGGAAGCTGAGCTCAGGTGCAGAGAGGTGGGTGGATGGCGACCCTGCGGGCGACCCCACTGACCAGGGTGGAGCCGGGAGCCGGGTGCCCAGCCTGGGTGAAGGCTGGGGTTGGTTCCTCTCCCAGATGCCACGAGTCCTTTCTGGATAACAGCCGTGACTAGCAGTTACAGAAGGAGGACTCTGAGTGTCGGATGCCCCCATGAGAGGTGCCAGCCTGGGGACTCCTCGCTCTCCCCGGCCGTCCCGCCCGCTGGGAAGCCTCCCCCTCTGGGTGTGCAGACCTGCCCTCTCCACTTCTCTCCCCGCTGGGTCTGCGCTGCGCTCCGTCTATCCGGAGTCATGAGCTGGTGCAGACTCACATCTTTTTGCAGAAGGAGTTTTGCTTTAGCCCCGGGGATGTTGTGCGGGTGAAATGTCAGCTAAATATTTTGCAAAGAGCTCAGTGGATGTTGTTTTCTCTCTGGCAACGCGCCCTGCCCCTCGATGGCTGAGTGAGAAGGGACATTGGTGACCCTGGCGTCTCGGGATGGGCTCCTCACGCTGGTGGGTGAGTCTGAGAACTTCCGTCTAACTGGTGCCCGTCCCCCATCTCCAGCCCCTGAGCCGCCTTGAGCAGAGGTGGGGCTCACGGGGCTTGAACCTTCAGGTGGAAGCGTCGTGGCCCTGACTGTCTTCCTGGTAAGTGACGGGGAGCAGGATGAGGCATGTTTCCTGCTGAACCCCTCGTGCTGTCCTCAGGACCGAGAATAGTGCCCGGTGAGCCATGGAGGCCTCAGGGCCGCGGCCGGGCCCCAGGCGTCTCCAGGCTAGGAGCGCGGCAGGGCTGGTCCTTGTCTGCGTGCATCCTGGGTGGGGGGCAGCCTGGGAAGCGGACGGGGAGGGTCGGCCCCATCCGCCACCCAGTCCTGGGGCCCGAGCTACCTGCGGCGGGTCCAGGCGTCCAGCACGGGGGTGACCCGCGTTCCTCGGCACTTGGTTCCTTTGGGGAGCACGGAGCTCGGGAGGCGCCTTGCCAGGGTTCAGCACGTTCACCGTAGGCCCCGCCCTGCCCGAGCCCCGTCCCTCACAAAGTCCCCTGAGGGGCTGGGAGGGGGAGCCTCTCACAGGCCACCCTGCTGAGGGATTACAATTGCACTGGTCTCCCGATCGCTGCAAACACTGCACTAGGGACCGCTGGACCTCAGCTCCCAGGGACACACGCGGTCACGCCCCCGCGAGCCTCTGGTGGCAATACGGGCATCAGCGCATCAGCGTGTGTGTTTCTGTGAAAGACACGTCCTCATGTAATGTGTGCACTGATTCACTGACACTGGGGTCTCGGACAGCAGCCTGTCTGACGCGGGTTTCCTCCCTAAGCCGTGTCACGGCCTCCTTACGCCCAGGACACCAGACGGCACCCCTGTCCTGCTCTGGGGACCTTTTCAACAGTGGCGTCTCCAACGGGAAAACACAAAAATTCAGCAAACGCAGCTCCCCACAGACTGTGAAGAGGACCCTTATTTATGGCTGAGCCACGAGGAGAAGGCAGAAAGGACGGGCCTCGCGGGAAAGTGGCCGAGATTCAGGCTCTCCTCCCCTCCCCGGGGCCCTGAAAGCACCGCGAGCGCCGGTCTGGGGTCACAAACTGACGGAAGCGTGGACCCGGGGCCCCGAGGCCGGGCTGGGACGGGCTCCGAGGCCCGAGCCCCCCGCGTGCGCTCCGCCCGCATCTTTGAGCGCCTCCTGCGGTGGGCCAGGGAGCGTCTGGAAGGAGGGCTGCGCAGACAGACGGACGCCAGCTCCTGCCCCAGAGTGAGGGTGAGAGAGACAGCCGTGGGCTGCGTGTGGCCCGAGGGCCCCTGACTCAGCGCCCGGCGCAGAAGGCCGTGGGGAGGCCGCCTCCCCCCGCGTGGACCGGCTTTGCCCGGGCGGGAGTGACCGCTGCTCCCTCCCGAAGGGACGAGGCTATGCTGGGGCTCCGCTGGGGCCGCGAGGACGGCCGGGCTGTGGCCGTGGCCCCGACGTGCTGGGCGCACACGGTTACCGTTGCTGGCCCGCTGCCGGATGGTCAGCATCTGCTCTCCCGACAGCTTCGCCTTCTTCATGGCCGACGTGGCCCGCGGGCATCCCGACAAGCTGGGGACGAGACGGGAGGTGGAGTTAGTCGCAGGTTCCGGGGTGGGGGGGGGGGCGGCCCGGGCCTGCAGGGAAAACTGCCTCGAGCTGCAGGTCCCCATATCACCCGACTGGGTTGGTTGCCGGCAAAGGGCCACCTGCACATGGGGAACCAGAGCGGAAGGTGGGCAGGGCCGGCTGTGCCCACAGGCTGGTGTCTGTGGATGGCGGACTTCGGGGCGGACATGCAGCACAGGGCCGCAGTGTGGCCTGGGGCGAGGTCTGACCGCTGGGGCTCGGGCAGCAGGGAGATGAGCCCTCTGAGGGCCCCTGGGACTTTTAGGGAGCGCCTATCTCACTTTAACAGACTTCCTTATTGGGACTGCCCTGGTGGTCCAGTGGATAGGGCTCCTCCGTTCCACTGCAGGGGGCTCAGGTGCGATCCCTGGTCGGGGAACTAAGATCCCACACGCCGCGCTGCGCGGCCAAAAGTAAATAAAAATATAAAAAACTTCCTTATTGTGGAAAGTCTCAAACTCACAGAAGGGTTGGATTCAAAACTTAACGTCAAACGTGCAAAAGTAGAAGGGGCAGAGTGATGGGCTACCACCCAGTCTCCATCCTGACTCGCCAGGGCCCCTTCCCCACAGTTATTTGGGAGAAACCCCCAAACACAGCCTCAGCATCAGTATCTCACCTGAGGGTCTGAAACGTGTGCCAACACCCTCACCTGTCAGGGTCCACACGCCCCCATCTGCCTCCTAACCTCGTGAATGGTGGTCCGCCCGGGTCCGCGTGTGCTCTGCGCCCTGAGCTGGGACCTGGTCTGGGCAGCGTCTCTGCAGGACGCCTCCCTCCCTCTTACTTTCTTTCTGGGTCCGTGTTGAGGACGGCGATCTGAGCACCTTCCGCCGGGGCCAAGCCTGGGCCTCCACACCCCTCGCCCCTCTCCTGGCTACACCTCCAGGGGCCGCACAGGAGGACCCACTGCACTGCTGTCAGGGCCACTCTAGGCGCTTTATACGCAGGTGAAACGTGAGCCAGTGTATATTATAGTATTTTACGTATATGCAAACCACGTGTATCATTTTGTATTTCCTCTGCATTTTCAGGGCTAGACGGACCCTGTCCTCAGAGAGTGACACTTACACGGTCACTAGGCAACATCCGTGGGACATCTGCGTTTATACAGGGAGGCCTTCGGAATGTCTCTTCAGATACATTTTCTAATACTTTTTCTAATGGGGATTTTAGCAGGTGTTTTGGGGGAGGACACCTTCGTACAACAAATGTTCTTACGAGGAAGTTCTGAGGTGCTGGTTCGAGGAGATGTTTGCATCTGACAACTGTGCAGGACTCTCCCCGAGAGGCCGAGTGACTGCCGTGCCCACTGCTCTTCCCAGAACCTCACCGGGCCGTGCGCTCGCTCACGGAGCTTCTAGATTTACAGGGGAAGGGGCAGTGGGACGTCACCCCAGAGGGTGACACAGCGTCCTGTTAGTTAGGGGCCATCATCCCTGGGGCTTGTTGCTTGGAGGCAGCACGTCGCCAGGCGTGCCCAGGGGCTCCCGGATGCTTGGATTGGAAGCCGTGCACAGCGGCTGCCCACCCCGATTCTCCTACCTGAACAGAAGTGGGAGCGGGGGCTACAGGACAGAGTGAGGGCGGAAAGTAACGAGAAGGAAGCCCAGCGCGCGGAAGCCAGCGGAGTGAGGGACTCGGGTGTCTCCACGCGTCCATCCCCAGCTGGCGGGGCCCAAACCCGGATGTGCAGCAGCAGGATGGCCTGGAAACAGTTTCACACACAGACTCCTGGACCCACGTTGAGGGTCGGAACCAGATTTCAGTCTCCAGTTGCTTCTCCTAGCTTCCAGTTAACTGAACTGCCAGCCGGGAACGACAGATAACGGTGTCCTTCAGCCAGAGCTGGGAACTAAATTAGGAGACACAGACAGGCCCGCAGAAGGATGTGTTCTTTGCAAACACGCCTGCACCGTGTTCCTCCCATTCCGATCCAGTGACTGCATCCCAGCCTGGGTCAAATTTGGAAGTGTCCGGAGCAGGCCGGGCGCCGGTGCCGGGTGGCGGGTGCCAGACGAGGGCGCAGTGCCATCTAGTGGCGGCCCGAGCCAACCGCACCGGGTGCCCTGGGTCTGCGCTGGGCCAGGATCTCAGGGCAAAGGCCCCTGCCGGAGTCCTGCCAGGGAGCGACCCTGGGGGGATCTCGGTGTGGTGAGAGGAGAGTCCTGAAGCGGAGACCCAGCGGCCCTTATGGAGACGCTTCTAATTAAAACCAGGCTCCAGGCTCCAGGCAGCAAAGAGTTAACGCGTGTCTGCACCAGCGCCCACCTCTGGGGCCCCAGACGTCTGGCCCAGGCTCCACCAGGAATTCCTGGGAGGCTCCGGGCAGACACTGCCCAGGGCTTCAGAAAGGGACAGGGAGACGGAGGCCCAGCGTTTTATGAGGGCATCCCCCCGAGTGGAACTTCCTTCAGGAGAACGTCACCCCTGAAAATAGCTCAGTAAGTAGAACTTTCTGGGAGGGGGGTGGTTAGAAAGACTTGGGAGTCCACTGGGAGGAAAGTAAGAAATTCGAGAGCGCGTGGGGTGTTTGCTCTGGTGTTTGCTCACGGCCCGGAGTGGCTGGGGAACTGAGAATACAGGACCCCGACGTGAAAGGCCCCTGTGACTCAGGCTGTCCCCCACGAAGTGCGGGTGCGCTGTCATGTACCTTGTTTTTTTCACTGTTTACGATTTCACCATTGATGTTAAAATCCTCTAGTACGGACGTGATACCTCCCTGTACAGCACAGATTCCCATGCTAATGCCACCCTCTGTATCGTAGCACTGTGGACATGTCTCCAGCTGATTCCTGGTGACGGGCACTGCACTACTGTTACCCTCTGCGTCGTAACATTGGGGACTCTCGGGGGCGGGCCGTGCAGGCAGACGCGGAGCGAGGGAACCGGCATTAACACCGAGGGCGCACGTCACGCTCACCGGAGCTGCCACTTTTGAATGTGCTTCCTGAGACCACAGGGGATGTGTTGGGGGCACAGGGTGTCCTCTGACCCCCATGGAATCTCTGCCCCAGATTACTTGTCTGAACTGCTCCCATCTCAGCGCGAAGGGGTGTCCTTGTGGTTCCTTCTCAGCCCAAGATGTGGATTTGGAGTTTACCCCCAGCAACGTTCTGAGTTTCTCCAAAACATATTTGGTGTCGAGAGCATGCCCTGAGCCGTGGAGGGAGGCAAGCGTTAGGGCAGGAGCCTCTGTGCCCACCTGGGCCTTAGGACAGACGGGGTTTCCCAGTCGCAGGCGTTCATTTGCAGGGGCTGTGGGTCAGACGGGAGAGTAGCAGGCTTTGCAATCGCTTTATTTCTCCTGCTTGATCCCCCTCCATCCATGCATTCTGATGGCATCACGGGGGAATCAGGCTTTTGCGAGCACCCGGGGCCCAGCTGGCGGGTATCACAGGATCGCTGGGGTCTCCCCGCCGAGGATGGGGGGCTGAGTGGCTCCTACTCTTCTGACCCCCTTTCTTGCCTGGATTACTGCTGAGCCCGAGGGCGCTCAGCACCATTGGGGGGCAGGTGAAAGCAGGTGTGGAGTCGGACGACCTAGAGGGACGGCCCTTAGGAGGCTCTTTCCTCAGGTGTTCTTTTCCTGACAGTGTTGCGACCGACACTGCTGAATCGAGGGGGCTCCAAAGTTCATCTCTGGGGCGAGTGTCCCCCTGGTGTGGCTGAGAAGGACGTTGTTTATAACAGCGAGGCTGGTACTTCGGGCAGGGAGGCCTGGGTGCAGGGGAGGGGTGGTCCTGCAGTCCCCAGGAAGCCCCCAGGCTTCTCCTGTGGCCGTTCCTCTGCCGATGGGGCGCCTTCCCTTCACTGCGCTGGTTACTCGCGAGGTCTTTCTCAAAACTCAAAAACCCAAGATCTTCTCAAAACTCAAAACTCTCAAGCTCTCAAAAACTCAAGACTCTGGGTCCTGGACGTTTTTCTGGTTTCCTTCTTTGATCGTTTTCTTTCTTCCATTTTCTCTCGTCTCTACTTTTTCAGAAACTCCTATAGCTGTTGGTTATTAAATCACATGTATTGTTTCTCTATTTTTAAAACACTATCTTCTTTTCTCACCTCTTTGTAATTTAAGGGAGCGTTCCTCAGCTTTGTATTCTAACTTTCTATGTGGAGTTTTAAGTCTTACTTGCCTTTTTTATTTTAGAAGATCTTTCTTGTTCTCTGAATGTTTTTTGAGTTATGAATATCATAACTTATAATATCCTTTCTATCTTTTTCTGTCTGATGACAAATTACAGTTGTTTTTGTTTTAAAGTCTTCTCCTCCCAGAAATGTCTGTTTTCTCTGAGCTTTTTTTCCTTTTCTGTCTTCTTCTAAGTGTGTTTATTTTGTTTTCTGTCCCGTTACCTGGCGCATCCCTTAAATAGCTGGAAACCCTAGGCTGCTCATTCCCGTTCTCCAGACATCACACCTTTCTCTGGGACCCGCTCATTTCGGGGGTGGAACACCGCCCCGTCCGGATGGGCTCGAGTGGCCCCAGTGGCTCTGAGACAAGCTGGGGGGTGGCGGGGCCTCCACATTTCACTTACTGTTCCTGAGTCCAGCACAAGGGCCACCCCTGTGTCCAGCCGCTCCTGGGGTCCCAGGCCAGAGCTTCCCACTCCACTGGGGTGACGGGGGCTGGGCTGGACATCTAGGGGTCAGGCTGCTTCTTATGGAGACTTTGAACTAGTCCTCTGTTTTCAAGCCTTCTCTGAACCCCCCACAAGGGGCCCACTGGTCTGTGGGTTCTGTGGGATCCGCAGCCCCCTGAGCTCCCCCTTCACCCATGTCCCCCGCCACCCCTTCCTCTCCCGGAGATGCAGGTCTGAGTCATTTGTCCGTCAGCTTTGCAGCTCCCAGGACTTGGTGGATGAGATAGAATTCACTTCTCTTTTAACAATATTTTACCGTTTAAAAAACTTTCTGGGTTTATAACCTGACAGTAGTTCACTTCAGTGGAGGTTTGAGACTGAGCGGAGATGACTGTGTTCTCAGCCTGTGGCGTCTGACAGGACTTTCTGTAGAGATGCCCACCGAGGTCTGGGGTCCATGGGCACTTTGCTATAATGTGTGTGCTCTTTCCGCCCCTTTCCTGGGGGCCAGTGTGGCGGTCTCTCTCTCCTGGAGTGACGGTGGTCCTGGTGGCCAGATCCTAGGCACACCTGGTCCAGGGGACGGAAGCTTAAGTGTTGCCATGACACCCAGGGGAGCATCCTCAAAGACAGACCCGTCCTCCATCCAGCAACAGAAACAGCCTAGAGACGAAGCTTCCAGGGTGGGCGGGGTGGGAGCGGGGGGGGGGGGTCAGAGGGCAGAGCCACGGGGGATGGAGCCGGCAGCCGGGTCGGCCCTGCTGGCCCGGGCCTAGTGACGCGGGATCACACCTAGCGACCTAGTGTCCCCACCGCCCTGAGCCCCACTCATTCTCCTGCCGCGTCCTAGCAGAGGGCGGGGAACCTGCTTCTCTCTGTGTTTCTCCTTTTGCTTGTCTCTAGGAAGCCCGGGGCTCACATTCCTGTAAATCATTGCTGGGGGCTGATCGTGTCCCCAAAGGAATGCTGACACCTTAACACCCAGAACCTGTGACAGGACCTCATGGGAAATGGGGCCTTTGCAGATGCCACTGAGGCAAGATGAAGTCGTGCTGGGGTGGAGGCCTTGTCCCGTGACTGGGTCCTTACGAGAGAGACACAGAGGAAGGCCGGGGACGACGGCGCAGAGACTTCGGGTGACACCCAGGATTGCCGTCCCCTCGCACCCCTGCCCGTGTCGTGACCTCTGACTTCCGACGTCAAGAGGATAAATTCTGTTGTTTTAAGCCGCCAGTTTGTGGTGTGTGTCAGGCAGCCTAGGAAACTGATCCCATCAGACTTGTTAATTAACTTTGAACTCCTAATCCAGATGTTTCCCCATCTCCTATGATATTTCTATCAGTTTTTGGATATGTGAACATAACTGTTCTGTAAATATGAGTTTTTGCCATGAGCTCAGGCGGCATTGACGCGTTGGGGGGTGACAGATGATAACAGAGGAGACACCCCCGGCGTTAAGAGCTCAGGGTAAAGGCGCCGCAGGAGGGGGGACGCGGGGCCCGGTCCCCTGGCCAGTGGTGAGAAGTGTGGCCGGGCGTGTCCTCCCCCAGCTGGGCCCCTGGCTGCACAGGGGGACTGCTCAGGGCACGTTCTGGGAGGGGGGACCCGGCATGAGGACGGCAGAGGGGGACCCCAAGGGACACGGAGCCACGGAGCTTTGGGAGGGGAACCGGGCGCAGTGGGTCGGGGCCTGCAGGGCATCCAGGGTGGGAGCACCCAGCCCGTGTGGGTCACATTTCAGCTTGTATTAACTGAAATCAAACAATGTTAAGTGTCATGGGGACTGGACGTCAGCCGTGGGCCCGGCAGCCTCGCACGTCTGGTGATGACAGAGCCGCTGGCGGGACACGGCGGCCGGTCATGCGTTCTGTGCCTGGGGCGGCATCGACCTTCAGAGGGGCTGGCGGGAGAGCCTGGAGTGTGTCATCGGTCCTTCAGCGGAAGAGAGCCTCCTCTGGGGGCTCAGGCAGATTTTTGGAGACAGAGTCTTCTTGCAAAGGGAATTTGAGGAGAAGCGGGTGACCGTGGGCAGACGTGTTAAACTCACCTTACGTCTAAGACTCTGTAGCTCGTGCAGCAAGGACTGGAGTGGCCCCGCTGACTCTCTCAGGCATCTGAGGTCACGGGGGCATTTTCTCCCCATTTCTCTAGAGTCACGGAGGCTCATGACCTGCCAGCGACACCACCCGCGGGGCCAGTGCCCAGGGCTCTGGCCTCTTGTGCTATTTGGTTCCCAGGACGTTTCTTCCAACTCCACGCTGCTCAGGGGGACGAACAGAGGACAAAAGGTGCCGGGTCCACGCAGGCCTGGACAGAGCGCCTGGGGGGCCGGGGCAGCTCGCAGGGAGGATGCTGCCTTTAGAGGGAGGAAGACGTGATGGGCTCGGGGCCAGCGCTGCCTCCCAGCAAACCTCGGCAGGAACACACCAGCGAAGACAGTCTTAGTGTGAGCGTTTCTCAAACCGTCGTGAGGACCAGAGCACGGGGGTCACAAGATGCGTCCAGGGGAACGAGGCCAGGAAGGAGGTGGGGGGCTCGGGGGGGTCCGGCCCAGCTTCCTGGCCCTCCTGCCATCAGGACGTGGAGGGGACGCTCCCTCTGCCGGGTGTGGGCCTGGTGACTCATCCCAGCCTCATCTTTGTGCCCTCACGGCCCTGTGGCCCTAGTGTCTGGACCTCAGGGGTGCGGGGAGGCCCCCGAACGCTACCCTGCTGGCCGGGTGGGGCTGCACGGCATCCACAGGCTGGGGGCTGGGGTCAGTGCGGGGAGCCGTGGGTGGGAACCAGTGTTCCTTAGCTGATGCGTTTTTTCTTTCTTCCTCTTTATTTCACCACCGGCTTTGCTAGAAGGAGAAGCATGTGCTGCCTTAGAGCTGGAAGCAGAGAAAGGGCTTGTGAATTTCAAAGTCTCAGTGTTTTGGAGATGCCGGATCCCAGAGTCGGAAAGAAGTCAGCGCACAGGCTGTGGTTCTGGAAGAATTCATCCTGGCGAGATAAAGATTCCTAGAGAAGGGGAAGGAGAAGAGATGGAGGTGCGAAGAGAGCTGAGATGCTGCTGGTCCGGAGAGGAGACCCACGCCCGGCAAGAGACGGGGCTGCAGCAGAGACCCAGCTGCCGGGGACAGACTCCCCGCCCCCTCCCCCGAGAGCAGCCTGGCTGGGAGAAGCCCCCAGAGGCCCCACCGCCTCTGCCCTTCAGAGGCCTGGGAGGCAGATGCTGGGGGGAGGCTGGCTGGAGAGGCCTGGCGGTGCCAGGAATACCGAGGGCCAGCCACGGGGGCTGACGGCCAGACGAGACGACCTGGGAGGCCCCAGGCTGCCCACTGGCCGGGAGGGACACCCTTGGTGGATGCAGGGGGCACAGGTGCTGGAGGCCCCAGGCTAGGCTCTCGTCCCACAGTGAGGACAGGATGGAGAAAGTCACAGAAAATGGGCGGACACGTGGACTTCGGATTTCTTACAACACGATCACAGCTTAGAAACTGCTGAGTTCCTGAAAACCTACTTCAGGTTCGCTTAAGAGTTGAGGGCGATGTTGTCCTGATCGGAAATGATCGGAAGAGTCAAAAGTCCCACGTGTGTGTGTGTGTGTAACTGAGATTGAATCCCATTCTGGACCTGAAAGCTTTGAAGACTTCAGTTTCTCCATCTGTTTGTTGGAGAGAAAAATGACCTTGTGTGTTCATATTGTTAATTTTTTGTTTGTACGTTGCTTTTCCCTATAAAATTGTGACAGGCCAAGCTTCTTGGGGCAGGACTGTATTAAGAGATTTATTTCTCCACAGACCCCTGCACTGTGGCAAAGCAGCAAGCCTATGGGAGGCCGAGTTCTAAACCAGCCCTTGGGTCCCTGCGAGGTGCCCAGGCCAGGTTAGCCCCATCCTGGAGACAGAGGTGCTGGCGGTGGGGCGGCCCCTCCTATGATCAGGTGATGGGGCGGCCCCTCCCGTGGCCCGGCGATGGTGCATAAATAGCCCTGGGCGGCTGGAGGGGCCTGTGCCCCTACCGTATTGAGGGCCACGTGGCCAGCACCCGAGGGAGCCTCCGGCACTGACAGCCACCCTGGTCAGGAGCCAGCAGGAGGGTGGGGCCTCGGTCCTGGAGCCTCGAGGAGCTGAATTCTGCCAAGACCCGGATGAGCTCTGGGGTGGGCCCTGGGCTGTGGGCTGGGTGGGGACGCACCTGCAGACACTTTGGTTCCAGCTGCTGAGGCCCGAGCCGGGGCCCACGGAGGCCAGGCTGGACTCCACCCTGCAGAATCCGACGGAGCGGCCGCAGGGTGTGGCTTTGAGCCCCTGCGTTTGTGGTTCTCTAGAGAACTGGTGAGAAAATGTCCAGAAGTCTGTGGGGGAAGCAGCCTGGGCGCGTGTGCCACGGCGAGCCCAGATCCAGGTGAGGTGGATGCTTGTGTGTGTTCGTCCAGTCTTTGTTGGATGCGTCCCAGGCCCGGGAGAGACAGGCGAGTGGACGTGGATGCACTCCGGGAGGAGGAGTCTGAGAACATCGAACGAGGTGGTGCTTCCCCAGCAAAGCCCCTGCCCCAGGGCCGCCTGTGGTCTCGGGCCCAGGACGCTGGCAGCTGTGACCCCGGCTCCTAACTTTCATGGGCCCTTTGGGATTCACGGTTTGGAACAGATGCTGGATCTGAGCTCTCCCCTCCTTGGTGCTTTTCGTCAAATATTGGAATGCGGAGATTATGCAGTCGGGACGCCTGAGCTGCTTTCGGGGCCAGTCGTCGGCGCAGGGTGGTGCCCAGGGGATGGGCCGAGCTGCCTGATGTGGGGCCTTTCCCAGGGGGGCACCTGGACCAGGGACCCGGCGGGAAGCTGGGCTTTTAAGGGCAGTGGATTCAAATGCCCCGAAGGCTTTCCCATGCAGTTGTGGGACCAGTAAGGCCAGTGGTCCAAGGAGCAGCTCCAAGGAAGCGGGGGAAACGGGGGCAGTGAGGCACGTGGCCGTGATGACCGTGGTTTCTTGGTGCCGGCGGCTCATCATTGTGGCGCCCGTGAACCCTGCGTCCCTCCTCTGGGGGCTCTGGCTCCGTCAGGGCAGGAGGCCCGCAGCCCCGGGAGCCTCCCCACGGAAAGGACTAATCCCTCTGCGGGGCCTCACTGCACCCCTCCGCTTGGGGGCCCCACCCCCGCGCAGAGCAGAGGGCAGCCCGCCGCGGGGTGCAGGTTGCCACGTGCCCAGCCTCTTCCCGCATCCGAAGCAAAGCAGAGAACAGGGCTGCCCAGCGTCCCTCTGTCCTCCTGATGGGCAGCCTGGTCGGACGACTCAGGCTTGCGGAGTGAAATGGGGGCCCAGCTGGCTGAGTCCTGCAAAGGCGCCAGAGCAGCGCGAGGTCTGCTCTGCATGCAAACGTCCTCCGCCTCCGACAGCATCTACTCCTCGGGAGGGGCCGCCTCGACCCTCCACCCTCCTCACCTACTGCAGCTCACAGAGAAATCCAAAATGGAGACGTTTCCTCTCGTCGCAGAGTGAAGTATGATGTTTCCAATATGCTTTTGTCAAACAGAAGACCACCCGCGGTTCCGGGGGGCCCTGGCCATGCCTCCTGTCCCCCCGCCTCCGGCCAGGAGGCAGTAGGAGCAGGAGGCTGGGGTTCAGAGAGGGCGGGAAGGGGTGCATGACAGCCCCGGGGGCTGGACGAGAGCCCAGGAGGCAGCAGGGGCAGGGCTGGTCTGCAGCCGGCTCGCAGCTCGTGGGCTGCGACGCTGTGGAATCTGGATTTACCATCAGCGGGTCTTGAGTGAGGAACTCCGGGGCTGCTTCAGTGTCCTCCATCCCCACGTGTGTCTTGGGCGAGCATGGCCCTGGTCTCAGCCTGAGAGGGAACAGAAGGCCCACCTCCGTGCTCCTGGGCAGACAGGGACCCGTCCTCAGAGGCCAAGGGCAGTGGGCTTTCCTCCCGGCGGGATGGCTGGGCGGAACGGAGAGGTCAGCCCTCTTCACTCCCTCTCCCTGGGCTCCAGCCCACGAGACCTGGTTTCTTCAGTACCTGCCCTGCGGCAGCCCTGTGTTTGGTCTTGCAGATGCACAGACAGACAGACAGGGATACAGATAGTCCACGGACGAAGCCCCCAGACAGTCCTTGGCTGGGTCCAGCTTTCTCCTTCCTGGCAGTAGTGTTCTCATGTCTAAAATGGGAACTATGCAGGCCTCAGGGCGCTGCGGTTGCCTGTTTTACGTAGGTTTTGGTAAAAGCTATGGCTTCTCCGCATTACAGAGAGGCAGGTGCCTAAAGGCTCGCGCTCCTCCTTGGGCTCACAAGGACTACGTTCCCCAGCATCCCATGCAGCCTACATTTCCCAGCATCCCAGGTAGACTACATTTCCCAGCATCCCTTGTACTAGGTGATTCTATGGACCTGGTTCCACCTGTGGGATGTAAAGGAAGTGATCCGTGCTCCCACATCTCCCGGGTGGATCCTGCATGTTCTTTCCCTCTCTGGCTGTGGAATGAAGACCACCCTTGGAGAATGTGCTGAAGGTGGCCAAGCCCTTTTCTCCTGTTCCCTCTTCCAGTTCTGTCATGTGGGCAAGAGGTAAACTTCCACTCTTTGGAGCCGGTTTGGGTGTATCTGTTAAGGCAGGTAGCCTATCCAGCTCATATTTACATTAAACAGGATGGTTGGTTGCAAAAAACCCTCATAGTAAGTACACAATACGGTGACTCGTTTTTATCACAATTCTCTTGGAAAGTGTCAAGCACAATAAACATCCTAAAAAAGCCTATCTACTCATTTATAAGAACCGTAGAGGAACTGAAAATAAACAAACCACGTCATGTGGTTCAGGTGGAAGAGGTTTAAGGGGGTCTGGGAGGGAATTAAAAAAAATATATTTTGGTCAAGCTCAGTGAGAGATGACCTGTTTCTAAAATTATTTATTTATTTGTTAGGGTTAGAATTGTGGCTTTAATTTTGGAGAATCTTCCTAATCTACATAAAGTGGTAAGATTGGGGTGATAGCACAGTATGACCAGCACACCCGCACACAGAGAAGCGGTTCCACAGGTAGACCCCCTGCCCACGCCCTCCCTCCTGCCCAGCCCCTCCCTCCAGCCTGCCTCCCTCCTGCATCACCGGCCCCATAGTGCACACAGTCCTGACACCCGCACCCAGGCTTAGGGGGTCTTCCCAGCCAGCTGAGCCATTGCCCCCCAAGCCAGCTGAGACCCTGGAAGAGCATCCTCTCTCCTGCCCTTGCTCCTGACACCTCTAACCCTGATCCTGGAATCCCGAGTCCCTGTACCCTTTCAGGCACCTCATCGTGCCTCTGATGGGATCCCAGTGCCTCAGTCTGCCTCTCAAGATCTGGCCCCGTCAAGTCCCCATGACTGCTCTGTGCCTTTAAGTCCCCATGACCGCTCTGTGCCTTTAAGTCCCCATGACTGCTCTGTGCCTTTAAGTCCCCATGACTGCTCTGTGCCTTTAAGTCCCCATGACTGCTCTGTGCCTTTAATTCTTTTCACCCGTTGGTTTCATTCCTTCAGGCAAATCTCGTATCCAGATTCACCCCTCCTAGAAAACCCTCCCTTGCTCCCCGAGCCCCTACGAGCTACTCCCAGGTGTTGTCTCCCATCCCATCCGCTGTTTTTGACGCAGCCAGTCCTAACCATAGAGTAAGCCAATCCCTAGTCCTTTAGAGCAGCTCTGCCCGGGAAACAGGGACCGGGAGGAGGTCCTCCCACCCATCCTTACACGGAAGAAATGAGTGGAAATGAGTTTGCAGCCAACAGGGACTGTGGGAGCTCAGGGCACGTGTCACCTGTCAATGTCCTTTTCCCAGAATATCCATGTGGTCACCTCCCAAAGAGGAAAGCGGGGCGAGTGGGCTTCCTGGGACCCGGAAGCCAGGGCGGGTGCTCCCCCTTCATCCACGCACCTTAGGAAGTGATCCTTTATCATCTTGCTGGGTGGTCACAACTTGGAGGGAAAAGAGCAATAAAACAGGAACTTCTGTTTCCTTCTACTCTTTTTCTGATTCTAAAAGCTGCTTTGCTTTCATGGCACATGGGTTGTACAAGGAGCCCTGCATCTCAGGGTACCAACCATGTCTTTCTGGGAGGCCCCTCCTCACTGAGGCCTTAAAGGTCTGGGGAACCAGACAGCCGACGGGCCCCGGGCCTCTGGGGGAAGAGGCGTATGGAAACCCTACCAAGCCTGTGTTTGTGCCCAAGCCATGTTCCTGCCCAGGATTTCGGTTCTTACACCTCCAGGGAACAACGTTTCATCTACACAATAAAATAAATGAAAACCTGTTCAACAGTTGAAAACTGCAGGCTGACGTGCGACAGGACACGATTCAGCCTTAAAAGCCGGGTGATTCTGACACAGGCCACAATGTGCAGGGACCCCAGGACGCTATGCTGCGCGAGATAAGCGATCACGGGCCAGACACCATGTGATTCCACTTAGGTGAGGACCAGAGAGTCAGATCCGCTGGAGAGTGGGTGCCAGGGGCCGGGGCGGGGGCTGGGAGTGCGTGTCTAGCGGGGGCAGGGTTTTCCTGGGAAGGCGAAGGGCTCCAGAGGCGACAGTAGCAGTGGCTGCGCAGCAGTGAGACTGTGCTTACGGCCCCTGAACTGGACACTTAAAAATGGGTGAGACGGTAAATTTTGTGTTATGTGCTTCTCAGCACAATTTACAAAATGCAGGCCAGCTCTCGCAGGGTCCTGATCGTCTCTAACCACTCCACCCCACGCCCGCGCCCTGCCAGACAGACTCACACGCGGAGGGAGGGCGCCCGCCTATCACCCGACACCCCTGGTTCCCAACCCTTTCCACGCAGCATCTACATAACCTTCGTCCTCAGAGGTGACAGGTAGCAGGTCAGACTGTTCTGATTAAGCTTCACAGTGAAATAAAGTATCAAAGTCTCTGCGCGGCTCTGCCCACCACAAGCAGGGCCCCCACGGAGCTGCTTCTGAGATGCTCTGAGGGTCCACCCCCAGCTCCATCTCACGGTGGAGCCACGGTGCCCTGGACCAGAGGCTCGGCTCCCAGCGTAGGCTGGGCAGACCAGGCTGGTTGCTTGTTCCCTGGACTCGGGGAGCTCCTCCCGGGACCCTCCGTGGGGCTCTGGGTGAGCTGTCTGCAGACCCCAGGGCGCGTCACGGGGGATGCTAGGTGAGAGACATTCTGCCCAAGTCACAGGAGTCACCGGCTGTGCCTGTCTTCACTAGACCTGTCCAGAGATTCCCTCCATCTGCTCAAGGCAAAGGCACCTTTGAATCAACACCCCCCTCCTGGCCAAAGGCCCTGGGGAGATGTGTCTCTTGGCGGAAAAGAAACAGGGAAGGCCAGGAACCAGGAGAGCCTGGGCGTGTTTACGAGATCACCTCCGTCCTGGCACCTGGGTATGAATCTGGAGGGTGGTCAGGTGTGTGGGGTGAGCCCAGCAGCATGTGGGGAGGGGTGAGCCCCGAGGGTCCTGCCTGGTGGTAGCGACTCGGAGTCTGGGGCCCTCGAGTCGTCCTCCCTGCGAGCCCTGAGGACGCGCTGAGTAACCAGCCTGCGAAGGCGAGTAGGATCTGCTGGGTGGCTCTGAACAAAGGGTTATTCTTCCGACTCTAAGGCAACTATCCTACCAAAGGTTTGGAAACGAGCAAACGCCACACAGGTAGCAGTTACGCCTACGCCCCCCTCTTCTGCTGTCGTTTCTGGAAACTGAGTGCTTACATTTAATCAGAGAAGTGGAGCTTGTCTT
The DNA here is from genome assembly GCF_949774975.1 of Lagenorhynchus albirostris. NCBI lineage: Eukaryota > Metazoa > Chordata > Mammalia > Artiodactyla > Delphinidae > Lagenorhynchus > Lagenorhynchus albirostris. The sequence goes on along the minus strand of NC_083107.1, from coordinate 88,207,736 downwards.
CATTTGTGTCAGATTAGCCAGCCACGTATACCCTCATTCACAGGTCATGTGGGCAGGGTTCTTAAATTTTTAAAAAATTTATTGATTGCCCAGAACTTACGGAAGGAGAGGCAGTTTTTGGAGGGCATGTTGGCATCTTTGCTTCTAGGACGGTGCCCTGGAGACACTCTGGAACAGGGATGTACAGCAGAAGGGAGTTCTCGGCCGGGTAACATCCCGTCTAGAGGGGAGACTGGGGGCCGCAGGCCGAGCCCTCCCTCTGGAAAGAAGGGGGCCGCTCTGAGCAGGAGTGAGATGTTCGCCGATCAAGGACATGCCTGCTACCAGCTGGGACCGGGGCTGTTCTGGTGAAAGGCCAGCCCTCGTTCCATGCAGACGCCCAGGAAACACTGTGATCTATTTCTATCAAAAAGAAGAAGCCGGTGTGCCATGGGGGTCAGGGGTCTCTGTGCCCCTGGGCACGTTAAGCCGGGCTGCGTGCCTCTTTGCTCAAGGGTGCTTTCTGAAGGGGGACGCGGGGACTTCCCACCTTGGGGAGAGTCAGGGAAAGACACTCGTGTCTCTCTTTAGGTCCCTTCGTCCCGTCTGAGTCTCTACCTGAGCAGGAATTTCTTTTACAATAAAACCACTTCCCCAAACCGTTAAGGCGCATCGTCACGCATCGTTCCGCTTGGCTCATTGCGTGTTCCATGCAGTGCTGCAGATGGAGGCAAGGCGCACGGGGCTTGTGGTCGGAGAGGCCGGGGGAGCCCCGTGGCTTTATGTCGTATGTGTGATGCTGTGTCCCCCCACCTGGATCCTGGGAAGCTGGGGCACGCCTGTGATTTGCCCACGTCAGTCATTCCTCCTGACTTCTACAGGGAGCCACTTGCTTCAACAGAGCAAGCCTCTTCTTCTAAGGCAACGTAATCGCATATATAGATATTTCACCATTAAGCAAATAACAATCAATGGTGATGATCGGCCCTTCTGTAGGTTTCCTGATGTATCTGATGAGGCCTTTGTAACCAGGTGCCACCCACTTTCCTCGAGTGGGACCTGCCTGCAATATTCAGCCAAAACGAATAACTAAATCCACAGATACTCCTGTGAGTGTGTGTGCGCGCGTGTAAAATGACAGCCTATTTCTTTCTGCGGATACTGATCGAGGACATTTGGAAACCTCTACGTACATGCGGACGTGGTAGGACGAGTCTGTGCTTTTCAAAATAAATTTGTTTGTTTCTTCCTTTCCCGAGCCTCAGAATGTCATGAGTTGGTAGCATAGTGTTCGGGGTCTCCTCTCTCAGCCTGAGGGGTGGGCGTGGCACCATCGCGGGCCAAGCGGCGCCCCCGGCCTCCCCGCCGCCCGCGGCACAGAGCCTGGGCGGGTGCACTCACCTGCGGTGCGTGAGGAAGCTGCCACTGACGTGCCCGGAGCCGTCACAGCCCGGCGTGGGGCAGGACATGCCCTCCGTCTTCACGGACTTCCAGGAGAACTGGGAGCCATTGAGGTACCCGTCCTTCTGCCTCTTGGCCGCCAAGGGGCACCCGGACGCACTTCGGTGGGAGGCGTACTTGCCGGTGATGTGGCCCTGGCCATCGCACCCGGGCACGGGGCACCTGGGGGACAGAGGGGCAAGCTTGGCTGTCTCGCCACCCTACGCCTGGTGGCCCCCCAGCAAGGTCAAGTTAACCTGACACGAGAGACAAACCAGCATCCTCTACTGCAGCAGAAGGAAAGAAAAAGAAAAGTCACGAAAAGACACCACCTAGCGGAGCCGTGAAGTAGTTCACCCTCCTGGAAACTGGTCCAGGCCGGGTGGGAAGAAGGTTTACCTGGAACAACAGAAAGTCCAGGCTTAGTGAGGGATGCAGATGCCGTGGGTGAAAAGGAAGAACCAGTTTGTTGGAGCAAGTGAGATGCGGGCATCTGTTCGAGAGGCGAGTCACAGCTTTTATGGTGGAGATGTGCAAAGTCAATGGGAAACTGCAGGATTATTTTTAAGATTGTCGTATAAACCTGTGTTCTTCTCAGGAGCTAGAGAATATTCATTTGTTTGGCTATGTTTTCTGAGATCACAGGATACCCTTCCAGCTAGATAGGTTTTTGAGCAGCAGAGGTGGTATTTAGTTAAGTTTCCTGGCATAGCTTTGGCACGAGGTACCCCAGGAGCACTTTTTTTTTTTTTAATAAACAGGAAAATCATTGGTTGGAGCTAAGGTTCAGCAACAGGGTAATTAAATCGTGCTTCTGAAACTTCTCTATTGCAGGTTATGGCAAAGGGCTGAGGACTCACAGCCAAACCGCAAACACATTTTAATTTTAATCAAAACTTTTCTCTAAAAAAAAAAACTTTTCTCTAAAGACACTGAATGAATGAGATTAAAATTTCAGGGAGATGGCAACAGGTTTATCTCACAGACTTTTGAGACCCAGGCTCACAGGGCAGCAGTTCGGGGCAAATGCTTGTGGGGAGGGGTAGGGGGCTAGCCTTCTACCCACCGTGCTCTCCATCCCGCCTTAGTGAGAAGCAGAGTACAGACAGCTAAGCGACCTTCCTAAGCTGGAAGTCAGCCAAATGTTCTCTTTAGCTGCTGTAGTTAATAACCTCCTGTACTCTCACGGATCTGCCTTTCCCAGTAAATTACACTCCTTTTCCCATCCAAGGTAGAGGGGACTTTCTTATGCTTAGGTTACTCAGAGCGTCGGATGGATGGGTGTTTGGTTATCACCTCACCTGTCATTTAGAGGATGCTTTTGGTCAGTTAGCAGGTGTGCATGGTCTGGTTTCAATGCTGTGACCTCGCACTTGACCGACCTCTCCAAGCCTGGCCTCCCCGCCAGCCCCCAGCTTCCACTGACCCGCCCCCCGGCCCCCAGCTTCCCCTGACCCCGCCCCCCGGCCCCATGACCCCGCCCCACGGCCCCCAGCTTCCCCTGACCCCGCCCCCCGGCCCCCCGACCGGCTCCCCGGCCCACACACCTGATGGGCTCCTGGTCTTCCTTGTCCTCTTTGCTCTGTGCTATCCTGATGCCGCTCTTCTTGGCTCTCGGGCAACCTGAAAGGCTAAGGAAGAAGCGAGACTTCAGGAAGTGCCTAAGCTGTTCACCCCGCAAGCCCCTTTCACTGTCGATGGGGCTTTGACGCAGTTTCCTCCAGCAGTTGGTGCTTCTTGGCATGAAAACGATATCCTGGGGGCAGCTACTCTGTGCTCCCCCTAGGCCTTCAGACACTGTCAGGCCCCCGCGAGGGCGCCCAGAGCCTGGGTGGGAGAAGCTGGTGTCAGGAGTCGCCAGGAGAGGCCGGGCTGACTTGCCAGAGGGGGACGAGCCTTCTGCACAGAAGAGGCCACAGGGAAGAAGAAACACACGCCTCCCCATTCCTTTCTGGTGGCGTTCCTGTGGCCGGATTCCAGAGCCCTTCGTCTTGGGAGGGGGCGTGTCCTGGGCATCCGTCCCCATTTACCTGAATACGGCTGGCTTCCCGTGGCATCTGCAGAAGATGCAGCGCAAGTTGACCAAGCTTATTCTATTTAATGTTGGATTTTTGGAAATAGCGGCTCACGTTGTCTAAAGGAACTAAAGGAATGTCTATATATGAGTTTTTTTCTGTTCAGCAACAGCTAACTGTAGGCTATTAGGCTATTAGATGTGAGATTATATAGAATAAGCGGGAATTTTTGCAGAGAACTGGAGAAGCAGGCACTGGACCGTTTCTGGAGCCCCCGGGGAAGTGTGGAGGCAGAGGCCCCAGGGCTGAGCCAGGGCGGGATGTACCGTCCACTGGATCGTCCTGACCTCAGTACATGCTTTTCTGCCGGGTCTGGCTTCTGTCTGAGCACGCTGGCCCTCAGGCAAGGGCCCGGCTGTCTTGGGGGGCACCCCCATCACCCCATCATCCCATCACGGCCGTCTCCTTGGTTCTGTTCCACGTTTATGCAGGCGCTGGCTCCTCTCTGTAAAGTTGCAGCTCCGGAGCCCCCTGCCCCTCACGTCCCCATTTTCAAGCGCTCCGACTCCCCTGGCATGCGGCCTCCTTCCCTCCGCCGCTTCACCTGTCACCCTCTACAAGACAGCAAAAGAGACAGGGTGCGTGCGCCTTCATTCACTCTCTCCCGCTCCCTCCATCTCTCTCCTCCTTTTTTGGATAAAAATTTAGACAGTGGGGGCTGTGTTTTCACGCCTCTGGCCCCCCCCGGGGTCTTCTGTGAGAACTGCTCTTATCCTGGTGGGTCACGGTGGCCCGCGGGAACCGGGACGCCGCCTTCGCCCTGCAGGACCGGCTGCAGCTCCTGCCGCCCTGCTGGGGCCCGCGTCCGGCCTCGGCTCTGCGGCTCCGCGGCTCCGCGATCTGCAAACTCCGTGGTCCGCTTGGCTTGCTCTGCCTGTGCTGAGCCGGTCCCCCCGCCAGGCCCTCCTCTGTCCTCATGCTGCCACGGCTCCTTGGTCTCCAGGTACCAGGCGGCGATGACTCCCAGCTGCCCCTCTGCAAACCGTGCTGCCCGCGGGGACTGGGACACCTTCGCTGCTGCTGCTGCCGGAAAACTCACCGTCCTCCCTGGCTGAGCCCACACCACTCCCGTCTGCTCCTGTCAGGGGCCAGAGGCTGGGTCACCCGTGGCCGTTCCCGGGTTTTCTCTCCCATGAGTCCTGTGGCTCTTCCGTCCTGAATGCCTTCCGAGTCGATGTCACTCCTGCCTGTAGGATGGGGTGTCAGAGCCGCAGGGCTCAGCTGCACGCGCGTGTGGTCTGCTTAGCCTTTGCCCGCTTCCGACTCACCTCAGGATGTACCCACACCCCTGCACGCAGCACCCAAGGCTCCTGGTTTGGGCGCCGCCAGCCCTGCTGTCCCTGCCCCACGCGGTCCTCTTGGAGACTTCCGGCACGTCCCGGTCCCGGCCAAGCCATCCTCGGGCCTCGCATCCCTCCCCGTCTGCTTGGCCTCAGCCTGGACGGTCTTCCTCCAGGCAGTCTTCTCTGCCCACCTGCCATCCTGACAGCAGCCCTGGGGCTCTCACGGCCCTCGGTCCCCGTGGTGTTTCTCACTCCATCCTGGTGACTGTCCATTCGCTCGTCCACACGAGTGTCAGTTCCCTGTGTGTTTATTCTCCCTTCTTCCTCTGATTCCCAGGCCAATGCCTTGCACAGAGTAGGTCATAGTTAGATATTTGTCGTGAGTTAATCAGTGAATGACGAAGAGGGGTGGGTGGGACTCGCGGATCCTGCCTGGGAGCCCGTCTTTCCTGCCTGTCCCCACACGGGGACCTTAGTGGTGAAGGGAAGCCACAGGCCAGGACGCTGGCCAGGGAGCCTGGCTCTGTCCTGCCCCCGCCTCCTTCACTCTGAACTTGGGAGAGAGGTGAGGCTCTGCGTCCTCGCCGACACGGGGCTGGGAGTGAAAATAAACTGGAACAGACCAAAACAGAGCAAATAGCGCAGCAGGGAACTTCGTCTGGACCCGACCCTGACTCCGAGGAAACCCTGGCTCTGACACGGGCTGGCCTGGAATCCCGGCATCCTTGTCTAGGTGAGGGAGTCCACAGCCAGCTCTCGCAGGCCGGTCTGGGGTCACTGTCACCTCTGAGCGTGGGTCCCGTGCGCTGGCCCCTCACACGCCCTTAGGAGAAGAGCCACGCTCGGAGAGTGAGATGATACGCGCACGTGTTCTTGGCACGTGGCGAGTGCCCAGTACAGCTCGTCTTTCGCTGTCAGAGAACATTCTACGCCACTGCTCTACGAGAGGGGAGGGGTCCCGGGGGAGTCAGATTCGTGCCGCATCACCACTTGTGAAAAGCCTGGGCGCCACCTCTGCCTCGGAGCACCTGCTCCAGGCCGTGGGACCTGCTGCTACTTGCAGGTGGGAGGATGGCGTCGGAGGAGGCCTGGGGAGGCCACGGGGAGGATCTGGCCAAGAGGTTGCTGCAGAAACAAGCCAGCCTGGAGAAGGGTCAGGAGAAGAGAAAAGAGGCCTGGGAATAGGACCTTTGAGGGAGAGAGCTGAAGCAATGGATTTTTCTATCGTGGTCTGAAGACAAAAAGACCAAGACACAGCCTGAGCCCCTCCGTGTGCGATGCTGAGCGAGGTTTCTCCCCTCAGGACAGAGAAAGCTTCTGATGATGGGGATTTTTTGATAGAACATCAGAGATGGTCAACAATATTGATTAAAATGGACTTAAAAAAGCTTCAGAGGAGGGCTTCCCTGGTGGCGCAGTGGTTGAGAGTCCGCCTGCTGATGCAGGGGACACGGGTTCGTGCCCCGGTCCGGGAAGATCCCACATGCCACGGAGCGGCTGGGCCCGTGAGCCATGGCCGCTGAGCCTGTGCGTCCGGAGCCTGTGCTCCGCAACGGGAGAGGCCACAACAGTGAGAGGCCCGCGTACCGCAAAAAAAAAAAAAAAAAGCTTCAGAGGTGACGTTGAGACAGAAAACACATCACGATTACAACCCAAACAAGAGCACGGCAAAGCAGACGCCACCTGGGGTCAGGGGTGACCCTCCTTTCCCTGTGTGAACTTCGCAGGCTGTCCCAGGTGCAGAGGTCCATCCACGACCAGAGGTGTGACACTGGCAGTGGCCACTAGGCTGAGTTCTGTCTCCGACACATAATCGCTCAGAGCCTGTTTCCTCCAGTGCAGAGAGAAATGAAATCACCTGCTGCTCAGGGTGGCTCTGAGGCTGGCGGGGCTGAGTAGACTTTCCTAGTTCCCGGGACAGTGCCTGGGACACACAGTCCTTCATGGCAGCTACAGCAGGGAGAAGCGACCTCCTGTAATGTAGACAGCGTCTGCATGTGTGCATTCGGCCTGGGGGCCGGGGGCGGGGGAGTCCCAGCCACAGTTGCTCAGGGGCACCTGAGGGTCCTCGTGCTGTGACTGCTCTTCCCCCTGGAGCCCGAGGACAGGCGTGCACACCCCTTTTCGTTGCGCTTCGCAGACCTTGCATTTTTCACCAGCTGAGGGTTGTGGCCACTCCGAGTCAAGCAAGTTCTTTTGGCTCCGTTTTTCCAACAGCACTTGCTCACTTTGTGTCTCTGTGTCACATTTCAATGGTTCTCGCACTTTTCAAGCTTTTCTATTATTGTTATATCTGTTATGGTGACCTGTGATCAATGATCTTTGATGTTACTATTACAAAAAGACTACAGCTTGCTGAAGGCTCAGATGATAGCTAGCATTTTTTTAGCAGTACAGCATTTTAAAAACTAAGGTAATTACGTCATTTTAGACATAATGCTATTGTGCACTTAATAGACCACAGTGTAGTGTAAACATAACTTTTATATGTGGTGGGAAACCAAAGACGTGCGTGACCCGCTTTATCGCGGCCTTCGCCGTATTGCCGCGAGTGGCCTGGAACCGAGCCTGCGGTGTCTCTGAGGTGTCTGTGGCTGCCTGGTAGCCTGGCACAACCCAGCAGAAGGCTGAGGAATCGGTCCCTGAGAGGAGTTTCCCTGTGGTTTGCATGTAGGTAACATCGCCTCATGTTCCTGGGAATGGATCGAGTAAGAGTAACCCCGAAAGGCGTGTATCTATGTGTACTTACGACCTTCAAGGGTCGTCGGGCCTGGGGGGCTGCTTCTGTCTTTCCGCAGCATCCAGTGTGCACAGGACTGTTACCCTGGCCCCACTTCTGCTCCGCCAGCAGCTCAGGCCCACTCTAACTTCTACGCATGGAAGGTGTCCTCGGATAAACGATACTGAGGAATGTGCTCTGCTTTTAATAGGCCCCCCCTGTAGGGCTGGATGTAGCCCTGAAACGTGCCGAAAGCCACATCAAATTGACTTTCCAGATGTACAGAGCAAGCCTGGTGCTATTTAGTCCAGGCACAGAGTAGAGCTTAAATCCAAGCTTAAGTTACGTTTCATTCACAAGTTTACGCTATACGGACATACCCACCATTCTAAAGTATACGTTAAATGCATGCGTGTGTTCAAATTATGAATAAATTTACATGATGTCAAAGCAAAAAAAAGTAGTAAAATAGACATTTGGATATGAAATGACCAGTAAATGTTCACTTTTAGTTTGCAGGCATTATTCAGTGCTGGGAATTCTGGCCTTGTGAGGACTGAGGTAAATTCTAAGATAAATTAACATAAAGAGTAGCATAGAGTGTGCTTGACTTAGAAACTTAACTAGAGCTTTATTTTATTTTATTTCATTTTCTCTGAACCGGTGATCCTACGCTGGGGATCCCTTTTGGAATGTATTCACCCTTGTTCTACGTTCACAATACAGCAGCTGGCTCTGGGCCGCCGGGTAGAACCAGCAAGACAACCTGGCAAGGCTCCTCTCGACCCTGTGGTGCATGGCAGTGGCCCTGGGAACATTCGGACATGTCTGCAGACACCTAGTTGTCACGAATGGGGATGACGGTGCCACCGGCATCTAGTGGGTGGAGCCAGGGATGCTCCCCAACATCTTCCAACGCATGGGGCGGCCCCCAGAGCAAAGAACGATCTCATCCCGAGTGCCCACACTGCCCAGGTGGACAGCCCTGGTCTAGAGAATGAGGCGTTCTTATCAAGTCAGTGTGAAGAATCCACCCATAAATTGAGGACATCAGTTCTCCTTGTTGGTCATCATAATTCCTACTTTTCCCAGACCTGAGCCGTAGAAACGATGCTCCCAAACGGCTGGAAAGTGAACACAGAAGCCTGTGGCCTTAAGGAGGAAACGGCCCACCCTGCCAGCTCCGTCTCTAAGCCACACTGAGCCAGCCAGCCCGGGAGCGCCCCCTGCTCTGAACGCCAGGATCTGGTCAATTGGGTGGCCACACGGTGTGGACCCCCCGTGACCCACACAGTCCACTCTGCTTGTGGACGGTGCACGGGCTGTGGGGTGACCCACACCAACTGTCCTGACTCCCTCCCTCCCTCTCTCCTCCCCCCTCCTTTCTCTTTTCTCTTCATTTTTGTTGCTGTTTTTGTTGGGGAAGCATTTAAAGCTGAAGGGCTCGTCCTCATTCCGACTGCCCACTTTATAATCTGATTTTAGAGGGTGGCGAGGCGACAGCTATGTTGTAACATGGTTTGCTTATTTGTTAGACGCAGCTCCCCTTCCTGCATTGGAGACTTCGGGTTACGAGGGTCTCCGTTCAGCAAGGCTCTTGTCCTGACCTTGGCTTGTCGACCCTGACTGAACACGACAAGGAATTCTTGCTCCTGCCCACGGGGTCTAGACCCACCTTTGTGCAGGTGTTGTACCAACAGGCTCTTTCAATCCACTTCTAACATAGGGCCTGGTGTAAGACAGACGTTTGTAAACTATTCAGCGACCGTGGGCCTCTTGCTGCCTCATACGACTGACTCTTCACGCTGTACTTAGACGCTCCCTGCTCTCTGGGACCGGCGGGGCCTGGGATTTGTAAGGTCAAGCCTTTCTGTGTGTTCAGCTCTGCTGATCCCTGCTTATAATAACCGTACAGCTTTGGGGCTCAAATCTCAATATTTAAGAGATCCACTCTCAGGGGGATTAGCATGCTTGTCTCTCAATGGCTGTTCTCTGGCATCTTATAACATCCTGGCTCTTTTTCTCGTCCCTTTCTGATTTAGAAAGTCGTGCTCCTGGGTGACTTGAGAAACGTCTCTTGCGGATGGAGCCAGTGGCACCATGAGGGGGACGTCAGAGGGGCGCCATGGTCCCGAGAGCTGGTGTTCTAAGTGAGGCCCCTGGGGGCAGCCCCGTTTGTGGGCGAGGGTCTCTAGACCCTTAATTCACCAGTCGAGGCAACCCGAGCCCCCGTTAGGGGTCCCGCGCATGGAGGGGGTGTTTGCGGGAGCGAGCCGTGCATACCTCCGATGGGAAGCGTAGTTGCCGGTGATGTGCCCGGAGCCGTCGCAGCCAGGGGTGGGGCACCTGCAATTACAAAGGCACATGGAAAGGCATCAAACCCCTGAGCAAGTCACCTTCTTACTTATACTGTTCCAAAGTCACTTTAATGCTGAGCCTCCCTGGGTGAGGAGGTGAGACGGAGCTGGACGGTCCCCGCCGGGCTCGTGGGGCGTCCCCATCCTCGTCCACCACCAGGTGCGGCTCGGACCCCTTCTGCCCTCCGCGCACAGCAGTGCCGTCCAGGGACCAGCGATCTCGGGGCGGCAGCTGCCCCTCCTCCACAGCCGTGCGGCACCTTGGTCCCCAGGTGTTCACCCCATGTTCCCACCCCTTCCATCATTACTTCAAGTCCAGTGGAACCAGTCACAGCAGGACCTGTTGCTGCACCATCCGAACACGATGCACGACTGTTCATGAAAAGGCACACACGGCGGCCCAAGACCGGTCCCCGTCTAAACTCAAAACGGCGGCGTTGCAACAGGCCCGTCACAGGGGCCCCTCCCAGCCCTGCCCCTTGTTGGCCCCAGAGGCTGGTGCGGGCAGCCTCCTGTACCAGCCCTGGGAGTTAGACTAGCTGTCTTTCAGGCCGTCATCGGGCACTCAGGTAGCTTTGATTTACCTTAAAACCCTTCTTACTTTTAACTGACGTGAGTAGGGAGTAGGGCACAGATCTGTCTTGGTCAACAAGCCAAGTCAGCTGAGACGCTGAGATTAGTTTGGGCACCTGCGCTGCCTGTGTTTAAACGTTTCCAGGAAACTCCATGCAGTCTCTTAACTACCACATTGCCACTGTGCTAATGGGAGGGGATGTTTTTAAAGAGAGTTTTATGGTCGTTGCCCTCCGTGGAACTTCTCAAATACGCCATCTCAGGAATAAGCAGTCCTACAAAGACACTTTCACTTCAACCTACATCAGCTGCATTTGCACCCACCAGGAATGTAAGAATTAAGGACAAAAATTAAGAAAAAAATGTTTTTCTTTTCACTAAATTTTAACTCTCAAGAGACAAGGATGAGATGATTTAGTAACAATATTACCACCCAGTAGTAACCCTCAGTTCATGCCCTGTGCTCCCCCCACCCCCCTACTCAATGAGCATCTGAATTCCTGGCAGGGACAAAAGTCACAAGTTAAAAATGGTTCATAAAGGTAAATGCTTCTAAGAGATTTCAATTTGCTTTCCACTCAGAAAGCCACCCTGGATATTGGATGTCGGGTTAAGGCCAGCAGATTACTTGCTTACAGACAGACTTTCTCAAAATCAGTGAGAGTGTCAGTGAGTGTGGTGGGCATTCATGCCGCTGGGCTGAGTTCAAGGGTGTGAATGTCCCAGTTTACAGTTAGATGCACAATCAATTGTTGGTATTTAGAATCGGACAATTCTCCTTTAGTCCTGAGAAAAGGAACATGATTACAGATCTCAGGTGTACAGTTGATACTTGGCATAGCCTATAAAGGGTTAAAGTTTATAGACTGCCGTGGGAGAAGAAAAAAGGCACTGAGGGAAAAGGGGTCGAGAAATCGTCGGTGTGTGTAAGTGGAATCAGGGTTTAAAAATAGGAGTTTGGGGCAGAAGGAGTTTAACGCTGTCCTTCCATCAAAACAATACCCTGAATCAGATTGCTGGCCTGACTGTCATTAAAGTAACAGCTGTTCATGAACTGAAAGCTTGATCTCAAGACTATTCCGTCAATAATGACCTGAATGACCGAATCTAACTGATTTCCCAACTGGCAGCTCATGTGGAGACACCCCCAACCCCAGAGGGAGGAGATTCTCAAAGCAACAAAAATCATTGGAAGAGAAGCTAATCTGCTGCACATTTCGTTTCGAAAATGTATCAAGAAACAGTAATGTTTCCTACCAGCCAATAATATACATGTGGCCTTGCTTTTTGGTCAAAAGAAAAAAACCCTTAAAGTCTTCCTAATTTAAGCGCCTAGTGCAAATTTATTTAAAATTTTTTCATTTAAACATGAGTAGAAATTTTTTAATGTCTCTTTTTTGATAGAGGCAGGAGGAGGTTGACATATTCTGTTCAAATTTAAGTAGGCATTTTAATCAAAATCATGCAAATGAAAACGAGAATTTACTAATTATAAAAAAAAAGAGAAAAGGATTTTGGAGTAGTTTTTGTGTGTTTAAGCCATTTACAAATGCATCATCTGATAAAAAAGAGGCAGGTAAACTGTCCTTTGTCACCATGAAAACAAAGAAAATGTTACTGGCTCATTTTCAGACCTTTCACAGTGTCAGGAAAGAATAAACATTCCCAGAAAGAGGCCTGGCTTTCTTGAAAGGTTTGTTGTTATTTTCAGGGTTTCAAGTTCGGCCGCTGGGGTCCAATCCCTGGCCTGCCACTTGCTGGCTGCAAGAATGTGGGGAAATTAAACCTCCAAGGTCACGCCCCTCAGCCGGGGGAAGAGGACGGAGGAGGGGGCTTGTCTGTGCTTGTTGGGAGCCTGCCGTCCCTGGAGCTTCAGGACCACAGGGCTCCGTGCAGGCTGTGAACGCACGCTCACAGCACCCACCCCTGAAAGAGCCAGCTCTGGTTTCTCGAGGGTGCTAAGTCGGCCTTTTCCTCTTTAGGTGATGCTCCTGGAGCACACGAGGCAGCCCTGGATGGGCCCTCAAATATTCTTTCTTCTGCCAGCTCTATGGCGCTCATTTTCATGTTCCTGTTCAAGACTTTAAGGCTTTTGGAAACTCTGAGATGTACATACAAATTTCCTCGCTTTAATAAACCTCATCATTCAAAAATACACAGCTTCCTGAAGTCGGTGGATGTGACAATTCATGCATCAAAAGGGGTCTTTGCTCCAGGACGCTTGGTAACAGGCTGCCGTAGAATCGATGTGCAGAAATTCGATTCACACCTTCTCATCTAAGAGCATCTCCCCATCCAAGAGCACCTCCCCATCTAAAAGCACCTCCCCATCTAAGGGCACCTCCCCATCCAAGAGCACCTCCCCATCTAAAAGCACCTCCCCATCTAAGGGCACCTCCCCATCCAAGAGCACCTCCCCATCTAAGAGCATCTCCCCATCTAAGAGCACCTCCCCATCTAAGAGCACCTCCCCATCTAAGAGCACCTCCCCATCTAAGAGCATCTCCCCATCTAAGGGCACCTCCCCATCTAAGAGCACCTCCCCATCTAAGGGCACCTCCTCATCTAAGAGCATCTCCTCATCTAAGAGCACCTCCTCATCTAAGAGCATCTCCCCATCTAAGAGCACCTCCCCATCTAAGAGCATCTCCCCATCCAAGAGCACCTCCTCATCTAAGAGCACCTCCTCATCTAAGGGCACATCCTCATCTAAGGACATCTCCCCATCTAAAGGGCACCTCCTCATCTAAGGGCACCTCCTCATCTAAGGGCACCTCCCCATCTAAGGGCACCTCCTCATCTAAGAGCATCTCCCCATCTAAGAGCACCTCCCCATCTAAGAGCATCTCCCCATCCAAGAGCACCTCCTCATCTAAGAGCACCTCCTCATCTAAGGGCACATCCTCATCTAAGGACATCTCCCCATCTAAAGGGCACCTCCTCATCTAAGGGCACCTCCTCATCTAAGGGCACCTCCCCATCTAAGGGCACCTCCTCATCTAAGAGCACCTCCTCATCTAAGAGCATCTCCCCATCTAAGAGCACCTCCCCATCTAAGGGCACCTCCCCATCTAAGGGCACCTCCTCATCTAAGAGCACCTCCCCATCTAAGAGCATCTCCCCATCTAAGAGCACCTCCCCATCTAAGGGCACCTCCTCATCTAAGGGCACCTCCTCATCTAAGAGCACCTCCTCATCTAAGGGCACCTCCCCATCTAAGGGCACCTCCCCATCTAAGGGCACCTCCCCATCTAAGGGCACCTCCTCATCTAAGAGCACCTCCCCGTCTAAGAGCACCTCCCCATCTACGAGCATCTCCCCATCTAAGGGCACCTCCCCATCTAAGGGCACCTCCTCATCTAAGAGCATCTCCTCATCTAAGGGCACCGCTTCATCTAAGAGCACCTCCCCATCTAAGAGCACCTCCTCATCTAAGAGCATCTCCTCATCTAAGAGCACCTCCCCATCTTAGGGCACCTCCCCATCTAAGGGCACCTCCCCATCTAAGAGCACCTCCTCATCTAAGAGCACGTCTTTTCCACGAAAGGAGGCCCCTGTGGGATCATGCAGATCCCCCGTGGATAAAATCAGAGAGCAGCATGTGCTGCACAGCTTGGGTTTAGAAATGGCAGCAGAGATTGACTGGGTTTCCATGGAAACTCCCGACAAGGCAGGCGCTGTGCTTGGCGCTCGGCGCCTGGCGCCTCGGGGAGGCCACCCAAGCCGATGGTCCACCCTGCTCCCTGCCAGTTGTCACCGATACTCGCACTGGGTCTATTTTAAGTTCCTATGGTTAGAGATGTAAAGTTGTGATAAATAAAACCCTTGCTTCTTCATTTTTTCCTCTCCACTCCAAAGGTAGTATTGGTAAAAACACTCTGAGACAGGGAATGATGAATACATAGTCTTAGAATCTCTGTAAATTCCAGACAAAAATATTGGTGATCCTTTGCCTTGTCTGTGATCTTGCATTTGCCTTGGAATTTAAGCAATATCGAGAGAAAGTAATTTGGGGGTAGTTCATGTTACTATCTGGCTGGAAAAAATGGTCTTGTATAGACGTTTAAGAATATCGATGGAAAAATCATAATAAAATGCTTTAAGCCATTTTTGCAGAATCCAGGCAAGAATCTACAAAAAAGAAATCAGGACCACTCACAAACTTCTGGATTTCTGATTTCCTGGAACTAGCCCTTCTCAGTAGGAAAGGACTAGATTTCTGTGGCTTTTGTAGGTCTAGGACGTCAGAAACATCTCTGAGCCCGAACATCCTGGAGGCCCTTTGTGCTCATGACTCACTTAACCACCTACCCCCAAGAGAATTATTGCGGCTCACACCTCCAAGGGGGTCTGAGACATATCATCAAAGAACTGACTATCTGTGCATCACAGTACGCATCGTGGAAATCCTCTGATTTGCACAGGTGCACGTCACGAAATGTAGCCACAGACCAGCTTCTCCCCTGTGCCTCTGATTCGTCCTTCTGCAAGACAGGCAACCCCTTCTTGTGATTTTTCTCCCGTTTACAAAACCACGACCCTGACACAGGGTAGCAGAAATGGAAACAGCTCAATCTACTGACTGAAGTCGTGTGATCACCTAATTGTCATGTTCCATCATCCTCTCTCTCTTTTGAAATGAAATGAGGATTTGACGAGTAGTTGTATTAAGGCATTTAAAGTGCAGCTTTTTCTTCGCAAGAGGAGGGCCTCTCCTTAAACGATGCACACACTGTGCCCTTGCCGCTGCCTGTCCTGGGCTGAGACAGGTGGGCTGTCACATCGGCCTGTCGACAGGGAGGCAGCGGACTCCCCAGGAAGGCGTCCAGGGCAGCCTCAGATGCACGTCCGTTTGTTCTCAGCAATCAGGGCTGCCGGACATGACGTGGGCAAGGACCCAGAGCCGGGCAGTCTCTCTCCATCCACCTGGAGGCCAGCCTCGCCGGCCACGCGGCAGGACCCCTGAGGGTGTTCGGGCCTGGGAATGGTTTTGGTCCGGTGTAGTCCCGTCTGCCCCAGCGCCTGCTACACCGGCAGGACGGGGCAAGGGCGGCCGGTCTCCCCCAGAGCCGGTTTGCAGGGAAAAATGTTTTGAGGAGACTCATCGTCTTTCATCTTGATAAAGTCAATTGCATATTTTTAAAAATCTTACAAATAAAGGCTGAAAGCACTGCCGCAGGTTTGAACTCTCCCTGGGGCTCACCTCCCCCGTTTGAACCCACCCTACGAGGTCGGCCTGCAAACGTGCCCCGATTCTGAGTGTAGTAGCTGAAACAGACAGAACAATGCTCACTGAACATGTGGGATAATAATTTAAAAGGTGAGATTGAGATTCTGGGAGTTCTTTGAAGAATTTCATGGTGTGCTTTTTTAATAGCCTTTTTTGTCCCTTTCTTTCATGACCACTCTAACAGGAGAACTCGTTAAATAAAACACAAAATACTCTCAGTTTTAAAAGAAACCATGAAAATGTAAGATTAGGCCTCGTCTAGAGCAGGAAAATATATTTGTAATATGATTCAGGTCACCTACGTAAAAGACTTGCCCCGTTTATATAAAAAGTTCAATTCAAAAACATTGTTTTGGCTTAAAGAGATGTGGTTCTAAAAATTTATATCTTTATTTTGAATTTTTTGTCATATAAATGGGAAACAGTAAAGAAATGCAGAGGATTGCAAAATAAAGGTATTTTAAAATAGAAAACTGATATATACTGATTCTAACGCTGTCCCTCTGCAATTTCCTCTCCAAGCAGAAGGGACCCGGGTCACTTAAAAGCAATATACATCACTTCTGTCCAATTTCCTAGGTATATTACCAGAAACTCTGAGGAAAGCCAAGATCTCCTAAATCACTTTTCAGTTTGTGCAACATGCAGTAAGCGTCTCTTTTTTTGGAATTCGGTATTGAGTATGCAAATTTTGACCTTTCTCCCCCTCTGACCCCTGCCAAGCACATCTCACTGGGAGCCTCCCGCTGTCCCCACCCCCCCAGGACCCATGTTTCACCCGGTCCCTTTTCCCACCTCCCGTTAAAAGTAGCAGGTGACACAGGAGCACCGAAGACACGCACCGAGGGCGTGGGCGCAAACCCATGACGCCACTGCGGGTTTCTGGGATGGGGGCTTGGAGGGGGCAGGGGTCCTGGCCTGTGTTATGCCACCTGCACGGCCACCGCTCGCCTGCAGAGGGGGCTGGCGGGTGCCCCTCCCTCCCCGGCCCTTGGGAGAGGTCTGGGGGAGGCTTCTGCAGACTGGCCTCCCACCTTCCTCCCCAAGACGCACCCCAAAGTTTCTCCTGTTCCCAAGAGTCATGTGAGGGCCTTTACCCGGGATGCTTGCCGCCTCCCAGGATTTTGAATTTCTACACATTTCAAGTTCTGACATTCGTAGACTTTGGGTGAAAGCCTTGATTTCAATAGGACATGTAAACCAAAACCACCTTTTTCTTTTGGTTCCAAGCACTTTTCTTTTTAAGCAACACTCCAGTACAAACAAATAAATGAAAAAGAATTATAAAAGTACCCTTGATAATTTGTTTTTAAATTTCATTTTGGTGATTCAGGTACCATTTTGGGATGGGTTGGGCCTCAGGTTACTAAGAGAACGGAGCGTCCTCCTGCAGATAAAGTTCAAAGTTGTGGTTATAGGAGACCCAGGGCTGCTAGGATGCCCACGGAGCCGTGGGGTGGGCATGGGTGGTGGCTTGGTGGGTGCAGGGGTTTTACCAGAGCCACGATGCCCGCTGCCTGCACCCACCGGAGCACAGGCTCCGTTCTGCAAAGACCGTTTGGGTGATACGCTTACCATACAAGCCGCTGATAAACGGTGTTTACTAGTAGGTTTAAGTTCTGACTTAGAGGCTCACACGCCTGCCATCAGCCTTGGGTCACCTCTAACGAGAGCCGTGAGTGCCCTCTTCTGCCCATCCCCCCACTCAGGCCCCCAGGATGCCCTTGGAGGTGGATGCCGCCCAGGCCCTGGCTGTCAAAGCTGGACCGTAAGGGCTCTGGGGTGCTGGCCCCGGCCAGAGCGGGGGCTGGGCCTGGCCCTCTCCTGGGTCCATTTCCGGGGGACACTCGAGGTGCAGGTTTGCCTGTTTGGGCAGCGGGGAGGGAGCTGCGACGCCAGTTCTGTTGTCCATGCTGCATGCAGGTCTGCACTTTCCGTTCATGCACCGGTGTGGCTCATGCCTCCGTGTCGGGGCGGGAGCTAACTCGGACCCGTGGGCACCACACTGAACCACTCGCTGCCCGCTGCCCGGCGTCCCAGGTACATCCAGGGACAGGCTCCTGTCCAGGGCGGCCAACGTACCTAGCAATCCTGACGTCCCTCTCAATAACGGGATGTGTCCATGGGGCACTGCTGCCGGAGCACATGCACGTCCAGCAGCAGGGGAGCGGCTAGACCAGAGCTGGGGCAGCCGCGGTCAGAATTGGAATTGGACGTGGAGGACCCATGCAAAAAAGAACATACAAAAGGTGACTGTTGGAGAAACCGCCGCTCCACCCCGCCAGCCGTCCACGCACCTCGGGGCCGCCGCGCTCGCCGTGACTGTGCCGCGGCTGGGGCTTCGCGTCGGGCATGCAGGGGCCTGGGGGGCCGGGTGCGGGCTGGGCCGCCAGGGGTTACTCACCTTCCTCGGTTACACTGAGCGCTAGGGCAGTCACACCGTTTACATGGGGTGGAAACCGGGCGCCTGCTACACCGGCAGGACGTTTAGAGACTTGTGTGCCCTCGGGACAGGGGCTCCTTCTGGCCCCAGAGCGGCATGGGGATGTGTGAGGGTCCCCTCCACTGCCCTCACAGCGTCCTCACCCACGTCCCCCACCTCTCGGGCGAGAAAGTCTGTGACCATATCCAACTGGTCTTTAGTGGTAAGAAGTCGACCCTGGACTGGTGAGCGGCCGGTGGTGAAGCCCACCGACCAGGATGGGGTCAGGGGGAGCTGCTGGCTCGTCCAGGATAATCTTCTCAACACCACGAACCAATGGGATGGCACCTGAGACGGAGACGGACGGCCACTGCACCCGGGGAGGCTCCAGGCTTCATGCACAGGCCACGCCCCACTGCCCGAGGCCACGGGGACAGGAGGGGTGGCTCAGGACGCCAAGGCCAAGTGTGGGGCCTAGCATCACTGCCCAGGTGGACACGGACTTCAGTGGGAGCATGCCACAGGGCCACGTGGCTGTTACTTCCGGACGGTCAGAGCCACGGTGACTCTGTGGCCTCCGTCAGCTCACTTCCCTGTCCACAGACGGTTTAGAACTCCTCTCAAGGTATTGGAGGACGGAGGCTGATCTAATTTAAAAGCAGGCCCGTGTCCTAAGCTGTTGGTGGCAGCAAGCACTTGGGAGGCAGGTCGTGCAGGGCAGAAGAAAGGACAGATTCCAGGGCCACAGAGCCACGGGGCCCGGCCACGTGGTCCCTTGAAACTGCAATCTTGTGCCTACTTTCTGTGTTCTCACTTTTTTATGTTTGTCATGGTTATAGATCTTTTGCTTTTTGAAGCCTCTATCTCATCTCATAGAGAAAGTGTTTTTATTCTAAGCAGGAGAAATTTAAAAAGATTCCATGCTCCATCTGCTACCTGAGTAATCCTGGGATTCTCTGTAATTTCTCACGTTTTATGTTTTCTCTCTTTCTGTCTGTGAGCCTCGCCTCCTGCCCTGTCCTCTTGCTTACAGCTATCTGGTTTTAAACCCTTTTCAGTTTATTTTCTCCTCTCTTGGTCTCTCTGGCATGTCCTCCCTTCCTCTGTGGAATCTGCCTTTTCTCCTGTCTCACATCTTATTTTTGGTCAAATTTTAAATGATTTAATAGACGCTTAGTTTCGCAAAAGTTTTTAGAAATAGATTCATCAGATATCCTTGCTCTAAAGGTAAGAAGACAAATCCAAACAGGTGAATTATATGTTTAAGGTCACACGAAGAGGGACACAGCTGAGATTAGAACAGAAATCTCTCCTCATATGGTGCTTTTGTGCTCAAATAGACTCTTTTTAAATGTCCTGTTTGTATCAATAATTCCCAGCCTACAACTGTAGCGTATGGTATAGTGCTTATTTGGGGGGAAGTTCATTTGACTGTAAAGACACAGGAGTTCACTTGTTCCCCTGTCTGCAGTTCACTGACCCACATGGACCCCTCAGTGTCTCATAAACGGGGCAGAGTGGAGAGTGGAAGCACATTTCTGATTTCCGTATCAAGGGCACAGTCACAAGTGGGATCTAAAAGTCACCGATTGTCCTGATTTCCCTCCGATTACGAGGAGGGACAAGAGAGCAGAAGGGGCCTCAGAACACCGACAATCCGTGTGGTCCTGACGTGGTGACCCCGTGTGCAGGTCTGGAATCGGGAAGCTTCGTCCCTCTGAGGAAGAGCCCAGAATAAGTCAGAATGTTCCTGGGAAAGTCCAGAAGGAGAGGCCTGACACGGTGGGGACGGGCAGACAGAGGAAGAGAGAGGAGGGCGGAGGTGGGGAGGAGATGCTATGCAGGGTACGAACGGCCCGGGATCCCGGACACGCCTGTGTCCAGCCCAGGGCTGCCGTGGGTGGTCAGGTAGGGGGCCCGGGGGGCCGGGCGGACACTGTCCTCTCTCTGACCTCCGCACGTCTGGGCGCGGCGCACTGTTCGCGGGGGGGAGCACGGAGGGGAGCCTCTGCTTCCTTAGGGCCACTGAGCCCATGAGCAGGCGTCCACACCAGGCACCTGCTGGAAAAGGTGTCTGAAGGGCAAGTAGGGAGAAGCGGCTGGAGTGAAGGGAGAGAGAGATGCCGAGAAGGACCGAGCGAGAAGCGGACTGAGGTGAGCCGATGGCGTGAGTGAGACGCGGCCGCCCCGTGACCCGCCACCCTGATGGGCCGCCTCCCCCGAGGCCAGGCTGTGGGCCCAGCCATGGGCCCCTGGTCCCGAAGATGCTGGCACTGCACAGCCTCCTGGAGGGAAGGTCCTCCAAGTGTTCTGAGGGCGGCGAGGTCATGAGGCCTCGAGCCAGGTCACCTGGGAAAAAGGACGAGCACTTGGAAACATCTAGCTTGGAGAAGACTCTAGGAAAACAGTCCTGCACTAGAAAACCCAAGAGGCTTTCTTGAGAAGCATGGACCTCTGGTTCCGAACTTGCAAGAAGAGCTTTCTCAGGGGGCTGCTGTAAGCACAGGCGCTCCTGGGGGCCGGGGTGGCCACGGGGAGCAGAGGGACCCCCTGGGCGGGCTAGGCTGGGCCTGCCCGCGACCGTCCTGAAGGCCCCAGGGCCGAGGTCCCAGGTTTCCTCCACGGCCTGGGACGGCCCAGAGGGGCTGCGAGTGTCCACCCCTCAGGGAGACCAGGGCCCCTCTGCAGGGGTTTCCAGGGGGCCAGCCTCTCTCCAGGTGATTGCACACTCAGGGGAGGTCTCCTCCAAGCCCCTGGCAGGAGGACCCAGGTCTGGGTCTCCTGGGACCCCTGCCCCGGGCTGCCCGTCTCCACCCACTCCTCTACACCATCTCCTCTGTCTGCCTGAGCCACAGTCCCACCCCCGTGGGAGCCTGCGCTCCCTAGCACACCCCCCAGGTGCAGATCCTTCAGTCCTCCCGGGCGTCACGGGGTCTTCCCGGGGTCTGCCAGGGGTCTTCCCGGCCACGCCTCCCGAGAGCTGCCCCCTCCTCTGCCCCCGGGTGCCCTCAGCACGCGGAAGCAGGGCGCTGTCCTCTGTGTTCCTGTCTCTTGCCAGTCTCAGGGCCCAGCAGCCGGCGCCCGCCCTCTTGGGCTCCGCGTGCGTGGCTCAGGTGGACGTGGCGAGGGGGCCGTCGGCGGCCGGTCCGTGCGGCGCTGCTGTCCTGCTCGAGTTTCTGATTAGCAGACCAGGCGCTGGGCGTCCCGGCGCTGGTGTGGATGCTTCGGTGTGTGGGCGTGTGGGCTCGCGGGGCCTGTCCCAAATGCCCTTCCTGGTCTCAGCGGGTCTCAGTAGCCAGGGGACCATTCAGCCGTGGCTCAGGAAGCGAGCCCGTCCTCCACCTAAGCGCCGGCTTTCTTTCCAGCCAGAGCTGGCGAGCTGCCTGATCCTGTCCTCGGTCCGTGGGCCCTGGCACTGCCCACCCATATCCTGTCCTCGGCCTGTGGGCCCCGGCACTGCCCACCCGGCTACTCTCGTGGGGGAGGAGGGCTGAGGATGCTTTCTGGGGGGCGCCAGCCTGCTGACCAGTGAGGCTGTGGCACTGACCAGGTCATAGGTCGTGAGCATCTTTGTGTGCGGCGCTGGGTGGGGGACTCTGTGCCGAGGAGAGGTGAGCCCAGCACCCGGCACCCGGTCCCTCCCTGACCCCGGCCCTGAGGTCCAGCTCTGAGGCAGAGGAGGGACAGATGGATGGTGCCCAGCAGCACTCAGGACCCTCGTCAGGAGGAAAGAACCGAAGTAGCACAACTTAGCTGTTTGTTTTTTAAAGGTGGGCTGGGCCACAGGAATCCTGCAGCTCTGGGAGGCTGCTGACCTTTGGCCCCGGCGCGGAGGGCAGGCCCGGAACCCACTTAAGCTTCAGTGCAGTGTGGTTGGTAAGAATGGCCACTGTCGCTGACCCCATAGTCCCAGGCCATTGCAGGGCGAGTGCCAACGGCCACTGAGGCCTGCATGGAGCAGCGATGGTCCAGCTGCTCACCTAGGCGCCCCCGCAGCCCTGGGTGCTGGGTTCTGCTACCTGCACCCAATCTCACAGCCGAAGCAGGTACAGGGGTGCCGGATCGGCCCCAGGCTGGGCTTGGGTGTCAGCTGCTGGCTCGAGCGCCAGGGGGTTTAACCTGCAGCTGGGCGGATGGGATGGGCTTATGGGACCGGCTGCTGGCTCGAGCGCCAGGGGGTTTAACCTGCAGCTGGGCGGATGGGATGGGCTTATGGGACCGTGGCAGCAGGCGCCGACGGAAAGGTAAGAAAGGACACACTTGAGGGATGCTCGGAGTGAGCCTGGGAGGGCAGCCTGGGGTCACGTGGGGATGAGCACAGGAAGGGGGAGGGGAAGCAGGGAGGGTTGGGACCTGGTGGGCGACGGGGAGGGACCCCTCACAGCGGGCATAGTCATGTCCCCTGGACCAGTCACTGGGTGAGAGAAACGGAGGTGCAGGTGCAGGTCCCGCCCTCCAGGCCTGGGCAGGCTCATGGGAGGTGTGGGCAGCAGCCCCGGAGAGTCCACACGCACGGCCACCGGTGCGAGCTCGGTCCGGATGCCCCTCTGCTCGGCTCACAACAATCTCTGTGCCTGTTTCCTCCTATCACAGGGTCTGGTTCAGACGCGTCGGGTCCTCCTGAGCGCTGATCACAGCGGGGACAGGGGTCCTCATCCTGGGGTGTGGCATTCTGCCCGGGGCGCGTCCCAGGTGGCGCCTGGCTGTCCTGGGAGCGGGCCGCAGGCTGCAGGGGCCTCCGTGGACAGTTCCGCTCTCACACCCAGGACGCCGCACGGAGCTGTGGGCAGGGAGCTGAGCTCAGAGGCACAGGTGCTCGTGAGGGAGATGAACAGACCCCAGATCCGGGTCACTGTGGACGCATCGCCACTGCAGATTCTCCATTATTACGTGCACGGAAAACTCTTCCAAATGAAACCGTGTTGTGCCGTCTGCCGATTGTGGAAAAAGTAAATGTCAACAATATCGATGTGTGTTTAACGGAAGGCAACCTGGATCTGAGTTTTAAGAAAATCATTTAAAAATATGGATGTTCCAGAGCATATTTTAATGGAAACGTCACTTGCCCAAAACCAAAAATGTGTTTCATAGGAAATGAATCACATTTAAAAATGATTTTTGTTATGTAAGCTGTAAAGAAAGAATCAGAATTATTTTTTGGAAAAAGGAAGGAAGGAAGAAGAGAAAGAAGGAAAGGAGAGGACATTTTTAACTGGGAACATTTAGAGGACCAGAGGACTGCAGTAATTTTTAATTTTCCCGTTTCATCAGCAATTGCGTGGGGAGATCTCTCGGGGGCGGGGCGGGGCATCCTTCAGCGCAGAAGTCAGGGCGAGTGTCACCAAGCTGGGAAGAAGGCTCTCTGGAGGACATTCCGTCCCCCCTGCAGCACTGCCCTTCCCCACGCCGCGGCACTACAGGGCTGCCCGACACTGGGAGGGACCACAGGATGAGGGAGGGAGTTGCTATGGCAACTCCCTCCCTCAGCCATCCGCATGGTGCCACAGGTTCTCTGTGTGCAGGAGAATTGGGAAAACCTGGTTCTGAGCAGAGAGAGCCGAGGGGGAGGCTGCCCCAGTGGCTGGGGAGAGGTGGGGATGCCGGGGAGGCAGGGAAGGCCTTTCACAGGGTAGGGCTCAGCTCAGCCAGCCTCTCGCCCGGATGGCAGCACATGACCAGAGCCAGGACTGTTGGGACCCACACACTGGCCTTCAGAGCTTCAGGACCCAGGGCTCTGAGGACCTGGAGGGCCGGGGGCCTCCCTGCAGCCGGCACCCCTCGGGGCCACCTGAGCGACAGTGACTCAGAGCTCGGTTAGCACTTCTGTGTCCCAGGACACAGATCAGAGTCCCATGCTGCTACCATCCCTTCCCTTCAGGCTACGAAGGACGACACACTGGGCTGGGTGCGCACGAGTGTGTGCACCACACCCACAGGCTCATGGAGGACAAGCTCGCGTGGGGCTGAGGGGAAGTGTCTTCTCCGCAGATGGGAGGACCACGGCGTCCCCGGGCTCTGTGGCCTCTGTGCTCCACAGCGGGGACCTGCGCCCACCAGGCTCTGACAGGTCCCTCCTCTTGTCAGCCCTCCCCAGACTTGCCCCATGGCTGCTGTCTACCCGGGTCTAGAGATAAAAGATCTCGGGTCAAAAAAAGCCACGTGACTAGTCCAGGATGCCCGGCTAGTAAGTGGCCAAAGAGGGCTGTGACTCTAATTTCCACGGACCCGGAGCCTGTGTTTGCCTCGTTATGTGGCAAGGACACTCATTTCTTATACCAGGAAAAGAGCTCTCGACCTAATAAGCTGTTTAAATTTAAAGGACATGAAAAATAAACGAGCGTCATCCTTTGCTTGTCGAAGTAAAAATAAACGAGCGTCATCCTTTGCTTGTGGAAGTAAAAATAAACGAGCGTCGTCCTTTGCTTGTGGAAGTAAAAATAAACGAGCGTCGTCCTTTGCTTGTGGAAGAGGCCGTGGGGGCCTGGCACATTCTCGCCTCACATGCTTGCAGGCCGAGGTGTCAAGCACGGGGGTTGTTTCCTCCACCTGCAGGACGCCAGTTCTTACAGAGGCTCCCGGACATACTGAAGCCCAGTCATAAGACTTTGTTCATTGAGGTGATTCACTGAAATCATTTCCTGGCCCAGAGAAGACTGGCTCCCTTGCCAGAAAAGTGCCGTGAATTCCAGGAAGTCCTCTCCCTCTGTCACCATTGGCTGCCTGGGGACTGGCCTTTCTCGGGCTGTTCTCAGCTCCACTCCCCTCTGTTGGACGAGGGACATGGAGAGGTCATGGCCTTTCCACCTCCTGGGGGTCCCCAGAGAGAAGCAGCCTCCCAGCTCCACGGGGCCCCTCCCGGGCTGCGCCAGGAGCCTGCTGTCCGCTTGGCGGTGGTGGGGGGGAGGGCTCTACCTCCGCAGAGGGTTGCCGAAGCATCCCAGCCCTCACCTCTGCCGCCCGCAGCGCTCCAGCTGTCTTTGGACCAGACCAGCCACGGGTAGGAGACAATGAAAGCAGTTTTCTTCTCCTGGACCTGGGCGCCAGCCTTGCCTCGGACGCAAGTCCACCGTCAACTCTGAATCCCCTGCTCTGGTGGGATTCTGACAGGGGCACTTTCCATGACTTTTATCTTTCATTTGTGCAATTTATCAGCGCCTACCACACACCAGAGACGCCAGTCACGTCGTTTTCTCCTCTAGTTTATGGGTGATTGGGCTGAAATCCTGTGTGTGCCAAGAGCGGCTTGGAAATTTCAGCTGAAGCGCGATGCTCCAAGTCGCGCAGTATTGGAACTGTTTCCTGTTGGTGGAATAGTTTCCAGCGTGTGGAAACCCATTCCCCCAAGCTATCCCTGGGTTTCAGATGGTCGTTTCTCCTCCTCTGGTCTTACCATTTTATTCACCGCGCCCTCTGCTAGAGCTGTTTGTTGGTGAAATGGATACATTTGGCATTTTGAGTCTGCACTGAAGGGCAAGGAAAGGGCAGCAAATGGCTATTAGAGGAAACCAGCAGGTGAGGAGGTACCAGGTACAAGGTGGCCCCTCGTTAATCCTGCAGCCCTTCTGGTTTCTGGAGTCAGTGAACCTGCTTCCCAAAGAGTGTAATTTAGCCTCACCCAAACTCGTTATTTTGATGAACTGAAAACCACATGCCTTGGAGTCTCAATGGGACCCTCCTCTATTAGGCGACTTCCTTAACCCCGAAGGCCGACCCCTTAAAGCGATTTGGAAATCTGGACGTGCCCCGATGGAGGGGCTGCTGGGGGGCTGCTGGAGGGGACACCGGCTGGGCCGACGGGTCCTGGTCCGATAGCTGAGTCTCTTTGTGATGCTGGGAAGGTCGCTCAGCCTCCCTGCCCCCACGCCCTGCCCTGTAGGAGGGTCGTGAGCGCCCCTCCTCTGCTGAGCTCAGCACCCCCCAGCCTTGCACCAGGCCCAGACGCAGCGTGACCTCGGGGGGCCCACGCACACCTCCTGTGAGGTCGGCGGAAGACGTCACCCTCCCTTTTTCTAGATAAGAGAACTGAATGTCAGAAGTCTACTCAACTCACTGAAGGCCACGAGCCAGACAGAATAAAGGATCTGAACCGACGTTCCGTGGCCCCAAGTCCTGCTCCCCCCGCCTCCATCTCACCTGGCCCAGACGCACCGCCAGCCTTGCACCCTGGAAGCAGCTGCCTTCCCTGTCTGTCTTCAGCTTCCCAGGGCCGCCATGGATGCCGAGATCATCGGTTGTGCAGATGAAACGACAGCAGAGCATTTGGAAAGAGCTCAAGGGCCAGAAAGTATAAGACGCCATGAAGTACACGAGGACTTGAGATTTAAAGCAAGGCCATCACTTCTGATACCAGGAATTAACATCAAAGGCTCCCTGAAGATCACGCCCGAGACAGAAGTTCAGGAAGAGTCAAAATGGGTTTGCATGAGGCGAGGTATTTGTGGAAAAGCTACAGCACGGTCCGTGATACACAGGCTGATAACTAGTCCAGGGGACGTGGGCGCGGCCTCACCCCGGTGGCGCCGGCACGTAACTAGGAAAGTGGAAATGCTATCTGTTGTAGACTAGACTGCCTAGGACAGCGGGATCTAGTCTGCTTCAGATCTACGAAACGGGGAGAGAAAAAAGAGAGGGTTTCTCAATATCTCTGGCACTGTTCTGACCCACAACGATGCCCAGGGAATAACAATGCCTCTGTTTCCACCACGCGCTCATCTTAAAACACATGTCATCCAAAAAAGGCAAGGGAACTGCAGCAAGTATTCAAGGCACATTGGAAAGTAAAGAAATGACAGAGAAAAAGATGATCAAAATATGCCAGTTGGGAAAATGTTTTAGAATTCAGGAAGTGGGGAGAAGAGAGTGAAATTAGTAAGGGGGTGAGATCTGATGTGAGTTTGATGGGCTGATGGACATTTTTATTTGATGATTTTAAACCTGATTTGCAAGTCTGATATGAGCATTTTAAAATAACACCATATTAGACAAGAGAGAGAAAAAGACATATTAGGAAAATGCAATCCTTTTATCTTTGAAATATTTTGATCTTGGTTGTTGGAGTTTCAAACATAAGAGGCTGCGTTTCATTCATTTGTTGCTGGAATTGGGTCAGACCTTGGGGGTTGATTATCTTTGTCTTTCTTCCCCTGACCTCCCTCACCCCCAACCCAGCTGGCCTCACGTCTGCGGAGGCACCTTGGCCTGGCCCACCAGGCCCCCATGGGCCGCTCCTGCTTTCCTGTTTCCTCTCAGGCCTCAGTCCTTCATGAAGAAACTCTTCTCTGGGAGCCGGCGCTGTCCTGAGACCTCTGCAGACAGAAGCCCGTCTCGTCCTTACCGTGAACCATCATCAGGTGGCTGTCCGCATTGCCCGGCTCTGGACGTAGACGGGAGAGGGCGGCCGGGCTGGGCCCTGGAGCCAGGAGGCCGGCTGGGGGTCCTCACCGCTAAGCCCTGGCCCTGCTCCTGAGTCCCCGGAAGGGTGCCCGGGACCACCCAGAGGTGGGAGGAGGTCACCTCTTGACGCTTACTGCCCTTCCTAGGTCGCACTTGTGCAAACCCGAAGGTGTGAGAATGTCTCCTGGTATCTGAGGGGCCTTTATCAGTGCAACTCGAATGTCCCTCCTGGACTTTTAAAAGGGTTTTTACAAAGAAAGCAGTTAATCGACAGACCTCAAATACTCACAATGAAGCAATAAACAGGATTTTAAATTACTTCCACTTAACTTAAAAACTGGCTCCATTTGATAGCCCCGCGGAACTTAAAGCCAGAGACAGGCAAGTACACGGCGTACACGGCGACCCCAAGTACACGGCGACAGCGTGACCGAGTCACTGCGGGATGATTCCGGCAGGAAGGTGTGGCTCAGACCTCCCTTTGGAAAGAGGCCAGAAGTAGCAACAATGATTGGAGTCCACTTCACTTCACCAGGAACGTGTCCAGTGCCGAGCGTGACCCAGGCCCCGTGCCAGGTGCCGCGCTTGCCCCCAGCCCAGCCCTTCTGAGCCCACCTGCCCGTGGCCCCCAGGGAGCCCTGACCCCATGCGGCGAGAGGGCTATACTGAAAACACAGCCCATTCCACTTTAAAACCAACAAACCTAAACGGAAAGTCCAACGAATAGGTACACATCCCTTGGGAGTCAAAAACTTTGGAGAAGAGAGCACACGCAAAGTTAGATGGCCGAAAAACGTACGAGCTGAAAGTCTCGGAAAGGACACATCTCTTCAATCTAACACACGTCACAGGTGCTGGAGAGAGACCGCCAGGGACGGCCAGAGATGGCAGAGGGGGTGGGGTCTATGGGGGGGCTTTGCAGGAAGAGAGAAGCTACAGTCAGGAGGGAGGGGGTGGGGGGGACCACGGGAGGCGCCCCGAATCCCCCGGCGAGAGGATAAGCATCTCACTGCCTTCCACAAACAGCCATGTCTTGAAAACAGGTAAAACTCACTTTCTTTTTTTAGACAAGTTTTAAACGTGGGGTGGGTAGACGTGCAATGATGCAAGCTGTCCCTTCCCATAAATCTTAGGTCCCCAGCTGTAAAGGGGTTGTCTGTGACCCTCCGCGCTGCAGACTAAGTGGCCTGGCGGTCGGGAGAGAGAAGTGCTTCTTCTTCCCCTTTTCAGAGTTGTGCTCAGGCCCTCCAGCTCCACTGACCTGTGGCAGTGCTGGCCGGGCCTGGCTTTCATCCTCCGCACCCACCCCTGCCCCCCGCCCAGCAAGGATGCCGCGAGTCTGCGCAGGGCTCAGGGCACACCTGACGGGCAGCTTGGCCTCCCACTGGACGGTGATGCTGTTTCCTCCCCGGCTTCCCATCCGGCGACCAAGAAGGTATGTCTTTCCTCCATTACTCACTCGGAAATCACCGTCCTGGTGCAGGAGACGCCGCGTGCGTCCGGCAGAACGCGTCCAGGGCCGCACCATGCATGCGCCACCAGGCTTTCACCTCCACACGGCCCTGTCACTGATGCCGCCCACGTGCAGCTCTGTCGTCTGTACAGAGGTGACGTCATAGAGTCACCACTCCTCTATGAGTCTCCTCATAGAGCTCGCCCGCCACCACTGCCTCCTTTGCACCCAGGGCAACAGTGTTTCCGAATTCACCGGAACCTTCCAGGTCATCTGGCCGAATCCCCTCCCTCCACAGTGGAGGCCTGGGGCTCAGAGACGTGGCCGCATCTGCCCAAGGTCACCTGGCTGACCTGTCTGCAGACCCCACTGCTTTCCCTCCGCAGTTCTCCCTGCAGAATTCCTGGGCTCTTTACCAGGCTGTGTTGTACAAGTCATCTTGTTCTGATTCGTTGACTGATTTACTCAACGGCTTGGGTTCCCAGCGCAGTGCGAAGTGCTGTTGAGAAGGAGCTGGACGCTGAAGGCCCGAGGGGTGCCCTCAGGAACCTCTGCTCTGTGTCCGGTCCAGGTGACCACACAGCCACAGCGTAAGATGGGACATGATGTCTGCAGAAAGAAGCCAGGGCGCTGGCGTCGTGGCTGTGGGATCTAAGCCCAGGTGAGGGGATTAGCCAGCTCAGCGAAGGGCTGACCTGGCTCCATGGCTGGGCTCCTGTAGACGGTGGATTTGGATCAAGAGGAGGGTCAAGGAAGGTCACCTCAAGGGGATGTGTCTGCTTTGCAAAGGGCCAAGAGGGGGAGGGCACCAGAAAGTTCTTGCACCATGAAGTATGCATACATTGTAGACGGTTACTTGAAGAATTAAGAAATATGCATCTCAGGATCTCTCAAGCCATCTTTAAGCCTCAAGGTGAAACAGTCTGCAAATCTACGTTCAAGGTGAAACCAAAGCTAGTCTCCCATGAAAGTACACCCAGCTTCACCGTCCTCCCTCCCTGCCCGACGCAGAGCTGGGGGTCGCCCGCCTTAAGTGTGGATGTGATCCTCAGGCAGGAGTGGGAGCAGCACCGTTTGATA
Source organism: Lagenorhynchus albirostris (assembly GCF_949774975.1). Lineage (NCBI taxonomy): Eukaryota > Metazoa > Chordata > Mammalia > Artiodactyla > Delphinidae > Lagenorhynchus > Lagenorhynchus albirostris. The sequence continues at coordinate 88,177,732 of NC_083107.1, read as the reverse complement.
ATCAGATCATTGCCGGAAACAGCCGCTCCGAAAGGCCCTCGTTTTCACACTTTCCCAACATTTTCCCAGTGCGTCCCTTCAGCCTCAGCCTGACTTATCCAAGGAGCCCGGCAAGAAGAGTGAGCGTCGGGGAAAGTGGGCAGGTGAGGCACTACCCCGGTGGATGGAGGTCCTGTCGCTCTGACAATGTGTTAAGGAAAAAACGCCTCACCACAGTCACATTTAAATGGTCCCCAGTGGTTACACTATCTTCACAAGTCAGATATACTATTTCCTTTTTGAAACGTCGTCCCGTCCAAGCACCGCCCATGGTGCGATCTGTGGGCTGGCTGCCACCGTCAGTAAGCGGGAGATCCTAGGCGCTGCCCCATTCTGCTGGGAGGAAAGGGGCCTGCCAGACGTCGGAGGGAACGTATTTGTGACGGACTTGGAAGTTTTGTGATAATTTCTGTTTCCAGGAAGTGATCAGGTTACCCCGGGGCTCCTCCCACTGGAGACCCGGAGGCTGGGCTGTGGCCTCGGTCCCTGTCTTCTCCGCCAACACGCACTCCCAGTGATTCATTCTGCTAGTCGAGCAGCCTTCATCGCCGTGTGTATGTTGGCGACCTCCACATCCAGGGTTCCAGCCCCCGTCCCTCGCGAACTCTGCGGGCGCTCACACGACCCTCTCCTGACCGCCTAGGACATTCGACCCTCCACAGCCTGGCCCACTCCCCCCCCACCAACCCCCGACTCCCCCGCAGGCTCCTCCTGTTTTCGGAAACTGCAGGTGCTGGGGGCACCTTTGGGTGGCGCGGATGCTCTCACACTCACGCCACATCGCGTTCCTCGGGCAGAGCCCCCAGGTTCTAACCGCTCCTGCAGCTGCTGTGCTCCTGACCTCGCCTGTGGGATCATCTCCAACCCGGAGGGTCGCCATGGCCTCCCAATGGGCCTTCCTGACCTCCTCTTGGCAGGAACTGGAGCGATGAGTGGAAGACGTCAGGTGATGTCTCTGCTGTGCCGAAACCCAGCCCCCTCAGAGTGGAGACCAGAGTCCTGCCAGGTCCTGCAGGCCTGATGGGATCTGATCCCTGACGCTCTGCTTCACGTTCTGGAACCTTCCCCTGGCTGTCCCTCCTCGGACCCCCAGGCGTCCCTGCCAGCATGCGGGGGCCGTGTTCCTGCTGTTTCCCCACACACGGGGTTTTACACGCGGACCCCAGGAAGAACACACGCCCTTAGCCTGTGGTCCTTGTTTCAGGCTCAGCTGTGGGAGCTGTCGGGTCTGTAAAGTGAGCCGTATACGCGCAGAGCTCGTCACCTCACTTCACAGGGTACCGTCCCGTCCCGTCTGTGATCCACCTGAGATCCTAACTGGGCGGAGACGCCCTTGTCGGCTCACCGGGCCGAGGCCCCGGGGGACCGTGCACGCGCCAGCCGCCCGCGTTCCCGGGGCTTGGGTCTGTGTCTGCTTGTCGTTCCAGGCCAAGAGGGAAGCTACAGAAACATCCCCTCCCACCCCAGGAATATTATGCAGCTATTAAAGATTCCATAACCTACACAGTACACAAAGAAGCAAGCTTCAAGATCCTCGAGGGATATGATTAATAATATAATTAATAATAATTAATTAATATTTATCAGAGAGATGAGATTATACATAATTTTTCTTCCCCCACTTTCTCAAGTTTTGGAGCGTATAGTAGCTTTGTTTCCAAAAATGTCATTTAAAAATGCCCTGGTCTTGTTAAAATCACACTCTCCCGCTCTGCGCCAAGAGCCCCCTTACACGTGCCAGTGATGGGCGATTGCACATCACGGTGCAATTCACCTCAACGGAGGGCAGGCGCGCAGAAAGGCACCGCCACTACCGGACCACAGGAGGACAAGGGCGGAGGGGATGCGAAGCCGCCATCCACGCGCCCGTGGCGGGGGCGTGGAGCAGGGAGGTGCGTGGCCCTGTCCCGCCAAGGCCAAAACGGAGCTGCTCTCTGTGGCCCTGGGGTTGAAAGCGAGCTAAAAGAAGCCACCAATTTGAGCCCCGGACCGTGCGCCGTACGCTGTGGTGGCTTCGTCAGGATCCGGCCGCTAACGCTACCTGGGATGGGGAGGGCCTGAAGGTCACTTCCGTGGGGCAGCGTTCCCCACAGGTAGAGGATAATTAAGGGCAGAAGCCAGCCTGAAAGAGAAGTATTCCAGCTCCTAGTGGAGAGCAGGCTTCTAACAACCTCGTTGCCCCAAGTATTAATAACGCATATGCTAATTATAAGCCAGGATTACTTAGTCCCTAGGGGGCTAAGCAGCTCTCTTTGGTGACACCTGCTTAACTAGACTGGAATCTCTGTACAAGTTGGAAAGTAATAAAGTCAAACATATTTTTAAAATAACATAACAGAGGCTCTCCACTACCTTGTATTGAATACTGCCCGAATGGTCCGAAACAATGAGGTTTTGGTGTAACATGCAAATATTCTATTCTGAAAACACACTGTGAAGCTTATATAATATTTAGTTTTAATCTGTCTATAAATGGCATTAAATTAAAAAGAGGACAGCATGTAAATATAAAAGGGCTAACCTCTCTGTCAATGGCTTAATAATATAACAAAAATGTTGAGGACACAGACGCTAAAAAAATCATAAACTTTTCAGTTGTAGGACTAAGATATTCCTGAATGTGTATTAAAATGTAGTAAGACTATATATGACGAACAGTATCCGTGAAGTCTAAGGTTCCATGTGGCACCGTCCACTAAGGATGTCCGCTTAACCGTGTGGCTACTTAAATCTGAGCTCAGAAACGAAGTGCAATTAGAAATGCGTTCCTCAGCCCCAGCGGCCTCGCGCGCTCCTCAGCCACGTGGGGCTGAGGCTGTCCTCCGGGCATCCCCATCACCCCACAAAGTGCTGCTGGACAGTCGTGTACGTTAGAAACTCATTTTGTAAAGCCAGATCACATTTTCATTTTGATTATTAAGAAAGTATTTGCACTTAAGTTTTTGTTTCCTTAAAAAGGTCAGGTGAGAGTGGGAGTTCTCGTCTCTCTCTACTATCCCAATATTCTCCAATTCTCTTTGAAGGTAGCAGGATTATTGTGGACAGAGAACAGGATTAAGCACACGGACCACCTGTAGACAGCTAAGCAGAATCCACAGGTGTCTAGAACACGTCTCTCTTTGTACAAATGCAAAAAAGAGAGAATGGAATAGAAGGGCTGTGATTTTCCTTGAATTGTGGCCCCTGGAAGATCAGGGATCACGTTTAGGGACAAGTACACAGGTACGTCACATACACAGACGGGTCAAACGCGCAGACAGGTGGGATCACTCCCTGCAAGCATCCAGGCTCCCCGGCCGGCCTCGGCCCATCAAACGCCCCCTTCACCCGCTCAGAGCCGGTCTTTCCAATCGAGAAAGAAACCCAGAGAGGATGGTTCTCTTTCCTGAAATCGCTAGCAAAAAATGCCCTCCGAAATCCTCGCTGGTAACTTCCCAACGGGAACGTCTACTTTATTTCCAGATTCGCTCATTTTGCTTGAGGAAACTATAAATTAGTGAAGTGTTTACGGGAATAAAACCTCAAATTTACAATTAAAGGCCAACGTAACCTGCTCCTGGCTGGTCAGACCCTCATTTCCTTCCCAGAAGCAGCTTCTCCGGTAGCTCAGGGCTGGGGTGGTGACCAGCCGCTGAGCTTGAAGGAAGACCGTTTGTCAGAACTGCCCCAGAGGAGCCCAGAATGAAGTGAAAACGGGACCAGATTCCCAATAATCAGGAGAGGCCAAATTTAACTGGATGTAATGCATGGAGAGGACTCAGCCAATCCAACACGTTTTATGAAGGGCCAGGTGTCTGGCTTTGAATCCTGGCCTGACAACACAGGCAGCAAAATCCATGTATTCACATAAGTGTGTGTTTACACATTGACACACAGCATATCTAAATACATATGTACATACATTTAAAGTACCTTTAAAATGGCATATTTAAAATCGTCAGGAAAACATTTTTTCCTTCTGTTCACGTGTAGCAAATATGCTGTATGGTTTAGATTCTCAACTGTATAAAGAAAGGAATTCTGCAGTTAAACAATAAACTAATTCAAAGAGTCATTTTCAAATAGTTTGTAGTAGGTGGATTATTTTAGTTTGGATTAGATGACAAATTGGGTTCTATTTATTTAGAAATAGTATCATTCAGTACTGTCTGGTATCTATTAAAATTTCACCATTTCAAAATGGAGGAATGGAATGCTAAGAAATATTTTGTAAGGAAGGCCTTTTTTGTGGCCTTGTTCTGGATTTAAAACCTTCCCCAAGTTTTTCACAGTAAAAAACATGAAAATCTCAAGGCCAGCTTTAAGTTAGAAATCCAGCCCCATCCCCGGGAGGGCTTCCTCTCAGGTCAGACACAGTGGCCACTGCCAGCTGGTCTTTAAATGGCCAGTGTATGGACTGTTCAGGTGACAGGACAGATTGGTTTAGCCCAGAAGACAGCAAGTAAGGCAGGTTGAAGGTGAAATGAAACACAGATGCCAGCTGAATCCACACTTGAGGTAACAAAAAAGGACGCTGCCCCTCCAGGGCCGGGGAGCAGGGGTTGCCGCAGTGAAAGCCCTCGACCAGGAGCCCCAGGAGGATGGTTCAGACCGACAGAGCTTTCACACAAGACTTCAGTTAGTTTGTGACTTGGCTGATCGGGGATCTGGTCCACATTCATCGTGTTTCATTTAGTTTCAATGAAAATGGGTGACGAGGCACCAACGAACGACTTAAAAATTCAGTTTCTACGAGCCGACGAAGCCCAGATTTTCCGGCAGCCTTTCGGGCCACCCAGCAAATCCCTCATTTCGAGGAGAGAAGGGATCCCTGAGAGCGCAGGGGCCAAGTCAAGGCGCCTTCCCGTGGGGGCGGTGCTCAGTACGACAGACCGCCTGCAATGAGCCTTGCTTCGGCCTGGACGGCTGACCCCCCTCTGCTTCCACCCCCAACCGGGCTGAGCGGCGCTCGGGGCTCCAGTCCCCTGCCCGGACCATGCTCCCCGCAGCCGGCTCTGCCCGGCCCCTCGCTGGCCCCTCCGCGGCCCCGACAGCACGGCCTCCTCCCGGCCTCAGTGTGTCCGTCTGCTGCCCGCGCCTGGACCAGCTGAGCTCAGGCACTGGCCCACGACCTCTGCTCCCCAGCCACCCCCCAACCCCGATGGTCGCCTCCCAGGATGCCCTGCACGGGACTGGCCATGGTGCCTTGAGGGCAGAAATGGTGTCTTATCTCTGGGTGCGGATTACAAGTTTTTAAAACGAAAGAATGAAACAGCTCTGTCTATGGTTTTCCGGGAGATGCCCTCTCCCGGTTTTTGCTTCCGACTCGAGGCTCAGGGACTTTGCAGAACATCCCTCTTTACGGAGGGGATGTGAGCACAGAGGGGCGGAAATGATTCCCGGGGCAGCAGAATGCCGCCCACACGCTGATGGCGACAACCAGATGTGAGAACACCTGTGCTGGCCCGCAGATGAACACGTGCACACCTGCATACACTCACACATACGTGCACACACGCACACACATACACACAGGCACTGCAGAAACATGGCAGGGAGAGCCCAGCACACAGGCACCCCTTTCTGCAATCATCGCCCACCCCCAGGGTTCCAACGGATGTAACTGCCGCAGTGTCTTTCTTCTCTTATTTTTCTTTCTAAATTAAAGGACTTGCTGTAAAGTCCTCCAAAGCCAGAGGCTCAGAAGATTTTGGAGTGAATTAAAGTTCTCCTTATTTCAGGGAGGTCACAGAAGTCATTAAGTAAACGTTAAACTAACGCTTACATTTTCCTCCTTTGAATTCTGCTTAATGTTGTCACAAAACCCAGCAGTTTAACACGAGCTGTGGGACTTGCGTGTGTTGCCGTGGTGACGGTGACAATAACTGAACGTCTACAGTGAGCCGGGTACCAGGATTCTCCCATTTCACAGATGAGGACTTGACACCCCTCTGACGGGAGAGGCCGGTTTCTGTGTTTTGTTTTGCACAAAGAGTTTATTGGTACAAAGCTGTGTCTTGATTAGTCAACTTCCCTCCTACACCTGTGCCTTTCTTTGACTACTGAAGTCTGGTTTTTCCCTCCGCAAACTTCCTCATAACCTGCACCCAAACCTGGAAGATGTGGAGAATAAACAAGCCAAAGACAAACACACCTGGACTGCATGCAAATACTGCCAGAGAACTCTGCAGATGCTTTCGTAAAGCACAGGTCCCTTTATAAAATAAATTAAATATCAACGTTTTTCCGTGTTTTTTGCTTTGTTTTGTTTTTCGTTGATTTGCATGTGAAAATGGTTAAAGGTGATTAAAACATAACCCCAAACTCAAACCCCTGGAACTCTCCCTTAATAACCTGGGTCTAGGGACTTCCCTGGTGGCGCAGTGGTTAAGACTCCATGCTCCCAATGCAGGGGGTCCGGGTTTGATCCCTGGTCAGGGAACTAGATCCCATGTGCCACAACTAAGAGTTCACACGCCACAACTAAGGAGCCCGCAAGCCGCAGCGAAGGAGCCCTGGAGTCGCAACTAAGGAGCATGCCTGTGGCAACTAAGACCCAGCACGACCAAATAAATAAATAAATACATATTAAAAGAAGGGATTTAAATAATGTGAGTCTAATGTCGGCTGTTAGAAAGAGAAGTAGCAGGAAGGGAGATTCCTGGCGGATCCAGTCACAACAGCAAACTACCCAATGACACTTGGCAGCTGGGCCAGCATCCAGGGAGGGGGCCCTATGACGCTACATGGCTAAGTCCGCCTGTTCCAGAAACAGAGAGAAGAGCCCAGGCTTTCCCCCAGAACCCTCCCTTAATAAGAAACTCAGTGAACCCAGGCCTGAGCCACACTGCATTGCTTTATTTACTATATGTTTGTGTGTTCATTCGTGGGAGTGGGAGTGTGTGTGAGTGTGAGAGCTTGTGCGTGTGTGTTCATGAGTGTGAGTGTGCGTGCATGCGTGAGAGTGTATGTGAGTGTGAGAATGTACACACGTGTAAGAGTGTGTCAGCATGTGTGTGAGTGGGTGTGTATGTGATTGTGTGTGCGTGAGTGTGTGTCCGTGTGAGAGTGTGTCAGTGTGCCTGTGTTTGTGCGAGCATGTGTGTATTTGTGTGTGTGAGTGCGTGAGCATGTGTGTGTGTGTGCACTGTGTGTGTGTGTGTCTGTGGGTGAGTGTGTGTGTGTGTGTGTGTGTGTGTAACTGGAGTCATCCTCAAACATCCTTATTGTAGAAGTTTTCCTATATTGTGCTCCCCTGAATTTCCTATATGGGACTTATTTTAAATTGACCTTACTTATGGTTAAATAAAAATCTATCTGCCGCAAGCTGTATTTCTTAGGGTATTTTTAGAAAAATGCTGCAGCACAAACTTTATCAACATTTTACAGATGTTGAAATAGAAATTGTGGGACGAGGTTCTTCCTGGGGATGACAAAACCCCTGTGAACAGTTTTCCACGACTGCTGGTCACGTCCCACCTGGAAGTTTATCTTCACAGGACCCAATCCCCTGTTTAGTCCCCCGTGTGGGTTATGAGAAAACACTGCATGAGACCTAAAGCTAAAAGCTTCAGAGAAAGAAACTCAGAATTTGTATTTTTATGTCGTTAAGTATAAACCTTTAATTCTCCATCGAAAACCAACACCCCTAAAGGGATACTAATTTTGAAACGGTAGCATGAAGTGTGGAAAAGGCGCTTGGGCCAAGTTTGGTGACGGCCACTTACTGACTGAGCTGCCCAACTGCCCGGACTCAATTTCCACATCTGAGAGGTGGGTCCAAGCCCCCCACCTTCTCAAGGGCCAGGCGCGCAGAGAAGGCCCCGAGCCTCGTCTAAATCTCAGGCGTGCGTTGCTCACCGGGTCCCAGCAGGTTGTGTCTATGGTGTCACATGAGCCCCAGATGCCCGAGGCTGGCGCCCTCCTCCCCCACAGACACTCACACGTATGCACCAGGTGTGCTCAGGTGGCCCTGCTGCTGCAGAAGAAAATGATTTTCTGACTGAAAGGAGGGCATCTGAGGGGCACTCCTTGAAGTGAAAGATCACGTATCACATGCCTCCCCCAACGTGAGGGCCAGAACCTCAGCGTAACTTCTACTGTAAGGAGTTAACTGTACAGAGGGGTCCACACATCCTTCCACGCAGAGACATGTCCTCTGTGAAGGCCACAGTCCTCAGTCCACGGCAGTTGTAATTCACAAAGTCCCCTGGATTTACTACTGTGAACCGGGAAGGCGGAAGATGATAGAAATGAGAATTACTTCTCAGAACCTGGTATGCACTGAAAGTGGGTGAACTTCCTGCACCCGAAAGAGTGGAAGCTGTGGGCGGAGCGAGGCTCTATTAGACCCTGGTAAATAATCCTCCCGACGCCAGCACGACGTGCATCGCTGAAGAAATAAGCCCTCGGAAACTCTAGAAATAAGGAGCCCTCAGAGAAAAGTCATATCTTGGCCTAAGTTCAAAATCTTAATTCTTTTATTTAAATATAGGTAACCAGGTTTTAAACAAGGTTTTTTTTTTTTTGAGTATGTGGTTAAAATTCCTCTATGTCTAATGTGAAAATACCTGGGAGACATGCCTTGGAAAGACAGAACACACAAGAACAATTTAAATGTCAGAGAACCCAAAGGAGGACCCCACCCACCCCACGAGGATTAAATCAAAGTTCAAAGGTGAAGAAGTAAAGAGAAGCAGGGACGGACAATTCCTTCTCCTGCAAGGACCCTCATTAACCACAGGGATTCTGGTTCTATGACAAAGACAGGAATAACAAGGGAGAATCTAAATGTGGCCAGCTGAGCATGAATGGAAGCCAATTTGGGGGCCTGTTTTTAGAGCTAATTGCCTCTGATTTAAGTCAGTTTTTAACCGGTTTAAACCGGTCATGGAGGTGGCTAAAACACCTACATCACGCCCGTGTCTGTGCTGATCTCGCATCTGGAAGTAGGAAAAAGGATTTCTGGCTGGGAGGGTGTGGTTTCTTAAAAAAAATATAGGCTGAGGATGATGTGATGTGATTTGCAAGTTCTTTCAGGTTGCTACTTCCAGGGGATCTTAGCCAAGGAAACTTTTAGAGAAGAAACTTCCCTCTTGTTGGGCAGAGTCCTCACCAAAAAAATCACATTCATTTGGACAATTTCATTCTTTTGTTTTCTTCCTGGCCTGGGGTCTCAGTGAACGTCACAGTCAGGAGTCCTCTGGGGGGGTGGCTGTTCATGGGCGTCTGTGTAGCAGAGACCTCAGCCTGAGAGTCTCTGCTAGTCTCGGGGCCCTGGGTCACGGTCATCTCGGGTCCCCTCGCCTGCCTCTGGGGCTCCCTCCGCCAGTGCTGTCACCTGCCTCTGACCCAGCCACCAACCTGTTTTCTACGCCAGACGGATCAGGGACAAGAAAGCAATAGTTGCAGAGACTGAATGATATTCACGAACACATTACATTTTAATACAGGTTCAGTTTACATATTGTACATAATTCGACAACACGATCGGCTTCTTTTTAAGACTATCCCACATGTGCTGTTCTAGATGAGAATGGAGCAAGGTCTTATCCCAGGAAGTTTAAGAGGATGGAGGACCCAAGACCCAGAGTGTATCTGGCAAAACTCGTGTGTCTGAGATCAAGAATGTCCTGTTAACGGCCAACTAACAAAATTCAACCTCAGAAGTGACAAGGGGAACATTCCCAGGAGGTTCTATTTCTTAGCTGATGCAGAAGCGAGAAACATTTTTGAGGCAATTGGGACCCACTTCCTAAGGTGTCTCTATGAAGAAGTGGAGATCACTGCATCACACAAGGACTCTCAACCAGGCAAGAGGCTGTGCAGCGGAAATTGACCACAGCTTTTAAAATACATATGTAAAGAATAAGCTATTGAGAAGAGCACATGCATGAATTATTCTAGAGAAAGCAGTTGCAAATCCTAAAGGGATTCATCTCTGCTCCTGCGCACAGGAAAGGCTTTGTGACTCGCATGAAAAAGCCATGGATGGAGGGCTGTCATCAATTAAAAAAATTAAAGGAAAAAAACCACATTAAAATATATGGTTCCCTCAGCTGAGAAAGACTTATCATCAAGTAAAAGATGGTCATTTAAACATCAGACTATTTATAGTAGACACGTAAGTGAAACCCCTAGTTTTGAAGATCCAGTCTTAAAAACAAATCATTTCAGAAAATTGGTCAAGTTTGGATTTTCCAGAAAAAGGGTCAATTGAAGTGGGATTCACTTGCTGCAAAGACAAGTTACAGGTGACTGTGGCCTTTAGATCAGCGTAAATCAGGAGAAGCCATCGCCCTCTGGAAGATACTCACCTCCCACCCCGGCCCCCAGGCTGAGGGAGGGAGGGAGGAGGGAACAGACAGCCCGACACCGCCCCGGAGGATGTGAAGAGAACGCGGACACCACTCTGAAGATGCAGATGGTGCGGACCATCACGCCATCTTCCAAGAAGACAGGACAGGAAGAAAGAGTCAGCAGCGGAGGAGAAGCAGGTCTGCCTGGGACTTCAGATCAACACAACCTTCCAAGCCCAAAGTCAGAGGATGCAAAGCCATGAAAACCAGACCCATCAGAAGCCTACTCTGGTCTCTGGGGTCTGGAGACCACCAAGGAGAAGCCACACCAGATGCAAGTCGTCCACAGGCTGTTTCCCTGTTTACAGCAGGCCTGTTGGAACTGGAGATGGCAAAGCATTCCTCAGCAAGAGAGTCAAAGGGAAGTTGCCACGTTCTGATGTTAGCCGAGTTCCAAGTGCAGTTAACCACGTTTTTTGATCGTTAGGGGAATATGGTTTCAAGCCGTGGAAAAAGGAGGTCTTAACACAGCGGCCTGGGAGGTTCTTGCTAATTCTGTCCATTTGAGGTTCTAAAAGCTATTTGTCCGTCAGGCACCGCGAGGATGGCTACAGACTTTACAGCTGTTAAGTAAGAGGACGACCTCCTGGTGTTTACACGCCATGAAGAGAACTCCCAGGGTCTCGTGCCGAAAGGGCTAGTTCAGTAGGTCACTGAACATGAGCAGGTGATCTATGGCGCTAGGGCCCTGGGCAGGGATCCTGCAAAAAACGACACGGTGTGAAACAGAACCCGCACTCTGCGGATGCCCTGGTCCGTCTCGAGGGAGTGGGAGCACGGGGTGGGGTCCTTGGGAAAGGAATCCAGCAGGGCCTGAAAACAGAATCTTCTCTGCGTTGGAAATAAAGCCATTTCCAAACAAAATGGAAGCTGAGCAATTTGACGTGATGATTTTTATAACAGGCCAGGTGATTAAAAACAATGATTTGGGAATCTCGATTCTCATTATGTTGTGGAATGTTCAAGTCTTGCCCTTCTTTCCTTACAGACACCTGAATATCCCTTCTAACTAGATGACCAAAGGTCTTAATCTGCTGTCAATGGCTTGGACTGACTTCTTCCAAAACCTGTCTAGTAACTGAATATGGATGTATATATGTGCATATGTATGTGTGTGTGTGTGTGTGTGTGTATACACACATACACACAGACACACACACAGAAGAAAACCCTTAGTCTGGTGGTGTAAATGTAGCTGACCAGATTCATGATGAAAAGATAGAGACAATTACAGGCTCAGAGGAGCGAGAGGCCGTGCTGTCTGTGCACGGGTAAAAGCCTTAGTTAACTGAGTTATCACTGCCCTAAGGAGTCTCGATAGCTACAACCACAGTGTACTCTGAAGGAATCAGCTACGGTCATGGTGGGCTTTTGTCATTCGTGCTATTTAAATATCCATTTTTAAAGTGATCGTATTAACTACTGACTTTTAAGAAATCAATTTTTGACTTTCTACATTACAATCAATCACTCCCTAAAAGTTTGAGTAACTGTAAAACTTCCCTTCCACGTGCATGCACATCTGGAGAGAAAATATCTATACTTTAGAAAATTCAAGATAGAAGAAGGATACGATATGGAAAAGCTGGAGGTAAATGAGAGGGAAAAGGCAGATGGATTGTCCAGAGAAGTGACTGACATCCTGAAGCCCAGTCATGTGTGCTGAACTGAGGCGCTGACGCACACAGGTGGCTTTTTAAAGACATTTGTTTCTTTTCAAACGACACGTCCTTTTTGTTACCACCAAGTGAATAGATTTTAGAAAGAGAAGGATTTTCGTTAAATCTTACTTGAGTTCTTGTGAGCTGGTGGCCAGCATACTTCGAATGCTTTTGTCAGCCAGCGGGCAGCCCGACAGACTGTAAGACAGGGCGGAAGAGTCAGGTGAGTAGCCCCGAGGCCCAGCTTACGTTCCCGAACAAACACAACATAAAACTGAAATTAAAAAGTTGGATGCAGAAAAGCGATGGGGCAAGTGCTGTATATTGAATTTTGTTGGTATAATTAACTAATTCATGTTTACATAGAAATTGAAGGAAACACGTCTTTCCAGAAACTTGAAAAAATAAGACTCAAATATTTGTGCCCTTTGGTCTCAATGTTTGTAAGTCATTTTCCAAATTTAGGTAGTTTGTTTCAAAATAAAAGACATTATACAACACGTCAATTAGCATGCTTTTGAGGGTCAACATATAGCACTTAAAGGGGTGACACAGAATTCAACGTTTGTACTTGGACAGCATTGTTGAGGTAAGCTGAAAACAATAAATTGAAAAGACAGAATCCACCATGAGAAAAATGAAGGCACACCTTCTATGTGAGGCGTAATTACCAGTCACATGACCACTCCCATCACACCTTGGTGTTGGACATCTGCCACCAAACAAAAACAAAACAGCCAAAATAGTGAGTATGTTTGAAAAAAAACTTGGAAAAGTTTCATTGTTTCCAGTTTAGCTGCAATGTCTGCACAGGGGTTTAAGCGCCCTGAGGAGAAGCTGCGAAACGCACAGGATTACACGGAAGTGGCGCCTGCAGAGCAGAGCGCCGCCCAGAACAAGCGCGTCCACGGCTGGCCTCTCGCTCCGCCCGACTGGCAGTTGGGGACATTTGTACGCTGCGCATGTCGCATGCTCAAACGGCAAGGCAGACACAGACCCGGTTTAGAGATAAGCCAAAGAAAGGGAAGGTTCGGAAGAGTGATAATTTCACCTCCCGTCATGCTTACGTTATCAAGTCCTTCTTGCTCTCCTTGCACTGGGGGTACTTGGGCTTGGGGCTCGGGATGGTCACCTCCCCCGGGTACCTTCTTTCTTCTAGAGCCTCCTGGAAGGGATCCAAGTCTTCCGGCTGCGGGCAGAACACAGCTTCAGGGCCACACCCATGACGCTGGACACACAGACCAGAGGCTGCGTACCCCCAGGGGACGGCTGCCCCGCGTTGCCCACCTGTCCCCACCCTACCCTTAAAGTCACGATGCACCCTCAGCCTGAGCATGCAAACCCAACTTCGCTGAAAGAGTATCTCTCTCTTTGGGCGACTTTAATTTCTCATCACTTGCTCTAAATTCCTAAACTTAGGGTAACCTGTCAGTGGGCAAATTCAGATTCCTTATTCAAATTCCTGAAGCTGTACCGACAGGAGGGACAGATGAGCGGCCTGGCAGGCAGAGGGGCTGCTCGGTGGACCTTGCCCACCCGGGTTTAAGACCTACGGCACTTTATCCAACATCACGGGGCGGAGCTTAAGCATTTTTACCCAAAGATATTTTAGACTCTGGGGCTTCTAACAACCTCTGGTGAGTATCCTACACTACAGAAGTATTGTATGTGCTTTGAGTCCCAGGGCAAGGGAAGCCCAGCTTAGACTGACGCTGTGATTTCACAATACTCTTAGGCAACATTGTTTTTCTTTTTCTTTTTCTTTTTTTTTAATAGAATGTACCTACTTTGGCTAACTGGGGCCTTTGCAGTAACCTCGAAGTTCCTACAGGTGGCGATGTTCAGCAAACGTATTTCTGGAGTGCAAGGGTTTTCACTTGTGTGACACCTTATGATGGAAATACTGCTGTCCTTTTATGGGGGCTTAATTTTAATTAAAATAAATTCGAAGATTCAACTACCATGCCTTATTTGGTAGTAACGATTTAACACTGTAGGAGAAAAAAAATACTTTGGAATTTAGCTTGCCACTCAGATTCTATTCTCCTTTAAGATGCCTGGATACTTAAATCAGTTTGAAATAAGCGTAATAAGCTTTTGATGTAATGCCTTATAAACAGGTGCCTTCCCTGCCAATTCCTACAAAGAGCTAATGTTTCCCTTTTCTCCACCTCCCTCCTGCTTCTGTAAAGACGCTACTGCTCGGATGGCGGTCTCCCTATTGTGTTCAAAAAGAATTTTCATTTTTCAGAGAATAAAGATATCATAATTTTCAGAGTTGAACACTGGAGGAAAAGTCAGTCTAATAAAGAACATTTTTTTTCATTTATTTTCTCAGCCTAAAGGATAGCTATTTTAATGATCTGAATTTGAAAATTGTAACTACCTCAAAAATATGTTCTTGACATAGGTGTTTTGGTAATATTATAGTCAACAAAGATTTAGGTGACGGTACTAAAATGGTTTGTTCTAGGCTGGGGTAGGTAGGCTCTTCTGCGTATTCTAGGTTTCTTGGAGAACAGACCCTGTCCTGTGCTTCGATGAGGCAGCTAATTAACCGCACAGAATTCATCATTTTCAGTATTTAAGAGTCTCATTATAATTCCCTCCCTGCAAGGAGAACCCTGCATTCTATCAATTTATCACCCAGAAAAAATGAACTAGTAAGCTGTTTACACATTTTCCTACAGAAATCGTCTGCAACAAAACACACTTGTTAGAAAATAAAATTCATCATTTAAAGGAGGCAATGGTTTGTTCCACTCTGATCAGTGTTAGTGCCAAATCTCTGCTGGGTCAACCGAAAATGTCTTCTAAGCCCTAGTCAGCTAAAGGTCATTTTTCAAGAGGAAAGACATTTTCTGTTAAGGCGTGTGCCAAGGGCATTTTCCCTCAGTCGTGCCAACTTTACATGCTGAGTGGACGGGGTAGGGGGACAGTCAGTGAAAAGGACATACAGTAATCTCTTTGGGCTCGTCCTCGTCTATCCTCCGGGGCTTCATTTTGGTGTAGTCCACGGGCAAGTCCCAGCAGTCTCCCTCGCTCAGCTGGAAACACCGGCTGTTCATCACCGCCTGCTGCTGGGGGGACATGGGCTCCAGGGGTGTCAGGATGGGGCAGCAGCCCTCTCGCGGCCGCTGCTTGTTCATGCTCAGGTCCAGGGTCCCGTTCTCATCCACCTCCATGTCAGGGTTCTGCGGGACAGGAGGACACAGGGACCGTGAGAATCCATCTCCCAGACCACAGCCCTGCCTTCCGCCAGGACGCAGTTCAAACTGGAAACTGCTCACTGCAGTCTCACGTGTATAAGAGCCCAAGGCGAGAGCACGTGGCCCCCCATAAGCCTTGCTCCGCACGCGCGGCTGGGAAATTGGCTGCCAGAGGCACGCACGCATCCGCCTCTCTCTTATCTACTAATCACCCATCAGTCTCTGCTCTCTTGTCTCTTATCGACTATCTATCATCTCTCTATCACTTACCTATCAGAGATCTATATGTTTTCTTCCTAATACATTTTTGCCTTTAGCAATAAGCCGGGCCAGAAGAAAAACAAGCGCCTAATTTCAATTCTATTCCAGTTCAAAGACCTCTTAAGAGCTCAGAAATGTATGTGTGTATACAGATTATACATAAATACCTAAAAATGTATATATACTTAAAATTGTCCTTTAGTTTCACTGAGGTTAATACTCCAAGACTTGGAGTGGAGGAAAACACAAGGATTTAGAAGAATGGAGGAGAGGAACTAGAATTTACTTTTTTTTTTTTCTTCCATTTTTTGGACAAATATTTATTGAGTCCTATCAGGCACAGGCTCTGGGTATATAGTAGGAAACCAAAGAAACAAAACAAAAATCCCCACATAAAATGTACTTTCTAATACAAAACCTATGGTGGAGAGAGACTTTTGCATTTTGAGCAGGAAGATGTGCAATCTCAGTTCAACACGGCACTGCTGCAGCGATCACGGGCTGACCTGCTCTACGGCTCAGCAAACCTGCAGTTTAGTCAACCAGCTTAGAAAAAACGAAGAGGTACAGGGTGTTGTTTTTTTTTTTAATTTTTTAATTTTATGATGCTTTAAACAGATCAAGAATTCCTCAGAGCCTGCCTCTCAGGAGGAGGGAGAGAAGGAAGGGCAGATGGAGGACAGAGAAGAAAAATCAAGATACCCCTGACGATCCTCCGTTTTTTTTTTTTCCCCCCAGAGAGTTACACTCCCTTGAGCAATTTGATTTCAGAGCTGGCGTGAAACGTGCTGCCTACTCAGATGTCTAGCAGCTCCTTCCCCTGAATGTAATAGCTGAGGGGAGATGCTTGGAATGAAAACCCCATCCTTTGGGCTGTTACCTTGATAGATTATAGCATATTATTCTGCCTGAACTCTTCTTGTCAAAGTGTACTCCTGGTTTCCAGCTCTCATACTAACTTAGCCTTCATCGTGTTGGATTATAATTCTGTCTGTCTTAGTTTAAATTTAACAAAGAGAAAAGAACTGGAAGGGGTTACTGTCTTTTTTCCCCGCTTAAACAGAATCTCCTCCATGCCAGCCTCGCATTTTAGCAGCCCTGATCTCCACGGAAACTGCATGCCCCGACACTCCTCCAAAATCTAGGAATAAAAATACTAATAGAGAAGAAAGCATTTGCAAAACATAAAATTACTGACCTCTCTCCATTCATACAAATTACACTTATTTCTAACAACTACGGTCAGCGTTGTGCGCTCAGGCGCACGCCCAGCGCACTTGGCGATGGAGGGACCCCTTTGTTCTGGAGAGGAGGTGCGGGCAGGCGTGCCGGCTCACCGGCCGGGAGCACGAGGCGCCCGCGCCGCCTGCGTCCCCGGCCCCCTAGTGGTCTCGCCAGACAGCTCTGCGCGCTGCGGCGGCCGCACGGCTTCCTCCCAATGCCGGGAGCCCATCGACGAGGAGCCGCCCTAAGTATCGCTCACCGATTTGGCATCTATGCTGTTTTGAACTAATGGAAGCCGGCTGTAATTGCCTGGCTGGGAACCCGTGGGGAAACGGGATTTCTGCACTGTCTTTGTTCCCCAGGGCTGGGCGGGAGGGAGCAGTCCTGCGTTTCTCCTGACCGCGGCGCTGCCCACCCTCCTCTGCTTAAGGTCCAGGGCGCACGTCTCCTGGAGCTTCCTATTCTCTGTGCAGCTCTCGGAACCGTCAGGAGTGCGCGTGGTGTCCTTCTGTTTCCAGAAGTGACTCTGGGTCCTAAAGAGGAGGGTCCCAAATGGACACGTTCATCTAAAAGACCTGACGATTTCTCCTGGTCTGGAAAGTGCGTCCCCAGGACCCCGCGCTGTCAGGCCTCCTCCGAGCAGAGCCCGGCGGGCGCACGGTCTGCGCCGGCCTCTGGGAGGGAGGCGCCTGCGGGACCGCTGGGCCGAGACCGCCGGGGGGGGGGGAGGTGGAGGTGGGGATGCGCCGCGGCCCCGCCCCCGCCCGCGGCCCCGCCCCCGGCCCCCGCCAGGTGCGCCGCCGGGCCCGTACCCGCGCGGCGCACAGGTCCTGCGGCTTGGTGGACAGGTTCTGCGGCATCTCGCGGCAGCGCGTGGACAGGTTGAGGATGGCCGTGGCCGCCATGTGCGCCGCCTCCATGTCGTGCGTGTAGTCGAAGCTGCTCTTGCTGCACGTGCTGCTGGCGCTGCTGCCGCCGCCGCAGCTCAGGTTGCTGCTGCTGGGCGCGTAGGTGCTGGCGGCACTGCTGCTGGGGCTGGCGTCCTTGCAGTACCGCTTCGCTGGGGAGACAGGGGACAGGGATGACTCGGGGCCCCCGCCCGGGGCCACGGCAACAGAAGAGCCGCCCGCGCCGCCCGCCCGCCCTGGGCGCCCACGCCAGAGCGCAGGTACCCAGGGGGACGCGGCACCCGCCGACCCGCTGATTCCCGAACGAAAAAGTCTGGCTTTTCCCCCTTTTTTCCTTTTTTCACATGGTGTATATTTGGACGGGCAGAGCTGGGGACCA
This sequence comes from Lagenorhynchus albirostris, assembly GCF_949774975.1. NCBI lineage: Eukaryota > Metazoa > Chordata > Mammalia > Artiodactyla > Delphinidae > Lagenorhynchus > Lagenorhynchus albirostris. Next base: position 88,159,714 of record NC_083107.1, on the reverse strand, counting down.
GCGGGAAGAGCGCGTATGGCTCTCAAGCGGGAGGCAGGGGGCCCACTGAGTAACCATTAAGGGCGCGCTCCCGGTCAGGGAGCGGCCACCAAGATGCGGGGAGCGACTGGCCGCAGCAGCCTGATCACCGCCGGAGGGAGGTTCCCCTTATGACCGCTCATCTGCTCGCCGGGGTGACGGGGACCCTGTAGACCCCTCATCCCGCTAGAGACCGGATGAGCCGTCTGGCCGCGAGGGGCCACAGTGGCCATTTGGGGCTCACTGTCCTGTGCAGGTGACCCAGCTGAACAGGTAGGGCCTCTGCGGGCCTGCGGGCACCTGCGCTTTGGGGAGTGGCGTTCCAGTCAGGGTGCAGGCGAGACCCCGACAGAAACCCCTTCCCTCTGTGATTCTAAAAAGAGCCACCGGGGGGGACGGCCAGTGACGGGGAGAGAACCGCACACACGTGCGGACTCACATAAGCAAGGCAAGTGCTCAGGCGTTCGGGGCTTCGGGGACGGGCAGACGCCCGTGTGCGCCCGCAGCCCCGACCTTCGTGCGGGAACGACCGTCCTCCACACGCCCCAGCTTCGCTTCCCGGGTCCTTCTGAACAGCCAGCCTCCCCAGCAGTCCAACAGGTCCTCAAGAGCAAGTGTGGTTGCTAGAGCTGTTCACAACCTCCTTTGACGCAAGGACGGGAAGATGATTGCTGGATGATAGATTAGGATGGGCCCTGGTCGTTAAAGGCACAGGATGCCCTTTGCTTAGGGGTCAGCAGCTCACCTGACCCTGCAGAGGGAGGAATTGCTCTGAGGGGAGAGCCTGCAGGGAGCCAGGAGACCCTTCTGCAGCACCGGGACCCCTCCGGCAAGCCACCCTTTCGTGCGGCACAGGCGTCTCAGCACCTCCTTCCTGCCCACTCAGGTATGGTCTGGAAGTGACCACAACCTCACAGACATCACGGGTGGTCATCACAGCACCACCAAGAACTGCCCCAAAGCACCCTATTCCTATACAAGTGAGAGAAGAGCTAAGCTTTCACTATTGGTACCTTTTGACCTTGGACGGAAGACTGAGCTTTCCTGACATCAAGGACGTGGCTTGGCAATGTCTGGGCGCATGGCAGCCTCAGGGAAGCTGTCGCCTTGTCGCTGCCTCTCGCGCGGACCCGGAGGTCACTTTCCCACCGTCAAACCCGCCCAACGCGGAGATTAACTCGTCAGGGAGTTACTTCTGTTCTGCTAATCAGAGTCAGCTGAGCCCTGAGGGTCAGTCCTCACACTGTCCGTGTGTCTGTCCTTCCCTCCTCTCTCCTCCGTGAAAGCATCACGTCGAAACAGCAGCCAGGGCAGTGGGGGGACGGGGGTCTCACGTCTGAGCAGAGACCGGGGGGCCGGGGGCGGCGTGCAGGGGGACCTGCCCACTGGGTTCTGTAAACCGACCGGGGCAGCGAGGCCGCTCCACAGCTCACAAGACTCCAAACTGACTGAAGTCTGTGGCCTTACAGCGTTTACGATTCTGTTATAAAAATAGGAAAATAAAAACCGGGAGAAATGATCTAACACTTATGAGGGATTTTGTCCCCTAGTGAGGGCTAGACACTGGGTCGGTAAAAGAAATGTGGTCCACGTAAATAAGGAAAAAGTTTTGTTTTGAAATGAAGGAATTTCAGTTCCTAAAGCAAAGTAAACAGGACACGTGTGTCTACGCAGCAAATTGCAGCAAAGTTCTGGAAAGTGCCTCTACTTTACCAGACATTTAAATCAAAAGATTCTACTTCTCCTGGATTACGCTGAGTTGATGGGACTCGTCCAGAATTTTAGCAGGTGATGGAACCGTGGACAATTTATTGATGGGCCTGTCAGCTCACGCGACCCAGGAGGAAAGTGAGGACAGCATTCATTTCACAAGCATCCTTTCACTAAGGGCCATCAATCATGTACTACTTTGTTCCAAAAGAAAATGAGTCTCTATACTTCAACTCTCTCGGGTAATGAAGGTCTTTGGTTTTAATAATTATCGCCTGTTGGTAAGATATTTACGAAACCGTTAGTGTCAGTAATTTTTACGACCAGTCACAGTTTCTGGGGCTCGTTGCATGGACACCATGGGGCGCCACAGAGCAGGGGGGCACTGGAAGGCCGTCACGGCTCTTGCCGTCTCCTGCTCAGAACTGAGGAAGCCCCCCACCCTTTAACAAAGTCAAAACGCACATTCTTTTTCTTTCCACACACAGAGCTATTTTCAATCAAAACTTTTCCCAATCAATCCGCAGACAAAATGTGTTACTGTCCCTCTAGGCACCAGCACATCACTGAACTCATGCGATGGAATTGCCTTCCTTTAGAATGACACCCTTGCATTTACAGCATCAGAGGTCCTCCCGACCTTACACCGTACTGAGAGATACCTCTTCAGGTACCCTGCCCTCTCGTGCAGGAAAACGAAAAACGACATGGGATTCATAGTGATGAAATATGACAAATGAGAAAAACAGAACGACCACCTTCCACCTTATTAATCTACTCTGCCTGTGAGAGTCTTACTAAGTGGGTGCGTCTCACTTTCTTCTGAAATAACATTTCCTGTAGGGAATAGATAACTGTGTCCTTCCAATCTGAATTTCCACGAAAAGCAGACAAAACCGAATACGGCCCAGAGGCGCGCCTCCTGAGTATCTGCGCTGCCGGATGGGGCCTGGCCCCGTCAGGTTTGGCTGGACTCAGGGGTCCACGCCGCGTAACTTGTAGCAGCGACTCCTAGTCTTTACGTGGGTCCACGGCTGTGCTTTCCCGTAAGTAAACTGAGATACAGATGCAGAGTCCTAAGGGGCATAAAAGCCGCTTCTTCGCGAGAACGTCCTGTTCGGTGGCCTCTGAAGGCAGTTTGCGCACGCGGTTTATCGTGTCTAATCAGAGTCGGATCCTTGGCTGGGCTCGCGCGCGCTCGCTGGCCGAGTGTTCTCTGCGCTCGCCTGTCTGCCCTGCTGGCGCCGGCCGGTGGGGTTCGGCGCTGAGCCTCAGAAGCGTGCGCATGCGCCCCTCATTCTGCACAAGCAGCTCTAAGGAGGTTGGGAGGAGGCCACTGAGTGCAGGTGGGCGTCTGTCCGAGAGATCTGGCTGCGGGAGAAGCTTCTGGAAGCAGAGGTGAATGTGGGAGAGCATGGGGGCAGGAGAACGGGGTGGGAGGGCAGGTATTCCCAGGAGAAGCTGGCCTGGTGGCAGGAGGTGGGGAGGGCAGGAGGCCCAGCCCAGAGGATGGGTCCTGGGGCCCCGGAGGGCCAGCCCGGGCCACCTGGTGTTGAGGCCTGGACCGGGGGAGGGCCGACAACGGTGGGCACGGTGGGCATATCAGAGACAAGGTTTGGAGGAGCAGAGGGGGCTTCAAAGATGATCAAGGAGTGTTGAGCTCAGGAGAATTTAGAAGCTGGGAATAACCAAGAGGGGGCTCGTGAGAGGGGCCCATTCAGGGCTTGGAAACAAAGCCTGAGGGTGGTGATAAATTGCCCAGAGACACAGCGGAGATGGCTTAGACCCGCTCGGAAAATTCTTCTGTGAAGGGCCTGGCAGTGGTCGAGCCTTGGCGGCCACGGGGTCTCTGCTGGGACCGCACACCCGGCTGTTGTCCTGGGAAACAGCCACCGGCCTTACGGGTGATGTGGCCTTCAGCCAGTAAAACTGCTCTGAACGCTGAGATTCTAATTCTCCTTCTTTTGTTGTTTTCCATCTGTTTTAAAATGGAACGGCCATTCTTAGCTCACCATAAAACACAGGCATGGGGGGAGAGGCGGGGGAGATGCCGGCTTGGGGCTCCCGGGGGCAGGGTCTCCCGGCTTCCCTTGGACGTCACCTCCTGCACACGGTGTCTGTGTCCTCCTCCCCGAGGCAGGCGACCCAAAGCTGTCTCCACAGCGCCTCAGGGTCAACCTGTCCCTCCTCTCATGCATCTGAAGTTCAGCCTCACCAGCCTGCTGGCAGCTCCCACTCACCTGTGGGTTTCCTGCCCTCTAGTAATTTCCACTCAAGCTTCATGACCAAGTTTAAAATGTGCCACTTTGGTAAAGCTCATGCTGATTCCTCCAGGCAGAATGGACGCCTTGCTTCACTGTGCCTGAGTACGTGTTTCACTGTCTTCTCTTTATCCACAATCTCTTCCTTGAAACTTGTTATAGAGAAAGAAAGAATAGAGAGAGATGATGGATAGATGGATGATGGATAGATAGGTGGGCCCATGGATGGATGGATGGAGGGAGGGAGGGATGGAGGGATGGGTAGTGGATGGATGGAGAGAGGGATGGTGGATGGAGGGATGGAGGGATGGAGGGATGGATGGTGGATGGAGGGATGGATGGTGGATGGAGGGATGGAGGGATGGATAGGTGGGCGGGTGGAAGGATGAAGGGATAGATCTATAGACAGGTGGATAGACAGGTAGATGAGCCAGACAGATAGCAACTATTGAGTGTCTGGAAGAATGCAGGTGGATAAATCAATGTTTGCTGAGTGTTTCTGATCACAGTTGGTGGAAGCCGAGGGATGACGTGCAGAGCCTGAGGCAAGGGTCCTGCTTCTCTATCCCACTGTGCACGTCCAGGCCCTGCTCCTTGCTCCCAGGCATTATGCTCCCCTGCCCCACAGGAGGCTCACTTCACTGTTTTTCTTTGGGAGCAATGGCCCAGTTCACTGTGTACCTGAGGCAAACCTTGGGGACAGCCCTCTGGGGGGTGACTGCAGACGCTGGTCACTCTGCGGTGTACACTGCCTGTCGCCCGGGCACAGGGATGGCCCTCCTCAGCTCACACCCCTCAAGAACCCTAAGCCTACCCATCTCATCCTCAGTGGGCACCTCCCTTGTTGTTTTGACTGTGGATCTTGTGGAAGAGGAATGGAGTTGTCTGTTTTCTTCTCAGTAGATTGTTGTAAAGGCCAACTTCCCCTTTTTCTTAGCTTCTCGAAGATCTAGCATTGAAGTTTCTGTTCTGTGTTCTTGTTTATCTGTGGGTCACCTGAAGAGCAGGGCTCTGCCCATTTCCAACAACAGGTGTTTTTTCCGGGGGTGAGAATAGATGCCGGTGACACTAACAGGCGTGAGTTCCCCTCTCTAGCCTCGTCTGCTGAACTTTGCTGCAGCTGCACGTGGCCAGCAGGCGGGGAGCGATCGCTACCTCTGCTCTTGAGGAAACTGCCACACAGGAAGATTAATGTATCTAATACCACATGGCTCCTAAATGGAAGAGCTGAGGAAGCCGCTGTGACCAGACATGTGCCTCCTGGTCACGACTTCGCCCAGATCCAGCCACAACAATGGGGTGAAGGAAATCAGGTCTCACAGGACAACAGCAACAAGACGTATGTAGCAATGACCACCTGGCGCAAGTGCCCATCAGATCACTACAAAATGTCAGTGAACTGGGAATCCTACAAGCACAATCCTTAATTACGTGCATTCAAATTCTTTTGGTCCCTCATTTGCAATCAGATGAATGAAGTTGTAACAAAGCCTGAAACTGGCAAATCGTTATTACAAAAAACCCAGATTGTTTTCTGTTATACCCTAAGCCACTCCCTTTTCCCACTGCCATCTTTGTCCCTATATATTTAGAATTGATACATGCAAGGGTAATCAATCTGAGATACATCAAAGAAATATTACATTTCATTCACCATACAAATTAATTGTTATTAAGGCAAAGAATGACTAAAATAATGTAGAATTGTAAAAAGGTTTTGGAACTCCCCAAGCATTCAATTTAAGTGTTTTTTTTTTTTTGAGTGTTGTGATTTTCATTAAATATCTTTTTCAGAGAGCAGCTCCGAGATCTTTCAAACCCTCTCTCCTCACCTCTGCTGGTGAACACCAAGAGACTCCTGAATCACCCAGCTCATGCAACCCACATCCCCACTGGTAAACTCTGCCAACTAAGTCCATACATCCTGGAATTTGAAGTAGAAGCGAGGTTAGATAAGTAAAGTCACAGAAACGCAGTCTTCCCCTCTGTGCTTCAACTACTTACCAAGTTAGCTCTGTGATGAAATGAGAACTAGTCTGTTTAGAGTTTACACCCCAGTAGTGGGTTCACATATGCATGAGTTAAAATAAACGATCTTGTCCTGTGAAGCACGCAGTGTTTATCTGTTTCATGGGTTCTATTTTCGTAGAGGCAGCTACAAGTGAGGCCAGTGACAAAGTTACAAAGCCAGGACAGGGGGCTCCCCAGGGCCCACACCTGGGTCCGAGCCCGCTGGAAGGAGGCCGGCGGGACCCGCAGGAGTTGTGCGCCCCTGGCTGCGTGTTAGAATCACTGGCTGACTTTTTAAAAATGCTGCACACAGGGAATACCTCCAGGGAGTCTGATTTACTTGGTCTGGGGTGCAGCCCTGGGCATGAGAATTTAAAAAGTCTCCCCAGATGAATGCGACGTGCATCCCAGCTTGAGAACAGGGAGGGAACACAGAGCTTCTCACGAGATCCAAGAGCTCTGGGCAGCTGTCCCCGGCTCTCCTGGTTTTGTCTGTTGGGGCATCTATTAAAGGAAGTCAGTAAAGATGAGGACACCGTCTCAGCAGCAGCATGAAGCAGACGAGCCCACGGCTGTCTGCCTCTACGTCCTGCCAGCAGCCGGTTGCTCTGCTCTGGGGATAACGGGGGAAGGGCATCGCCCTCCCTCCCCTGGGGCCTGCTCTCCCACACCTGGGGCTGAAGGAACCCGCCTAGGCTGCCCGCGTGCTTTCCTTGCTGCCCCTCGAGTGACCCCATGCTCCAGCAGTTTGTAGGAAATGGATATACACAATAACAACATTAGCAACGGCAAGCGTGACTCTCATGTATAAGAGGGTGCACCTCCTACCATCATATCCTTTGGGGGATATATCCCTGGTTTGCACCTTGGGAGCTATGGCCCGCTTGCCATAAGTATGGCTGTCGTAACTGTTGTATTCAAACGAGGTCTTGGAATATTTCTCCAGCTCTTTGGCCAAGTTGGAGCGAGGCGTGGTGGTGGGGACGCTGTTTCTGTAGCCGTAGTGAGGGATCTCGAGCTGCTTTACGAAGCACATGGGCCTGGAAGCAAAAAGAGACAGTGCACAGCTGGCTTTCTCATGGCTGCGCATGAGACGTGGCTGGTCTTAAAATTAGAGCACCTTTGCTTAGCTGTGTTAAGGAACCAGACCTCTCACTAAAGTCCCAATTCTATCTTCCTGAGCAGAAGCCCAGTGTGCTGTAATGATATAACCTCAAATCAGCAATCTGCCTAGATGCCAACTTTGGAAATAAAAAGAACAGAAAGTGAAATACTTAACCTTTTGCCCTTTTTTCTTTTTCTTTTCAGAGTCTGGGGAGGTACGATGAAGATATGAGATGTGAACGTGGGAAAGAATCTCACATCCGTGCGTTTTCTTTTGCAGGGTTTGCAGAGAGTAAGCGTTACACACGGTGAAGTGAGCTAATAAGAAACTCCCTTAACGAAATACGAGGAAATGAAAGAAATGCTCTTAAGGACGTGGAGATGAAGCTAGATAAAAACATATCCTGCTGGACGATAAAATGGAGCACGTAGTGATGTATTTTGACAAATATTAACATGCACTCTCAAGATTGCCTAGTAGTCATTCATTTTTCTATACTTTGGAATTAAATATTTAAATGAAAGAACTCTCAATTACATATGCATTAATATCCTATCTTGTTTCTTCTGTGTGTCCATCTATCTATCCCATAGGCAGAATTTTTTAACTTTTTTTGAAATAATTTTAGATTTACAGAAAGTAGTGCAGAGATTCCTTTAGAGTTTTTACCTAAAACTTCCCCTTACGTTAACAACTTTATCAAGTTACCAACACATTTACTTTGATTTCATTAATTTAGCCTATTTACTTCTCAAATCAACCAAATGATGTAACGATCAGTTAAACGTCTATTACTTGAGGCATTTTGCCAGGCAATGGGCAGGGCGGTGGGGGGGCTCATAAATGAATGAAGCTGTAGGCCTTGCCTTCAAAGGTCACCTGGAATGTGATCTTGTTTTAGGAGCCCGAGCTTCTGAGAATCCTGGCGAGTGGAGGACACTCCCGGCTGTGAGATTCCATTCAGTTTTAAGGGAGAAGGTGGCATTTGTCAAGGTTAAGATCCAGGGTGGTGTAGGAAACACGCCAGGAAAGTCAAACAATGGGGAACGTCTCTGGGGGAACAGCAGGGACGGGCTGGGTGGGACCAGATTGGGACTCTGTCCATTTGTCCAGCAGGCAAGGCCAAGGGACTTGGGCCGGGGAAGGCCCGACCCCTGAGCCTCCAGGAGGTCGGGACCGGCTCCAATGGAGGCTGCGCTGGAGCAGAGGCATCGGGAAGGGACACTTGATGACAAAACGGAGCAGGTGATGGAGGCCGGGAGCTGGGAGGCTGCAGAGCGGGTGCGGCCTTGGGCAGGCCCGTAGCCCTCACCTAAGTCTCAGCGTCCCGTTAGACAATCTGCCCAAAGACTCTTAAAATCTTAAGTAATTGAACTGTTGGTTGAAATTATTTTTTTCTTCCTTCCTTCCTGTCTTACCGCCTTGAATGAGCGTCCCCTGCGTGGAGACATCCCGGGGAATGTGAAGGTGACGGGGATGGACACCAGGTCCTCCAGACCTGGCTTACGGCCGGGACGTCAGTGCCTGAGCTGAGCCCTCGGAGGCTGCAGAGCCCAGCCCCACGCCTCCCCTGCGGTGGGAGGGGTCCTTCTCTCCCTCCGGGCCTGTCCCCATGCTGCTTCCCCACCACGCAGCCGGAGGCTCGGGAAGAAAACTGTTTGCAGCTGCGCAAATCCTGGCCCACGATCTTCTGTTCTGTTGTCACTTGGCAGAAGGTTTCCCACTGCGTGACACGAAGAAAGGGTTCCAGGCTGTGAAGCACAGCCTCGCTCTCTGATCAGAGCGAGGCTCCGTCTGAACAAGGTGATGTTTGCCACTTCAGATGTATCTTGTCCGTGTCAAGCGGCCAGCGGAGCTCCTCAGTGGAAAGTAAGCTTGACACTGATCCCAGGACAGGCGTTAGTCACTTCGCGGCCACCCGACATCAGAAGGATGTGGGCACGGGGAGCCTTCCAGCTCTCGGGGGTCTGGCCCCAGTGGGGGAGGGAAATTAACAGAAGTCCTCAACTCTCTCTCCCTTTGCTCAAACTTTCCTTTGGTTAATAACTATTCCTTCTCACATGCACACAGCCCCGGGGGCCTGGCAGGGAGGTTGTCATGCTCCCAGTAACCAAGAGTGGCCTGAGGGGCCCTCGGGGAGAGCCTGTCAGGTATTTGGTGTCAGCGCACCTGTAAGATGAGTGAGTTACAGGCACCCTGGGGGCAGGTGAGGTCGGCAACGCCCACGCATAAAAATAGCTAGAGGAGCGCACCCCCGACTTTATCGGGGGTTTAGGCTCCTAGGGGGCTTTTATTTTTGTCTAGGGAAATATTTCTCATTTTTTATAAAGATTTGAACTTTTCTGTTGCGAGATAAAAAGGAGTTTAATGACAGTGGTGAATTCCTTTCAGAAAGATGGGAAATAATACAGGAAAAAACCAAAGAAGGGTTCGTATCGTTTGCCTAGTGGTTTTTTCCAAGTGATTTATGCCAAAGAAATAACAGGAGCAAAGTTGTGCATGCGTGTGTGTGTGTGCGTGTGCGTGTGCGTGTGCGTGTTTACTGCTCTCCTTTTAATAGTAAAGTTGGAATCACACTAAGTGCCTCAGGGCCAGAACCCAGTCCCAGCACAGGTGCTGCCTCCCCCAGTGGGTACCAGCAGCTATGAGGATGACAGGTACGATTCTTACACAGACGAGGAAGCGGCTGCTGTGACACTGACTAAACAGGCAGGATGCACAGAGGTCGTCACGGTTTGCATGTGGATGAGGGTTTGAAGGGGACACGCGAAATGAGCGCTGAGGGAAGAGAGCTCCTCTCCCACCTGCGCTCCTGATGTAATCACCCTAACTGTCCAGGGGGCGAGCAGGCAGCATCTGCGGCGTCCCCGGCTGCGCCACTGGGGACCGAGAGGTTTCCGGGAAGGCCTCTCACCCCTCTGCGCCCTGGTCTCCTCGCTCGTCAAGAGGGGGTAATGACACCATGCCGCCCGCCTGCCGGGAGCATCTGAGGACGAGGTTTCTCTGCGCGCAGGGGAGGGGATGCTGTTACCCCGACGTCCTCGAGAACACGAAGCCCACCCCGCGCCTCCAAACTGAGGTGAAACTACTGGGGGCACCTCGTGAACTCTCTAAGCCTCCCTTTCAGCCAGCCTTTACCGAATCGTGAAGCGTCAGGGCCAGAAAGAAAGCCAGACACAGCTCTGTCTGCTTCTCTTGTGCGAACGGTCACACGGGGTCAGGGAGACCCGGGGGTGACGAGCCCTGCCCCCGCACAGCCCCCAGGATGGAGCCGCAGGGGAGGGTCGTGACCCCGGCGAGTTCTTCCAGCTGCACCAGCTCCCCTCCACTCCCACTGAGGACGGCCGCCCCTCATGAAGCAACCGGGTGCCTGGCCCGTGGGGACGGCCGTGGACGGACCCCGAATGTGTGTCTGGTACCTTAGCACTCGGTCCGAGGCCTGGTTGGACTTGGACACGTCACAGCTCTGGTGCTTTTCTTGGGCCTTTGCCAATTTCTCCGCTGCGGCAATAGGGCATCCGGAGAGGCTGCAATGACAGGAGGGATCTGAGTGTGTCCTCCGAGGCACTCCGACAGCAACCCCATCGCCGCCCCCCTCCTCTGCCTTGGGCGGCACCAGGCTCCCAAGCCTGTCAGGGGACATCACGGTGTTTGCCCCTGGCCTCCGGCAGACCATGCCGATGGCCGTGCCGTGTGTGCAGGACACGTGGTCCTTTCCAATGACAGCAACACAAAGGCTGTATCGTTAAAGGGAACATGAGATGTTAGACACCACTGCCGTTCTGGGACGCTTGCGGTTTCTGGAGCTGGGGAATTAGCCGCTTGGGTAGGATGGTTTCTAAAACGCCCGAGAACAGGGCTCTCTGGCGGCTGCTGACCACAGCACGTGGGATGCAGCGTGACCAGCCGGTCTACATCCTCCCCAGGAAGAGACACAGAAGGGAAGGAAAGCAGAGGAATCTCGAGGCTGCAGGAAAATGCTTTTCTGCCACTAAATATTTACGGGAAGAGACAACAGATGTGCTCCTTGGTGTTTAAGCTGACTCTTCATGAAACCCTGGTGTCTGCTCTTTGTGTATCCGTGTGGGTGTCTGCTCTTTGTGTATCCGTGTGTGTCTCTGCACACAGTGCAGAGACTTAATCCGCATACACACAGCGTCTGGAAGCTGCGATTCTGCGGAGGTGTGATGGACGAGCTGACGCTGGGAACCCCCTGAACAGGGCTCAGGAGGCACCCCGCCAACCCATCCGTCATGCCCCCTTCTCCAGAGGACGCCCAGGAGCACCTCTGAAGGGCGCAGGTTGGCGACCTCATTCATTATAAACTTAACACAAGCAACCAAATTTACCGGAGAAGCAAAAATTATGGTGAAACTTATAAGAGTTTCCTCCGTTTAGATATACTTTTATGCCACTTTGTGAAGCTGAAACTATAGGCAGTTAAAGAAAAATCTGACAGAATCACTTTCAGGCCACTGGAAAAAAAAGGGAGCTGATAGGAACTGAGTATTAGGAGGAACTTAGCGAAAGTCAGAATAAGATAGGAGAAGGGAACTGGAATTTGTCCAGAGCAAAAGTGTGACCGCAGCCCTAGCCCAGGAGGGACGGGCCTGCCCCCTGAGCCCCCTCTCCTGCGGTGTGCTCTGCCACCAGCACCTTTGCAGCCCTGCCCGCACTTTGGTGATGCCCACGCTGATGACCAGTGTTTCAGCGGGGATCACGGGGGCGGCCGGCTGGGGTCACACACGGCCCAGCCTCATGGGCTCTAGTCGCCGACCTGTCTGAGGCAGGCAGGAAGGGCCCCTCGATCCCTGGAAGGTAACGGAGCTCTTACTGCCTTCCTTGGAGTCGCTGCAGACGGTTGTGGTTCCGCCTGGGATCTGACCTCAAGGAGGACACCTGCCGGGGGACTGTCACCCCATCACAGCAAGGTGGGGGGAGACAGCTGAGAAATTCCAGTCTGCAAACGAGGGATCTAAGCGTCGGGCTTCGCCGCGCGCCCCGGGCCGGCTCAGCTCGGCTCTCCCCGCCCCCTGGCTCCCTGAGAGAAGTGCCCAGGTCTCCTGTCCCCTGGGGCAGGTCGTGCAGGGGCCGCGCCCCTCCGGAGGGCGCGGGAACATGGCCGCCGGGGATCTGCCCCCCTGCAGCCCAGGACGCAGGAGCTCTGCTTACCTTCTGTGCGAGTTCCTGTTGCTATTTACATGCCCTCGCCCTGTGCAGCCCGGAGTAGGACACTTGAGAACATTTTCATGCATGGCAAGAACTTGACAAGGAGAGGCAGAGAAAACAGCCCAGCGTTAAAACACAGAAATGGTCCCAACACAAGAATATGCAATCATTTTAACAAAGGCTGGGTTAGTTCACAACAGACAGTCCTACACACGTCTGTGATGGGCATGGGCAGGAAAACACATGTAGGAAGAAAAAGAAGGTTGTCTCCACCTGACTCTGACTGGCATGCAAAGCGGGGTGTGCTGGGCGGGAGCTGTGGACCCGGGAAGCAGGAGCACGAACTGCTCCCAGTGGGCTAGGAAAGCAAGGGCCTCCCCGTGGAACTCCCAGCCGTGAGCGCGGAACAGTGATTAGCCGTGTAACAGCACGTCGACCGGTGGTTTGAAACACAGGCCTCTGCTTTGGAAGCACGCGGTGTTAGGAAGGTGTGGTGGTCATGGGCAAACAGCCCGAACCTGATTTTTAAATGAAGATAATTAGATGATGACTCTCCGTCTAGGAACTGGGTACCTTCTGATTTATTCTATGAGGGAGGGAGGGAGGAAGTGCTCTGCGGGCCCCCATGTAAGACCCGGTGGGAGACGGAAGGCGTGGACCGTAGGGCAGGGAAGCTACTGCCCACTGCCCGGAGACCGCATTCAAATTTCCCCGCCATGGTCATGGGCCTGGACTGTCTCCTGTCTTTCCCTTTCTGGTCCTCAGCGACCACTCGCTGCTCTGGACTGTGGGGACAGCTGGGGGGTGAGCAGTGCTGCTGGGTCAAGAGAGCCGACCCCCAGCACGGGCCCCAGCCCAGCGGTCTCCGAGCTCCACAGCACAAGCTGTAGCGAGGCTGCTGGACCTTCCCTGCGGCGAGGGTCACCTGGCAGCAGGTGACCACGATCTGCCCGAGCTCGTTATGTAATCGTTATTTCCTACACTTTCTCTCATCTCCAGAACAACCTCCCTCTTTCCCCTGAAACCTCCCTCCTCTTTCCTCCCCATGTGGCCCTTACACCTGCTCTCCTCAGCCCTGGCCAGGTTCATTTTGGTTTCATCTTTTCAGCGGTCACAGCTGCATCGTCCGTGCAGGTGATCGATGCCCCATCTGTGGAGAGCTGATCCGGGGCTCGCTCTGTGCTGGGACCCGGCTGGAGCGGGCTTGGGGTCTCCTCTCCGGGGGACCCTCCCTCCCCTCCTCAGTCTGCGCTCTGACCTGCCCACCCTCTTCCTTCAGGGAATGACCCTTCCTTCCCCATCCTTTCCTGACACGTTATCATCTTATCACACCACACAGCCCTCCCCTCAAATTAACATACATCGTTCCTTTCCTTTTATGCTAAACTCTTCAACTATTAAGATTCCCCCGGGGATGGCACGCGGCTTCCGTGCTCGCCTGCGGTGTGGACCGCCCTGTCCTGCCGACTCCCACTCGGTCCTCACCCTGGCCGGCCCTGGGACGGGATCTGTGCTGCTCTGTGCCTACACGCTTCCAGCTTCCTCTGCGGCTCACGCCTCTCTCTCAGGTGTCAGCTGTCAGCTTTTCCCAGCAAACCCGCCGCCCTCTGCACCTCCCCCAGTCTGGGCTGCTGCTCAGCCTCCGTCGAGGTCTCCCCTCCAGGCAGTTTCATCCCGTTTCTACGAACACTGCGGAGGACAGACACGGCCACCTGTATGCCTGGCCTCCTCCAGGTGTCCAGGCCGGCCCTCCAGCACCCTGCGGGAATCACACACAACTTCCAGCTTCAGTCGGAAAAATCCAAGCGTTCGTTCCCCTATTGGACGTGGCCCTGGCTTGATGCCCGGTTTATCGCCCTTGCCATGGACCAGGGAGACACCTAGACGTCTTCTCAATCTCCCTCCCTTTCTCCTTCTCATGGCCTGTCCTGCCAGCCTGTCTCTGTCCCTCTGCCACTGCCTCCTTTCTGCCCTGGTCTCCCGCGTGGACCGTTACGACGGCTTTTAGAAAATGCCGTGGGTTTTCTCTCTCACGCAGGACCGGCACAAGCGTCGCCCCAGTGAAGTCTGCGGGAGGCCACGGTCCCTGATGCCCACAGCAGGGGCTGGAGCTCGGTTACGCTGTGGCCGTACTGTCTCACGCCCCCTCCTCGGCTGGGTCGGGAGTTCCGGGGGGAGGCCAGAGCTGTGTCTCATCTGTGGTGTGTCCTCTGTGTGTCTAACACAGTATGTTTCAAACTGGGTGCAGGCTACTTTGTGGAATTCAAGTGAACAGAAATGTGAGTAGGGGACAGTAGCCCAGAAAAAGCTAAAAAATAAAAAGTAGAAAAAGAGAGACGTATCTTCTATGGAGTCCTTTAATTCTTTTACATGTTTATGGTCCTATAAAAAATTGCGTATGAGTAAATCTTTAGAAGCGATTTTCTGTGGGTGCTCTGGGAGGTGTCTGTAACACTGGTGTCAGAGCTGAGTCCCCACGTCACGTGAGCAAAGGTGAGGCGAGGTGTGATCTGACCGGGTCTGCGTGAGCAGGTTCGGGTGCAGCTGGTCAGGACACAGGCCTCGTCTGACTGCATTTAGACGCTTCTTGTGAAAATATGGAGTCAGGAGGATTGCTCAGATGAGAAGGCACTGATGTTCTACTTTGATGTCTCAAAGAAACAGTGCACAAAGAAGCCCTTTCTTCTTCAAACATTACTGCTTGGTCCTAATGCCCTCTTTGTAGATGAGGACAAGAAGTACAGAGCGTGTCACCCGCCCCGCGACACACAGCGTGTTAAGACTGAACTCGACACGTCAAACCCAGGTCTCCGTGGAGACAGAGGAGCTCAGGGTTGGGACGGAGGTGGGTTTAGGTCTGAGCTCAGTTCTCTGCTCGGACCAGCTCAGAAAGCTCTGAGCATCTTCAGGGCGCTGGGTGCTGTGCTGCTTCCCGGGAGAGGCGGTGACCCTCTGGCCTTCATGTCCCTCATCTGACAACAGGGCCAATACCCCCTGCAGGGCTTATTGGGATTAGATGGGTGCCAGCCAGCGGGGTGCCCGGCCGCAGGGGGTGCTGGGGCAGAAGCTGCTGTGGGTGAAGCGAGCTACCCCTGCTCATGTAACACACGGGCGCGGCCCCTCTCCAATCCGCTGTGGCCGCAACACTGCGCCTTTGCCCACAAGGCGGTTCTGAGAAACATGGCTTTACTGTTGCCAGGGGCCACTTGCAAACCTGGGGCCACAGTAGCTTCTACAAATACGTCACCTGAAAACACTCTGCTAAAGCTGTTTTCTAAGCTACGAGCTTTTCTCTGTACTTCCAAAGGTGACCATTGTGATGGGGAAGCAACGTCACCACTCAGCTGGTCATTGTCACAAACAAGCCGAGCTATGACATATCCCCCCCATAGAAACCGTGTCTCACGGAATGAGGAAAATCCCTACCGCCTTAGACTTGAAGTCAGGATCCGACACAGAGCCATTTCTGAAAATGTGCCTTTCTTCTGAGCCATCCATCCTAACTCTACCTAAATAGTTGGCATACCTTATATGCCGAGAGAAAGATAAACAAGAAAAAGGGCTCATCATTTCAGTTCTGAAAGAAATTTAGTTGTCTCCATAGGTCAAGTGCATATTCTCAGAACTTAACTAATTAAAACGGGTGTGTAAGGTCCGAACCCACCCAAGTTAAACCCTCTTACTTAAGATCTTATTGTGTAGAAATGTCGGGACAACATGAAATAGATTTTACGAGTAAAATGCAGTAACACGTAAGTACTGGTTCGCGGAAGTGGAGAAATTCAGATAACTGTGGGCAAGAGACGTCTCGAGGCCATTTGCCTCAGGGATTCAAAGCCGTGTAGTGCTGCATGGATGGCTCAGAGACTATCTAAATTCAGTTCTACAATTTGTGAGGAGAAAAGGAGAGAAGTGACTGGCTTGGGGGTCACAGAGCAAGTTAGAAATGAAGTAAGGACCAGAGCCCCGGCCGGCTGCTCGGGGCCCGAGCTGCAGAAAGCAACACTGGATGGTGAGCCCGGGTCCTGGGGCAGGTCTACGGGGACCACGCCGAGGAAATGCTGGAGGCTGCGGGGTGGGTAGAGCCCTGGTCCTGGCTGAGCTGCCCTCCCGGACAAGGAGGGGACACCTAAGTCAGGTTGCACTGACCAGAGATGGAAATGACAGAGGCGAGGATGCAGAAACGAGTCACAGGTGTGTGCGCTCCAGGGCGCTGGTGAAACACGGACTTACTTTCTGGAGGGACCCTATCTTTGTGCGGGCATCCGGACAGACTGCGGTGATGTGGATAAAGCCCGGTTACGTGGCCCGTTCCATCGCACCCGGGGGTGGGGCACTTGCTCTCTTTCTTTTCTGCTCTCGAGGGATCTAAAAGCGACAACAGGTGTCAATAGAATGAATTTTTTACCAGCTGAAGACAAATGTGAAAATTTAACAACCGAAGAGACCTTGATCAATAAAGAAACAAAGCAGGTGTCGGGGACAGACTGTGACATCCGTGGGTAGTTCTTTGGTTTGGGGTGAATTTTTAACCTTAAACGATGTAATCATGAATCATAACATATTTTACTTTCGACACTAAAGAGAAAAAGGCTCTCCCTACCTGAACTCTTGATTAATTGTTTCCCGTGTGTTACATGATAAGCCGTTGCTCAAAGAAATCAACATAAATAATGATGAGACAGTGACCTTCTCAGAGAACAAAATGTTTCCGTGATCCTTCAGCAACTGCTTCGTGACATCCAACCAGGAAACGTAATGCCATTTAAGCTCTTGAGCAGAGCTTCTTTCTTACTGAGCGCTCTGATTGCATGTGCTACTAGTTGCACAGTTTTACCTGTGCTGACACTTCTCCTGCAACACTGTCCTTAGCACGCCAATTCAGCGCTTTTCTCAAGACCAGCTGAACTCTCAGAAGGCACTGCAAGCAAATGACCGAAATGGTGGAAGTCCCACCTGACAGAGGTGATGGGCAATCAAAAATGTTTCAGAAGCTGCTGGAGCAATAATTTGTTTTGATCTCCTCGTCTGTACTTGGAACCAGAGGCAGGCTCTGACAGCTGTGCGTGCATGCACAAAACTAAGAGGTGATGCTTCTAGGCAGCCCGTGGGCTCTGCAGTGCCAGTCGGGGAGGAGCAGAGCAGACGTTTGGTCAAAACTCGAATGGCACATGCCAGAAATGCAACGGCCTTGCTAACAAAATTATTTCTACATCCAGAACTGACCACAGTTCATAAATGTGCAGAAAATAACTCCCAAAACCCAGACCAAATAGTCCCAGGAGTGTGTGCAACACTAGTTTTGAGCCCGTTTTCAAAACCAGGTGCACAGATGATCGATAGATGGCAGTTCCTAGGAGTTTGGCCCAGGGATGCTATGGTTAAAATTTCTTTAAGGCTTTAATATTTTTATAGTGATATCTCATTAATCAGGCCAATCATGATCACTGGAAAATAGATGTTTTACTTTTGGCGAAGAATTCATTTTATATCAAGAAAAAAGATTGGTTTAAAAATTTTGGAACTTTTATGGGCTTTTTTCTCAAGTCATTCATGTGAACTTGAAACAGACAAAGGACTCACAGGCATATATAAAGACTTTTATGTTTATATAAGAACCCCTCCTTTTATTTTTAGCTAACATTCTATTCTCTGAAATGTGTCTTTAAGGTCCTGGAACCTCTTAAACCGGTGATGGCGTTGAGGGTAGTGTCCTAGATATAACAATGGGCTGCTTCCCACCATTATTTATAGATAATCATCTCTGAAGACAAATCTAAACCTATGCTGTGGTGACTTCATTTCTAAATATCTTATTGGAGCTTCTCTTACACGTGCAACCGAAAAGCTCAGCATCTTATTGCCTTTTGAGTAATTTCATAATAATAGCAGTACAATTGAATGAAGGCAAATGTAAAGTAGTAAGTGCGCAGTAACAGTTCCACGGAAAATATTAGTTAAGGTCATAAACTAGAGATATAATTTAAAACCACAGACTAGATATAAAGGACTCTTAAAGGATAAACGTAAGCTCTACTAGTGACCATTAAGCGACTCTTTTTCACGAGTATGTTTACAGTTTCCTAACAAATTATATTATTTCACGATTTCGAAAGTGTTCTGAAGTTAAGCACAGATTTGTGCAAACGCCGTGTGGCTCCGTCTACTGCAGTTTTGGAAACACCAAGTGTGTACTCTCCTCTCGATGCCTGCGTCCTGGTGGAGGCGTGTCTCCTCTGCCTTCACCAACACCCCCAACCCCTTGCTTTCTCCCTTCTTGCAATCCCAGTTCATCTTGAAAGCAAATCTTGGAAAAAACGTTAAACAACCAAGCAAGCAAACAGGCCAATGATTCAACCAAAAACCCTGCAACGATGTCTAGAAAAAACTGTGTGCTGTGTTTAGGCTGCGCCCTTCCTCCCTTTCCGTCAGCTGCTTGAGGAGAAGAAAGACAGAGGACGTTGTGTGATGAACTTGTTTTTTTAAATATCTTTGGGTCGCTCCACGCAGCATGTGGGATCTTTGTTCCCTGACCAGGGATTGCACCTGCACCCCCTGCACTGGAAGCTCAGATTCTTAACCACTGGACCGCCAGGGAAGTCCCTGTGATGAACTTCTTTTGTTTCAGCTCAAGCTTTTGGAAAGGTTACTCATTTATAATTTAAATCAGTTTGAGAAGATTGTGTATGAATGAGAATTGGTGTGAGTGTTCTCTCCATGTTTAATAAAATACCAGAGAAGCTGACAATAGATTGATGATGTGCTATGTGCCTGTGTTGGTAAGAGAGCACATAGCTTTTTTTTTTTTTTTTAATAAGGAGGGCATTCAGCTCTTTGCCCCATTTTGCTGTCCTTGCTTGGCTTTATTTATTTGGTTTTGAATATAACTACGGACGTCTTCAAAAGAAATTTGGAAGTGATGTGGACCACACTGATAAGAAATGGTGACTCACTTTGATCAGAGGAGGAAGATCTGGAAAAACTGGGGAGAGGCAGAAATCAGTGCTTTCCGACTCATCTGGAAAGTCCAAATCCCCACCCCTTCCCCCATTTCGGGGGAAAGAAGCACATCCTGGTTTGGGGCTTTTACTGTTTGTTGCCATGCTGTCCCCATTTATTCAGGGGAAGCAAGTGATTTGAATTCCACTTCTTGCCAAAAACAGAATAAAAGAAAATAACAAGAATAACAAAACAAAATGGGTCAAAATCTACAGCAAGCTGGTGGGTTGAAAGGAACCACAGAGACCAAAGAAGGCACGGCAGCATCGGGTCCACGTGAGCCCGCATGTTTCCTCAGTAAGTAAAGCGCTGCTTTCTCATGCCCAGACTCAGTCCTGAAATGCACTCTGCAGAATCCCAAACAGAACGCTACCACATTTGTCCACCTGAGCCAGCCCATGAGAAAGGACACTATTGCTTCCTAAAAGTGTCTAGTTCCTATGTGAGTCTCCAGTATCCAGCTAAAGATTTCTAAGAGATTGCACTCTAGTTATAGACACACAAGCTGCGTCTCCTGGTCTCGGCAACACCCAAAGCAAGCTTGATGCCTCACCCCGTGGCCTTTAACACATGACCCTTCCTCAGTCTGGCCTGCACCTGCTTTACTGAAACGATGGCCAGCACCCACGCACCGGCCACATCCAGAACCCGACGGGCCTCTGGCTAAGGTTCATCTCCACCTGGGGTTTGGTTAGAGCGAAGCCCAAGGTGCCCCTGGAGGCACGTGCACACATGGAGAGGAGAATACACACCTGTGTAACCGCAGAAGAAGGAGGTTCTGATCCTTTGATGTTTCCGTAGCAACGGATTCTCAAACCAGATTCTTGAACCTCATTCTAAGGAAACTCAATATTAATCAGAAATGGAACAATATACAAAACAGAAAAACATTTTGGTACTAATATGGAAGAATTTAGGGAATCACCAATTTCACCCTTGAAGGTGCTTCTCACTTAGTTCTGAGAGTCTCGTAATTGAAATATTCACAAGGTCCTACACGAGGTCAAATTATCATCCACCTCGTATTGAAAGAGGATGCAGCTGTTACTGGAAGCATGAAGTCAATCATTCAGGGTGGAAACATACGTATTAGGTGTAGTGGCTCCGTATGCATGTGGTTGAATTTACAGATCTATGCAAACACGTGCCCACAAAGTTCACAGGTGGAAACCTGGTTGGAACTATCACAGTGCCTGGTTTCGAGTGTCTCCCAATAAAGCAAGCACCATAACTGTTTCCATGATGGAATGGAACAGTGAGGGGGTGAATACACTAAAGGGATGGTGACTGATCTGCGCCTGGGACACACCCGGCCGTGCGTAGCAAACGGTTCCCATTCCTCACTACCTTAAGATAATGAACGTGCCGTCACTGCCCTTGTCTTACGCTATCAGTCATCCTGTTACTGTTCAATTTCTGTCAGGGGTGTTTTCTGTGGGGGAGGTTTCATCGATAACTGACATTTGATGATCATTTTATAAATCACGATGCCACCTATTCAATGCAATTTACCCAATACGTGCTTCATCCCTGATGGACTTTTTGTCACATAAACCCCCGCCACTCCACACGGATTGCAGGTCATCTGTAAGAACACAGGCTCACCCTAATGTTTTCCCTCACGTGATGGGCTTGTGCTCTGACCCTATCTTTCCAAGGCATGCGTTTTCCACTGAAACGTCATGTTATCCAGCTGCTTTGTGTATTTCTCAGACAGATATTTCATTTGCTCTTCAGAGACGTAATCACAAAATATAACTCTGGAATCAACTCTAAGAAACATGCGTGCGTGATGTAATGGAGTGGGATGCGCCCCCTGCATTGTAGCCCCTAATACCCCTGACAGCTTTACCCTAGCGCACGCTTTCATGAGGCAACTTACGTTAGGTAGAAATATTACCTTTACCATAGTATGGCTTTTTGACATGGCTGTCACCGGACTTAGGCTTCCTCTCCTCCCCGGGGAGTGGTCGCGGTGACTGGTCCTCGTAGGACCTCAGACTGTCCCTCCTTCCCGCCTCCACCGCCATCTTCTCCCTCATGGCCTTGGCCCGCTCGGTTTCCAGGGCAATGGCTTTCTCCAGGAGGGTCAGGTTGCCCTTGGTCATGTCGAACACCTCCTCCGACCTGTCCGAGTTCACAGAGGTGGCGTCGTCCTCCCTCTCGCGGTACCCATCCTCCTTGACGCAGCTGGAGAAAGTTCTGGGTCTGGGGCTCAGCTGCTCCTCCAGCCTCATCAGATTCATCATGTCCGAGTAGCTGCGGTCGGGCGTCCGTCCTGGGAAGTCGTCGTCCTGGCGGCCGTGTGGGCGGGGGCCGGCACCGGGCTGCGGAGGCCGCTCCTGGGGGCTGCCCTCGCTCAGCTTGCGCGCCAGGTCGAAGCACTGGTTGCGCAGGCACTCCAGGCTGCTCAGACACACCTCCTCGTCGCTCTCCTCCACCAGCTTCTCCGCCAGCCCGTTGTTGGCGGCCTTGCCCAGCGTCGTGTAGTTCAGGCTCCTGCTCTCGGGCGGCGCCAGCGCATCTGCGTAGCCGCGCTCGCCCGCGTGGTCCCCCAGCACCGCGCCGTGGCCCTGGGCCAGCAGCTTCAGCGAGTCCACCGTCTCCCTGACCACGTCGCTGTCCAGGTCCAGGCTGAGCTCGCCCTTCCGGCCGGGGGTCTCGTTCTTGTCGCTGTCATCCTCCAGGCTGTGGGACGTGTTGCTGTTCATCTCTGACTCGGTCCGCGCCCGGTACGCCGCGTCCTCGGCGATCTTGCCCAGGTTCAGCAGGGACTTGGCCACCAGCTCATCGTAGTTGTCGTACTCGTCGTTATTGTTGTCATCCTTCTCCGCGTCCTGCATTATGCGAGCGCTGTGACAGTTCAGCTGATGGCCTTCTGCAAAGAAAATGAAAAAAAAAAAGACAAAGAAGAAAAGAAGAGGAAAAAGTGGCTAGAACTTGTAGCTGCAACAGTGCGGACGGCGAGCTCAGGGCACGTGTTATGCCCGGCCCGTCACGTCACAGGACCCGGAGGCCCACCTGCAGGTCCAAGGACAGTGGCAGCAGAAAGAAAACGCGGTGCGCTCACAGCACGGTAGGCCATTAAAACACCTGCTGCAAATGACGAATTTCCTGAATTAATATTCAAAGCAACCACTCTATAGGATAAGTATAATTTTAAAATATTACTTTTCCATTACTTCTAAATGTTCAGCATCACTTCTTTTATTGGCCTTCTTTATTGACAGCCCAACCAGACGCATAATAATTATGCTCATCGTATGACTAGGCTTTCTAAGAGTTCGTGAACTCGTCGCCGACTTGGAAGCAGATGTGCACACCGATCGCTTTTAAACTGTTTTCACGGTGATGCTCTGGTTCTGGAGGGTCCTGCAGGGATGCGCCGACACTGACTCTGGGCGGTCAGTATCAGGAACACACGTTGGGGCTGGGAGTGGTTTTGAATTTTCTACCTTAGTGACAACTTATCAAGATACACTGTGAAGCAAGAGGAATGCCCCAGCCAAAGCTTAGAAGGGAACTCTGATGCGCTGAGGTATCTCAGCAGGTTGGAGAGGGTGGGTGGGGAAAGTACGCAGTGACCAGATGCCCACGAAAAGCAGGACTCTGATGACTCGGTGCCACTGTGACACACTACCCAGCACCCACCCCACAGCCTCGGGAAAACTGTGGTGAGCTGGCGGAAACAACCTGTGAACAAGTGTCACATCCAATCTCAAAAAAGATTTAGGAAAACTCAGTAAAAAAAAGGCCAAGTTAAAAATGACAGGAAACCCCCGTGTTTCATCTGAAATGTATTCCGTTCAACACTAAAGGCATAGCTGGGACGATCTCTCTCCCTTACGTTACGTGACCGCTACCACGTATATTGCAAAATATAGACAATACTAAATGGAGTCTCAGATGGACCCCTCCCCTACTTTAGTTTGCATTTGGTTAACTGCCTGCCATTTTCAAATATACTCTTTGTTTCTATGATTAAATCAACCAGAGTAAGAAGAACTTTTAAAGCTTATTAATGAGGAAATGAGGCGTATTGATTCGTAGAAGATGCCAACTGACTCAGAGCTGACTCAGGGACCCCCGAGTGTTTTCTTTATGGATTTTGTGCTGTCTCCTCGAACAGGCTTTTGTTGGTGAACCGGGTTTGGACATCGGCACATCAATAACAGAGAACAGCATCCTTGCAACACACACACAGAACCAGCACAGTTTTGAAATCTAACACATCTCTCCAAACCTCAGCAAATCAAATTGGCCGTGTATAAGTCAGAGAGCACCACTAATTGCACCAAACAAATATTGTATCTCTTCTGGATAATTCCTAGGAATCAATCTCCTTAGAATAAGGATACGCGTTTTCCCAAAGACCGTCAAGAGGGAGGAAAACAAAACCAGCGAACGCATCAGAAATCCCAGGGAAGTGTTCACCCAACATGCACACCCGACACAGCTCAGGGCTAAGCTCTCAAGACTCAAAGGCACCCCTGCCTTCAGGGGCCCTTGAAAGTGTGACTTATATTCTCCTCTCAATTTATGCACTTTTGTCTTTACATTCGTGGGCTGATCAGAGAAGCGGCCTCTAGATAACCAGGCTGCGTCACCTCTGCACGAAACTGGCGTTTTGGGTGAACCAGCGCCACTGCACCCACCAAGAACCAACCACCAGATGAACCTACATGTTGTGGTTGAAAACAAGGCACCACGTGCAACCGCTGGAAGCATTTTGCAAGTTGATTCTAGGCAGAAGCCGAGTCAGGTAAGAGGTGGCATTGTCCTGGTTTCCCCCTCGCTCTCTCCCATCACGTGAAGAGCTTGGAGTAGGAGCGGGTCAGGGCAGAGAGGCTATGCCCTGCACCCCGGCATCTAAACCACCGTGAAGGCTGCACGGGAGCCTGATGCTGACGGGGCCCACGGTTTCTGAAGCTCCCCACCATCTACCACACTTGTCATGTGCATGATTTTCATTAATTCTCCAAATTCAGAATCTCAGGATGAGCTTCCACTCATTTGCCCCAAAGAGGAAGTGGTTTCCCCTCAGCGTAACACAGAACAGGGACGTGGCTCAGCTTTCCAATCATACACTGTTCATGTCTCCACTCCTTGCCAGGTGACCTTATCGCTTTACAAGGAGATTAAAGGAAGGTGGACACGCTTCTTCACACGGCCTCCCGGCCACACAGGCGAGGGAGCCTGTGAACAAGCTGGGGGGTCCTTTCCCTTCTGAAGACCTGGACCCTGCAGGCCGCCCCTTGCTGCGTAGCCACATCAGGGTGACAGTCACGGGGGAACTTATACCTCCTGGTCCAGGCCGGGCCTTTGCTGTTACTGGCTGGGTGACGCTGGCGGCCCGAGCCAGGCCTGAGCCCTCACTGGAACCACGAGAATTCTGTGCCGCATAAAGACCCGCACAGTGAACGAGCCCTGCACGCCTGGTGGCAGGTCTCCGGGGAGGCCGGGCCCACACAGCAGACGTGGAGGACTTTGCGTACTTGTAGGAGAGATCTGGGGACAAGGGACCCTGGGTTAGCGTCGGCGGAGCAAGGCTCAGCTCTCCCTCCTGGTCACCAGCCTCCATGCTCCCTGAGGCTGCCGGACCCCCAGAAGGGAGACTGGGGATGTCTGGAGAGACTGCACGAGAGGCTGAAAATCCTGGCAGGTTAATGGACGTTTTCAAGTTATTGGTATTTAACTCTTCCAAAACGCATGTGAGATAAAGTCCAGCCTTAATGATGTGGGCGGATGGAAGGGATCCACCAGGCAGCCTGTCAGCAAGAAGCTTCTAAGCTGCGGCCTCCAGAATTCAAGTCATTCACCGCGAGCTTCTGGAATTCCATCTCCGGTCTTGTGCTTTCAGGCAGTTTACCCCTCTAGCTGTGCCTTTCCTGCGGCTCAGAATGAAATGGCCCGCGTGTGGAAGTTGGCTGCGGGAAACAGGCCAGAGTGTTCTGGGCCAGCCAGGCCTTAACAACATAGAACCGACAGTCCACGAACTCAATTGCCAACCCAGAGAGATTCAGGAGTCAGTGGAGGAGCTCTTCCTGTGATCGGTGATCCAGGAAACAGGGAGAGTGCACTTGTGATGAGAAAAGGCATTTTACCAGGAAGTTATTTTAAAGTTCAGGCCCACATTCTAAATAAAAGAACACGGCTATTCAGACAGAGGTTTAAGGAGAAGGCCAAGGTGTCTCAGTGTCCTTTTGTTGGTTTTCTATCTCGAGCCTCTTCTCTGGCAAAGCTGTGCGGTAACAGGAGGGAAAGGCACCTGCCGGTGGGGGCCGGCCCAGGGGTCTGCCTTTGGGAGGGGCTCACAGGATGGCCGCACCTGGGTGGAACTTGGAGGAGACCCGGCCCGCCCCTCCGAGGGGAGGAACCTGTGCCCAGAAGCGCAGGCGGTTCAGTGGCTCAGGGTCTCCCTAGTGTTTCCTCATCAAACAAGAACCTTGTTTTTACTGTAATTACATGCATTTTTGGATTCCTGTGTGAGTGCTGTAAAACGTCGTAGGTCTGAATTTTATCTCCTTTGAATCAGATTGTTATAAACAATTTAGGCTCAGTAGCTACAATTAGAAAACCAAAAGCATTTCTTTCAAAAAATGGAGCCGTGTATGGTATTTTGTCTCCATCTTCACGACCGGAATTTGCTGTGGTCAGAACTCTGTGGATTATAACTTTATAAATACAAGCACTGGCTTCGTTTAGTATTTTGTCTCTAAAAAATATGTCTGACGCACCTTTTAATTCTTTCAGTGTCTAGTCCTAAACCTGATTGTGTTACTACTGTTCTTTCTAGCCATTAAAATAGGCCGTAGGCCAGCAAATAGAAAACTGACTAAAAAAAATAAATAAATAAAATACAAGAATACAAATACAGAAAGAAGAGACACTTCTTCAAAGCAGAAACTGCTCTAGATTTACCAGGTCAGAGAAGACGTGGTCTAAGAGTCCACCCTCGTGGGTTTCAAATCACCAAAGGCCACAGTTTCTTACGGCATTAATAGGTGTTTCCTTTTTGATCACAGAAATAAATATCAACATTCACTTTTGACTTGTAACTACAGAAATGTGATGATATGTTAGATCCTAATGAGAAGATGACGGTGCTTTAATAGCCGCAGCAACTGCAGGAAAGAAGCAAAAGCGGTGGCCAGTGCACACACCCCATCGAGTGAACACAGAATGGCAGCCCCGGCGGTCAGTCCCGTGGCCTGCGGCGGTCAGTCCTCATTTCACGGCCACAGGGGCCCTGTGAGAAGGAGGTGTCGCCTACTGTCCTTCCGCAGGTGACACCACGGAGCCCCAGAGAGGCTGGTGTTTCCTCCACATCATCTTGTTGCTAGGTGACAGGGCGGGACGCCATCCCAGGATGCTGGGCCAGCACGGCCTCCTTCCACAGCAGCCAGACCTGCCCGTGCTCGCCGCCGCGGCCCGGTCTAGACCAGCCCCAGCCGGGCGTCCAGCTCTGCACCCACCACGGTTGCTGCCTGACAGCCGCTTGGAGCTGCTGTTGCTGTTCGGAGCCTCCCTCCTCTGCGCTGGTTTGCTGAGGCTTGAGGGCTCGTTACAGCACCAGGTGTTGAAATGTCTGCCGGAATTGCCAGCTTCGTTGGCCTGTCACCTACGAGGGTCCTGAATGGCGGAGTTGAAGTCCATTCTGATGCGGAGAAAAGGCTTGGAAATTAGGAACATCTTGGACTGGGTTCATAGGACCAGCGTCCTGGGCAGCGTGAGGGGACCGAGTGGGTAGGAAGGTGGGAGGGTCAGGGACACCCAGGCATGAGGTTGTGCAGAGACGGGGGAGGGAAGGACCAGAGGACAGACCGACCCCCTCAGCGATCCACGGACTTGGACCCTCTGAAGACACGTAACTCCTGCAGCCCTGTCCCCAAGACCAGACGGAGCAAATTCTGCAAATACCCCCGACCCTCTTTGAGACGTGTGGACCCTTTCCCTCTGTGGTAGGAGGGGCCGTCCCACTTGCCCAGGCACTGCTCGCACTACAGCTTCTGCTGGGGGGGCGCCAGCCTCGGCCGCCTGAGGGGGTGAATCCTGGTCACAGCCCTTCTCCCGTGGCCAGCACCGGGGCCCTGGCAGCCCTTCCTCCTCAAGCTCCCTGTCCCCATCTGAGCAGCGGGGAGCGGAGCTGGAGACCCCCAGGACCCCTTCACACTAACCCCCCAGGTTCAGTGTGGACGAGAGGGGAATCTCGAAGGTGAGGGTGGAACAGACGGGTGACCTGGCTGGAAGATTCAAGGTTTGTCACCTCTCTAGACTTACCTGTCACATTTTCTAGTTCCAACTTACTTAACAGTGTTGTTGTTTGTCTTGTTTTCACTTTGGCGGGGAATTTCAGACTACCCCCCTCTATTTTCACAGTTTTAACAGTGGTTTCTGGGTGATTAGAGGTAGTTGCTTTGTTCTCAACGGTGTGCGTCCTGGGGGGAGATGATGTGGGTGAAGTGTACGCAGTTCCCAGACCTTTTTTCTGAGCTGTGTGTCGTTGCTTCTGTGCCTGTTTCCAGGCTGCGGCCTCATCCCCACGCCTGCCCGCACTTGGAGCGGCTGGACCTACTGCTCCCCAGAGGAGCGGGCTTACTGGGCTGGGACTTGCTCCTGTCTGTGTAAATCAGCTGATCCCGTGCAGCAGGACACAGGGTCCCCTCCAGCCCCTGCTGTCCCCGGGCCCGGGAAGGATGCGCCCCAGCACAGGGTCGCTTCAGGAACCCGCCGGCTCCCCTCTGAGCCGTGCGCTTCTAACGTGTTCCCGATCTCAGCTCCCGGCCTGGCCTGAAAGCCTTCCTTAGCCCGAGATGAGCCGCGTGGGAGAGACCCGCGCATCACGTCCGGCGTCTGAGGCAGAGCAACCCTCGGGGGCAGGCCGGGGCCGGGGAAGGGGCGGCCGATTCACTGCGGCCGCGTGGCTCTCACGCGGTACACGGAGGCCTGGGGACGCAGGCCTGAGGAGCTCCATCCGTCGGCATTTACTGGGTCAAATATCGGCTTTTCGAGATATCTTCCTCCAACTTCAAGACGCCAAAACTTCGGAGAGGACGACAGAGGACAAGTCTTTACCAGATCACGGACAGATGTTCTAATGGTCACAGTTTTGCTTAGGCCAGTTCTGACAGGCCTGTGGGACACGAACAAATGCAGCTTCTTTATTCACTTCACCGCTGTTCGGACCAGAAGGATGAGCCCAGGAGGCGGGGACGCCACCGCCTAGGGGCCGGAAGAGAAACACACGGCAAATAGCTGTAATCAGTGATGTCAGCTGGTGGCCAGTGCTGTGAGGGGCCAGGCGGTCAGGACAGGGGTCACTTCAGGTGCAGCTGGGCCAGGCTTGCCAAGAAGGTGGCCTCTGGGCAGAGACCTGAGAGATGAGGGGACCACATGCCGGGAGGAGGGGCTGTGGTGCAAAGGCTGCTGGGCCTGAGGGTGTGGAGTTTCAAAACTATGTGATTTTAATTAATTTAAGTTAAATTCAAACTCAACAAATATATATTTAAACAACCCCGTGTGGCCAGGGGCTACCATGTTGGCCCATGCAGGGCCAGCACATGGAAATTCAGTGGGAGCTGAGCTCTGATTTTGACTTTTATAAATATATATATATATATATATATGTAATTTATATGTGGACTTAAGTAACACAGATTTGATATAAACCACCCCCCACCAGATCACTGTGCGGTCGAGGAACAGCTCTGTGGCGTCTGGGGCCCCACGGCGGTGCCTGGCTTGGAAGGTGACAGTCTGGTCCCGACCCGACTCCCGAGAGCTGCGTCTGCAGTGCAGGAAGGATGCCGCAAGCACAGAAGGTGGTCCCAGCACATCTGTTGCATCGTCTCCAGGGGAAAGCCCGCTGTCTGGGCTTGTGGTGGAGGAGGGTGGCCCGTGTCCGCACGCAGCCCCTGTGCATCTCTAGTCCAACCCTTCCTGTCACCTGCCCTGTCAGCACAGCTGAAGGTCACGGCCATGCATCCCCTTTCACGTCCCGAGTCAGACCTCACACGTGTACAGCTTCCCGGGCCCAGAGCGAGGCATGGGGGCCCGGGCAGAATTCTGCCAGCTCGACGGCATCCAAAGCACAGGCTAACGTCACTACAACAGCTCAGAAGGGGATTGTTGGCTTCTTTGTTTTATTTATTTATTTATTTTTGCAGTACGCGGGCCTCTCACTGTTGTGGCCTCTCCCGTTGCGGAGCACAGGCTCCGGACGCGCAGGCTCAGCGGCCGTGGCTCACGGGCCCAGCCGCTCCGCGGCATTGTGGGATCCTCCCGGACCGGGGCACGAACCCGTGTCCCCTGCATCGGCAGGCGGACTCTCAACCACTGTGCCACCAGGGAAGCCCAACTGTTGGCTTCTTGATTCTAGAAGTTGTCCATTTCATAAGCTGAAACATGATGTAAAAATGTCCTTTGAGCTAAATGAGATAAACTGAAGGAAAAAATAATGGTTTTCACAAGGGATCCAAGCTGCATAATAATTTTTAATGTAGAATGTGTAAGTTATGCTTCTTGAAGTTTTTATTCATTAGGGATCTTAATTAACGGAATGCGAGTGAATAAAGTTTTATTTGTTCACTAAGTTTTGAGGACCTTTCTACTTGATGACATTTTAGGTATGTGGTTTATCTAAGTTTGGAGACTAAGAAATAGGATAGTCATACCCCCCAATCCAGACAAGAGCTATTTGAAATCAGTAGTTTTCAGACTGAGACGGACTGAAACACACTAACCAACTGCATCCCTCTCTCTCTCTCTCTCTCTCTCTCTCTCTCTCTAATCACACACGCACACATGCGCGTGCACGCACACACAGCTCGGAGACTTTCCAAATTAACTGGACGACCTTGAATATCCCTGGCCCAGCAGAGCAAGGTTGCTTTTGCTACTGCTGATGCTGTAAACCAGGGAGTAGAAATGAGTCTGCGAAAACTTTGGTCCTCCTGTTTTACATACTGGTGTGATGTGGTCATTCCAATGAGTATGTTTGATTGGGAGGAACTTGGGAGGCGCGGGGCCCCCGTTCTTCTCTTCGACCGTATTCAATCCCCATCAGACAGAAAAGGCCTTTCAGAAACACTACCACGTTCTTTGGTAACCTAATCTAAAGCTCAACAATCTTCAAATCTGAAAACTTTTGTTCTTGTTTTCAACTCAAACCTTTCAAGCCTCCATCTCGGCTTATGGCTTCTAATTCTGCCCTTTGTGAGGCACCATTACGTATGTGTTTTCATGTACACACTCCTCTTTCGTGCTCTATTATGTGTGTTTCTTTTTGGCAAAGCGTGGTATCTGTTTAGCTTTTGTGTCCCCATGGAACCCAGTGCACTTCTGTGTACACAGAAAACACATTCCATTGTTTTGAAGTGAGCTTTCACCAGGCCCTGAGTCTTTTAAATTAACGCAGCTTTGATGTACATAATATATTTGCTTGGTATCGCCATGGACCTTGGGTTCCATGAATTACAGACAAGCTTGAGTTTGTGCCTGAGAGAGGAGAACCGTGCGAAAACCACCTGAGTTACGGTTGCCACTTTGCAGCTCTGGATGGCTCGCCTCTCCCCAGTATCTCTCCGGACCACACCTGCTTTAAAGCTTAGTAACCAAGCAGTGAGGTGAGCGAAAGGCAAGTGTTGTCATCCTAATCTCTGGATGCCAAACTGAAATCCAGGGAGAGTGAGGGAAGCAGGGCTACGAGACATGCCTTCCCACCTTTATCCCACCCTCTGCCACGCTAGCATTTGGAATAAAAATCAAATTAAGGGACTTCCCTGGTGGCACAGTGGTTGAGAGTCCGCCTGCCGATGCAGGGGACACGGGTTTGTGCCCCGGTCCGGGAATATCCCACATGATGCGGAGCGGCTGGGCCCGTGAGCCATGGCCGCTGAGTCTGCGCGTCCGGAGCCTTTGCTCCGCAACGGGAGAGGCCGCAACAGTGAGAGGCCCACGTACCGCAAAAAAAAAAAAAATCAAATTAACACAAAGAAATAAGCTGGTCATCCCTTCAAGTGGACCTTAAAAACAAATGGAATAAAGAGCATTTACTGGACAAAGTCCTGTTACCCTAGTGGTTACCTGCTTGTGCGTTGCCACACTGTGTTATAATTTGCTCCATTGCCTTGCTATTTGATACACAGTGTGCATTTCTCTGTCACTGTAACGGTTGTGATGACAATTTTCATCTTACTGCACAATCAAAATGGCATTGATAGGCATGAACTCCAGAGGCCGGGCCTGAGCAGGGAGATGGTCACCCAGGCCCGGTGCTCAGTCGTGTGACCTGTGCCTCTCGACTTGTGCCCTATCTGTTAAGTATATGTGATGTCATTAAAAGCTTTTAAATTAAAAACAAAAATTGAATAAAAATGTGTTAGATCTACTCTCTTACATCTATTCCTTATTATTATGTGAAAAGAGACTCTTCCCCGTACTTTATGCACGTTGCTTGCGTCTCAAATGTACATGAAGTCACCTTGTTAGCAAGTTTTCTGGTTTGTATTGAAGAGTCTGAAAATTTATGAAACATAACATATAATTATATTTTCTAATTATGCAAAATTAGTTTGCAAGAAGAAAGTTTAATTTTTATCATAAACTGATACCTAGAAACGCCTCGTTCTGCCTTTACTCATTTCTGAGTAGCAGAAGCATCCACTCAATGTATTCGCTTACCAAACTGCCTAAAATAACGCTTTCATGGATGGAGGGAGAGATTAATTTTTAGGATGATAAAAAGTCATCATATTCTTTCTCCCGACAGTGCACAGTTGAGACCTTGCCTACTAAACACACCTTGGTTTCTCCGCTGGTCACAGAACTCACTGCGTTTTCTGCTGACTGCAGGAGAAAGCTGGGGGGCTAATTTTGATGCACAGTCTGTCCGTATCTCAACTTGCTTCCTGCATCAGGGCCGTTTCCTGAGAATGAGGTAAGAGGTAACTGGCTGATCAGTGCGAGTGCCTCATCGAAAGGGAGTCTGGGGAGCTAGGAGGCCACAGTGAGAGACCCTCACCCTCCTCATTCTGTCCTGGCTTATGGAAGTTCAAGCCCATTGCTTGCAAGTTGTCATGATGCTTTAATAACATGGCACCCAGGGCACCATCCTGTGTGGAATAAAAAACACCCTGGAAACGTGGTAATTAAAACAAGAGTTGTGTCTGTGAGGGCGGGTTTTGTCTTGAGTTCCCTTCAAAGACAGGTGAGTTTCTGCAGAGAAGCTGGATTACGTATGGATTTGCTCGCTGGGGAGGCGGTGCAAACAGAGCCCATAGTCAGAATGTGACAGGCACTGGCCACACCATTGTGAAGGTATCCACGGATGGGAGGAGAGGCGAGCTGCAGTGACCTGACCAGAGTCTGCTGGGCTCCACGTCTCACAGGCCACTCAGCCTCTGGTCAGCTCACTAAACCCTGCCCAGAGCAGCTTTGCCGTACACTGTACATTCTCAACGTAAGTATTCACATTGCCCTTCAAACCCCCCAGTTCCTTCTTAGATGTGACCTTCCAAGGAGGCCACCACACATCTGTGGCTAATTCACACACAGAACAGCATGAAGCCAGAAAACCTCTAGAAAAGGAAGGTGTTTGCATTTCTACCCAATGGCCAAGTCAATTGTCTTCAAAGTTGAATTGTCCAGAAAGTCCCAAGATTCAATAAAGAGTAAGCAAAGAAAGGACCTTCCTTATTTACAAATGTATTTCAGAAACAGAATATATTAATAAACAGTTATGCAAACTTATGGTTACTGGGGGTAAGGGGGGATAAACTGGGAGATTGGGATGGACATATACACACTACTATATATAAAATAGATAACTAATAAGGACCTGCTGTATAGCACAGGGAATTCTACTCAATACTCTGCAATGGCCTATATGGGAAAAGAATTTTAAAAAGAGTGGATATATGTATGTGTATAACTGACTCACTTTGCTGTACACCTGAAACTAACACAACATTGTAAATCGACTATACTCCAATGAACATTAAAAAAAAATAAAGTTATAACCAGAGCAAATCACACAAAAAAGAAACAGTTATGTGTTAATAAAGGCAGTGGACATGAACATTTCTGTCATCTGGACAGCAAATTGCTATGCTCTTCCTCACAGAATTTTCTTTCCTGTCAGTGGGCAGATACAATATATACTCATAAGGAGATTTAAATACATACACTTACTTTATACACACATATGTGAGTCTATCTATTATTTAAAGATGTATTCTTTTTAGTGGGCTGTAGTATGAAAATAAGTGTAACTTACTAGGCATTAAATAACCATTGAATCTATATTTCTCAAATTATAAGACTCTGAAAAGGTACTTCCTATATACCATGTAAAAAATCTGCTATTAGAAAAAGCTATGACCCCTGAATAATAACTTTCTCAACTTTAGGATAACGAGGGAACTTTAAGCTCATAATTACACCTTAGACCATCACATGCATTTTGAAAATAAAATTCTTCATGCAAAAGACCAGCCTATGATAGGTCAACTGGACAAAATATAATTCTGATTAATTAGTGATGCATTTAATGTAATCTGAAATGAGTTACTCAGATAGCAATTCCTGTTCTTCAGATGAGCAGAGAGTGATAAAGAGAACATGAGCTCTGAGGTAAGAGAAACCACCGACAGAGCTCGACCATATATCTGTCACCTGCTGAAAATAACCTTATCTTCCTGAGCCTCAGTTTCTAATTAGCACAATGAGAGTGAAGTAATTTCTACCCTGCCGTGTCTTACACAATCACCGTGAAGATCAAACACAGTGTGTACATGACTATACTGACTGGAAATGTACATTATTAGTAATATTTTGGTTCACGTGTAACTACAACGCCAGAGGACTCTTGGAATTGGAATAAACACCTAATTTGCAAGTTATCAATAATAGTCCTTCTGTACTCCGTGGGCTCCTGTGTAATAATTTGGTGGTTTATAAGCATTTGTTTTCTCTGTAACAAGACCTCTCAATAAACTTCACATTCCAGTTCATAACGGAGGTGGAGGATGGTAGAAGTAGCCTGAGACTTTATAGCGACTAGGGAGGCTGAGGGCAGCTTAAGCTTCGTCCGTGCGACTCCATCTGGCTGCCCTGGTTTCCCTGGGTGGCCATCAGCTGCGGTGACAGGCCCTATGAGCCGCCCCTCGGCGCCCGAGATGCCTCCGCACGCCGAGTCCTGCCTGCCCCGCTTCTCACTCTGTTAACTGTCAGTCACCGTCTGTGCTTCAGTTTATTAAGAAAGAGGCACAGTCCCCCTTGGAGAGGATCTGCTGCTGGCTCAGCAACGCGACAACCGCCAAGAGTGTCAACAAGGGACACGCAAGACCGACTTCGAGATGCTGACCCGGAACTCTGGTCACCAGACACAGAAAGTACCTTCCCCAGTTTTTCAGAAACAGTTTCTGCCAATACAAGGAGGGGACAAAGACATACAACGTGGGGTTTCTCATGTTACAGACACGGCTACGGGGCAGACACTCACACAGACTGATAGTAGCCGTCAGGTAAAATAAAACGCATTTGGGAGGACGTGAACATGGGAGGTGGATGGATAATCGAAGGCTGATTGTCGTAAGTCACACACAGCCAGGAGTTTGATCATGTAAAATGAGCACTTCATCAGCAGATGTGTCTCCTTGATCTAGAACCTTCCTGAAGATTCCTGACCCTGGGGGTTATGAAATAACCCACTGGATAAGCCACCTGGCATATCTTTGTGTGATATTGGCTACACGGGGTCTTGGAACACCTGTCCGTGGGCTCCTCCAGGGGAGATTTCTCCCTGTAACAGAAGAACTCGGTGAAACCCTCTCCGGGAATCAGGCCTCGGAAATGGTTTCTGCTTAGGAAGGATGCTTTTGTTTGACTTGGAAATCAAGCAAGGCTTTGGGCCTTCCTGCACAGAACTTAGAGCGATCAGAGCCACAGTTCAGGGTCCATCACATGGGCTACGTTTGCTCCAACGACTCCTTGGGACTTAGGACTTGATGAGAGGCCGTCTAAGAGGGAGTAGCTTATTACACCTTACTGCCAAAGTATTTGGTAAAATGGACATATCTGCCTTACAGCACGTGGCCACCATGGCAGAACCTCTCTTTAGTAGTTTTAGTTGATTCCTCTAAAGTTCACAGAATAGATGATTCTAGAAGGTGCTTAGCTGGAGAATCCAGAGCTGAATACGAATTCTGCCACCAGGGACCAAGGGTTGATCATTCACCCTCCTACTGGGCATTTTCTTTCTGGAACCAACTTCCTTACATGCCTCCGACTTGGGCTTCATGTTTGCAGAACACTGAGTGCTGGTCACCAGGCAGGGTGGGTCACATAGTCAGACATTCTGGGGCTGATGTTATAATTATGCAATTGTTTCATGGCTCTATCACGCCCCCTTGATTATGCCCACTTGCATGAATTTTCCTAGAAAAATGTCTTTATCTTTGGTTTGCTTTCTCACTTTTTTTTTTTTTTTTTTTTTAACGGTATGTGGGTCTCTCCCTGTTGTGGCCTCTCCCATTGCGGAGCACAGGCTCCGGACGCGCAGGCTCAGCGGCCATGGCTCACGGGCCCAGCCACTCCGCGGCATGTGGGATCTTCCCGGACCGGGACACGAACCCGCGTCCCCTGCATCGGCAGGCGGACTCTCAACCACTTTGCCACCAGGGAAGCCCTGCTTTCTCACTTTTTAAAACAACTCTAAGCGTTCAAGTCAGAGTGAATGAAGCCAGTGCAGTCACATGCTAAAGCTGTTTCGATAAGCCTGTGATCGCTTTTTCAAAATACGTCATTTTGCACTTTTAAAAGTAGATTATTTAAAATATGGCCCTAAGTAAATTAAAATGGAAAGTTTAATTCTAGCAAACGGAGAGCAGAGCCTAGACTCTGGTTAAGGCACTTGGTTAAATGATGCATATGTGCAAATATCGCCGACCCTAATTCACCACACCCACAAACATCCATAACTTCAAATATTAATGTCTGCCGCTTTCTAAACATAGAACGAGAATATGAAGGAGCAGTATTTTATACTATCTTCATAAGAAGCCATGGTTAAGGTACAAATCATGAGTCAGCCTCAACAACGAACGATCTCACCCAGAGCTACGCACATGTAATACAGGGTCCAGAAACAATTTGCCAAATTGGTCGATTCTCCAACTTTCCACATATTTTATTACTCAGAGCTGCTGTTTTTAATACTCAGCATGAAAGAGCCATCGTCTCATTAATGACACCACGGTCTGCTTAGCAGAGCGAACGGTGTATCTGTGGGTGTATGCTATTGCTACTCCTTAGGCTGTCTCCGCGCCACGACCTATAATAACAAGACAAGAAAAGTAACCTGGGGAGACCAGATTTTAATGCATGAAGTTTATGCATGTGTGTGTGTGTGTGTGCGTGTGTATGCATTTATATACAGATACGTTTGTATTATCCATGTACGTTAAGCAGTCAGTTGTTTTCATAAGGACCCTAAACTACAGTAACAATCGAGGATTCTTTCATAAAAGCCAGGTTTCCTGGAACAAACTGGTGTAACCCCTGAAGGAGGAAAGTTGATTCATGCCCACTCCACGGGATTAGCAACAACCAATTCACACCTGCCTAATCTAAAAACTCTCTCTCCATCGGCTGAAACCATTGTCCTTTGTGTTGAGGAATTAGCCTTTCTCAGAATTCAGATTCTTGGAGAGCTTTGAGACCAAGGAAGAAGTGTAAGGGAAAAATATTCCCTCCACTTTTTCAACCTGCTTTGCCATTTCTCTGAGGCAAGCTCTACACCAGAGAAGCCTAGAACTAGGCTCTTCAGCGACCTCCCACGTCCTTCTAGAAAAGAAAGGACTTCTGTGAAGGGACTGGCTTTGAAGTCCTATTTCTCAGTCTGGCACTAACAATAAGCTGGATGTAAACGCACAACCACCTGAAATTTTTGCCCCGAAGATGCCACTACCCTGCGCAACGTGCCCTTCATGTGTCTGTCTCCCCGGATCAGAAAACACGGCTCTTGAGCACGGAAGCAGATGATGGGTTGATTCATTGCTTCCTTACAGCCGGCTTCCTCCTCGGACCCATACCTGACGGCCCCTAAAGGAAAGCCTTGGCCACTGACGGACAGACCTACTTCAGCAGCTCCTGCAGCAGGGCTCACACAGGCTTCCGGCTCCCGGGAGGCACGTGGGCTGCCCGTGCCAACACCACAGCCACCGGAGCGGCTCATGACGGGGATCTCTCGGGTGGAGCCTCCGAGAACAGGCAAACTGAACTCTCTGGATAAAAGTTGCCAAGCTAAGCAGACGTGCACACCACAGATACTTCAGCAGACTCTGGGGATGACCAGTCTGAGTGACAACGTGACCGAAGCAACATCTAATGTCTGATGGATGATTTAAAGAACTTCTCTAAGAGGAAAGGGAAAGACACACGCACAGCCGCGCCTCCCAGCGCTGCCCCGGCCGCCTAATCCCGTGGGCATCAAGCACGCATGCGCCACGGCCGCCGGCCCCGGACCATCCTCCCGGAAGCGGCCCCGCCCACCGCTCGGTCCTCGCCCCCGCGCTGCAGATTACCGTTCTCCTCGTCGTCGTCCTCGTCGTCGTCGTCATCCTCGTCGTCCTCCTCGTCGTCGTCGTCGTCGTCGTCCTCGCCGTCCTCGCCGTCCTCATCCTCGTCCTCGATGTCCTCGTCCCTGCCCCCCTCGTCGTCGTCGTCGTCGTCGTCCCGCGGCTCGTCGTCCTCCTCTGAGCCGTCCTCCTCCTCGGCCTCGTCCTTCTCGTCCCCATCCTCCGTGCCGTCGCTGTCGTAACACTCATCCACCGACGAGCTGTCCGCTTTCACCGCAAACGGTTTTCGCTTGGGAGCAGGTTCTTGGGGCTGTTTGTCTTGTGTTTTTCTTTTTTTAGCCAAGGGGCAGCCGTACACGCTGTTAGAAAAGAGAGAGAAGATCTGAGTTACTGTCTTTGAGGATCAGGGCGACGGGAGCCCCGGATGAAGAGGCAGAGGTTCGGCACGAACGCAGAAAGGATGTGAGCACACGGACTCCCACGAGTGCGCCGGCACCTGTGCACAGAGCTACATTCCACAGAGACACAGCTGGCTGGTGTCTGGGGCTGCTAAACTTTTCTCTCCTCTCCTCGTCCCTTATCACTGCCGTCCACGTGATCACACAGGGATCTTCACAGCACCCCCGGGGATGGTTTACGAAGCACGTGCACAGCAACATCATGTAATCGACAGCACAAGTTCACTAAACATCTTACCGAACGCACATGGTGTGCAACGCACATTTAAAAAAAAGAATTAGTTCATTCATACTATATTAACATATATACATTTTTGTGAAATATGAAAATATAGAAGTTGCAAAAAAGCTTTGGATATATTTGGATTTTTGTACATTCTCTAGATAAAATTATATCTGTAGACAGAATGACCACTCAAAGGAGGTGGACCGTACATGCCTTTGATGGGAGCAAGGTTCAGGCTCCGTAGAAGGTGTCAGTCCTGCCCTGGCGTCACAGAAAGCAGACTTGGTGTATTTGGCAGTCAGCACTAATCTTGCTAAAACTGGCCCAAACTTGGGTGAGACCCTTACAGCAAGAGCTCATAACCTTTCCTTGAAAAGGGGCAATTTTCCAAAGCATTGTTGCTAATTGGAGTCTTTTTCTTCCTGGAAACTCTATATGTATATATACTGCAAGGAATGGGGAGAAAAGACATCCGGGAAAATGCTGTTGGCAATTGTTCTGTGTGTCTAAAATGAGATGTGTGATCTTCATCACTAAGTGAACACTTCGATAGGGGATTCCTGCAGACTATGACTGGCTCACTTTGGGACCTAGGAATGGTACAATATTCATTCAGTCATGAACCCACCCAGTGTGTATTTATTTTGGGAGCCTCCTCTTTGCTGGGCCCCGTGCTGTGCAGGAGACTCAGAGGTGAAAGGCACAGATCCACCCTTCAAGTCACTTATGGCCCAGTAGGGACTCAGACATGGCAGTAATTCTGCTTTAGAACCTCTGGCCACTGTTTACCACCGTGCACCAAATGCCCGGGGAGTCATGGGCACTCATCCAATAGTTGTTGAGTGAATAGAGAGTGTGACAGACACTATGATAAAAGTATAGAGAGGGCACTACATCATAAAATAGAGGGACAGCCAGCGAAGGGAGCTGGGGCGTCCCCAGGAAGAGGCTACGCTGGAGACAGGCCTCAGATGTCTGGGAGGAGGTGTGAGGATGGCGCGAAGCCCTGAGAGCCCTTCGGGATCAGACCATCCTTGTAGGCTAATGATGGGAGTTATTTGAGTTCCTTCACGCAATCGATGATGCAATCACAGTTGCATGTTGGGAAGCTGACAGCAGGTGCAGTGAGGACAGATTGAGAGCGTGAGAGACGAGATAGGGTCGGGGGGGAAGCAGGCAGAGCTCCCACCCGTGAAACACAGAGTGATGAGTCTTCTGCCTTTTGACTGTTCTCATATTGTAAAAATACAATAATCAAAACAGATAATGCTTATTATAATCAGAAAAAACTGAAGGAAACAAATTTTGGTCTAGAGAGTGTTTCTCATAGGAAATAAACAGGTATCTGAGATTTATGTGAACATTTACACGGATTTGGGGAGAATCTGAGTCAATGATCTCAGCCAAACATTCCGTAGCCCCTCCCTGCCTCCATCCCTGACGACTGGTCAAGTCCAACTTCCATTCCAGCGAATCTTCTCGAGACGTGGTCCTGGATCTGAGTGCACCTGTTAGTGTGTTCACTCTGCGTTTATCCGAATAGATTAGTAAGTGTAACAATAAGTTTCTTTTTCTCTGGGCTCTGTCTGTGAACCGGCAGCTCATGAGGACTGTTGTTACCTTCCCAAAACTCTTCTCTCTTGTCTTAGTTCATCAACAAGTTGTTGGACGTGTCTGCTCGGCATCAACGCTACCTGCACACCAGGTGTTCACGGAGACAGGCAACTGGCCTGCTTTCACTCTCAGATTCATTCAGATGCTGGGAAATGATGGGAAAACAGTTGACCTTGTGCTATTCAGTCATGTTACTCAAAACGGCCCCACCTCCACTTGGCAATGGGAATGTCTGTGGATGGCATAAACCCAGCACTGCGGTGGACTTCTTGTTGATTCTGTCCCCTCTCAGCAGCCCCACATCGCAAGGTGCTAACGGGAGCTCAGACCTTACACGGTAGGGTTGCAAAATTCAGAGTAGGAGAATGGAGATGGCCCTTCTATTGTTACCTGAATTGGTTTTACTTCCTTATCCTACATTTTGTAAACCATTTGGATTCATTTTTTCCAATTTCTGGAATTAGCTGGCCTCAAGCTTCCAGCGTCTTCTGCCAGTTCACATGGTTTGATGCTCACGCTTTTTTCTACAGCTATGAATGTAAACCGGAAATAAAATTGCGCTCTTCCTACAAACAGATTCATTTTGTCCCGTCTCTATTTGACCCACTGACGCTGACGGTGAGTTCCTGGTATCTACCTTAAACACGACAACCGAATTCAAGCCCACAGGACAGACTTCACTTTACGTGTGCCAAACAGCTCCCGGATGAAGAACCCACTCCCATAGACAGACGCTTTCCGGTCTATGAAACCCAGTGGTTTGCAATGTTTCAAAGTGAAGCCTTGGGAAGTGACTCTGGGACCCGTGTTGGGGAGTGTGGAGCCTCCCAAAGCCATGTGTGGACCTCACATCTGCTGATGGGTGGCCAGCGGGACAGAATCTGCACAGCTGAGGAAGAGCGGGTGTTGCTCTTCTCCCACCTAGCAGGTGCCGCTGGTCCAAGTGCTGGAAAAGCCAGACTGCTTTCCAGCTGCAACCTCCTTCAGATTCATCCAGGCTCATGTCTATCAACGCACACGAGTCTTTCTAAAAATCCAACAACCCCCCACAGTTCTGGAATGTCCCTAGCATGACAGAACAAATGGCAGAGTCTTAGGAAAAATTGGGAACCTGGTGCCAACATGAAACCCCAGGTAGAGAACTTGGCAGGCGCCATGGCTGGCCCTTCACCTGCGCAGGAGGGTCCAAGCTTCACTTAGGGCTTGGAATTCATGGTCGGTGTTGCACGCCTCCATTCTGCTTCTCAGCACTGTCGTCAGGCCTCCACCATGGGAACAGCTGCCTGTTTCCCATAGCAGCGAATGGAACCTTGTGTTTGATGGCTACTCCATGAATATTGTTGAATGAACAAAGCGTAGTTTTCTCCATTTATTAGTAATGAAAGCACTTATCACATCCTAGTGTGATTATCGGTTGACATACTGTCTTTCTCCTTCATGAGACAGAGAAAATGGCCCGTGTTTAAGGGATTGTTCTATCTTTAGAGCTGCAGTATCCAATACAGTAGCCACTAGTCATGTGTAGCCAATTAATAAAATTAAAGGAGATTTTTAAATGAATTCCTCAGAAGCACTAGTCACGTTTCAAGAGTCCAATAGCCACACGTGGCTAGTGGCTACGATACTGGACATAGTAGGTTCTCAGTAAATATCTGCTGAGTGAGAAACCGATGGGAAGGCTTCTCACTGGACACTGCGGGAAGCTGAGTAGGGGACAGGGAGGGAGGGGCCGAGCTTTGGGAGGCAGGTCACAAAACTGTGATGCAAGAAAGCCCAGCCCCTCAAGGGAATGCATGCTGTATACTTACAGCAGACTCAGACCCAGCCACCTCTGAAGGACAAGGGTGCTGCTGGGGTGAATGTCTCTGCTGATCCCTGTAGCTGAGCCGCTTCCGGCGTGAGTAGCTGTTGTACCTGCCGGGTCTACCCGCCTCCAAGCTGAGAGGTGAGCCCGGAGGCCAGGTCGGCGTACTGACAACTCCTTCATACACCCTCTCCTGTATCCTTATCACTCTATATAATATGCAACATTCGAAGATGACAATAAATGCATTTATATGTTTCTCACACAGTGGAACCTTCAAAGTGTCTGTATGATGACTCATAAGATCGCGATAGCGCAGGCTTTAACCTCCTTGAGTTACTTAAAGTTGCGAATCAGCCTCCAGGCTTTGCTATTCTGCAGCTACTCTGCTCGTTTGGGTGTCTTGGTAGGTCATTTAGTTGCTGTAGCTTTTACAGTCCTTTTGATGTTAACTTGATTTAAACAACGTTCAGTCTTTTGTGTCAGGTTGTTCTAGAAAATTGGTTACCTGCCACGGAGTTTCCGGAGTTTCTGCAGCAAACGCATATATAAAATATTGTGTATTACATGCTCTCGAGGCCAATTTCCGTGTTATTTTTAATGGTCTTTTGCTTGACATTTTCACGTCTCCAATTTTAATACAAACAGGGGACAGGGTCTGAGAAACTGAAAAACACATTTGGCCGAGTGTGCCCTGCTCAGAGCCCTCTCGTTACAGCTGCTGACAGGAGACAAGGATGTAGCATGAGATGGTCTTGGCGCTGGCCTCTCCCCGCTGAGGACGATGCTCGTGGAGCCTAGAAAGGCCGCGGTCGCTTCCGAGGCTCAGGAGGGTTCTTTGTGGCCTCTGCTCTTACGGGTGATCTGTTTCTTGTGTTGCTTGGAGAGCCTCAATGTGTCAAGGATACATGATTAGTTTGGAATAATAGAAATCCTATGTGAACATGATCCTGGAGTCCTGGCTTCTCCTGGCAGCTCGGCTAATGCCAACACCGCTCACAGATCACTTATTATGTGCCTGGTGTTTCCTAAAATCTCTACATATACGGATCCATTAAACTCTACGATGACCCTGTGAGACACGTGCTATTATAATTCCCATGTTGAGGGGCAGATCCTGAGCTCCTTGCTGAGAATCTCAAGGCTGAGTAACACTAAGCAGGTGTTGACACCCACCCCGCGCCCCCCGTCTTCGCTTCTGATCTCTAGAGAGGGAGAGACGCTGTGCTCCTCCCTCACTGGGCTCTACTGAGGGTCCATTGACACATTTGCTTCTCTGACATCTGTCATGTGGTAGGTAGGCTCGCCATAAATGCTGCTGAATGAAGAGATTGATTCTTTTGTTCAGGAAACCTTCCCTTGAGCAGTGCAGACACAGCCCTCACCTCACAGGACAGGAGCAGAGAGTCACCCTCGTGGACAGGACAGAGGGTCAGGAAAGCTTCACAGAGGAACCGATACGGATGGGGCAGGACAGAAAGACACAGAGAGAGACAGAGACAGAGAGTGGTGTGACCGCATCCGGGGGATGGTGAGGGACAGCCCTGGAGACAGAGGTGCCCATCACAAGGTGGTCAGTGGGCAGAGTCCTACAGGGCATCGTTTGCGCACTGTAAACACCTTCCTGTGGTTGCAGTGCCGCGAAGAGGCTGGAGGAGCCCGGCTCACGCCCACTGATCGGAGGGTGCGGAAGGCTCCGGGTCTTGTTGGGATTTTTGGTGGCAGAGGGGCAGGAAGGTCAGGCTGACTCGGGTGGGCTAAACGTGCGCGGTCGCAGTTCCCACAGCAGCAAGAGGGGTGGACTCAGGAGAGAGGTCTGGCTGGCAACACTGGCTTGGGGCGGTCAGTGCACAGTGGGATGGGGCTGGCTTCCTGGGGAAGAGTGGAGAGAGAGGACTGACAGACCCCTAGGAAGACGGGCGTTTGAGGAAAGGGAGGAGATGCAGAGGACAGAGGACTGTCCAAGTGCCCTGAGGGCTCCGAGGAGGCCTGAGCTGCTCCCCCAGGGCTCCCTGTCTGGCTGGAGGGGGTGGGAGCAGAGAAACCTGCAACCCCGGGACAGCACTCGGAGCCCCCGGGAGGCCACAGGAGCGGGAGAAGAGTGACCTGGGCCAGGATGGATGTCACAGCAGGAGGTGGGTTTTGAACCTGCCCTGGAAGGCTGGGCCGTATCTACGCAGACGTTAGAGGGTTCAGGTCATCACACATGCGGAGAGTCTGTGAACAGCATCAGAGCTACATAAACACAAAAGCGACTCTGCTGAGAACATATACTTAAGTAACTTGCTCAAGATTACACAACTGTTCAACCTTGGGCAGCTTATTTAATCCCTACCAGCCTCAATTTCTCCATCTGTAAGATGGGTACAGTAATACCTAATTCAGACTCTTAGCAGCAAATGAAAAACATAAAAACATACATGAAACACCTTCTGACTATGTGGAAGGAGCTCCGGAAATCTGA
The DNA here is from genome assembly GCF_949774975.1 of Lagenorhynchus albirostris. Lineage (NCBI taxonomy): Eukaryota > Metazoa > Chordata > Mammalia > Artiodactyla > Delphinidae > Lagenorhynchus > Lagenorhynchus albirostris. The sequence continues at coordinate 88,115,298 of NC_083107.1, read as the reverse complement.
GCTCTCTTTCTGTTATTCTCTCCCTCCTCTTGTCTTGTGTACAGTTGACATCCCTCTTTACCACTGAACTTTTAAAGGGGTATTCCTACATGTCTTTAGAATATATAAAGGTATTTAAAAATACTGCAGAAGTAACTTAATTCACTGAATTATTCAATTAAATGGCTGGCATTCCAGACATCCTCCTGATATCTTTTCAACAACATATACATTAATAAAACCAATTCAGTTTTGACTACATATTGACATATTTCCTTAATTTTGTTCTTTTATTCTCTGTATAGTATTGTAAACGAGAGACAGACTGATTTGAATAGTACATATTTTTAAGTTAAATGTGACATAAATGTTCTAGGCATTGTAAGACATTCAATGAATAAATTTTCAAAATATTTACTTGACGTTATGGCTTTAGAGGATTAAAAAAATTCTGTTTCTGCAAGGCAGAGACTTGCTTTATGGGTTTTTCTTTTATCATTTTAAATGATGTAGCCTGTTATGAAATACTTATTGCCTTGAATGGCAGTTTAAAGATTCAAATAAAACATAAAAAAAATCACTGTATAATTTATTTTGACTCAAGAAGAACACTTCCCTAGGGGAAGGCAGCAGCCTGGTGGGTCCGTGGTCCACAGGGCTGACGTCCACCAGGGAGGATGGGTGGAGACACAGAGAAACCAGCACCCTTTCCCCAAACCCGCTTTCCAGGAGATTTGGTTAAGTGGCTGCTGGGACTGTTTCTTGTATTTTAAAAGAAATCTTGAAATCCTTACAGGATCCCCCTCCCGTTTTTCTTTTCACCGGAAATAACCTGTGTTTCTCTGTTCTTCCAAAGTCAAAAGAATTCAACTAAAGCAGCCGTGGTATGAGCATAGCGCCTGCAGCACCTGCTTCCCCCTCCTCCCTCTCCCCCTTCCTCCCCTCCTTCCTTCCAGCCCTACTTCTCTATTTCCTCTCACGCTGACCCTCCCAGACCATGTCAAGTTCTGCTTTTTCCATAAAGTCACCACTGGTCAGTCTGGAATTCAGGATCCTCTGTCTTTAAAAGCTCTGCACCATCAGATACTTAGCATCCTTTTTGTAACTATATTGTTACTGACTTTTTCATGCGTGTTCATTTTATCCTCCTTGGCATTAGGGTGTGCTATTGAATTAATTATTCTAAGCTGCCGCTGTGCCAATGAAGGAGTGGGTGTTCAATACATTGCTTTCTATTGATTGATATTTTACTGATGATTTTGCTGTGAGCCTCCTGGTCTTCAGGTTGGTTCCACCAGCACCCGGCTTTCAATGACATGCTTGCCCTCGCCTTTCCATCTGCAAAACAGCATTTACTACACCTGCCACTTATAAGACTGCAAGGGGGAGAATGTTGAGAATGTCCGATAAAATCACCCCGACAGCCAGTGTACTCCTTGGCAGTGAGATCGACAAATTAAACTGCTCTGTAAATTCACTTTGACTCTTCCTATTTGAGCTAAAAATCTCGGATGGTTAAAAGGGTTCCTGAAGTGGCCAGTTCATGATGGCCTGGGGAGCCACGTGCTGGGATACTCCTAAGACAACACTCTCAGAACAGCAGAGTCTGGAGGAGAGAGGACCCCAGCAATCACTCCATCTACCCCTTCACCTAGAAAAGGAAGAAGCTAAGGCCAGAGAGAGTCAGTGACAGGCACTAGGTCAGAATATGACTGGACTTTCCACCTGCTACGTGAGCACAACTCTGCCAGGTCAGGAGAGAAGCCGCTTAAGCATCCTACTTACATCAGCTTAGAGAACACGTCCAGAGCGGAAACTGCTGGAAATGAACACCGTGCGCGCTTAGGCTGTCAGCTGCATATACTGCTTTCAACTTTATTGGTCTTGATATTTACAAGTTGACAAGAGTGCTCTAGGTCACATTTAACAACAGCACAGCAACACGGACGTTTCGGTCTGCATTTAGTCCAGACGAATTGAACACTGGAGGCAGCAACTGTGACATCATTAGCAAGTGATTGTTCCACTCTGTGCTAGCACAGGTCCTAGACGCTGCAGCAGTACTTAATACCATAGCAACAGCTGATGCTGCAGGTGTACTTAGTACTGCAGTCCTGCTTAATACTACTGTGATACTCCTCAACACTGCTGGGATGCTCAATATTACAGGGATATTCAACGCTGCTGTGACACTCAGTACTGAAGGGATACTGTGGAGCTCCTGAAGTTGCACCAGTGCTGCTACCTTGAATTACAGTAGTTGAGACTGATGGGGAGAACTGAAAAGACAAACCCAGAATGGGAGAAAATATTTGCAAATGATGCAACCGACAAGGGATTAATCTCCAAAAGATACAAACAACTCACAGAACTCAGTATCAAAAAAACAAACAACCCAATCAAAAAACGGGCAGAAGACCTAAATAGACATCTCTCCAAAGAAGACATCCAGATGGCCAAGAGGCACATGAAAAGATGGTCAACATCACTAATTATTAGAGAAATGCAAATCAAAACTACAATGAGTGTCACCTCACACCGGTCAGAATGGCCATCATCAAAAACTCTACAAATAATAAATGCTGAAGAGGGTGTAGAGAAAGGGAGCCCTTCTACACTGTTGGTGGGAATGTAAATTGGTGCAGCCACTATGGAGAACAGTATGGAGGTTCCTTAAAAAACTAAACAGAGTTGTCATATGATCCAGCAATCCCACTCCTGGGCAAATATCCTGAAAAAACTATAACTCAAAAAGATACATGCCCCCCTTCGGGGCTTCCCTGGTGGCGCAGTGGTTGAGAGTCTGCCTGCCAGTGCAGGGAACGCGGGTTCAAGCCCTGGTCTGGGAGGATCCCACATGGCGTGGAGCAACTGGGCCTGTGAGCCACAACTACTGAGCCTGCGCATCTGGGGCCTGTGCTCTGCAACAAGAGGCCATGATAGTGAGAGGCCTGCGCACCACGATGAAGAGTGGCCCCTGCTTGCCGCAACCAGAGAAAGCCCTCGTGCAGAAACGGGGACCCAACACAGCCAAAAATAAATAAATAAATAAATTTAAATTAAAGATACATGCACCCCAATATTCAGCACTACTTACAATAGCCAGGACATGGAAGCAACCTACGTGTCCATTGACAGATGGATGGATAAAGGAGATGTGGTACATGTATACAGTGGAATATTACTCAGCCATGAAAAAGAATGGAATACTGCCAGCTGCAGCAACATGGATGGACCTAGAGGTTATCATACTCTTTCTGTTTCTCATAAGTGAAGTAAGCCAAAGACAAATATCATATGATATCTCGCTTATATGTGGAATCTAAAAAAAAGAGACACAAATGAACTTATTTCCAAAACAGAAAGAGATTCACAGACATAGAAAACAAACTCCTGGTTACCAAAGGGGAAAGATGGGGGAGAGGGATAAATTGGGAGTATGGGATTAACATATATACACTACTGTATACAAAACGGGCAAACAACAAGGACCTACTGTATAGCACAGGGAACCACACTCAGTGTCTCGTAATAACCTATAATGGAAAAGAATATGAAAAAGAATATTTTTCACTTTGCTGTACAGCAGAAATTAACACAACATTGTAAGAAAGCTATACTTCAATAAAAAAAGATTGATAGGAAGAACTGAGAATCAAACTACATAAGAATTTATGATTTTGCCATTTACATCTTTGCCCCAGGGACCAATATATAAGAAAATACATGCAAATGAAAAATTGAAGATTTCTTACTCTTCCTCAAATATGTACTAGAGTCCTCGTTTTCAGATGCTCTAGGACAGAGTACTTTGTCTTTCTATGGCTGGTAAGAAATTATTCAATTGTGGAATATTTAAAATACAGATAGTTGAAGCATTGAGATGTTTATATGTACGGCTCGGTTCAGGTCGTGCAGGAGGTCCACGAGGGGCCTGGGAAAAAGAGCCAGCCGTGCTCGTCCAGCCTCAGCGAGGGCTTCCCAGCTTAGGAGTTAAACCACTGCCTTCAGCTCAGCCATTGGTCGGATGTAAATGGTGCTGCTATGTTTTATTTGTCTCCATATCTAATAACACTAAATAGATGAGAACTTTTCTTCTTTTCTCTCAGTTTTCTCAGGCAGTGCCCACCTCCCCTCCCTGTGAGTAGACAGATAATTCTCAGTCCTGCAGGTGCAAAGGTTCTCAGACATCCTGGTTGGGAACTGAATACAGGTCTGGACTAGAAGAGCTGGATTTGACGCCTCCTATTAATTGTGTGACCTTGAGGGGGTCGCTCCATCCCTGTGCGTCACAGGTCCTCGTCTGTAGGAGGAAGGCGTTGGTCAGATCCCCAGGGGTCTTTAAGGGCGTTTTCTGGAACCTGGGCTAGAGACCAGGTGTCTCGGGGCCTCTGTTCTCTGGGGCCTCCCTGTCCGTGGAAGGCTTCTGTGGGCGGGGGCCGGGGGCGCTCAGCTGCTCCCCTAATTGCTAAGGGCTCTCGATCAAGGATTCCGCCTGTTTCCATTCATGGTTCCTATTGCAATTGGGTTCCTCACATCTTTCTCTTTTTTTTTGCGGTACGCGGGCCTCTCACTGTTGCGGCCTCTCCCGTTGCGGAGCACAGGCTCCGGACGTGCAGGCTCAGCGACCATGGCTCACGGGCCCAGCTGCTCCGCGGCATGTGGGATCTTCCCAGACTGGGGCACGAACCCGCGTCCCCTGCATCGGCAGGTGGACTCTCAACCACTGCGCCACCAGGGAAGCCCCCTCACATCTTTTTTAATAGGTCATTCTCATTAATTAAAAGCTATCGGGTACCACAAAGACGTGAGTGAGGATCCGTGTACAGAACGTGGACCCGCTTGAGAGCATTAGCTTCTCAGAGTTTGAAGGATGCTAACGTGACAATTGATGACAAGAAAAGTCAGACGTTGTCAAATGGCCCCGTTGCTGGAAAAACAGCAACAACAGAACCTGAAACAAAAGGCTGCATACAGGTCCCTTCAAATGAATGCACGGTGCTTCCCATGACCACATGCCCTGTGATGCGGCTGGAACTAACGTCAGCCCCCTTCGGCAATGACCACCTTGCTCAGACCACCCCATTCTTGCCCCCTCTCTGTCTGAATCTGGGCTGCACATCCCTCACTGAAGTGAACTCCAGCACAGAGGGCTTATCTCAGCCTGGGATGCGGTCCAAAGGCCGGCGGCATCGTGGAAAGTGGGCAGGGCTGGGGATGGGAGGCCTGGCTTGCCGGCCAGTGACCAGCCCATCACCCGGACCCCAACAGGTCACTCGGCCTCTGGGGTCCGGTTCTCACCACACAGCATGGGGCTGACAGAATGTTCTCGCACGCAGTAAGGTACACGCAAGCTGCTCGCGCGTGGAGTCCGCCTCGGACCACAGAGGACTGGAGATGAGCGTGAAATTGTCGGGGGCAACATAAACCGCATGGAGCGCGTCTTAACGTGTTGTCCGCTCCCGGCTCCTCTTTGTCTGAACCTTGGGCCTGAGGACGCGGGACCTGAGTCTCCCGGACCCTCTTCCTCCTGGTTCAGCGCCCCCGGCGGCTCTGAGTCCTGCTGTGTCCACGCCCTGAATGTCTCCAGTGTGTCCTCCTCTCCCTCCACTCTGCCCCCGCCTCAGGCCAGGCTGGCTTCTGGCCCCCTGGTCACCAAGAGCTTTCACTCCTATCTCCTCCAATGCACAGACTTCCTGCCTTCCCCCCTCCATCCCTCCCTCCCACCCACCCTATCTCTCTCTCTCTCTCCCTCCTGAGAGGACAAAACCTGACCCTGCCTGTGCACATACGGTCCTCTGTGACCCACTGGGCCACATCCTGAGGCCACGGCTTCCACATCCCCTTGTCCTCACGGGGGACCTTCTATGATCGCGATCTTCGTATGGCCACAGCCTCCTTCCTGGCTGTGCTTTTCTCCCCCCGCCCCCGCTGGGGGCGGCCACAGTCCCACTGAGGACCCTGCCTCCTCTTCTGGCCTCCCTGGGCCCCCTCCACCACCCGGCCTCCTCAGGCTGGCTCCTCTAGGCCTGAGCTTCCCATGGGCTGGAGCTCCATGTCTGGGTCTGGTGTTTCTTTGTTCAGGCTCCGAGCCCATCCGATGCCGGGGACCCGGTCTGTTACTGCGGGGACCCGGTCTGTTACTGCGGGGACCCGGTCTGTTACTACGGGGACCCGGTCTGTTCCTACGTGGATCTGGGCACTTGGCACAGTGCTGCTTAACAAAGAGCTCAGACTCACCAAGTGAAAGGGTGACTGAACACGTGAGCCCTCCCGCCGTGCCCTCCCCTGACCGCCCCCTTCCCCCCACTGGCCAGGTGAAGAATCTCCCCCTTGGGAAGGCTGGCCAGCCCGGGGGGATGGAGCTCCTTCCTTCTCTGTTCCCTGGTCCCCAAACAGGACTCCGAGGGCCCTTGGGACATTCTGTCATATATGTGTATCCGCAGGACAGCTGGCCTCCTCAGGGGAGGAATCGCTTCCTTCCCGTGATGCCTCTGTGTCCGACCATGGTCCTGACTCATGGTGTGGAGGTGACAGATGTCAGATGATAATCAAGGAGACTTCCTCCAAGGAGAAGACAGTAAGGTCCTACTGGCTATAAATTTAGGTAGAACTGAACGTAACCCCATCTCTTTACTTGTAGAAATTGTTCTTCTGTCTTTCCAATCATTTTCCATCTTCATCATCCTTCCATTACGTCAGTAGTAACATCTTCCAGCAGGTACTACATGAACGGCCACCGTGAGCCGAAGAAAGGATGCCTTGGGGAGAGAAAGGGAGAAGTTTCCTCTGTCTTCTGAGGAGCTGATGACATCCATTTAGGAAGAAAATTTTACATCTGGGCAGAAACTGTGCGGTGGTGACAAGTGTCTAAGAAAGTTTGTGCGGATCGAAGATCCTGCTTCAGATGTTGTGTTTCGACTGTGGGAAAGAGATCTACTCTTTAAAGGAAAGTTGTGATGAATCCTTGTGTAAATAACACAGGATGTAGACGAAACACGGGTGAAAGCTGAGGTCCTGCCCGGCTGGAGCCAAAGCTGGGACTCAACAAAACTCTTCCAACTTCCATTTTCCAAGATGTTGCAAATTGGGAACGTTTGTGTCCGTGCCGTTCCTTGGATAAAGGTGGGCATGCATAGTGCCCAGGAAGGAAGTGAGGTGATTTGTCCCTCTGGCCCCGTCTCCTGCTCGGTGTTTGGGGGCACACGGCAGAGGGCTCAGAGGAGGAAGCCCCTCACGGGCGTCCTGTATCCAATGCTTCTCCCAGGACCTTCCTTCTGTCTCCCTGGTCATACCCTCCCCTGCATCCTGTATGTCTGGACGCATTGCTGGCATGGGCCACACATCTTAGGTCAAAGGGCAGGGTGTCCCTTTGTCCCCCAATATTCCTTCTGCTCAACGGTTGTGTGTGCAGCGAACACTCAGTAATTAGCCAAACAGAGCATCTTTGAAGCAGTCTGTAGGGTCCTGTTCTACCTGGCCACAGAGGCGACCACTTCTCTCTTGCCTCTGCGCATTTCCCTAAACAGCACTGTACTTTCTGAAATAAGGCAACTGGGCGAGTTTCCCCAGCAGAGTGAAATCCAGCCCCTCCACCTGCTTGCTCCTTCCTGGTCTCAGGGCACTGTCTGCACGCCTACAGTCCCCCTGTGTACGGTAAATGGTAACCGTCCGGCCGGCCGTTTGCCTTTTGTGCCGTCGGCGTGTGTGTCTAGGGGTGGTTGCTAAGGGCAGGGCTGTGCCAAACGCCACCCTCGGTTGGGCCCCAGGGCCTCTGCACGGCAGCAGCCCCGGGAATGTGTGCTCGCCCACTCCCGGCTTGCGGCACCCACACTCAGGTGGAGCTCTCGACGGCCACAGCCGAAGCCCCTGGCTGGGCTGGAGGAGCGCAGGGCAGTGAAGACCCTCAGGCCCTGCTGCAGAACCTCTGCTGCTCTTTGCTGGCCTAGATTTTTATCGTTCTAAAATCTAAAGACAATTTTATGTAACATTCAGGCATAGTTTCCTCCCTCAGGGGCTCTGTCCCCGCCCTGACGCACTTGGCTGTGGCTCTGGGGACCGGACACTGGCTTCTCTTCTGCTCCTGGGCTTGGAATGTTGAGGCTGGTGGGTGGCAAGAGGAGGGACCAGGTGACCGAGACAGAGAAAGAGAGCCTTTCGCCTTCCACCTGGCACGAAGTGTCGCCCCTCTGCCCGGAAGCCTCTTCCTTACTCAGCTCTGGAGGGTCTCACCCCAGGGTTAGTCTTGGGGGGTGGCAGCTGGGGTCCAGCTCACCTGAACACTGACAAGTGAGACCATTTAAGAGGGAAAAAGTGTGGCTTAAATTTCAAACCATGTCTTTTTCTAGAATTTTCTGGCATTAGCATTGTTTGAAAAATGACCAATCCTTTAAAAGTTTATCCTTTCACAAAAACATTTTTTTTTTTTAGTAAGAAGGAAGTGTTTTAAAAACAATTATTCCATATTATTTGCAGAAGGAAACAGGGACACCCTCCCTTCTGCTGCTGGGAATGCAAACAGGTCCCGTCTTCCTGGAAAGAAACTCTTAAAACCATTCCTGTCCTCACGTCCTTCAAGCCAAGGCTCCTCCTTGTGACAAACTGCCCCAAAGAAGGAGCCAAAAGCCACAAAAGCTGTCTGCAAAGACACTTATCACACATGATCTATAACATGGAAAAGTTAAAAAAAAACCTAAATAAATAATTTCCAATAATAAGAGTTGCATAAGTTACAATATCACCATAGGATGGAAGTTAGCCGTGAAAATTAAAATATTTAGTGACATCAGAAAAGGCTCATGTTATAAAGTTAAATAAAAATTTAAAAAATACAAGTTTACACTTATAACATGAGACTAAGTAAAAGAGTAAAATGCATTAAAAGTCCAGGAAAAAGTCTGATGTTCTGGGCAAAGGTCACCTTCCCTGAACGGAGCACAGTGACAAGAACGAGACAGATGTTCACGAAAATCTGCCCCCACTTCCGCTATGCTCTCTTTTGTAATCCCATTTTTAGTCCTTATTTGAGAAAATGAGCATTTCCCACCTTTACTGCTAAGTCACCTTTGTGCGCATGCAGTATTTCTTCTGGTTTCTGTTGTCAATAAAAACTCCCTGGGAGGATCAGTTAAGACAATTTGAAAAGCAAACTCCTTTTCATCTTTTCAAGTCCTGAAGTTTCAAAGCTGCAAGTCCCAGGCCTTCTCGCCCCATTTCAGGGAGAGGCCGCGGCCGGGCTGTGCATGGGCTCCGGGGCAGCATGCACGGGCGGCCCAGCCCAGGGTCATGCGGGCTGGTTGGTGCTGACGCCTGGCAGACAGGGCTCCAGTGAGAGCCTCGGCCCCCAAACCCCCTCCCCTCTGCCTACACCTTCACTTATTACAAATCTCTTTGCGTTAATTTAAGAAGCATCTCTGGCAAAACCGTGCTGCCTCAGGGAAGGTTCAGTCCATTAGTCACTCAAGGTGGTGACTTTGTCGTAAGCATCTGATTAGTGTCTCCTGAGATGGGGGCAGGCGAGGGGCTGTGGTCCAGAGAGTCTGTTACTACAGGAGCGGTGGGGGGGCCCTCTGCCCCCTCCTGAGGGGGGGGTCTGCTCCTGTATGCAGCACCAAGAAGCCACTCCGTAGTTCGCTCCCTGACACGTGGGCTAGCCACGGTGAGGCCACCCGGTCGCCTGCACCAGAGACGCCGGCTCCAGGATCTGGGTCTGCACGATCCTCCCGGTGGCCCTGCTGCCTCCCTGCCCTCCTGGCTGTCAGGCCCGCTCTGGTGCGGGGAGCCAGAGGGTTCTCAGGGGGGCGCAGACAGCTCATTCAGAAGCACAGCCGCCATGGGATGGGCTGGGGCTGGCGGAGCGAGTTGGGAGCATCACTGCGGAATCCAATTCTTTCCGAGCTGCTCACGGCCTACTCTCCTCCCCAGAGTTTTAGGAGATGCGTCCACTCCTGTGGGAAGCGTATCTCTGGCCATGTCAGATACAGCATTAGGTCGTATTCACGGCCCGCTCAGCGGCCACTAAATTACAATGAGTGGAGCTTTTAAAATCTGCTGAATTATACAGGGGGAGCTCAGAGCTTTCCCTTAACAGGAAAGGGAAGATGCGTTTATCTTCCTGCTCCCAGGTCCACAGGGCCTCGCGGAGGCTCACGGGGCCCAGGTAGCCCAGTCTGAACGAGGGAAGTAAGCCCTCCACGGGTTGTGCACCATCTCCAGGGCGCGTCCAGCTTTTCTTCCAGCCGAGGCACTCTGGACTTTTACTGCCCGTGTGCTCCTGGCCACCAGGCTCTGCTCAGGCCAACATGCAGGGCAGAAACGGCCGGACCACAGAGCCTCGCTGGCCCAAGGGGCAGGCAGAGGGCAGGGCTGGCTGGGGGCTCTGAGCAGCCAGGAACCTCCGCCCCCACCACCTCGCACACGTGACCTGAAGTCCGTGTTGGGTCTGGGAGGGTCTCCTCACGGGACAAGGCTGAGCCTCTGCAGCCCTGACCTGTCCACACCAGGCCGTCCAGTCCTTCCCCAGACAGACGGCCACTAAGTATTTCCTCGACTGCCAGCTTCACACACTCTGGATTTGTTTGCTGGTTGCTCGCCCAGGACACAGCCTCTCTTTGCATTACCTGAAAACCCCACTAGAGCAGGTGGCTGCCCTCGGCACACACAGGCCTGTGCCCTCGGGAGCCGTGACCTCACACTCGGGGGGCATCTGAATCCCCTGGGAGGGGAAGGGAAACAGACAGCGGGGCCCCTGCCACATCTTCTGAGTTGGCAGGTTTGGGGTGGGGCGTGTAGCCAGGATGCTTCCTTTCCAAGAAGTTCTCAGGTGATACTGACGTTCCGGGCTTCGGGGAGGACGCCCTGCCTGCGTGGAGCTGATTCGGCCTTCAGCCCAGGGATGGCTTGGCAGTCAGAGGGCTCAGGCCCGGCTGTGGACCCACTGCAGCACCAGAACTATGAGGACGGTGTCGGTGGCTCATCCAGAGCCCCTCTCCACTGGACCTGACCCCTCCGGCCTCCTCTGGACTTTGGGGCCCCGGCAGGCAGCCCTGGGATGAGATGAGAGCCAGGCGTGGGGGTGATTGCCGGGAGATGCCGGATGATGGGGCAGAAGTGAATTGACCTCAATTCCCGGTTTACGTGGACAATTCATTCTGCACTGTTTAAGCCAGTTTGCAGTGGGGTTTCCATTTTTTTGTAGTTGGAAATGGTCTAAGTCACACAGAAACTTTTTCAGACGAAAACACTGCAATCTCATCAAATTAACATTACAGCTAAGAGGGCAGAGCTTCCTTCCTCTAACTCTGTCACCAGTTTTAGCAGGAAGAAGGTTCTGGAGTTTGGGGGTTCAGTCATTTCTTGGTGTCTCATCTTGGAAGCCCTGTTTTCTCTTCAGGACAGAAGATCCAAGAAGGAGGAGAAGCAACCACTTTGCGGAAGGACAAAGGTCATCCTCGTGACTCCTTGGGCTTCTCAAAGCGTGGGTATAAGTAATGATACTAACGACGTGATTGCTCTCAAGTATGGGTCTGAAGAGCTGGTCGCAAGGCTGACTTCTCCGGAATCGCTGGTTCTGACTGCAGACTCCAGGTACCTGGAGCTGCGGCCTGGACTTGTCATCTGGACACACTGGACTCAGCGTGAGGGGCTCACACGTCCGTCCCGTCCACCCTCCCCCACCGTTCACACCTCTCTGAGGACCATCCAGCAGCCACTGACTCTGGGCGTCGCCTCTCCTGTCCCTGGTGGTGCGGACGCGCAGGGAGCCCGCACACAGGACGCGGAAGACCAGCTCGGGGCTGCGCAGCCAGCCGTCGGCAGGTGCGCGGGGCTCCCGGTTCACGATCGCCCAGCGGGCCAGCGCCCCCGCCCCACGTCAGGACCCCCTCTCCGCCCGCTAGTTCTTAAACGTGGCGGCTGCGTACCTGCTAGAATCCCAGCACAGACGGTGGACGTCGGAACCGGTAAACCCTGACGGTAGCCGTACCACACACCGACTTCTGCTGTGTGTTCTGGAGATGTTTCAAAGCCATGTTTATAGATCTTTAATCACTAGTTAATAAATCACACCGAGATTATAATTCCTGTGTTTAGTTCTTAACCAATACAGATTGTAATATTAGAGACTCTCTAAGTATACTTATGTTTTAGTTCCTACCTGAAAACACCTATATTCCTCCTCTATGAATGTGGAGTGATTTTCAACGTATCCTGAATTTTATAAAATGTCGAAACTCCACCCTGAAATGCATGACCTGTTTTATCTGCAGCTTTAAATACACTGAATCGGTCACACTGTCTTCTGAAACATGTAACAGACTCGGCCGGGGCCAGAGATCTGCCCGTTTGGGCGGACGCGCTCCAGACCAGCAGCAAACACACTGCTTTCTTGGGATAATGGCCAGGAAGCTTTTTTTTTTTTAAATAGAGGATTTACTGTGACAATGAAGGTTAACTGCCACCACAGTCTGGAAAGACCATGCCTGAATTTTGTGTTTGCACACATACAATTCACAATAAGGCATCAGGCAATGGTGAGTCTGGGAAACCCACTTGCTTTGAATCTCCACTTCAGACACATAAGTCCCGAGATCACAACATTTTTGCTCTCTCTGCAACCGGGCAAGCTATCAAATTAACGTTAAAATAGGTGTGCGCTAACTTCTGATTCATAATATTAGTGACCAATAGTAAAAAGGACAGGCATGCTATAAAGTTTATGCACGGGGTGATGCACAGCGATGTCTCATAAAGAATGAAGGGGGAGTTGTTGATGCTCGTGGCTCCTGGTTGGGTGGCTGCGTGCTCAGAATTCTTCATAAACGCCCCAGAGTGTGCCCTGCCGCACGGCAGCCATACATTAATTAGAGCATAAAGCCGACACTGCAGTGTTTCCATGCACCCAAGTGGATCTTCATTTTTCACATGCGGGACCCTACTAATTAAAATCAGCTTTGCAATTAAATGTGGAAAATTGTGTTAAACTTTCAAGCGTGGTTAGAAAAAAATGCAATTATTTTTAGGGTTTTTTATTGTAATGCAAATGGAAATTCTACCCATGTGAAACCAGTAAAAGGGAAGTATAGGGATCCCTATTTCTCTTTCTTCCTCTCTGTCTCTTTCTTTCCTTTTTGATTATCGATTCTCCTCTCAGTCGCACGTTGAAATGCTCCACCATCTCTCCCAGTGCCTGGCTCTCTTCCAAGGCTTTTAGTGAGAGCTCTTTGTCAAGGCATGAATAATACAGCCCCCAGGCTGCTGGCAGCATCCAAATGAGGCGTGCATACATCAGGAAGCAAGCCCTCAGCTCCAGGTCCAGAACAAGCTCCCGGGAAGACAAGCAATTATTCACCCGTGGCTGCCGCCATGGCAATCACACTGGTAGGTGCAAAGGTATATGAGATGGAAAAAAATCTGAAGAAGGAACGTGCACCATAAGCCAGAGAGAATTTAATGATTTCCTAATAAAAAATAAATCTACCATTTGGAGCTTTTAATTTTAAAGTTTCAAGATAAATTGATTTGACTTTGAATTTTCTAAATGGGGAAGGATTTAAATATAATACCAAAGCCATCCCCTGGCTTTTGCGGGATTGTTGCTTGTGCAAGTCTCTCAAGCTAGATTTCGGATCAAATAGCTCACCAGAACCCTACGCTCAACAAAGAGTAACTTAAAAAACAGCTGTGAAGGGTAAATGTAAATAAAATCTATTAAATTTCAGAAGTAAATTCAGAGGGTTCACAAAACCAATGACGTGAAGAATGAATTCACATTAAGGGTTCTCTTTCCCTCTCCCTCTCTCTCTCTCCCTCTCTCATTGGAGGCTTACACAAAAATCACCATTCAGAAAGAAAGAAGTAAATCCAATTAATTCCAAATGGTCCAGGATGTATATAACTATTATAAGGAAGGCTAAAATTCAAATTCCTCTACAGTGTTTAATGTTTATTAATCTGAAATAGAAACTAATATTTTTTATGATTCCTATTTCTAAGTTTTATTGGGACTTTGATGATGAATTTAGTGTCTATATATTCATCCCTTTGTAACATCAAGTTGCACTGTATCTTTAACACAAGCAGTATTTTATATCAACGTGGGGAGGAAACGTTGTGAATATATGGCATAGAATGTTCAATCTTACTCAAATGCTCAGGAGTAGATTTTTGCAGAAATGTTTTGACGTTCCATATTTTGGCTCCTATCTTAATATCCGTTCATCTAATTCTCTGGATTAATAACCAATCTCTTTTTCAGGTCCTTGAACCAAACAAAAACAATTATAGATAAAGTGACTTGTGGTCTCCTGTCCATGTGTCTCCATCCCTAAGACGTTCATCTGCAGTAGAGGGGGGCATCACCAGGACATGCAGAGGGCCCAGTCCCCCAAGACGCCCCCTCAGCTCGGGGTCTGGTGTCGTCGGGAAGCTCTTCCTGCCCTCGGAGCCCCAGGCCAAGGGTTGGGTCTGCATCCTTCACACCTTGCCTGCCTGCAGCCTCTAGCCAACCAACCAACAGCCCAGCAACTTCCTAAACTCCAAGTGCATGGCCTCCACGTATTCCATTTTCTTTCTGCTGCCCAGGCTGCAGGCACGTGGAAAAACGCTCTTTTTTCACCCATAGGTGTTTTAAATGCTTACAGGTCACGAGTCTGCCTGAGCACTGGGAAGGAGGTGGCCCAGGGAGGAGAGTGGGGCATCCAGGACGCTCCCTTCCCTGAATTTAGGCGTCTAAGAACCAAACTCTGGAAAACTCACTTAGGATGGCAGAGGGGTAGTTTTGCACCTGCAAAGAAAGCCTGGGATGGGCCCCTGCGTTTGAGATGCAAACTTCAGTTACTCATAAACACCAGTTTAGAAAAGACGTGTGCACTGGACTCTGTGCGGTCAGGTGTGCGAAAGATGTGAGATGTGAGTGGGAAAGCAGAGGTCGGATTTGCTGTGTACAGAAGACTGTGTCGGTATTTTGCTTCACGACAGGAGACTTACTTCTGGCCCTGACTGCAAATCCATGATGGTTTGTCATACTTATGTGCTAATAATATAAAACCTAAAAAAGTCAGAGTCATGTGTCTAGATACTAATGATGTTTCTGAAGATAACGGCTGGTAATCTTGTCCTCTGCCTGGAGGCCTGGCCCTGTTCACATGCATCAGGGCAAAAAATATTGACTGAGCTCGGATCCCTGCTGGTCAGTGTGCAGGGATTCAAAGAAATGGACCTTCAGTGCCAGGAGCGTAACCCCTCTGAGGAACTGCTGTGCTGCCTGCATCAGATAACGAGGTTCTGTCATTCGTCTTCCTCTTTTTTACCTTGACTGCCCAGAGACTCAGCACTGAATGGAATACTGTATCAGAACTCCTGATACATCCTGGGTCTCTGGTAAAATTATGTTTTCATTTCCCTTATGTTTTTCCTAATTTATCTCTTTGATTCAACCTTTACCTGTGCAGTTGTACATGTGTTTATCAGGCACCTCAAATTGATGGTGAACTATTAACACAAATAAACACCCATGCATAGATTACCTTTAGTTCAAGGACATAATTTTTGAATAAGGCAGACCAACGAATAAAGTGAGTATTATAACTTTAATTCCTACCTCTCCATTGTTAACCAGGATCTTAAATTGTGAATGCCTCGTGAATTCAGATTAGTGTTTAATTTCACAGGTCCTATCTGATGATTGATCCTCCTCTATCACCTATTCCCCGTTTCTCACAAATCCACAGCCCTACCTCTACCACACAGGAAAAAAGCCATCAGTCTTAGAAGCTGTCACGAAAAGCCAAACCCCCGTTGAAGCAGCAAGGCCACCCCCGACGTGCACGCCCTCCAAAGCAATAAGAAGGCACGCTGAGACTGCGATCAATACTTGACCTCCTTAGAAATTTTCTTGTGTTCAAACTAAAGATGAACTGAGAGGCATCATTTTACCACTTGTTACCAAATTTCCTAAAAATTGTACGTTTTATTTTTTACATTGTTGATTCCCCTCACCTGCCTCCAATTAATTTTTGTGTGTTCAAGTAAATAGATACTTCAATATACTAAAAGAATGCCTTTTTATTTGGCTATGAACTGGCGTGATATGTGAGTAAAATGAAATTGTAGCCTTAACGGGAATATATTCATTGGAAAATGTATCTTTAAAAGACCGAAGTAACGGGCAGTTTCATCAAGACCAGAACTGAGGCTGCTGCCCTTGTCCTATTTGCAGGGGCCTCATGTGCTCCGAGTATCAGCGGGGACAGGGCAGCGGGCAAGGTGACACCTGTGTCGGTGGGCGGGTAGTGCAGGTATGCACGTGCATGAGCACAGCTGTCAGGGGGGAGAAACTTTCATTTAGGAAATCTTTTAAGAATAGAAAAAAACAAAACCAGATATAATTGAAGAGTCTCACAAATTTGAAATAGCACCAGTCAAAAGATGTTGATGTATACGCGAATCTTATCTACTACAAGGAGCCCCTTTTCAGTCTGAGCAATGCAAGTGTCACCCCTTAGTTGAGAACTGCTGATATGCAGACACGGAAAAAGAAAATTTAGAAAAAGCCCCACTTGATAACCCAGTGAGATTCCTCGGAGAGAAGTCTTATCTGTGACGTCAGTTTTGAACGGTAATTAGTTTTACATAACAAAGTCTGCAACTTTCTCATTATAAAACCGAGGAAATTTGAAGTCAATACATGTTAAATAATTCACCCAAAGCCCCTTGGGTAATCAATGGCAAAGGGGAAACGGGGCCCGGTGTCTGTGTACTGGATTCCCACAGTATGCCTCCCCACTCACTATTTCTATTAAAACAGTGGGAATTCCAATAATTGCAAACACTATGACTCATGGTAAAAAATAACATTTTAAATTTAAAAAATTGAGATTATTTTTGCTGTAAAATTGTCCAATTTGGCTGTTCCTGTGACTCCTCTCTAAAATTCCGCCTACTTCGCTCCTGAAAAATTCAGGGTGTTCTGAGCTCTCAGCAGCATCGGGTCTCAGAGGAGGGTGGAGCCCAGCTGTCTTCGCATTGTTCCCAGCCTAAGGATGAGCATCATTTCTGAGCAGTGGAGGAGATCCCGGGGAGAGCTGTGCACACACACTGCATCCCACAGGGCCCATCAGTCCACAGCTCTAGGGGATGCACCTTGGGTAGGAATACAAACGCTTGAAACAGTTCTTTGGGAACTTCATGATTTTTCCAGCAAAAGTGTGGTTATGACGCCCAATTAAAACTAGCTGACACCTAATTAAAACTTTTTAGTCAAATTTAACCATTCTTTCTAATAGCAAAACTATTGTCTAGTGAAGAGATGATTAGGCGAAAAAATCCACTCGTGCTTGGCTAACTTGTTTTCCATTGTAAACATAAACAATCCAGTTTTTAAAAACTGGATTTTTAAAAAAGAATTTACATATATACTCCTTCATAAAATAACATATAGTTAAAAAAACCACATATTTAAATTACATAGTTCAATAAGTTTTCACAATCAAATAATAATATAATAAACTAAATATAATAATTTAAGTCACAAAATTCTCTTAACCATGGCCTGTCGTTTCTTTGGTATGAAACCATTTCATCAGGGATGCCCACTGAAAATTCCCTGCCTCCTTAAACGCTAGCATGGGTGTTTTGGAGTAATTTGAAATTTTCCCCTTGTTGTTGCTAAAGGACAATCATAATAATTGCTTGATTTCATCCGTAAATTAGTGTTCAGCTGAAAAGGAAGTAAAGTGGAAAGCAGCGAAGGACGGTCACCCTGGGGCGCTCAGGGCAGCTGCTCTAGCTCCCGAGCTTTGGGTACCTGGGCCCGGCCCCTGATGGCCGCTTGGGCTGAATGGCCTCAGTCCTCGCACCCTTGTTTGTGGGAATTAGCCAAAAATGTGTCACGGCCTGTAAACATTTCTAACTCATCATAGCCCAAACCTTCCACTGAAAGGTGAAGCTGCCTTAATACCACAGGGAAAGGGACCTCGGGAGAAGCGAATCTCAAGACTGAGCTAGCTGCACGTGACTCGCAGTCTTGGTGTGAAGGATGCGATTCCGCTGTGGCGCATTTTAGCAGCCGTCACCTGCCTATCCCGTGCTCCAGGTGCTGCCACCTCTGTCACGGACATGAAATCCCGGTGTTTACGAGCATCACCTCTAAGCCCCAAAGCCTCCGAGCGTG
Organism: Lagenorhynchus albirostris; assembly: GCF_949774975.1. Lineage (NCBI taxonomy): Eukaryota > Metazoa > Chordata > Mammalia > Artiodactyla > Delphinidae > Lagenorhynchus > Lagenorhynchus albirostris. The sequence continues at coordinate 88,097,150 of NC_083107.1, read as the reverse complement.
ATCTGTCCGGACTTTCCCCTCCTGCTCTGCATTTCCCCTGCAGCTGCCCGGCGCCAGGCCTGGACCTCCTTTCCCAGGACGAGCCGAGTGCCCACAGGAAGGTCAGGAAGTTCACGCTTTACTTTACCACCGGATGTTTACCATCCTGAGCTACGGAAGGAGAAAACGGGAGGAGAAATATGGCTCCCAGTGACCTAGGGGAGGATCCCAGGGAGCAAGTGGGGAGAGGTGCAAGGCTGGTCCTCAGTCGCCACCCCTGGTGTGGGGTAAACGCTGCCCCAGAAGGTGGTCAGAACATCTCACAAGAGCCCCACGTCCGAGGAGGACAGGAAAGCTTCCCCAAGATGGTCCCCATTCATTGTGCCCACAAGTCACTCAGCATGGCGTGAAAAACCGAGGCCTTACCTTCTGTGTCTCGCATATTTTCCGCTGACGTGGCCACTGCCGTCACAGCCAGGGGTGGGACAGCTGCAAGAGGAAAGGATGGGTCACTCAGGTGCCACCTGGACGGCAGGGAAGCGGGGGACACAGACAGACAGGGCGGTATGGAAACTGGGAGGAGGGGCTGGGGTGCAGGCCCTGGGTCCCCCGGGCGCGCAAAGGCCTGTCTCTGCTACGACGCACAGTCTCTGACCGCCGCTGGGGTGCATCCTGCCCGCTATCTGAACAGGATACCTGCCCGTCCTGTTCACTGACCTGAACAGCTCCTGTATGGCCGGCTCCACAGGAACTGCAGAGAGAGGAAAAGACACAAATTGATGATCGATCCCAAGAAGCCCCTTCCACAGACAGCTACCGAGAGGGTGGTGTCCAGGCCGGGTCTGAGGGCTTCGGCAGGACAAAGGGGACTCCAGCAGGGCCCCCAGGGACCTGGAAGCAGGGACGTACCTCGGAGCCCTTTGGACCGCGTGCGGTGCCGCCTTTCCTCGGTATCCACCTCCATCTGGGGAGAGAGGAAGGCAGTCAGCGTGCTTTTCTGCTGGCAACTCAGGGACGGGTTCCCTCTGGAAGGGGTGCTGCTGGGGAAGGACCAGGCAATCTAAACGTGTTGTTTAAAGATAAAGCAGATCTCATCTTGCAGGGCCCCCGCAGTGGAAGACTTTGATTAGGACACACCTGGGTCGGTCAGTCTGAGTTGTACTTTGTGCCGAGAATATAATGGATAGGGCTGAAGTTTGCAGGAAGGAAAGAAGTGCATATATTAATGTCTAGAGTCTCCCTGTAGCTGGTGTTTAACCTGATCGAGGAGTCGTGGCGGGGAGGAGGTGGGTGTCACAGAAGGACACGTTTTAGCGTGCGGGCTACTCTCGCCATGGTCTAGTCCTGGGGGACAAGTGCCTCTACCTTGATCTAAATCATCAGGACGCTTTCCAGGGTCACAGCAAGGCTCACACTTGGAGATGACAGTGTTTCCATCTATTACCTTGCAGGGTCCTCACACGATTCTGTAAGGAGGTGTCTTTCTTACACTTCCTTTACAGCTGTGATTTGCCCAAGATCATTCAAGGGGCAGCTTTGGTGCAGGGTCCTGAAACCAGCCACTGTCTACACGTCCTCTTTAAGCCACGGGAACATACTGCCAGCTGGGTGAATGTGAGTAATTTACACACAGCAAAACCGCATCATGGGAGAATTCCACTCAATGCATCAGAGGGGCTGACAAGAGATGAGCAGTAAAGACGACAGCTCCTCTGACCAGATTCCAACCTGGACTGTGTCATTTTTCACCCCGCCCATTGTGGCCAGAACTGCATTCTGGGCAGAAGATGGGGACGTCGTAAAATGTCAGGTACTGGGGGGTGTGTGTGGGAGAGATGGATTGGGAGTTTGGGGTCAGCAGATGCAAACTAGTATATATAGGATGGATAGACAACAAGGTCCTACTGTAGAGCACAGGGAACTATATTCAATATACTGGGACAAACCGTAATGGAAAACAATATGAAAAAGAATATATATATATATATCTATAACTGACGACAGCAGGAATTAACACAACATTGTAAATCAACTATAACTGTACTCAAACAGCAACAAAAAGTCACGTATGCACAGTTCACCTCCTTCACAGTTTATGACAAGAAACGTCAGAATCTGGGAAAGAAGACTCTCGTTGGACACTTGCGGCTGTGCCAGGTGACATTATAGAAGAGACCTGGGTGGATCCTCTACTGAAATAAACCATCAGCAAGGCGAGGTCCTGCACAGAAGCTGACGTGGAACCTCGGGGTGATGGGCTTGGCGGAGCGCTCGGCCACAGGGAGAGTGGGAAGGGCACGCTGGGGGCCTGGACAGACCTGGAGGGCCACTAGTGACCCAGCGGATAGACAGCTGTTGCTGGTTCTTGAGCGCAGGAGGGATCCCTCACCAGCATATTTATAAGGAAATGAATTTAGCAGCAGTTCGAGAGAGCGCAGAGGGGACCAGAGTGGGCCAAGAGGAGACGACCTGCCCGGGGGGGAAGGGCCTCCACCACGTCGGCCTGCGTCTTGAGATGCAGCTGACCCTGCAGGGAGGACAGGCGCAGGGAGGCGGAGAGGAGCTGGGAAACGTTTCAAGGAGGGTCGACGTGTCGCGCGGTGCCGAGCCTCCTTGGGTGGCCGCCCTTCCTCTGCTGCATCAGCCCCGCTCAGGGTGTGGAAGCCTGGAAGGCAGACGCAGTCTGGGTCAGCGGTACCCCGGGTGGCACGTCACAGCTCTGAGGCGGCTACTGCACCTGGAAATCCTCTCCAACGCTCACAGTTTAGCAAAACGCGCAAACAGGGCCCACACGCCCTGGGGCGACGGGTGATGGAGGAAATGCTGGGTCCTGTTCTGTGCAAGTGGAGCATCTCCTAACACTGCACACCTGTCGTAGGACCAGGGACGCAGAGACGACGGGATGGAAGCCTGTTCTTTAAGGAACTCAAAGCCGAGGGGAGACGTTGTGTCAGGGCCCTGAGAACATAACAGAACACAGACGAGCTGAAGGTCACCCTTCTGGAGGTGGACAGAGGCTCCCAGGGGGAATCAAAATATGCGCCGTTTTCAAGGAAAATTGCAGGTTTCAGGTTAAAACAGGGTTGGGGCAGATGTTCCAGGCAGAGGGAACTGGACGCGCAAGGCCCTGGGGCACAGGCCCGTGGGGAGCTCCGGGGGCCTGGGGGTGCTTCGGGCTCACTGGGGGGCCGCCTTCAGCTGGCGTGGGCTCCTCGGCGCTTCAGAGGGACGTGGCCAGTCACGCTCGGGAAGCCCGCACCCTTGTCACGGACGCTTGTGCAGCATCTGAAATGAACTCCAGCCGTCGCCCAGGAGAGGGCTTGTCACCGAAAGGGCACTGAGGCCATCGCTCTGTGGGTGTGAAGTCGAAAACCTTGGCTTTCTAGCTAATCGCTCATATGGTTGCCTAAGAATTGTTTGATTTTTTACATTTAAGTTTTAATCCATTTTCTTTACATATGGGGACAAACTTATTTTCTTCTAGATGGACAGTTAATTCTGCCACTAATCCTTCAATTAATAAATACTAGCTCCACCCCCGCCCCAACTAAAATACACGCTCTTGCTGTGCTAATTTCCCACCGCAGCTGGGTCCCTCTGTGGACTGTTCTGTGCCACTGCTCTGTTTATAGCAGGGCCAATCCTGTTTGAATTCCAGGCTCTGTAGTGGGTTTTGCTCTCTTGTAAATAAGCCTTTAAGGGTGGGATTAACATACGCACACTACTGTATATAAAACAGATAGCCAACAAGGACCTACTGTAGAGCACAGGGAACTATACTCAATATTTTGTAAGAACCCATAAGGGAAAAGAATCTGAAAAGGCAAAGTAGCAAAACGGATTCAAACTTCCTTTTCACACTCACGTATCAATGTCCGGAAACGGCCGGCGAGGTTCAGATTAGGCTGAAAGCGTACAGTTCACAGTGGGAGATACGTGAGGAGGTTCTTTCATTTTCCAAGCCTACACCTGCGAGTGTCCTGCAGGCCCCCCTGCCTGCGTCCCCACTCCTGCCTGTTTTCACCCACCCTTTCCCACCTGACGGCGTCTTCCTCGGAAGCATCAGGGGAGCTGTGTGTTTGAATTTGCTCTTCCAAGGGGTCTGAGACCTGAGTTGCAGAAGCTTCACTGGTGATGCCTGAGCAGGTCGTCAGCAGCGCTTTCTAACCTACGGGCTCTGGTCCTGCCTGGGCCTGGACAGAAGCAACGTGGTTACCTCTGCCCGGGTTTGGGTTTCTGATTCCCACTCTAGTGATTCACAGTTAGAAAAATCACCCTTAAGGAACTACTACAGCACTAATTCTTTTATTTTTAAGCCCATTGCTTATTTTAAAAATAAAGAGAGGTTTTCTTAGGAGCTTAAAATGGTTTTATATTTAAAGTCTAGAATTTAAAAGTTTACTTTTGAACCAACAGAAGCCATCAGAAAGACTCACTGAAGAGAGGGCAGTGAATTATGTTGTGATATGCAAACTTGAATCTGGAAGCAGGAGTTACTTTACTGTTTGATTTCCCCCCATCCTCCCCACCAGTAAAATGCACACTCTGGTCAGGTTGAGCCTTAGTGAAGATAACAGAGTATTAACTACACCAAAAACCGCACATTCGTAGATTCCTTCAAGCCTTTGGAGGCCGAACAGGCTCCAGGCCACAGCAATGCCCCTAGGAGGGGCTGGAAGTGGGGTCCTGGGACCGCGAGGGCCCATCGGTGTCCTAACCCATGTCTCCACGCACCGTCACCGGCGCTCCCTCTGCAGGGACGGGGCAGGGGGGTCTCGGGCCGGGGTCTCCGCGGTGGGCGCAGCTGGGGCTCCACACAGAGCCGGAGCTCCCTCCTCCTCCCCAGCCGCTCCCCAGTCACTGGGGAAGTAGCAGTCACTTTGTCATCAGCCAGGCCCTACCTTTCACCTGCTGCCACCCAGCCTGCGGTCGCTCACTGTTCATTAGCATCACCGAGGAGGGAGGGTTGCAGGCAGGCGGCAGCCCGAGTGGTGTGACAGTGAGAAAGTCGGGGAAGGTATAATGAAGGGAGACTAGAAGCTCTGGCAAAACCAAGGGTGCAGATCAAACTGCCTGCAGCTGTTTCCCGAGAGCTTTCATGCCCGGGGTCACTGTCTCCTAGGTAACCGAGGTCTCCTAGGTAAACGAGACCGGCTCCACGCAGCTCCACGTGACGGAAGCTGCTTCCTCGTCTCAGTTCAGACGCAGGGAAGTTTTGGTTCATAAAGAAATCCACCGGGAAAGATCAGCGAGAATCGGAGATTACGTATCGTGTCATCCTTGAGTAGAGTTAAAAAAATACTGTAACAATATAAAGTGTTTTCCAAAATATGACATTTTCTGTGAATTTAACGTAGTGCAAATATGTTGATTGAGGATTCCTATCCAATATTTATATTAAGACAAAGGATAGCGTTATTGTCCAAAGGTTACAAAATTAGAAGAAATAAAGGGGTTTATGGTCCATGGTTTATAATTTTTCAGTTTAGTTATCCCACCTCTTAGGATGGAAATAAGGAAAAATTAGACAAATAAAACACAGGCAAAGCCTTGGGTTTTCCGCTCCTAACTTTTCCTTTGCTCCCTCCTCTCCTTTTCCTGGCCATGGAGGAGGGGTTACCCAGTCAAATCCCCTCAAAGGACAGAGACCGCGGCTCCCACTGCTTCACCCCAGACGCCCCTGTTTGCAGAGGCATGGTTGGTGCCAACAGAGGCAAGAGAGACTGAGACGAGAAACCAGGAATTCTCTGGGCAAACACGAGAAGGAAGCCGCTGGCCGCTGGCTGCCTCCTGGCCCTGACTGCGGTGTGAGCGGGGCCTTGCCCACCTGACCCCCACGTGAGCTGCTGCCTCCGTGCTCCGGGACCAGAAGGAAAGCCGCATACGCTCCTCGCTCTTGGACGATTCTGTGAGTAGCAGTTTTGGGGGAAATCTAGGATAACAGAGGAAGGAGCATATCTGAAGTTCATTGGAATGAGGAGGTTTGGAGGCTGATTAGTTTATGAACTGGTCAATAAGTACTTAGTAAACGGCAAGCAACTCTTTGTGGCCTACAGAGAATTCCTAAAGTCATTGTAAAACACGGCATTAGACAGTGACCTGCACTGGAGCAGGAAGCAACGCCCCTTCCTTGAGGCTGTTAATGCGTAACCCATCGGACCCACACCTAAAACTCTGGAGATTTCATATCCAAATCTGAATTCCTGACTTTTTTTCTGGAAAAACCAGGGCATCTGGAAACATTACTCTCTTGGCAACAGTTGGCTGGCGAGGCTGCGTTCCACGTGGCAGCCCCATGTCCATCCCATACCTGTGTGTGATCCCCGCCCAGCCCTGGGGTGTTTGACTGGTTCCAGTTGATCTGGTTCCAGTTGTCTCAGAAGAGGGGCTCCGACAATGCTGACAGCTGTGTCCAGGCTGCCTGGGGCTGGGTCTCCCTGGGGGTCCCTGCTTCCGCCCAGGGCTCTCTGCCCTTGAGGATAACTGCGTTATCCTCAGAACAGAGCCGACAGCTAAGTTCCAGGGCCTCTCAGGAGTCAAGGAGAAGCCAGACCTAAACCACATGAACGTTGTGGGATTTTGTGTAATTTTATAGGAATAGTATCCCATCCTAGCTCCAGACCCCGTATCTGTCATCAGGACTTCCGTGGGCAGTGGGGGCCTGAGGTGTGGGTCTCAGAGGGCTGGATGGATTTGCTGAAGGTTCAGAACATGGCAGCCTCTCCAAAAGCCACCTGAGTCTCTGGCCAGGAGCTTTGGCTCAGTGTTTAATGATGTATTTAAATTCTTCTCCATCCCTCTTCTTGGAGTAGTTGTTCTTTAATTCCCCAGAAAGTTCCTGCAGATAAGTTTGCAGGGACTTTGTACTTGTCTTCAAAGGAATTACACTCTTGTCTTAAGGTGCTTGTTTAGGCTTCCATCTTCCCCAGAGACACCTGTACCTCCTGCCCCTCCCAGGGTACCAGCACTCAGCAGGGACCCACCAAGAGGGTGGATGTGGGCTGGGCGCAAGGTCCTGTGCGACGCCTGAACACCTCTGGGCCCTGCAGACAGTGGGGCAATCTTCTAACTGTTGGCTCTCCTGATGGAGGGGCTGGCATCCTGGGACTCCTCTGCGTCAGCAGCGATCCTCCCCCATCTCTGGATGCCCATCCACCTGTGTGTGCGGTGAGGCAGGTGCAGCTCAGAAGCAGGTGGCCCGGGTGTGACTGTGGCTCCACGTTTCCTAACAAAGTGAATCTCAGTTCTGTCATGTGTAAAATCCCTACTTATCCCACTGGGTGGTCAAGAGACGTGGATGGAATGGTTTTATGGGAGAGCCTGGCCTGGTGCCTGGCCATCGAGAGATGCTTAAAGATGTCTGTTCATCCTTCCCAGCTTGGTTTTCTAGGTGTCGTGTTTTCCCAAAGGCACAGAAACAGAAATGCTCATAACACCCAAGTTAAGGACATACACAACTCTTGTGATGTAGGGTAAGATGATGCCATCTGTGCATTTTTAACTAGCTTTTCCTAATACCAAACATTTTACTGGCCGTTGAGTATCTGAACCAGCACCACGGTTCACAGCTTCAGAGTACAGTCTCCACAATGACTTCTAGAGCCCCCAATTTGGCTATATTTACAAAACTTAAAACGTGTGTGGGTGTGTGTGAAGAGGTGGGGAACACAACTTTCTTTTCTAGTTGCGAGTATTTCTCTTGCCCTTTTGACAATCTTCCTTAATCCAAGTATTTTAATAGTTTCTAGACTCCTGAGTTCCCTGGATCAGGCTGGAGAACTGCTATAGTCCTGGCACCTGGGGACATGGGG